>NC_035177.2:18277742-18994859 GCF_001659605.2 Manihot esculenta | reverse complement strand
TGTACTCCCGGAATGCAGAGGAGCATGCCCATCATCTGAGGATAGTTCTGCAGACCTTGAGGGAACATGGCTTGTATGCCAAGTTCTCCAAGTGTGAGTTCTGGTTAAGGAGCATCTCATTCTTGGGGCATATTGTGTCAGAGAATGGAGTAGAGGTGGACCCCAAGAAAGTTGAAGCTGTGACCAACTGGCCTAGACCCACTACAGTGACAGAGATCAGAAGTTTCTTGGGTTTGGCTGGTTACTACAGGAGGTTCGTTCAGGACTTCTCGAAGATTGCAGCTCCTTTGACCAGATTAACCAGAAAGAATCAGAAGTTCATATGGACCGATCAGTGCCAAGAGAGTTTTGAAGAGCTTAAGAAGAGGTTGACCTCAGCACCGGTGTTAGCTCTGCCAAACAGCAGTGTTCTGTGATGCATGCAGAGTAGGTGTGGGTTGTGTGCTAATGCAGAATGGAAGGGTGATAGCTTATGCTTCTAGACAGCTGAAGAGGCATGAGTTGAATTACCCCACACACGACCTTGAGATGGCAGCAGTAATCTTTGCACTCAAGATGTGGAGGCATTACCTCTATGGGGTAAAATGTGAGATCTTCACAGATCATAAGAGTCTGCAACACATCTTGAGCCAGAGAGAGCTGAATTTGAGGCAGAGGAGATGGGTAGAGCTGCTCAGTGACTATGATTGCAAGATACAGTACCATCCGGGTAAGGCTAATGTAGTGGCTGACGCCTTAAGCCGGAAATCACTTGGCAGCCTATCCCACATCATAGCAGAGAGGAGACCAGTGGTGAAGGAGTTTTATAAGCTCATTGATGAAGGTCTACAGATGGAGTTGTCTGGTACAGGTGCTTTGATAGCCCAGATGAAAGTGACCCCAGTGTTTCTGGAGCAGGTGGCTCAGAAACAGCATGAGGACCCAGAGTTAGTAAAGATTGCCAGGACTGTTCAGTCAGGCAAAGATAGTGAGTTCAGATTTGATGATAAGGGGATCCTCCGTTATGGGAACAGACTATGTGTACCAGATGACATCGGGTTAAAAGGAGACATTATGAGAGAGGCTCATAATGCAAGATACAGCATTCACCCTGGAGCCACCAAGATGTATCAAGACCTGAAGATGGTGTATTGGTGGCCAGCTATGAAGAGAGAAGTGGCACAGTTTGTGTCAGCCTGCGAAGTATGTCAGAGGGTGAAGCTGGAACATCAGAAGCCGGCTGGAATGCTTAACCCACTACCGATTCCAGAGTGGAAATGGGAGAATATCGCCATGGATTTTGTAGTGGGGTTACCGGCAACATCCAACAGATTAGACTCCATATGGGTGATAGTGGACAGACTCACTAAATCTGCTCACTTCATTCCTGTTAGGAGCAACTACTCTGTGGATAAATTGGCGCAGGTGTACGTGGACGAGATAGTAAGGCTGCATGGGGTGCCTGTTTCGATAGTGTCAGATAGAGGGCCCCAGTTTACCTCCAGGTTCTGGCGGAGTCTGCAGAGTGCTATGGGTACCAGGCTAGATTTCAGTACTGCCTTCCATCCCCAGACTGATGGACAGTCAGAGAGGACCATCCAGACAATAGAGGACATGCTCAGGATGTGTGTGCTAGATTTTGGCGGTTCTTGGAGGCAGCATCTACCTTTGGTGGAGTTCGCCTACAATAACAGCTATCATGCTAGCATAGGGATGGCTCCATACGAAGCTTTGTATGGGAGGAAATGCAGGTCACCTGTTTGCTGGGAAGAAGTTGGAGAGAGGTCCTTAGCAGGGCCTGAGCTTGTAGAGATCACCAGCAGGGTGGTGCCCATGATCAGAGAAAGGATCAAAACTGCTACTAGCAGGCAGAAGAGTTATGCAGACATCCGCAGGAAACAGGTAGAGTTTCAGGAGGGGGATCTAGTATTGCTCAGGGTGTCTCCAATGAAAGGAGTGGTTCGGTTTGGTAAGAAGGGTAAGCTAGCTCCACGGTACATTGGACCCTTTGAAGTTTTGCAAAAGATTGGGAGTGTATCGTACAAGCTGGATTTACCTGCTTCAATGGAAAGAATCCATCCGGTTTTCCATGTTTCCATGTTGAGAAAGTTTGTGTCAGATCCAGGCAAGGTTCTTAGTGAGCCTGATGTGGAGATCCAAGAGGATCTCACTTATGTAGAGCAGCCAGTACGGATTCTTGACACACAGATCAGAAAGTTGAGGAACAAGGAAATCCCGATGGTGAAAGTCCTTTGGAACCACCACAATTTGGAAGAGTGCACCTGGGAGACACGGGAGTCCATGCTCCAGCAATATCCCCATCTCTTTTAAAAGGTTAGTATCTATGTGTGCTATGTGTTTAGTATGTATGATATGCTTTATGCTCTATATGTACTAGTTGAGGAACATTCGGGGACGAATGTTCTTAAGGGGGGGAGAATGTAATACCCGGCTAGACTCCGGTATCGGAATTCCTACCATCCGGTGGAATTTGGATGTCGGAAACCTCTAGAAGGGGAAAAGCATGTTTTTATGAAATGTTTTCATGTTTTTAATGTTTTTAAGTACAAAATTAAATGAGTTTTGCATGGGTAACCTTTTGAGGAAAACCCAGGTTCGGCCGCCGAAAGTCAAGTTCGGCCGCCGAACATGCATGCGTTTTGGAGGCACATTAGGCCCCCGAAAGCATGAGTGAGGGGAGTGCAGGTTCGGCCGCCGAACCTCATGTTCGGCCGCCGAACATTGCATGGATGCGGAGGCACATTCGGCCCCCGAACGTGGCCTGGCCAGCCACTATAAAAGGGTCCCTTTGGTCCGCACGGGCGAGCTTTTTCTCCCCCATTGTCGGCCAAGGTGAGTCTCCACCGCTCCTCCCTCAATCTTGAGTGTTTTCTTTAGATCTTTCATGGTTTTCACGGGTTTTAACTTCTATTTTGAAGATTTTCAAAGTTTTGAGCACGTTTTGAGCTTGGAGACCCAAGGAGCTAAATCTCTCCCAACTCCAAGTTAGATCGCCTCTACTCTCGATCTTCAAGAGGTAAGAGTCGATTTCTGAGTTACATTATGTTTTAAACAAGTTTTATGCAAGATTTATGGGTAGAAATGCATGTTAGGGTATATGTTGAACTTATGGGTCTTTGATGCTTTGATGAACAATGTGGCATGTTTGATGTGTATTTGAAGTGTTGTAGATGGGGCATATGCATGTTTGAGGCCCCTAGGAACTTGTATGCATGCTTTGGTTGAAAAATATGCATGTTTGGATGGTTTGGAGGCGAAATGTGCAAAGGGAGCCAAGTTTCTGCCCTTTGGCAGAAACCAGGTTCGGCAGCCGAAGGTACTTTCGGCCGCCGAACATGGCTGGGGAGGCAGGCCTTTCGGCTGCCGAAGTCGCCCCCGAAAAGAGACTTTCGTCTCTGTCTGGCACTTTCGGCCGCCGAAGGTGCCGCCGAACCTACCTGAGTTTCGCCTCTGTCTGGGACTTTCGGCCGCCGAAGGTGCCGCCGAAAGTGCCCTGTTCAGCCATTTCATGCATATTTTCATGTGATGTTTTCATGATATTTTAGGGGGGTTTTGGGGGATATATTAGAATTATGTTTATGTATGTTTGGTCCCTCATTGGAGTCCACCTGTGTAGGTTCGGACCCGAGGAACCAAGGACCCCAGCAGTGAGCCAGCTGCTACAGAGTATTGTCAGAGCTAGCCAGAGGTGAGTAGAATAAACTCTTAAGATTATAAATTAATGAAATATTAATTTTGAGCATGTTTCATGCATCACGATTGCCATGAGATATTTTTAGGATGTTGCATTAGAATTCACGAATATGTTGCATTGCATATTATGTTGTTGATGTGGGTAAATGCTGGATGATCCACTAGTCCTTGATATGGAAGTCCAGGGAGCCTTTGACTACGCCCTTGGCACTAGAAAATGGAAGACCAGGGAGCCTTTGACTACGCCCTTGGCACTATGGAACACCAAGACCAAGTGCCTGATAAGGCCTTGGGGCAGTGTAAGTAATGCTATGTTTAATGGAAGACCAGTGAGCCTCTGACTACGCCACTGGCATCAGGTATGACGATGGGACTAGTTGGTGACAGGTTTACCTTTGATGTGATATGTTTGTGATGTGTTGCATTTCATGAAAGCATGAAATAAAATATAATGTTTTTCACTATTCTACTCACTGGGCTTTTAGCTCACCCCTTTCCCCTAACCCCCAGGTGTGCAGGTACGGGATAGATAGAGAAGGCAAGAAGAGTAAAGTCTAATGTATGTAATAGTTAGATTGTGAACATGACGATTGTATCATGATGTAATGTAATAGACCATAGTATGTTATGTAATGAGATATATTGAGGTTATAGTTGTGCTTGACCCTATAGATGTTGTTATCCCTTTTGACACATGATCTTAATGTTTAAATGATGTTTATGTAAACTAACTCAACACAGGATGTTTTGCCTTTAAGGCTTGATGAGATCCCACAGAGGGACTATGTTTATGTATATGTTATGGCATGCACAGGTTGAGTTTGGTTCATGTATGAGATGGAAAATTGTACAGGTTTATGATTGTATGTATGATGTTGATCATGTATGGGATTTACAGGTTTACAGGTTATGTCAGGCTTGCTACGGGTCTCGGCGGCCTTACGCCGATCTGGATCCTAGCGCCGGTAGCGGACCGGATTTTCGGGGCGTTACATGGGTCCACATAGTTCCTGAACCATTCCCTTGCCTTCTTGCATTTTAGTGTGAACCCCGCCATCTGAATGGCTTTGCTGTCACTGGCCCCTAACTCATCAGCTATCATTTTCACCGTCTTGAGGTACTCAAACGGAGCATCACCTGTTTTATACTTAGGAGCATCCAACTTCAGGTAATATGTCATTTTGACTTTGTTCCCTGCTGATGAGTTACGTTTGGGTGGTTGGGTTTCAGAAATTTCTGGTTCTACTAGGGGAGGAGGTAGTGCAGCATTCCTTGGATTAGGGTTTGCTGAATTCTGGTAATAAAAGGGTGGAGGTGAAAACATGGGATAAGGTGGATATGGTGGGTAATAGGGAGGATAGGGCATGTGTGAGGGGTACGGGTGGTAGCTAGAGAAATCCGATGAGCCTCCCATCGGATACCTAGGTCCCTGTGGGTAGGGCTGGTACTGAGGTGGATAAGCAAAACCCAAGGCTTGAGCGCCTCCTTCAGATTCTCCCATACCCTCTCCTGAAAAACTCACACCCAAACTTCTGTCTCTTCTTTGATCATCCTCCACTGTTTTCCTAATATCCGCAGACATCCTTTCCGGATCTGTTCTTCTTCTGTTTACATCAAAAGACCTTCTACGGACCCTTGACGTTTCACCTCTATTAGTCCTACTCGATCGTGCTCTTGACGGAGCAGTAGGAGGAAGAGCATCCATGCCCTCATTTTCAGGTGGAACTCCAGTCAATCGTGTAGATCGACGTGAGCCTCGCATCCTGTCTTCTAAAAAACAACATATATCACATAAACATTAGTATCATATGGTTCATATGCACACACATGAACCCACATCATGTACATAACATATCATCAATGCACATGCATACAATCATGGCATTACACATCATCATACTTTCATCAAGACAAGACTCTACATTCTATCCTAGTGGTGACGCGGAACCCTATGGCATAAGCCTCAAACCCACACGCATAAGTAGATATGGAATCCAAAAATTTGATAAACCCACCTCCTATGGAACCCCACACTTAGAGAAGCTGAAACACCAATGATCGAAGGATTTAGATGAGAATCTGACAAACGCCACAACGAATAGTTGATAAGCAAGCCAAGATTCCTGGTGCAATTGATGAAAGCAAATCCTCACTCTCACTCAAAGCATTACACGCCAAAGGCATGAAAAGAATTCTAAAATTTTGGTTAAAAGCTGCCTCTTACAATTGTTTCTTATCCTTATATAGTAAGGAGAAAAACAAATAAAACCCTAAGACACTCTTCTTGGACTTGACTTAAACACATAAGGCCCAAGCCCAATCACACACTAAAATAACACATAAGTATTAAAACATAAGTCCAAAATATGGCCCAACACTCTAAAACTTAAAAGATAAAGTATGGCCAGAATACAAGCCTAAACAAAGCTAAAATAAAACAAGTGTTAAATAATAAAATATAGCAAGCCCATCATAACAAAACTGAATCTTCACAAAAGCCTTACTTGATCTTCACTTTAGGCTTCCCTTTGTGTAGTTTTAGCCCATAGGTTTGACTAGGCTCCCTAAGCCTATGATTGCAAGTGTTGCACCAAATCTGTCCCATATGAGTTGAAGCACGCCCCAAATATATATGGAGCATATGAAAATGATTTTGAACTCCTTTTAAATCCATTTGAATGACATAAGTTTGCTCCACACCATTGTTAGAAATTTGCCCTTTTGGATCCGTATCAAGTGGACATGATTTTTCCTAATATGCTTGCCATTTTATAACACTCTGTAATGACCCGAAAACTGGACCGCTATCGGCGCTAGGGTTTAGATCAACTTAAGGTTGTCGGAACCCGTAGCAAGCCTACCATACATCCTGTGTACCTGATAAAATCCCATACACGATCACACAAGACAACATAAACATAAACATTCCATGAACTAAGACTCAACATGTGCATGCATCAAAACTGAAAACATAAACCCATACTAGAGCCCTCGTCAAATGCTCCAGAATGGTAAACAATACATGCCTCAAGCTTAGTTCAAACATAACTCATAATTAAAACTTTTACATAAAGATCATGTAAATAGGGATTACAAGGATAAAACTAGGGCCAAGCACAATTCTAATCCATTAAGATTTACATGTCCACACTATACTATTACAAAAGTTATACTAGCAACAATGCGGGCTTCCTCAAGTTATCTTTGACTCTGCAAACCTGGGGTTAGGGGAAAGGGATAAGCTACAAGAGTCTAGTGAGCAGAACATAAAAAAAATAGCTAAATAAACATATGCTCGTATAAAATGCGTCACAACATAAACAATTCACATCAAGATGGACTTGTCACCAGTAACCCTCTACATATTCCAATAGTGCCCGGCCCTCGACGGAGCTCCTCAGGACTTTCTCTTAAACATAACATAACATATCCATAATGCCAGGAGCGTAGAATGGGCAGCCCTGGTCTTTCCATATCCGTCATAACATATCATACTCGAGGGCTAGTGGGTCATCCAACATCCATCCACATCAACAGTAAGTTATGCAATGCATCATATTTGTAAATTCTAATGCAAAACAACCTAATACATATACATGGCATTCGTGATGCATGAGCATGCTTAAAAGGTTTAATTTTTTAAAATAATGATTTAGTTTAGTTCTACTCACCTCTGGCTGATGCTCGCCTAATACTAATGCAGTTATTTCACTACAGGCCTCTACGGTCTCCCAGGTCCGATCATACATAGATGGACTCCAATGAGCGACCAAACATAACTATTACATGACTCTAAACAACTCCCCAAAAACCCTCCAAAAACCCCCTAAAACATAACAAAGCATGTATACAAAACAAGCAAAAGAAGGCTGGGCAGGGGACTTTCGGCAGCAGGCTCGGCGGCCGAAGGTCCTCCACAGATCCAAAAGTCAGGGACTTGCGAGGGCAGGTGATGCGGAACCCCAGTTTATTAGAGACTGAAACGACACATACCCTAGTAAAAAGAACTTAGTTCAGAAAATAATTCCCCAATCTAAAACACCCTTAATTAACATGCAATTAAGAACACTTATAACTGATTGATTTTAAAAGCAGCAAGAATAAGAAACATACAAGTTAGTATCAAACCTTATTCGTGATGCAATGTCAAGAACTAAGATCTCTCTTAAGCTCTCAAAGAAGAATCGCATAAAGCAATTGTATTGAATAATTGATAATCTGTCTACAATATGGAAAAAGAGATGCTTTATATAGCCTAAATAAAGACCCATGATCTTTGCCAGTTCCCACTATTATGCATGGACCCATGATCTTTGCCACTTCCCACTACTATGCATGGACCCATGATCTATGCCACTACCTACTACTCTGCATGGATCCATGATTTATGCCACTATCCACTACTAGATAACTACCCACTACTAGTTAACTATCCACTACTGGATAACTACCCACTACTGGTTAACTACCCACTATTAATTAACTAACCACTATAAATACAAAATTTGAATTGTCAATAAGGACACATTCGGCCTAATAGACTTGGAATGGCCAGATTATTCTTCAACTTCAAAATGAACTTGCAAAGCTTCAATATATTCCTTCATGAATCCTTGAAGTGCTTCCTTCAACCTCTTGGATCTCAACCTTGTAATTGGTCCTTGAGGCAATGCTAGCTCATCATTTTTAGTGTTGTTGGTTGTGCTTATATCATCCCCTCCCTCTTGAAAAGGATTCGTCCTCGAATCTGTACCAAAATTAAAAGGAGACAAATCAGAAACATTAAAGGTAGCACTTACACCAAACTCACCTGGCAGATCAATTATATATGCGTTGTCATTGATCCATTTCAGCACTTGATATGGTCCATCCCCTCGTGCATCCAGTTTTGATTTCCTTAGATTAGGAAACCTCTCCTTTCGCATATGGATCCAAACCCAATCACCTGGTCTAAATACAACTTTCTTGCGACCCTTATCGGCTTGTTTCTCATACATTTTGTTACGCTTCTCAATATGCTCACGCGCTTTCATGTGTATTAATTTGTAATACCCGGCTAGACTCCGGTACCGGAATTCCTATCGTCCGGTGGAATCTCGGATGTCGGAGACCTCTAGAAGGGTAGAATCATGTTTTATAAAAATGTTTTCATGTTTTTAATGGTTTTAAAGTATGAAACTAAATGAGTTTTTGCATGAAAAGTCTTTGGAGGAAAACCCAGGTTCGGCCGCCGAAAGTCAAGTTCGGCCGCCGAACGTGCATGCGTTTTGGAGGCACGTTAGGCCCCCGAAAGCATGAGTGAGGGCAGTCCAGGTTCGGCCGCCGAAAGTCAAGTTCGGCCGCCGAACATTGCATGGATGCGGAGGCACATTCGGCCCCCGAACGTGGCCTGGCCAGCCACCTATAAATGGGGCACTTAGCCGAAATGGGCGAGCTTTCTCCCATTTTCGACCTCAGCGAGCTTCCGACCTTCCCTTTGCAAATCTAGTGTTCTTCCTCCAAATCTCTTCCATTTTTCTTGAGTTTTAAGCTTGCATTGAAAGTTTTGAGCATTTAAACCAAGTTTTGGAGCTTTGGGAACTCAGGAGCTCATTTTCATGGATCTCCAAGTTTAGGTCGTCTCCCTCTCGATCTTCAAGAGGTAAGGGCCGATCTTAAGCTCCTTATATGTTTTAAGTAAGTTTTATGCTAGATCTATGAGTAGAAATGCATGTTAGGTTATATGTTGAGTTATGGGTAAATATTGATGTTTTGATCAATGTGTGTTGATTGTGGGTGTTTGAAGTGTTGTAGTTGGGGTATTTGATGTTTTGAGGCCCCTAGGAACTTGTATGCATGATTTGGTTGAGGTATATGCATGATTGGTGAGTTTGGAGGCGAAAATGCACAAAGGAGCCAAGTTTCTGCCCTTTGGCAGAAACCAGGTTCGGCAGCCGAAGGCACTTTCGGCCGCCGAACATGGCTGGGGAGGCAGGCCTTTCGGCTGCCGAAGTTGCCCCCGAAAAGAGACTTTCGTCTCTGTCCAGGACTTTCGGCCGCCGAAGGTGCCGCCGAACCTACCTGAGTTTCGTCTCTGTCCAGGACTTTCGGCCGCCGAAGGTGCCGCCGAAAGTGCCCTGTTCAGCCACTTCATGCATATCTCTATGTGATATTTTCAGGATGTTTTAGGGGGTTTTTGGGGAATATATTAGAGTTATGTTTTTGTATGTTTGGTCCCTCATTGGAGTCCACCTGTGTAGGTTCGGACCCGAGAAACCAAGGACCCCAGCAGTGAGCCAGCTGCTACAGAGTTTGTCAGAGTCAGCCAGAGGTGAGTGGAACTAAACTTAACCTTTTTAAATTAAGAAATGAGATGCTTTTATCATGCTTCATGCATCATGATCATATTATAGGTTGTTTGCATTAGAATTCACGACTATGCCGCATTGTATTGTTATGATAGATGATAGTGGATGGACATTAGGATGATTCATTAGCCTTCTGTATACGAAGTCCTGTGGTGCCCATAATAGGGCCGGGCAATACGAAGTCCTGTGGTGCCCATAATAGGGCCGGGCAATAACTCCGAATACGAAGTCCTGTGGTGCCCATAATAGGGCCGGGCATGGAGTTGAGGGATTTTTGAATCAGTCCATCCGTGGTGTGATTTGTTTGTGCAGTGACGCATTTCATGATAGCATGTTTTAAACATTCTTTTTATAGTTCTACTCACTGGGCATCTAGCTCACCCCTCTCCCCTAACCCCCAGGTTTGCAGGTACGGGATAGATAGAGAAGGCAAGAAGAGAAAAAGTCATATGTATGTAATAGTTAGTTTGTGGACATGACAATTGTATTATGATGAAATGTAAAAATATTCATGATGTTATGTAATGAGGTCATTGAGGATAGAGTTGTGCTTGACCATAGTATATTGTTAATTCCTTTTGTATGTACATGATCTCTTGTTATGATGTTTATGTAAACTAACTCAACACAGGTTGTTTTGCCTTTAAGGCTTGATGAGATCCCACAGAGGGACTATGTTATGTATATGATCAGAGTATGCACAGGTTGAGTTAGTTGATGACAGTATGTATGAAGAAAAGTTTTAAATTTTATGCATGTTGTTGATCATGTATGGGACTATACAGGTTTACAGGTTATGTCAGGCTTGCTACGGGTCCCGGCGGCCTTAAGTCGACCCGGATCTTAGCGCCGGTAGCGGTCCGGATTTCCGGGGCGTTACAGAGTGGTATCAGAGCCCTAGGTTCATATGGTCGGACCTAGAGTGTCGGGCTCATAAAGGTTATAGAAGGTCAAGCACAATAGGAAGGTCATGTCCACTAGGATAGGATGTTGAGTCCTGTCTTGTATGATGATGTGAAATGCCATGATTTTGCACATGTGCATTGATGATATGCTATGCTATGTGATGTATGTGATGAGGGTTCATGTGTGCCCACATGAACCATATGATGCTAATGTTTGCTTGTTATGAGCTGTTTTTCAGAGAATAGGATGAGAGGAACTCGTCGATCTGCGCGATTGACTGGAGTGCCACCTGAGGATGAGGGCACGAGCGCCCGTCCTCCTACATTGCCTAGGGCAATGTCTTGTAGAGCCAACAGAGAAAGAGTGTCAAGGGACCCTAGAAGGTCTTTTGATGCTAGCAGAAGGGGGACTGATAGAGGAGGAAGTTCTTCAGATGTGAGGGAGGTTATGGAAGAGGATCAGAGGAGGGATGGGAACCTGGATGTGAGCATGTAGGAAGAAGGGACAGGGGAGTCTCAGGGAGGCGTTCAGGCCTCGGGGTATGGTTTTCCACCCCATTATCCACCCTTCCCACAGGGTTCAGGGTATCCGATGGGAGGCACATCGGATTACTCCAGCTTTAACCCCTACCCTACCTACATGCCTTATCCACCTTTCTATCCACCCTATACACAGTACCCAGCTTATCCACCCTCACCCTTCTATCCAAACCCGGCAAACCCCACCTCGGGGAATGCTGCACCTCCACCTCCACCACCTACAGAACCAACAGCCCCAGTTACTCAACCTCCTCGACCTAGCTCAGCTGATGGGAGCAAGGTAAAGATGACAGATTACCTCAAGCTAGATGCTCCCAAATACAAGTCAGGGGATGACCCCTTTGAGTATCTGAGAGTAGTGAAGACAATAACTGATGAGCTAGGGGCAAGTGACAGCAGGGCCATTCAGATGGCAGGGTTCACTTTAAAGTGCAAGAAGGCACGGGAATGGTTCAAGTGTTATGTGGACCCGAGACTAGACGGTATGACATGGGAGGAATTTGCGAATGAGTTCGCTGGATGGGCTTTTCCAGACAGTTCTAGAGAACTGAAAATGATTGAGTTTGAGCAACTGAGGCAGTCAGAGCACATGAGTGTAGAGGAGTTCACGGATAAATTCTTGGAGCTATTGCCTTTTTCAGGGCAAGCTCTAGATTCAGATACAAAGAAAGCCAAGAAATATGTCATGAAGCTGTATTCCAGGTACTCCTCGTTGGTTCAGTCAACTGAGAGAGAAAGTTTCCACACTGTGGTGGATATGGCTCGAAGAATGGAAGCAAGTGCTATAGTTGAGGGGTCAGTGAAGCAGTCAGTGACCCAGTCTTCAGGGGTTAAGACCCCAAGCAGAGGAGGACCAGGTTTCTCTTCTCAGAGCTCAGGTAAGAAGAGGTGGGATAGCACCACCAAGAAGCCGAAGAAGAATAAGTTTTGGAATAAGTTGAAATCCGGTCTGGGATTTGGCGGTGGCTCGAGCTCAGGCTCAGATGGTACAGAATGCCAGAGATGTGGAAGACCACACAGGGGAGTGTGTCGAGCTGGGACTAATGCATGTTTCAGATGTGGACAGGAGGGACACATAGCTCGGGATTGTCCTAGAGCGCCTTTTATGGGCCAGCCCCAGCAGACAGCTTCTGGTAGTGTGGCACAGCCAGCAGTTCCAGCCACAACTCAGGGCAGTGGCAGAGGTAGAGGGAGAGGGGCAGCCTCTTCTTCTGGTTCCCGAGGTGAAGGTCCATCAGCTCCAGCCAGGATCTTCACCATGACACAGCAGGAGGCTAACACATCCAACACCGTGGTGTCAGGTAATCTCGTCATTGGGTGTTCTGATGTGTATGCATTAATGGACCCGGGTGCATCTCATTCATTTATTGCTCCGAGAGCCGTTGAGAGGTTAGGTCTGATAGTCTCTGGGTTAGAGTGTCCCCTATGGGTCAGTGGACCCAAGTGTGACCCGTCAGTGGCAGTGTCAGTCTGCCGGTACAGTCCAGTTTTTATTGAGGGAAGATGCCTCTCCGCCGACCTTGTGGTTCTAGATTTGACAGACTTTGACGTCATTCTAGGGATGGATTGGCTATCTACCCATGGTGCTACCTTGGACTGCAGGGACAAGGTAGTCAGGTTCAGAGATCAGAACGGGTCAGAGGTCGTCTTCAGAGGAGACAAGAGGGGCACACCTAGAGGTCTGATATCAGCTCTTCAGGCTCGTAGGTTGCTTAGGAAGGGATGTCAGGGGTACTTAGCTCATGTGAGAGAGCTAGACAGTCAGGTCAGGGAGCCGGCCTCAGTGCCAGTTGTCAGAGAGTTTCAGGATGTCTTTCCTGATAAGCTTCCAGGTTTACCACCTGCTAGGGAGATAGAGTTCGAGATAGAGTTGGTGCCTGGAACTAGACCGATCTCTATCCCTCCCTACAGGATGACTCCAGCCGAGTTAAAGGAGTTGAAAGAGCAATTGCAAGAGCTGGTAGAAAAGGGTTTCATCCGACAGAGTACCTCACCTTGGGGTGCTCCAGTCTTGTTCGTGAGAAAGAAGGATGGATCCCTTAGACTTTGTATCGACTACAGGCAGTTGAACAAAGTCACTACCAAGAATAGGTACCCATTGCCAAGGATCGATGATCTATTCGACCAGCTAGCCGGAGCGGGTTGTTTCTCCAAAATAGATCTAAGATCGGGGTACCATCAGCTAAGGATAAGGGATGAGGATGTGCCGAAGACAGCCTTCAGGACCAGATATGGGCATTTTGAGTTCCTTGTGATGCCGTTCGGGTTAACCAACGCCCCTGCAGCATTCATGGATCTCATGAACCGAGTGTTTAGCCAGTACCTGGATCACTTCGTTATTGTCTTCATAGATGATATCTTAGTGTATTCCAGGAATGCAGAGGAGCATGCCCATCATCTGAGGTTGGTCTTGCAGACTTTGAGGGAACATGGCTTGTATGCCAAGTTCTCTAAATGTGAGTTCTGGCTTAGGAGCATTTCGTTCTTGGGGCATGTAGTGTCAGAGAATGGTATTGAGGTAGATCCCAAGAAGACAGAGACTGTGGCTAACTGGCCTAGACCCACTTCAGTGACAGAGATTAGAAGTTTCTTGGGTTTGGCAGGTTACTACAGGAGGTTCGTTCAGGACTTCTCAAAGATAGCAGCTCCTCTGACCAGACTAACCAGGAAGAATCAAGACTGCTGCAAGCAGACAGAAGAGCTATGCAGACGTCCGCAGAAGACAATTAGAGTTTCAGGAGGGGGATCTGGTATTGCTCAAGGTGTCTCCAATGAAGGGAGTGGTTCGCTTTGGGAAGAAAGGTAAACTAGCCCCACGATACATCGGACCCTTTGAAATCTTGCAAAAGATTGGGAATGTGTCGTATAAGCTGGATTTACCTGCTTCGATGGAAAGAATCCATCCGGTTTTCCATGTTTCAATGTTGAGGAAGTTTGTGTCAGATCCGAGCAAGGTCCTTAGTGAGCCTGATGTGGAGGTCCAAGAGGATCTCACCTATGTTGAACAGCCAGTGCGGATCATAGACACCCAGATCAGAAAGTTAAGAAACAAGGAAATCCCGATGGTGAAAGTCCTGTGGAACCACCACAATTTAGAGGAATGCACTTGGGAGACACGGGAGTCTATGCTCCAGCAGTACCCTCATCTCTTTTAAGGTTAGATCCCTATGTGTTGATGTGTTTATGTGTTATGTTTTATGCCATGCTATGTGTACTAGTGAGGAACATTCGGGGACGAATGTTCTTAAGGGGGGGAGAATGTAATATCCGGCTAGACTCCGGTACCGGAATTCCTACCGTCCGGTGGAATCTCGGATGTCGGAGACCTCTAGAAGGGTAGAATCATGTTTTATAAAAATGTTTTCATGTTTTTAATGGTTTTAAAGTATGAAACTAAATGAGTTTTTGCATGAAAAGTCTTTGGAGGAAAACCCAGGTTCGGCCGCCGAAAGTCAAGTTCGGCCGCCGAACGTGCATGCGTTTTGGAGGCACGTTAGGCCCCCGAAAGCATGAGTGAGGGCAGTCCAGGTTCGGCCGCCGAAAGTCAAGTTCGGCCGCCGAACATTGCATGGATGCGGAGGCACATTCGGCCCCCGAACGTGGCCTGGCCAGCCACCTATAAATGGGGCACTTAGCCAAAATGGGCGAGCTTTCTCCCATTTTCGACCTCAGCGAGCTTCCGACCTTCCCTTTGCAAATCTAGTGTTCTTCCTCCAAATCTCTTCCATTTTTCTTGAGTTTTAAGCTTGCATTGAAAGTTTTGAGCATTTAAACCAAGTTTTGGAGCTTTGGGAACTCAGGAGCTCATTTTCGTGGATCTCCAAGTTTAGGTCGTCTCCCTCTCGATCTTCAAGAGGTAAGGGCCGATCTTAAGCTCCTTATATGTTTTAAGTAAGTTTTATGCTAGATCTATGAGTAGAAATGCATGTTAGGTTATATGTTGAGTTATGGGTAAATATTGATGTTTTGATCAATGTGTGTTGATTGTGGGTGTTTGAAGTGTTGTAGTTGGGGTATTTGATGTTTTGAGGCCCCTAGGAACTTGTATGCATGATTTGGTTGAGGTATATGCATGATTGGTGAGTTTGGAGGCGAAAATGCACAAAGGAGCCAAGTTTCTGCCCTTTGGCAGAAACCAGGTTCGGCAGCCGAAGGCACTTTCGGCCGCCGAACATGGCTGGGGAGGCAGGCCTTTCGGCTGCCGAAGTTGCCCCTGAAAAGAGACTTTCGTCTCTGTCCAGGACTTTCGGCCGCCGAAGGTGCCGCCGAACCTACCTGAGTTTCGTCTCTGTCCAGGACTTTCGGCCGCCGAAGGTGCTGCCGAAAGTGCCCTGTTCAGCCACTTCATGCATATCTCTATGTGATATTTTCAGGATGTTTTAGGGGGTTTTTGGGGAATATATTAGAGTTATGTTTTTGTATGTTTGGTCCCTCATTGGAGTCCACCTGTGTAGGTTCGGACCCGAGGAACCAAGGACCCCAGCAGTGAGCCAGCTGCTACAGAGTTTGTCAGAGTCAGCCAGAGGTGAGTGGAACTAAACTTAACCTTTTTAAATTAAGAAATGAGATGCTTTTATCATGCTTCATGCATCATGATCATATTATAGGTTGTTTGCATTAGAATTCACGACTATGCCGCATTGTATTGTTGTGATAGATGATAGTGGATGGACATTAGGATGATTCATTAGCCTTCTGTATACGAAGTCCTGTGGTGCCCATAATAGGGCCGGGCAATACGAAGTCCTGTGGTGCCCATAATAGGGCCGGGCAATAACTCCGAATACGAAGTCCTGTGGTGCCCATAATAGGGCCGGGCAATACGAAGTCCTGTGGTGCCCATAATAGGGCCGGGCATGGAGTTGAGGGATTTTTGAATCAGTCCATCCGTGGTGTGATTTGTTTGTGCAGTGACGCATTTCATGATAGCATGTTTTAAACATTCTTTTTATAGTTCTACTCACTGGGCATCTAGCTCACCCCTCTCCCCTAACCCCCAAGTTTGCAGGTACGGAATAGATAGAGAAGGCAAGAAGAGAAAAAGTCATATGTATGTAATAGTTAGTTTGTGGACATGACAATTGTATTATGATGAAATGTAAAAATATTCATGATGTTATGTAATGAGGTCATTGAGGATAGAGTTGTGCTTGACCATAGTATATTGTTAATTCCTTTTGTATGTACATGATCTCTTGTTATGATGTTTATGTAAACTAACTCAACACAGGTTGTTTTGCCTTTAAGGCTTTATGAGATCCCACAGAGGGACTATGTTATGTATATGATCAGAGTATGCACAGGTTGAGTTAGTTGATGACAGTATGTATGAAGAAAAGTTTTAAATTTTATGCATGTTGTTGATCATGTATGGGATTATACAAGTTTACAGGTTATGTCAGGCTTGCTACGGGTCCCGGCGGCCTTAAGTCGACCCGGATCCTAGCGCCGGTAGCGGTCCGGATTTCCGGGGCGTTACATAATTTAACCATTTCAGCCTTCGCTTTTCTATCTAAATTAGACAACTCGTTCAAAGGTAAAGGCATTAAATCTAATACAGTTAATGGATTAAAACCATACACAATCTCAAAAGGTGAATAACCAGTAGAAGAATGGACAGCACGATTATAAGCAAATTCAACATATAGCAAACATTCTTCCCAAGTTTTTAAGTTCCTTCCCACAATAGCACGAAGCATAGTTCCTAAAGTCCTATTAACAACTTCAGTTTGGCCATCTGTCTGTGGATGAAAAGTAGTAGAAAATAAAAGCTTAGAACCCAATTTCCCTCACAAAACACGCCAAAAATGACTAAGGAACTTAGAATCTCTATCAGAAACAATAGTCCTAGGTATACCATGCAGACACACTACTTCCCTGAAAAATAAATCAGCTATGTTTGTTGCATCATCAGTTTTATGGCATGGAATAAAATGTGCCATCTTACTAAAGCGATCTACAACAACAAACACTGAATCTCTACCTCATTTTGTCCTAGGTAAACCTATCACAAAATCCATAGAGATATCAGTCCAAGGTTCAGTAGGTACAGGCAAAGGAGTATACAACCCATGTGGCAAGGACTTAGATTTAGCCTGTTTACATGCAAAGCATTGAGCATAAATTTTCTCTACATATTTTCGCATGTTAGGCCAATAAAAATGTTCATTCAACATGTCTAAAGCCTTTTGCACACCAAAATATCCCATTAACCCTCCTGAATGCGATTCTCTAACAAGCAACTCACGCACTGAACAATTGGGTATGCATATTTGTTTCCCCCTAAAAAGAAACCCATCATGCAAATAAAACTTGTTAAATGCTCCATGTTCACATGCCTTAAATGATGTAAGCACAACCAACAACACTGATGAGCTAGCATTGCCTCATGGAACAATTACAAGGTTGAGATCTAAGAGGTTGAAGGAAGCACTTCAAGGATTCATAAAGGAATATGTTGAAGCTTTACAAGTTCATTTTGAAGTTGAAGAACAATATGACCATTCCAAGTCAATTAGGCCGAATGTGTTCTTATTGACAGTTCAAACTTTGTATTTATAGTGGGTAGTTATTTTATAGTGGGTAGTTATTTAATAGTGGGTAGTTATTTAGTAGTGGGTAGTTATTTAGCAGTTGGTAGTTAACCAGTAGTAGGTAGTTAACCAGTAGTGGGTAGTTATCCAGTAGTGGATAGTTTACCAGTAGTGGGTAGTTATCCAGTAGTGGATAGTGGCATAGATCATGAGTCCATGCATAGTAGTGGGAAGTGGCAAAGATCATGGGTCTTTATTTAGGTTATATAAAGCATCTCTTTTTCCATATTGTAGACAGATTATCAATTATTCAATACAATTGCTTTATGCGATTCTTCTTTGAGAGCTTAAGAGAGATCTTGGTTCTTGACATTGCATCACGAATAATGTTTGATACTAACTTGTATGTTTCTTATTCTTGCTGCTTTTAAAATCAATCAGTTATAAGTGTTCTTAATTGCATGTTAATTAAGGGTGCTTTAGATTGGGGAGTTGTTTTCTGAACTAAGTTCTTTTTACTAGGGTATGTGTCGTTTCAGTCTCTAATAGGCTGGGGTTCCGCGTCATTAAATACATCTGAAAAATCAGTATCATTCTCATACATGTCTTTCAAATGCTCAAACCCTAACAAATTAGAACTAAGCATGGAAGTCAATGCATAACGTCTAGATAATGCATCAGCTACCACATTCTCTTTACCTTGCTTGTATTTAATCACATAAGGAAAGATTTCGAGATACTCAACCCACTTAGCATGCCGCTTGTTCAACTTACCTTGTCCCTTCAAGTGTTTGAGAGACTGATGGTCGGTATGAATCACGAACTCATTAGGCAGCAAGTAGTGTTCCCAAACTTCAAGAGCCCTAATCAGTGCATAGAACTCTTTGTCATAGGTGGAATAGTTCATATGTGCGCCATCTAGTTTCTCACTGAAATATGCTATGGGTTGGCCTTCCTGCATAAGAACAGCACCAATACTAATCCCAGAAGCATAACATTCGATTTCAAAGGTTTTAGAAAAATCAGGTAACCTTAAAACAGGAGCAGCAGTAAGTTTTTCTTTTAATGTATTAAATGCAAGTTCCTGTTCTTTACCCCATTTAAACCCAACAGCCTTTTTAATTTTCTCATTTAGAGGTGCAGCAATAGTGCTGAAATCTCTAACAAACCTCCTATAGAAGCTTGCTAATCCATGAAAGGATCTCACCTCATTAGCATTCTTAGTTGTAGGCCATTCTTGGATAGCCTTAACCTTTTCAGTATCTACCTCAACTCCACGTGAACTAATAATAAATCCTAGAAATATGACACTATCAGTACAAAATGTGCATTTCTTAAGATTAGCATACAATTCATGTTCACGCAACTTCTGTAGAACAAGTTCAACATGCCTAATATGATCATCCAGGTTTTGGCTATAAATCAATATATCATCAAAATACACAACCACAAACTTATCTAGGTAATCACGCAAAACATGGTTCATTAATCTCATAAATGTGCTAGGTGCATTAGTTAAGCCAAAAGACATCACTAACCATTCATATAAACCATATTTAGTCTTAAAGGCAGTTTTCCACTCATCACCTAACTTCATCCTAATTTGATGATAACCGGTTTTCAAATCAATTTTGGTAAAGAAAACAACACTACTTAATTCTTCAAGCATATCATCTAATCTAGGAATAGGATGGCGATACTTTACAGTGATTTTGTTGATCGCACGATAATCAACACACATGCGCATTGTTCCATCTTTCTTTGGAACCAACAAAACAGGTACTGCGTATGGACTGAGGCTCTCCCTGATATGTCCCTTAGCTAGCAACTCATCAACTTGCTTTTGCAATTCCTTCGTCTCCTCAGGATTACTCCGGTAAGCTGGACGGTTTGGAATCTGAGCTCCAGGAACAAAATCGATCTGATGTTCTATTATTCCCCTAATAGGTGGCAACCCAGATGGCACCTCCTCAGGAAATACATCCGCAAAATCCTGCAATAACTTAGAAAAAGAACTAGGCAATTCATTAGTAGGGTTAGTCTCAATCATAAAATTGGAACTAAAACGCAACATAATCAAAGCTCTCTTCCCTAAGTATGCTTTCTTCAACTCTCTCTCTTTACAATAAAAGGAAGACTTGCTGAATTCTTCACTCTTCTCACTCAGCTCTCCTTTTACCTCCACACTCACTAACGTTTTCTCTCCTGCACGTCTCTCATTTTTATCCTTTCCTGTGCAGTCACTCTCCTTTGGGCCATTTGAAACCTTCTTTTTACTACTGGCCTCTTTTCCCTCATTCTTTTTACTTGTCTCACCTCCCTTACCCAATTTAGCAGATTGTTGTAATTTCACTTGATCTACATATACATCTTTAGGAGATAATGGTACAAGTATATGTTTTATGCCAATGAACGTAAAAGAAAACCTATTACTATACCCATCATGAATGACACGCCTATCAAATTGCCATGGTCTACCCAACAAAATATGTCCAGCCTGTATGGGTACAATATCACAAGTAACCTCATCTACATACTTGCCAATAGAAAATGACACTTTACATTGCTTGGTTACCTTTGCCTCGCCGCTATCATTCAACCACTAAAGTCTGTAAGGATTAGGGTGTTTAATAGTTTCTAATCCTAATTTATCAACTAAAATAGTACTAGCACAATTAACTTGACTACCCGAATCTATTATCATGCAACAGACTTTACCACCTATCAAACAACGAGTGTGAAAGATGTTTTCACGCTGTTCAAGCCCCTCTTCTTTAATATAAACATTTAAAGTACGCAATATGACTAAGGACTCTCCCTAAACAGGATACTCTTCTATCTCTACATCAGAACAATCTTCTAAATGTGGTATTTCATCAGAATCAGAATCAGTTTCGGAGACTATCTCATTTCCCCTCACTATCATGGCACGTTTATTAACACACTCATTGGCATAATACTCACGCCCTTTTACATTTAAAGCACTGAATATCTCTAGCCCTATTAGATTTAGGGGCTTATTCATTTTTACCATGAGAGTTGTATGTTTCTTTGGAAGGTAACATGCCTTTTTGAGTTAAAGACTTATCAAACCTTTTAGGATCAGTCTTGGTGTTCCATTTGGAACCCCATTTGCTGTTGGAGTTTTGTGCAGCCCTGTTACTCCCCCATCTATTTCGGCCTCTTTGTCTTTCCACCTTAATGGCAATGTTCATCAAGTCTTCCAAATCAACATATGGTTGCAAATCAACCACATCAGCAATCTCCTTGTTTAGACCACCAAAGAAACGAGCCATAGTCTGGTCTTCCTCCTCCACTATGTTTGCTTTGATCAGGAGCAACTCCATCTCCTTATGATACTCATCAACAGATTTTGATCATTGGGTTAATATTTACAACTGATGATGGAGATCTCTATGGTAATAAATAGGCCCATATTTCTTCCTCATGATTTGCTTCATCTTTTCCCAACTAGCAATGGGTAACTCTCCATTCCTTCTCTTAGATTTCACAAGCTCATCCCACCATATTAGTGCATAGTCTGAAAACTCAAGGGCAGCAAGTTTTACCTTCTTGTCGTCGGAATAGTTTTGGCAGTTAAAAACCATCTCCACTTTACGCTCTCACTCTAAATAGGCATCAACATCAGCCTTACCATTGAAGCTTGAAATTTTCATCTTTATGGAGTTCATATTGTTATCTACATAGGGTACACGATCATTGAACCTTCTGGCTCGGAAAGGGGCTGATTGTGCCACATTTTCCTCTTCATAGGATGGATTGTGTGTATCATCATCCCCCTGATTGAACTTGCCCTTTGAAGATCTAAGGTTGTCCTCAAGGTTATCCATTCTCAAATTTTGCTTCTGAAAGCTATCCATGAAAGCTTTATACATATCTTTAAAATTAAACGTAGGGTCAGAAGTATCACCAGTATTATGCCTAGACATTTTAGAAAAATTCACAATTCTCTCAACTCACGTGTTTAACTTTCAAGCACTCACTTGGTATCTCAAAAGTGCACTTCAGAATAAAGACTCGATAAGCCAAGCTTGTATGATTCAAATAATAAGGAAAGCAAGGAAAGACCTAACAAAAAAAAAAAAAGATAGGAAACAACACTAGATACAAACTGACCAAAATGAACAAACGGATTGATTTAGCATACAAAAGTGAAATTTCGTGTACTAAGTGTAATTAGATGTTCAACAATGTGCAATTTGTCAAACTAAGTATAAGGAACCAACAGACAGAAAGACACCAAATTGAC
This sequence comes from Manihot esculenta, assembly GCF_001659605.2. Taxonomy (NCBI): domain Eukaryota; kingdom Viridiplantae; phylum Streptophyta; class Magnoliopsida; order Malpighiales; family Euphorbiaceae; genus Manihot; species Manihot esculenta. Next base: position 18,972,571 of record NC_035177.2, on the reverse strand, counting down.
AAACTAAGAATAAAAAATTAACAAGACGGATGTGCTTAACACGAAGTTATCCCTAAGCATACAATCTTAGATTAATTGATCTTAATATTGACTCAACAAAAACAATTCAAAGCAAGCAAAAAAAATAGACACTTAAAACAGCAAGTATTAAGTACAACTATTTTTGTGAAAATACTACCCAAATTTGTCCTAAACCTACCCCAAACATGTATTTCGAATCCCAAACCCAGAAATATATTCAAGGTATATGAAATATGATTTGTACCAGTAGGTATCAATATCAAAATGAAGTTTGAACAATTGACCCAAATTGCAGAAATTCTTTTTCTTTTTTTTTCTTCTTTTTGGTTTTTGTTTATATGGACTAAAGTAAAACACTGGAAATACTATTCTAAGAGTGTTAGAATAGGAGCATATGAATTGGGGCAGAAAGCACAAACCAAACCACTGAAGATAGTAATTCCGCCTAAATAAGAATTTAGAGTAAAATACGATTTGAACAGCAACTAAACAATGTATTCGACTCTAGTAGGTATACCAAACGGAAAGATCATGAAAAATTGAAGAAAAGACACAAAGGATAGTTAAGAAATTATTACTAAGCCTAGCTCTGATACCAATTGATGCGGAACCCCAGCCTATTAGAGACTGAAACGACACATACCCTAGTAAAAAGAACTTAATTCAGAAAACAATTCCCCAATCTAAAGCACCCTTAATTAACATGCAATTAAGAACACTTATTCGTGATGCAATGTCAAGAACCAAGATCTCTCTTAAGCTCTCAAAGAAGAATCGCATAAAGCAATTGTATTGAATAATTGATAATCTGTCTACAATATGGAAAAAGAGATGTTTTATATAGCCTAAATAAAGACCCATGATCTTTGCCACTTTCCACTACTATGCATGGACCCATGATCTATGCCACTACCCACTACTCTGGATGGATCCATGATTTATTCCACTATCCATTACTAGATAACTACCCACTATTAGTTAACTACCCACTATTAGTTAACTATCCACTACTGGATAACTACCCACTATTGGTTAACTACCCACTATTAATTAACTAACCACTATAAATACAAAATTTGAATTGTCAATAAGGACACATTCAGCCTAATAGACTTGGAATGGCCAGATTGTTCTTCAACTTCAAAATGAACTTGCAAAGCTTCAACATATTCCTTCATGAATCCTTGAAGTGCTTCCTTCAACCTCTTGGATCTCAACCTTGTAATTGGTCCTTAAGGCAATGCTAACTCATCATTTTTTGTGTTGTTGGTTGTGTTTATATCATCAGGTTTGGCAGCCTAAACCCTTTCACAGATCCGAAAGTGCATGCTTTCAAGGGCAGGTTAGGCAGCCAAAAGGCTGCCTCCACAAGCAGGTTCAGCGGCCGAACCTGGGTTCTTCAGCAAGGCAGAACCCGATTCTACCCTACGTACACAGCCACCAAAACACTCCATTCCTCACACCCAACTACTCAAAAACATTCCTACTCACTCAAACATGCATAACAAACATAAAAACTAGCCTAATCCCTAACAAGCAATAACAAAAGCAACATAAGAGCAAACATTCATTAATAACCAAACTCAAACCCTAAAACTTTATATATAACCATTTCATGCATTAATGACCCTTAACCCTTTCTTAAAACTTATTTAAAACATAGGAAAAGCAAAGATCTAGGCTTACCTCTTAGAGATCTAAAGGTGACAGCAACCCCAACTTGGAGATGAGGTAAAACGGTCTCCGGAGATCTTCAAGGTTTTAAAACTTGGATTCAAGCTCAAATTTTCAAAAACAAAAGGAAACTCATGAATTTCCTAAGAGATTTGAAGGAAAAGCAACAAAACCATAAAAGGGAGGGCAAGGACTCACCTTTGCCAGAAAATAGAGAGAAAGCTATCTCATTTTCGGGTTGAAGGCCTCTTATAGGTGGCTGGATAAATCACCTTCGGGGACCGAAAGGGAAGGTCCCGCGGCGGCACCACCTTTGGCGGCCGAACCTGGGGTTTTCCTTCAAAACTCTTTTCTTTCTTCTATTTAATTCAAAACCTTAAAATTTTCAAATTTATTTTATAAAAACCTTATTTTACCCTTCTAAGGAGATTCCATCCTTGGGAATTTTGGATTCCAATGGGGATTCCGTCAGAAGGTTAGAATTCCGACGCTGGAGTCTAGCCGGGTATTACATTCTTTCTCCATCCTCGAATGTTCAACAAGGCAAACAGACAAACATAAACATTAAGAACACACATGAAAATATATAACACTTACTTTAAAAGAGATAGGGGTATTGCTGGAGCATGGACTCCCGGGTCTCCTAGGTGCATTCTTCCATGTTGTGGTGATTCCAAAGAACTTTCACCATCGCGATTTTCTTGTTTTTCAGCTTTCTGATTTGCATGTCCATGATTCGCACTGGCTGCTCAACATAAGTGAGATCTCCTAGAATCTCTACATTAGGTTCATTAAGAACCTTGCCTAGATCTAACACGAACTTGCATTATATGGAAACATGGAAAACCGGATGGATCGTCGCCATTGAAGCAGGTAAATCTAACTTGTAAGATACATTTCCAACCTTTTGCAAAATTTCGAGGGGTCCGATGTACCTTGGAGCTAGTTTACCTTTCTTCCCAAAACGAATCACCCCCTTCATAGGAGACACCTTAAGCAACACCATATATCCCTCCTGGAACACAACATGCTTTCCGTGGATGTCTGCATAGCTCTTTTGTCTGCTTACCACTGTTCTGATCCTCTCTCTAATGATAGGCACTACCCTGCTGGTGATCTCTACTTACTCCGGCCCTGCCAAGGCCCTTTCTCCTACTTCTTCCCAGCAGATGGATGACTTGCACTTCCTCCCATATAGAGCTTCATAAGGAGCCATCCCAATGCTAGCATGGTAACTGTTATTGTAGGCAAACTCCACAATGGCAGATGTTGCCTCCAAGAACCGCCAAAGTCTAGCACACACATTCTCAATATGTCTTCTATCGTTTGGATGGTCCTCTCTGACTATCCGTTGGTTTGTGGATGGAAGGCAGTGCTAAATTTCAACCTCATGCCAATAGCATTTTGCAGACTCCGCTAAAACTTGGAGGTAAACTGGGGTCCCCTATCTGTCACTATCGAAACTGGAGTCCCATGCAGTCTGACAATCTCTTCCACATAAGATTTAAGGCCATTTTTACCAAATTACCCTTTTACACCATTTTCTGCAAAATAAGATCAGAACCACAAAATTAGATAGAAAATGTGTAAATTAACATTAATAACAACATGAAAAATGGGACTAAATTTGGTTTGATCAAATACCCCCACACCTAGCCCTTTGCTTGTCCTCAAGCAAATAAACTTAGTCAAACAAGCTTTCTTTTCTATTTGATCCTTTATTTCCACTTAAGCTCTTACCCTAGACCCCTACTTTGAAGCATTGCAGTGAAGAGTGTATGCACCAAGGTTACTTTCCTCTCTCATCGTTTCCCTTTACCTACCATGGTTAGTAATTATTTTCCTCATTAGAGAGATTATACATGCACATATTCTTGTTTAGTTTAGATTTTTCCTAGCTCTTGGAGTGATTTGCCTTTACTTGAAGCAATTTATTCAGCTTTTTTTTTTTTGCACTTTTATCCTTGCCCGAAAAAGTCACCAACTTTTTGACGCGAGGGTATATATTTGTGATACCCACCCCCGGTTACTCAGTTGGTCACCTTTTTTTTTACCATTGAAACAGTTTTTAATTTGTGCTTTTGAGGTATTTGCCTTTGCTGAATTTTCTTTTTCTCAATGATTTGGGCAAATCATCACCAATTGCTAAAATAAGTCATGTTTTGTTATTCACACATCTTTATTATTCTCTTTAATGCGTAATGTCATATGTTTTTCACCATAGCAAGCTCAAAGATTCAATTCAAAAGGAAATTCCCAAAAATGAATACAACTCACTGCAATTGATTCAACTTAGGTTTAAAGGGTCATCACATTAATGGGGTCATGAAAAGAAAGCTCATTCAACATAGCCTATATGTTTGAGTAAAGCATAACAAAACAAAAAAGAAAGGAAAAAAACAGTGGCTACATATGTGTGAATTGAAAACAAAAATGACAAAAATGAAAAAAATTCACCTAATGTGTGCTAATTCAAAATTAAAAGACTTAAAAGAAATAAAAAAGTATGAATGAAGCATCAAAATTCAGAGATATGCACCCCCACACCTAACTTATGCATTGTCCTTAATGTATTGGAAATATTAAAGATCAAAAGAAAACTGAGTACTTCCCTGGTGTGGTTGTTTGCCCAGTCTGTTTGAGCAAACAGTCTGGCCAAACTAGGTGTCTTGGTGTGTAGATGGCAATAGGTGTTGCACCAACAACTCCAACATGCTTTCCATGTGGGCCATCCTGGCCTCAATCTTGTCCAGGCGAGCTGCTTCTATTTGTTGAGCTATTGGAGGTTGCTGGTCGGGTTGTGGAGCAGGCGGTGGGGCTGGTGGAGGGTCTGCCGGCTGGGGTGCTTGCTGATAGGGCTACTGGGTTGCCTCCCTTGTGCTGGGTTGACGCCCAAACACTCTTTCATGTCTTGGGATAGTAGGGCCTATTTTAATTTCTTCCTCTGTTGCCTTCTCTGCCTGTGTTGTTTGCCCAGTCTGTGTGGGCAAACAGCTTGATCGAACAATGATCTGTGGTGTGGTATGGCAGTCTTCTTGCGCACGGGCCTGGTGTTTGCCTAGTGGTTGCGCCAATCAGGCTTGGTCAAATAATCCTGGATTTGCTACTGCATGATGTCTGTTCGCCGAAGGTTTTCCTGAGTTGTCTCTGCTGCTTGCCCAGTTTATTTGGGCAAACAGTTTGGCCAAACAGCTTCCATCTGCAAAATAATTAAAACCTAGAAGAGGGTAAAACATTTGTTCCTGCACATCTGGTTTTGTTTTCCCCTGCTGTTTGGGCAAACGAACACATACCTCTATTTTTTTTGTTTTTTTTTTACAATAAGCTAAGCTCCTATGGAGGATGATTTAGTGGAACTTCTTCCACTACTTGTATTGCGAACCCTTCATAAAATGGTTTTAGACGATGCTCATTCACTTTGAAGATCTTTCCTGTTTTTATACTGCGAATATCTACGGCTCCATGGGGATAAGTATGCTCCACAATGAATGGCCTAATCCACCTAGACCGTAGCTTACCTGGAAATAATTTCAAACGAGAATCGAAGCGTAGGACTTTATCACCAACCTTGAATTGTTTTCTTGAAATTCGATTGTCATGGGAGGCTTTGGTCTTGGCTTTGTAGTCCCAAGAAGTCTCATATGCATCTCGTCTGATTTCTTCCAGTTCTTGTAGTTGTAACTTCCGATGGGCTCCAGCCTCATTTAGATCCATGTTGCAATTCTTGACAGCCAAGTAAGCCTTATGTTCAAGTTCAACTGGAAGATGACAGGCTTTTTTATAGATCAATCTGTAAGGAGGCATCCCTATGGGCGTCTTGTAGGCTATCCTATATACCCACAAGGCATCTTCCAATCGTACGCTCCAATCTTTTCTGTTGGGGCGCACTGTCTTTTCTAAAATGGCCTTGATTTCTCTATTAGATACTTCAGCTTACCCATTCGTTTAAGAGTGGTAGGCTGTAGATGTTCTGTATATAACATGGTGCTTTTTTAAAAGGTTTTCCACTACCTTGTTACAAAAGTGAGTCCTTCTATCGCTGATGATTGCCTTGGGCACTCCATGCCTAGCAAAGATGTTAGTCTTTATAAAATCCACTACCACATTTGCATCATCAGTTCTTGTTGCTCTAGCTTCTATCCATTTGGATACATAAACTACTATGAGGATTATATAGGTATATCCAAAGGATGGTGGAAATGGCCCCATGAAGTCTATACCCCATACATCGAATATTTCGTACACCATGATAGGATTTTGGGCATTTGATTTCTGTCGCTTAGATTCCCAGACTGTTGGCATCGTGCACACGATCTGCAAAACAAATATGCATCTCTGAAAATGTTAGGCCAATATAGTCCACTTTCAAGGATCTTGTGAGCTGTCTTTCGTGGTCCAAAGTGTCCACCGCAACTGTATGAATGGCAGAATGTAAGGACTGAGGCTATCTCTTGATCTGGAATGCACCTCCTTATCACTTGGTCAGAATAGTACTTCCACAGGTATGGTTCATCCCAAACATAGTATTTTGCACTCTTCTTTACTTTGTCTTTAGTGTGCTTGGGCATATCAGAGGGTAAGTTACCTATGGCTAGGTAATTCACAATGTCTGCATACCATGGTTCATCAACTTGGGCATACAATGAATGTTCATGGAGGTGATTTTCATTTTCTACATATTCCAGAAGTTGCTGTATGGAGATCCCTTATTCGGGCAAACAAGATTCTGCCTTATCACGTTGTATGGGCAAACAACTTTCTGCTTGTGTAATCTGCTTAACTTGCTTGGGCAAACAAGTGTCTGCCTGCTTTTCTTTTGTTGTTTGCTTGGTTGAACAGCAGCCTGCCTATGCTAGATGTTTGGATGAGCTAGACTCTCCCTTCTCTCGCTGTTTGGACAAACAAAAATCTTCCTCATGCTCTTCCGCTGGCTGTTTGAGTGAATGGTATTTTGTTGAGGCTATCTACTAAACTGGCCTGGGTAAACTTTTTTCCACTTGCTGAAGTGGTTTGAACAGGCTGCAATCTGTCTCGTTGGGTACTGGGGCTGTTTGGGCAAACAACATTCTGCCAGTTTTTCCTCTGCTGACTGTTTGGGCAGACAGTAGTCTGTCTGTTGTATGCAGCAGACTGCTTCTATCCTTCTTAGCTCCTTTTGGCTTTGTTCATCTTCTTGGCTATTTTCCCTGCAAAAATCATTATTTAGCATATCAGCTTGATTGATTTCAAAAATTTCTTGGCTCAAACAGTCAATGATATCTAAACCATAAACAAGGGACATATCATGGGAATATTTCATGGCATCATAAACATTAAATTTTATTACTTCCCCTTCAAATTCCATGGTCAATATGCCATCATGCATATCAATCTTAGTTCTGGTCGTGCTCAATAAGGATCGTCTAAGCAAAATGTCTGAGGTAGTGTTGCTATTGTCTTCCTCCATATTAATCACATAGAAATCTGCTGGAAAGACAAGTTGGTCTACTTGGACTAGGACATCTTTTAGAACGCCTTTTGGGTATACCACAGATCTATCAGCCAATTGAATGACCACTCTAGTGTCTTTAAGTGCATCTGCATTCAAAGAGTTATATATAAAAAAAGGCATAACATTAATTGATGCACCTAGGTCACACATGGCCTTCTTGATGCCCACATTGCCAATTTTGCAAGAGACAGCAAACATCCCTCTATCTTTGCACTTGGTTGGGAGTTTCCTCTTTATAACAGTAGTAACAACCTCCCCTACACTTACCTTTTCTTTCTCAGCAAGCTTCCTTCGGTTTGTGCATAATTCTTTCAAGAACTTGGCATACCTTGGTATTTGCTTTACAGCATCTAGCAAAGGTATGTTGATCTCTACTTTCCTAAAGGTTTCATAGATCTCTTTTTCTTCTTTTTCTTTTTGTCATTTTTCAAACCTTTTTGGAAATGGAGGTGGAATCTTGAATCTTTCTTGTTGACCTGAATTCTGCTGGAGTGTTGGTTCTGTTTGCCCTGTCTGTTTGGGCAAACAGTCTCTGTCTTGCTGTGAATGATGTCTGCTTGTTTGTCCGCCTGTTTGGGCAAACAGATTTCTTGACTCACATTCTGGCAGATTTTCTTCAGTAGCTTGTTTTTGCAATTATGATCCCCTATCACTAGCCTTGACATCTTGAAGTTCTCTCTCACTTCTTAACTTAATGGCACTTACATTTTGCTTGGGATTAGCCTCGGTTGGGAAGGTAACTTCCCTTGAGATTCAAGTTTGCTCACAGAGGAGGCTATTTGACCCATTTGTTGTTGGAGACTTTACACAGTATTTGCCAATGACTTCATCATCTCCTCAAGGTGCATGTTGGACTTTTGAGGTGCTGCTTGGGCTGGATTTCTTTGATAATTTTGGTATTTGTTAGCCCTAGTATAGCTGAAGTTTGGATAGTCTCTCCAACCTGGATTGTAGGTGTTAGAGTATGGATCATGTCTTGGTTGGCCATTGAATCCTCCAATTGCGTTTACTTGCTGGTCATCCTCTTGAAGTGTAGGACATTGATCAGTTGGGTATCCCACATGTGCAATATCCCATATTGCCTAATTTGCTGAAGTTGTTGAGCTTGTTGAGCTTGACCTATAACAAGACTTCCCACGGCAGAGGTTAGTTCAAAAATTTGAGAAGTGAGATCAGATGTACTTACCTCATTAACTCTCCTTGGCAACTGCCTTTCATCTCCATATTGTCTAGATGAAGTTGCAAGTGTTGAAATCAACTCTCTAATTGCTTGAGCCGTTCTATCCAATTGAACCTCCACATGCTACATCAATGAATTTACTTTCAAAAGGTAGCAAACCTCCATAGAAATATTCTATGAGTGATTTATCTGAGATGTCATTTTGAGGGTAGCTGGTGCACAATCTCTTAAACCTTTCCTAATACTCATACAAGTCTTCAGTGTCTTTTTGCATGATGCCACTAATCTCTCTTCTTATGCCTATGGCCTTAGAAGTTGGAAAGTACTTGTCCAAAAAAGCTCTTACCATACCATCCCAAGAATTGATTGAACCGGGTGGTAGGTAGAATAGCCAATCTTTAGCATAATCATCAAGTGAGAATGTGAATGCTCTTAATTTCACATGCTCTTCAGATATGCCTTGCGGCCTAATGGTAGAACATACTATGTGAAATTCCTTCAAGTCTTTATGGGGATCTTCATTCTCTAAACCTCTGAATTTAGGTAGGAGGTGTATCAAACCTGTTTTTAGCTCAAAAGGGGCTGTCAAGGGCGGATAGGTGATGCAAAGAGGTGCTTGAACTATAGGGGCTGCCAACTCTCTTAGTGTTCTTTCTCTTGGAATTAGTGCCCTTATTGCATGATTTTTTGGTTCAACATCAGCATATACAGTAGGTTTAGCTGGTCTTCAGATAGGTGCAGCAGGTTGCATGTTGTATTCAGCCATCTCAACGGCTGTTTAGGCAAACTCTGCAGAATTGTGCTCTGTTTCAGTAGGATGCTGTTCTGTTTCAGCAGTAAGTGTTGTTGGTTCAGCAATTTCTGGTGCAATTGTGGCAGTTTTAGTATGTGTTGTCTTTTGGACAGCAGCAGCTTCAGCAGGTGCTGTTTGGACAGCAACTGTTGATGAGGATGGCTTTGAGGCTTGGCTCCTTGGATTGGCTTGCTTCCTTAGTTGCTTGGTTGTACGCTCAATTTCTGGATCGTAAAGTAGAGTATCCTTGCGTCCAGCCCTGGTCATGAAAGAAAAATAAATTAGTTAAATCAACTCCTCGGCAACGGCGCCAATTTTTTACTGTGTGGGTGTCGAAGCCAGTCAAAAATAACTTTTTTGGTTATCCATAATTTTACAACTATAGATAGTGGTAAAAATGATCAAATTCACAGGGAATTGATACTCACCTATTTTCCTTATCAAGACCAAGTAAATAAACTGAAAATAAAATAAAAAGGGGGAGTTTTGAGATTGATGAGCTAAACTAGAAGTAAAAGTAATTAAGTAAAGTAAATAATTAAAGTAAAGGAATTCAATAATGAGAAAAGCTCTAGTTGAAGAATTGGATCCATTTCAGTTGTTGGGATTGATCATCGACACATAGGTTCTTTTATTTGACTCAATAAATTAGTTATGGAGGTGGAAGACGCTTCTAACCACCATATTCCTCCTTAAGCATAGATTAACTAGAAAATGTTCTCTAACTAATCACTAATCAACAAGTTGCCAAGGAATGTCCTTGGGGCTTTTAGCATCATACAACTTTCAATTGCATTAAGAAATAAAGAGACCTAATTCTAGTTACCCAAACGTATGGTGATCTTGCTAGATTATGCAATCTCCTTGGTTTTTACACCAAGAGTTACTTGTGTTTGAATAATTCAAGTAATTACGGACTTCAAACTATCCCAACTAACAAATTATTACTTTGCAATAAAAAATCAATGGGCCCTATTGATCTAAATAACAAAGCAACAATGGAATTAAGCATGAAATTGCATAAATATTGATAAATAAAAGAAGAACATATTGGGTTCAAATCTTCCAATCCATAAACAACTTGAAATTTCACCTAATCTTCAACTAGAAAAAAGGGTTTCAGCCACTCATGGCTGAAACTAACAAAAAACTAAAAGAAAGAAAACAAGAAGAAGATGGAGAAGGGTCGGCTGGTGTGGTGCGCGACTGCTGGTGCAGATGCTGCCGAAGATGGAGAATGTCTTTCTTGCTGGTTTACTATCCTTTTATAGCTGAATAGGTTGCCCTTTGTTTTCTTGTTGAGATGGGGTTCTCTTTCCTATTTGGATTTGAATTCTTGGAAGGCAAGTATATCTTCTTGAGATTTGGCTTCCTAGATATATGGGATTTAGTGCTGAGGTGTCTTGAAGGTTTGCTGAGCTGTCCTCACGTGTTTGGGGAGAAAAATACTTCTTAAAGTTTTGAAATTTGAATTTCCCACTTCTTTGCTGTTTGCTTTCACAGGCCTTGTTTGTCCGGGCAAACAACTCGGTCAAACAGTCTGTTTTGGGTGCTGCATGCACACTGCCTCTGTCCTGCGGGTGTGTTTGCCTAGTTTGTTTGGGCAAATAATCTGGTCAAACAGCAAGTCTGTTATGTTTAAGCGAAAGTCCTAAGGAGCTCCGTCGAGGGCCGGGCACATTGGATTATGTAGAGGGTTACTGGTGACAAGTCCATCTTGATGTGAATTGTTTGTGTTGTGACGCATTTCATATGAGAATATGTTTATTAAACTGTTTTTATGTTCTGCTCACTAGGCTCTTGTAGCTTATCCCTTTCCCCTAACCCCAGGTTTGTAGGGTCGAAGATAGCTCGAAAAGTCGGCATAGTAGCTAGTATAGTTTAATGTAATAGAATAGTTGTGGACATGTATTGTATAATGGATTAGAATTGTACTTTGTCCTAGTTTTTACCTTTGTATCCCTGTTAACATGATCATTATGTAAAAGTTTTAATTATGAGGTCTGTTTGAACTAAGCTTGAGACATGTGATGTTTATTATACTAGAGCATTTGATGAGGGCTCTAGTATGGGTTTTATGTTTTCAGTATGATGCATGTATAGGTTGAGCTTGGTTTCATGGAAATGTTTAAGTTTTTGTTTTAATGTTTATCATGTATGGGATTCTATCAAGTACACAGGATGTATAGTAGGCTTGCTACGGGTTCCGGTAACCTTAAGTCTATCTGAATCCTAGTGCCGATAGCGGTCCGGTTTCCGGGTCGTTACAGAGTGGTATCAGAGCTCTAGGTTCATATGGTCGGACCTAGAAAGTGTTGGGCTCATAGATGTCATAGAAAGGCAAGCACATTAGAAAAAATCATGTCCACTAGGATAGGATGTAGAGTCCTGTCTTGACAAATGTATGATGATGTATAATGCCATGACTAGATGCATGTGCATTGATGATATGTTATGTATATGATGTGGGTTCATGTGTATTCACATGAACCATATGATGCTAATGTTTATATGATATATGTTATTTTTCAGAAGACAGGATGCGAGGCTCACGTCGATCTGCACGATTGACCGGAGTTCCACCTAAGAATGAGGGTATGAATGCCCTACCCCCCGCTCTGCCAAGGGCACGGTCAAGTAGAACTAGCAGAGGAGAGACATCAAGGGACCCTAGAAGGTCTTTTGATGTAAACAGGAGGAGAACAGATCTGGGTAGAATGTCTGCGGATGTGAGGGAAATAGTAGAGGATGAGCAAAGAAGAGACGAAAGTCTGGGTGTAGGTTTGTCAGAAGAGAGTATGGGAGAATCGCAAGGAGGCGCTCAGGCCTTGGGTTTTGCTTACCCACCTCAGTACCAACCTTATCCACAGGGACAGGGGTATCCGATGGGAGGCACATCAGATTTCTCTAGCTACAACCCATATCCCTCATTCATGCCCTATCCTCCCTACTACCCACCATATCCACCCTACCCTATGTTTTCGCCTCCACCCTTTTATCAAAATCCAGCAAACCCTAACCCAGGAAATGCTGCACCACCTCCTCCTCCCCCAGTAGAACCAGTGGTTCCTGAAGCCCAACCATCCAGACCTAACCCATCAGCTAGGAACAAGGTGAAAATGATGGACTATCTGAAGTTGGATGCTCCCAAGTATAAAACAGGTGATGATCCGTTTGAGTATCTCAAGACGATGAAAATGATAACTGATGAGTTGGGGGCTAGTGACAGTAGAGCCATTTAGATGGCGGGGTTCACTCTTAAATGCAAGAAGGCAAAGGAGTGGTTCAAAAATTATGTGGACCCGAGACTGAACAGCCTATCTTGGGAACAGTTTGCTAATGAATTTGCAGGATGGGCTTTTCCAAACAGTTCAAGGGAGTTAAAGGTGATAGAATTTGAGCAATTGAGACAGAATGAAGACATGAGCGTGGATGAGTATACAGATAAGTTTCTGGAGTTGCTTCAGTTTGTGGGTCAGGCTTATGACATTGACCAGAAGAAGGCTAGGAGGTATACTATGAGACTCCACTATAGGTATTCCTCCTTGATTCTAGCAACAGAGAGAGAGAGTTTCCACACTATTGTGGATGCGGCTCAAAAAATGGAGGCTAGTGCCATCATTCAGGGGACAGTTAAGCAACAAGTGGCACAGTTCTCGGGATCCAAAACCCCAGGTACAGGAAAGTTTGATCTCTCCTCTCTAAACACAGCCGCCACAGGAAGTAAAAAGTGGAACAAATCCAAGCCGAAGAAGAATAAGTTCTGGAATAGATTGAAGTCTGGTTTGGGAATGGCTGGTGGTTCAAGCTCTGGTTCGGATAGCTTTAGATTTATGAGGTGCGGTAAGCCGCACAAAGGGGTCTGTCGATTTGGGACTACAGCATGTTTCAGATGTGGATTGGAAGGGCACATGGCGCGTGAGTGTCCCAATGCAACTTTGATGGCTCAGTCTCAGCAGACAACTTCTGGCAGCGTGGCTCAGCCAGCAGCTTTGGCCACATCTCAGGGCAAAGGGTGAGGTAGAGGGAGAGGGATAACCTCTTCTTCAGTAGGTTCCCAAGGGGAAGGTCCTTCAGCTCTGGCACGGATCTTCACTATGATACAGCAGGAGGCTAACACGTCAAACACAGTGGTGTCAGGTAAACTCACTATTGGGTGTTCTGATGTGTATGCTCTTATGGACCCTGGTGTCTCTCATTCTTTTGTTTCTCCGAGAGCCGTAGAGAGTTTGGGTTTGATAGCTTCTGGGCTAGAGTGTCCTCTTTGGGTCAGTGGACCTAAGTGTGATCCATCTGTGGCAGAGTCAGTCTGTCGGTTCAGTCCAGTTTTTGTTGAGGGTAAGTGCTTTCCAGCTGACCTTGTGGTTCTAGACTTGACTAATTTTGACGTCATTCTAGGGATGGATTGGCTCTCTACTCATGGTGCTACCTTGGATTACAGAGACAAGGTAGTCAGGTTTAGAGAACAAGATGGATTAGAGGTCGTCTTCAGAGGAGATAAGATAGGTATGCCTAAAGGTTTGATATCTGCCCTGCAGGCTCATAGGTTGCTTAGGAGGAGTTGTCAGGGGTTTCTTGCACATGTCAGAGAATTAAATGGTCAGGTCGGGGAACCAGCTTCAGTGCCCGTTGTCAGAGAGTTTCTTGATGTTTTTCCAGACAAGCTACCAGGTATATCACCTGCTAGGGAGATAGAGTTTGAAATTGAAGTAATGCCCGGAACCAGACCCATCTCTATCCCTCCCTACAGGATGGCACCTGCAGAATTAAAGGAGTTGAAAGAACAGTTGCAAGAGTTGGTAGATAAGGGTTTCATCCGACCTAGTACCTCACCCTGGGGTGCTCCGGTTTTGTTTGTGAAAGAGAAGGATGGATCCCTAAGGCTTTATATCAACTACAGACAGTTGAACAAAGTCACTACCAAGAACAAGTATCCGTTACCCAGGATCGATGACCTGTTTGACCAGATAGCAAGAGCCGGTTGTTTTACGAAGATAGATTTGAGATCCGGGTATCATCAGCTGAGAGTCCGAGAGGAAGACGTACCCAAGACAGCCTTCGGGACCAGATATGGGTATTATGAGTTCCTAGTGATACCGTTCGGGCTAACTAACGCCTCTGCAGCATTCATGGATCTCATGAATAGAGTTTTCAAACAGTTTCTGGATCACTTTGTTATTATTTTCATTGACGATATCTTGGTGTATTCTAGAAATGCCGAGAAGCAAGCCCATCATCTGAGGATTGTGTTGCAGACCTTGAGAGAACACGGCTTGTATGCCAAGTTCTTTAAATGTGAATTATGGTTGAGGAGTATTTCTTTCTTGGGACATGTGGTGTCAGAAAAGGGAATCAAGGTGGACCCCAAGAAAGTAGAAGTTGTAGCTAACTGGCCCAGATCTACTACAGTGACAGAGATTAAGAGCTTCTTGGGTTTGGCAGGTTACTACAGGAGGTTTGTCCAGGATTTCTCAAAAATTGCTACTCCTATGACTAGATTGATCAAAAAGAATCAGAGGTTTGTTTGGTCAGAACATTGTGAAGAAAGTTTTGAAGAGCTAAAGAGGAGATTGACGTCAGCACCGGTGTTAACTCTGCCTACAAGTGATGAAGATTTCACAGTATTTTGTGATGCATCCCGAGTGGGACTAGGTTGTGTGCTAATGCAGAATGAGAGGGTAATTGCTTATGCTTCTAGGCAGTTGAAGAAGCACGAGTTGAATTATCCTACACACGATCTAGAGATGGCAGCTGTGATTTTTGCACTCAAGATGTGGAGGCATTACCTGTATGGGGTGAAATGTGAGATCTTTACAGATCATAAAAGTTTGCAATACATCTTGATTCAGAAAGAGTTGAACCTAAAGCAGAGAAGATGGGTGGAACTGCTTAGTGATTATGATTGTAAGATCCAGTATCATCCGGGTAAGGCAAATGTAGTAGTAGATGCTCTCAGCCAGAAATCACTTGGTAGTTTATCCCATATCTCAGTAGGGAGAAGATCGGTGGTGAGGGAATTTTACAGGCTCATTAATGAGGGTTTACAGTTAGAGTTGTCTGGTACAGGTGCACTAGTGGCTCAGATGAGAGTGACACCCGTGTTTCTAGAACAGGTGGCGCAGGAACAATATGAGGACCACGAGTTGGTGAAAATAGTGAGAACTGTTCAGACGGGCAAGAATGGTGAGTTTAGATTCGACAATAAAGGGATCCTCCGTTACGAAAACAGATTATGTGTACCAAATGACGTAAGTCTGAAGGGAGACATTATGAGAGAGGCTCATAATGTTAGGTACAGTATTCACCCTGGGGCCACTAAAATGTATCAGGATATGAAGAGAGTTTATTGGTGGCCAGCTATGAAGAGGGAAGTGGCGTAGTTTGTGTCCGCTTGTGAAATATGTTAGAGGGTGAAGCTGGAACAACAGAAGCCAGCTGGGATGTTCAACCCAATATCAATTCTAGAGTGGAAATGGGAAAATGTGGCGATGAATTTCGTGGTGGGGTTACCAGCAACGTCCAACAGATTAGAATCTATATGGGTAATAGTGGACAAATTGACCAAATCGGCTCACTTCATTCCTATCAAGAGTGGTTACTCTGTGGACAAATTGGCACAGGTATATGTAGAAGAGATTGTCAGGCTGCATGGGGCTTCGGTATTAATAGTGTCAGATAAAGGACCCCAGTTTACCTCCAGGTTTTGGCAGATTCTGCAAAATGTTATGGGCACAAGGTTGGACTTTAGCACTGCTTTCCATCCACAGACTGATGGACAGTCAGAGAGGACCATCCAAACGATAAAAGATATGTTAAGAATATGTGTGCTAGACTTTGGCAGTTCTTGGAGGCAACATCTACCATTAGTGGAGTTTGTCTATAATAACAATTATCATGATAGCATTGGGATGGCCCTTTATGAAGCTCTATATAGGAGGAAGTGTAGGTCACCTATCTGCTGGGAAGAAGTAGGAGCAAGGGCCTTGGCAGGGCCAAAGCTAGTAGAGATCACCAGCAGGGTAGTGCCTATCATTAGAAAGAGGATCAGAACAGCTGTGAGCAGACAGAAGAGCTATGCAGACATTCGCAGAAAGCATGTTGTGTTCCAGGAGGGAGATATGGTGTTGCTTAAGGTGTCTCCTATGAATGGGGTGATTCATTTTGAGAAGAAAGGTAAACTAGCTCCAAGGTACATCAGACCTTCGAAATTTGGCAAAAGGTTGGAAATGTATCTTACAAGTTAGATTTACCTGCTTCTATGGAGAGAATCCATCCGCAGAAGGGGGGAATCACGCGGACCTGATTCTGCACAGCACTATATCAATTTCTTTCATCTTTTCTCTTTTGTTTCTTGTTTGTAAAAGTCATGACTGGCTGAAAACTCAATTTTTAATTGAAGTTAGGAGAAATTTCAGTTTATATATGAATTGGGAGATCTGAAACTCTATTATTAATATTTTATTCTTTAATATTTATACAATTTGATTCTTCATATCATTATTACTTTGTTGTTTGGATCAATATGGCCCATTATTCTTGATTGCAAGATAATATAATGTCAGTTTGAATACTTTAAGTCTGTAATTGCTTAGATTGTTCAAACACAAGTAACAATTATGTGTAACAACTAAAAGTGTAATACCCGGCTAAGGTCCAGCGTCGGAATTCCAACCTTCCGATGGAATCCCCGTTGAAATATGAAATTCCCGAAGCTGGAATCTCCTTAGGAAGGGTAAAATAAGGTTTTTATAAAATGAATTTTAAAAATTTTAAGGTTTTAAGAAAGAAAGAAAAGAGTTTTGAAGTAAATAGTTTTGGAAGGAAAATCCAAGTTTGGCCTCCGAAGGTGGTGCCGCCGCGGGATCTCCCCTTTCGGCCCCTGAAGGTGGTTTCGTCCAGCCACCTATAAGAGGCCTTCAGCCCGAAGATGAGGGAGTTTTCTCCCCATTTTCGGATATAGGTGAATCCTTGCCCTTCCTTTGGTGATTTTGTTGTTTTTCCTTCAAATCCCTTAAAGAAATTCATGAGTTTTGTTTTGTTTTTGAAGATTTGAGCTTCAATCCAAGTTTTGAAACCTTGGAGACCTCCGGAGACCGTTTTACCTCATCTCCACGTTGGGGTTGCTGTCACCTTTAGATCTCCAAGAGGTAAGCCTAAATCCTTATTTTCCCTTGTATTTTAATTGCGTTTTAAGAAGGGTTAAGGGGTTAATAATGCATAAAATGGTTAGATCTAATATTTTAGGGTTTGAGTTGGGTTATTATTGAATGTTTACTCTTGTGTTGTTTTTTATTATTGTTTGTTGGGATTTAGGCTTGTTTTTATGCCCTATATGCTTGATGAGTGAGTATGCATGTTTTGGGAGTTGGGTGTGAGGATTTGAGAGTTTTAGAGGCTGTATGCATAGGACAGAATCCGGTTTTGCCATGCTGGAGAACCCAGGTTCGGCCGCCGAAGCAAGGTTCGGCCATCGAAGCAAGGTTCGGCCGCCGAACCTGCTTATGGAGGCAGCCTTTTGGCCGCCTAACCTGCCCCCGAAAGCATGACTTTCGAATCTGTGATGGGATTTTGGCCGCCAAACCCGCCCCCGAAGGTTGCTGACTTTCAAATCTGTGTGGAGTTTAGGCCGCCAAACCTACCCCTGAAAGTCCCTGACTTTCGGATCTGTGAGGGACCTTCGGCCGCCGAGCCTGCCGCCAAAAGTCCCCTGCTCAGCCTTCTTTTGCTTGTTTTATGTGCATGTTTTGTTATGTTTTTGGGGAGTTGTTGGGGAGTTGTTTAGAGTCATGTAATAGTTATATTTGGTCCCTCATTTTAGTCCATCTGTGTAGGATCGGACCAGGGAGACCGTAGAGGCCTTTAGTGAGTTAGCTGCATCATTAATAGGCAAGCGTCAGCCAAAGGTGAGTAGAACTGAACTATTTTTCCAAAGTAACTAAACTTTTAAGCATGTTCATGCATCACGAATGCCATGTTTATGTATTAGGATGTTTGCATTAGAATTTACAAATATGATGCATTGCGTAATTTATTGTTGATGTGGATGGATATTGGATTACCCACTAGCCCTTAATATGATATGATATGATATGATATGATATGATATGATATGATATGATACAGAAGTCTGGGTCGAGGCCCATTCTATGCCCCTGGCAATATGTAAGAGAAAGTCCAGGTCGAGGCCCATTCTATGCCCTTGGCATTTTGGATATGTTATGTTATGTTTAAGCGAAAGTTCTGAGGAGCTCCGTCGAGGGCCGGACACATTGGATTATGTAGAGGGTTACTAGTGACAAGTCCATCTTGATGTGAATTGTTTGTGTTGTGACGCATTTCATATGAGCATATGTTTATTAAACTATTTTTATATTCTGCTCACTGGGCTCTTGTAACTTACCCTTTCCCCTAACCCCAGGTTTGCAGGATCGAAGATAGCTCGAAAAGTCGGCATAGTAGCTAGTATAGTTTAATGTAATAGAATAGTTGTGGACATGTATTGTGTAATGGATAATAATTGTACTTTGCCCTAGTTTTTTCCTTTGTATCCCTGTTAACATGATCATTATGTAAAAGTTTTAATTATGAGTTATGTTTGAATCAAGCTTGAGACATGTGATGTTTACCATACTAAAGCATTTGATGAGGGCTCTAGTATGGGTTTTATATTTTCAGTATGATGCATGTACAGGTTGAACTTGGTTTTATGGAAATGTTTAATTTTTTGTTATAATGTTGATCATGTATGGGATTCTATCAGGTACACAGGATGTATAGTAGGCTTGCTACGGGTTCCGACGACCTTAAGTCGATCTGAATCCTAGCACCGGTAGCGGTCCGATTTTCGGGTCGTTATAAAAAGGTTGTATAATCTAACTCAAATTCACTACGTGGTTGGTTAGTTAGAATTAGGTCTCTCTATTTCTTAAAGCAGTTAACAGTTGAAAAGTAAAAACCTCAAAGGACGTTCCTTGGTGACTTGTTGGCTAGTGATTGGTTAGTGAACGTTTCCTAATTAATCTAAACTTAAGGAGAGATTTGGTTGTGTGGAGCGTCTTCCACAACCAAAACTGATTTATTGAAACAAACAAAAGATATAAAGTATCGATGATCAATTCCCAAACTAAAATGGAACCTACACTTCAACTAGAACTTTTTCTCATTAATTGATTCTTCTTTTAATTACTACTTTCTTTTATTGCTTTCATTTTTATTTTAGTTAATCATCAAAATCCTTCCTTATTTTATTTTATTGTTGATTTGCCCAAGTCATTGTTAGGAAAGTCATAGTGTCAATTCTCTGTGGATTTGATCCTATTACTACTATATATAATTCTTAATTGTTGAAATTTTAATAGGTTATTTTTGGTGGTTTCGGCACCCATCACCAGGTGTTAGTTTCATAAAATTTTTTTCAAGGCATTTTTATGCCATGGCCACAAGGCGAGTATCCGGATATTAATCCCACTAAAGTATTGTATTCCACAGCCATAAGGCGGGTATCTATTAGGCCACATGACTGGGTGTTAATCCCGTTATATAAAAAATTTTTCAAGGCATTTTTATGCCATGGCAACAAGGCGGGTACCTTCCAAGCTCAACAATCGGGTGTTAGTCCCACATAAAATTTTCAAGGCATTTTATGCCCAAGCCACAAGGTGGATATCCGCCAAACTCAAAGACTAGGTGTTAATCCCACTAAATAAGGCATTTTATGCCACGACCATAAGGCGGGTATCTGCCAGGCCACATGTTTGAGTGTTAGTCCCATTTTACAAATTTTCTAAGTTATTTATTTTATGGCCATTAGTTAGGCTAATGATCGGGTGTTATGGCCCCTTGACAATCTTTTAAATAGATTTTTTAAGTCTTGTTTGATGATGGTTGGATGAAGGTTATGAACGAATGCAGAGCATACAAACACTTAGTGAAATTAATAGAGATATTTTTATAAAAATCATGAAAGATTACATAGGAGGTGGATCTTGAGGTTCTCCTCTCGAGTCTCAATTACATCGGTATTTTCTATTACATTATCTTCAAAGACCCAGACGGTGGGATTGTCCTCAGCTTGTCCGTCCTCCTCTTGCTCAACCTCATCTCCTTTCTCCTCTAGGAAGATTTCATCTATCCAAGCAAAGTACTCAGAAGGAAATCGCTTCCCTTACTCCTTCTTGATCGAGTCTTAGCCCTCGACGAATATCTCCCCTCCCCAAGTCACCGTCTCTTGAAGTTCTGCTTCAAGTTCAGTGATCCTTGTAAAGGCGACTTGAGCCCCCCTCAGTCTAAGACTGCAGCTCCTGGACTTGGCGCTAAAGCATGGCCACTTGATCCTTAGTACTCTTTGCCTGGTTCCCAAGGGCAAGCTTGGAAGTGTTGGCCTCACCTAGGTTCGCTTAGAGATTGTCTACCAACTCCAGCGTCTCTTTCATGGTACCATCCACTTCATTAATCCGAGCCTTTAGCATCGAGCATTTCTCTTGCAGGAGTCTTTTGTCCGTCTCTTGAGCCCCAAACTCTCTCCTCAAAGCCTTATTACGCTCTTTGACCATATGTACGCAGAGGACACTCTCTATGGCAGAGTGTATGATGTTGTCAAAGAGCTTATTCGTCTCGGCCTTGTTCAAGCGACGATGGTCCCTGAGCCTCAAAGTGTTCTTGGCTATTAGGACTGACATGTTGGATTCCTTAAGAAGAGAGGTCATCTGAGTCAGTTCTAACACTAGGTGTTGGATGCTATAAGGCCATGAGGACTCTACCCCAGCATTTTCTAGTGTGGATTCAGTAGGGATGGGGATTGCTGCAGAGGCACCCCTTGTAGAAGACTCGGGCTGAGTAGGGGCCAATTCTTCTACTGTAGGAGGGGGTGGAGGAGGAGGAAGTGTGATTATCTCCTCTGCCTGATGAGCCCGTTTGGATGGGGGACCGGATGCCCCAGCAACTGCTTTGCCCTTGCGAGTAGCGCAAGCTGCCTTGACAAACTTATTTTTCTTACTAGCTGATAGAGCATAATTTAGACCATTTCATCATGATATTATTGATGTTCATTTATACTTTTTCTACCTAATTTTGTGGTTTTAATCTTATTCTGTAGAAAATAGTGTAAAGAGACAATTTGGTGAAAATGCCCCTAAAACTGCCTTAAATGGAGCAAAGGAGAGCAAGCATGCCAAGTGCAACTTGAAAGGAGCCAAATAAGGAAAGTAATTTAAATTTCAAATTTCAAATCCTCAAGAGAATTCAAAATTTAAAATCAAGATTCAGCTTATTAAGGAAAGTGCTAAATAAGGAAAGTGGCAAATAAGAAAAGTGCACTCAACATAGCAATTTGAAATTCAAATTCTTCAAGAATCCTTTTCCTTATTCAAGAAGCCAAGTTTTTAGAAGATGCACATTCAGATTTGAAATTCAAATTCAGCTTGTCAAAGAAGCCAAAGAAGTCACACATGCCACACATGCCACACATGCCATACACATTCAAAATTCAAATTGCAAAAGATAGGCTCCATCTCATCACATGGGCGGCAAGGCATGGGCAGCATATGGGCAGCCAATTGAAGACACTTGGGCAGCAAGTAAGAAGACCTAGGGCAGCATCTCAATTCTATTTAAATATCTCTTCAATTGCCGCACATCCGCTCCACATTGAAGGCAACATTCGGCCACACCAAAGGCGCAAGACCACTCTTCTTCGGTTCCTTCTCTCTTCTTTTCTTTCCTTTTATTTTTGATTTTTGTTTCAGCCATGAGAGGCTGAAACCTTTTATTCTAGTTAAAGATTGATTGAAATTTAAGTTGTTTTATGGATTGTGAGATATGAATGTATATTGTTCATCTTTTGTTTATTCAATATTCATATAATTTCATGCTTGATTCCATTATTGCTTTGTTATTTTGATCAATGTGGCCACTTGATTCTTGATTGCAAGGTAATATATTGTTAGTTTCAATAGTTTTAAGTCCATAATTGCTTGGATTATTCAAACATAAGAATACTTGGTCTAAAAACTAAGGAAATTATATGATCTAGCAACATCTCAAGCATTTGGGTAGCTAGGATTGGCTCTCTCTATCTCTTAATGCAATTGACGGTTGTTTTGATGCCTAAGGTCCAAGGACGTTCATTGGCAACTTGTTGATTAGTAATTAATTAGAGGACGTTTCCTAATTGGTTTATGATTAAGGAGAGACATGGTGGTGAGAAGCGTTTTCCATCTCCATAACTAATCTATTGAATCAATTAAAAGAACATAAGTTTCAATGATCAATCCCAACAACTGAAGTGGATCCAACTCTTCAACTAGAGCTTTCTCATTATTGATTTCCATTATTTTAATTATTCGCTTCTTTTATTGCTTTCAGTTTTAGATCTCTTGAATCAATCTCAAAACCCCCCCATTTTACTTTTAGTTTATTTGCTTTCAGTTTATCTCGTTTTAGTTTACTTCTCTTTCAGTTATTTGCTTTCAGTTAATTCTCTTGGTCTTGTTAAGGAAGATAGATACGTTTTCAATTCTCTGTGGATTCGATCCTTTACCACTATCTGCAGTAGTAATATTGTTGATAACCGGAAAGGTTATTTTTGACCGGCTTCGACAACCGATAGTCACCAGCCATATCTGCATAGAGCAAAACATGAGTAAGTAAGGCATTTTGAAGAACAAAAGAAGTCAAAAAGAAAAATATTCTACTTGATAGCCAGGGAGGTGCTTTTCCCAAGGCTGGAAGGGTGAGGACCTTGGGCTTGGCTCGCCTGAAGATGGCTCTACCAAGATAAAACAACGTCCCTCACTGCCTTGGTGATCTCCATTTTCTAGGACATGGCCATCGTCTGAAGGAAGTCTAAAACCTCTTCCTCACTCCTCCATGGTCAGACCCCATTCTTTCTCAGCTCCACATACATATTCCAATTAGTACAGATGGGACAACAACTCTCGGACACCCTGTGACGGAGGATGAAAACTTGTTCTTCCATTGCTTTAGGGATGAGGATATCAGGTCAACTAATGTCTAGCTTTTCCTCCCACTAAAAAAATTAAAACTCTTCATTTTTTCGAGTACCCAATTGGTACAGTTGAGAGAAGAGGGCCACACTCAATTCAATGTTATTATTAAAATAAATTAACCGGAAGGCCACCAAGATCCTTCAGCTGTTGAGGTGCAACTCGGCGACTGAAAACTTGTAAAATTGAATGACTTTAGTAAAATACTGGATCCATAGAGAGTGGAAGACCCACTTTCAGCTGCTCTTCGTAGACCATGATAGTACCCTCAGCAGGGATCTGGTCATCCATACGAATGCTCGGAGATGGAGCGAAGATGCGAAAGATTTCTCAAGAGATTTGGTATTTTTTGCAAAGGCGTTCTATATCTATCTCTGTTAGTATAGAAGGGATGTCACTGATTATAATACCCGGCTAAACTCCGGCGTTGGAATTTCAATCTTCTGACGGAATCCCCGTTGAAATTCGAAATCTCGAAGCTGGAATCTCCTTAGAAGGGTAAAAAAAGGTTTCATAAAATGAATTTGAAAATTTTTCTTTTAGAGCTTTGTGTTAAAAAGGAAGAGAAGAGATTTGAAAGAAAACCCCAGGTTCGGCCGCCGAAGGTGGTTCCTGTTCGGCCGCCGAAGGTGGTTATCCAGCCACCTATAAGAGGCCTTCAGCCCCAAAATGTGAGAGCTTTCTCTCCATTTTCAAGCAGAGGTGAGTCCTTGCCCTCCCTTTATTGTTTTTATCGTTTTTCCTTCAATCTCCTCAGAAGATTCATGAGTTTTCTTTTGTTTTTTGAAAATTTGAGTTCAAATATAAAGTTTTAAGCCTTGGAGACCTCCGGAGACCGTTTACCTCATCTCTAAGTTAGGGTTGCTGTCACCTTTAGATCTCCAAGAGGTAAGTTTAGATCTCTGCTTTTCCTATGTTTTAAATAAGTTTTCAAAAGGGGTTAAGGGTTATTAATGCATGAAATGGTTAAATCTAAAGTTTTAGGGTTTGAGTTAGGTTATTAATGAATGTTTTCTCTTGTATTGTTTTTGTTGTTGCTTGATGGGGATTAAGTTAGTTTTTGGTGTCCCTTATGCATGTTGAGTGAGTATGAATGTTGTGGGTTGTTGGGTGTGAGGATTGGAGTGTTTTGGTTGCTTTTGCATAGGGCAGAATCGGGTTCTGCCTTGCTGGAGAATCCAGGTTCGGTCGCCGAACCCGCTTGTAGAGGCAGCCTTTTGGCCGCCTAACCCGCCTCTGAAGGTTCCAACCTTCGGATCTGTATGGGTATAGGCCGCCGAACCTGCTCCCGAAAGTCCTTGACTTTTGGATCTGTGAGGGACCTTCGGCCGCCGAACTTGCCGCCGAACTTGCCGCCGAAAGTCCCCTGCCCAGCCTTTTCTTACTTATTTTTATATGCATGCTTTGGTATGTTTTAGGAGATTTTTGGGGAGTTGTCTAGAGTCTTGTAATAATTATGTTTGGTCCCTCATTTGAGTCCATTTGTGTAGGATCGGACCTAGGAGACCGTAGAGGCCTGCAGTGATATAACTGCATCAGTGTTAGGCGAGCGTCAGCCAGAGGTGAGTAGAACTGAACTGATCTATTACTTTTTAAAGAAATCAAACTGTTTAAGCATACTTATGCATCACGAATGCCATGTATATATATTAGGTTATTTGCATTAGAATTCACGAATATGATGCATTGCATAATTTACTGTTGATGTGGATGGATATTGGATGACCCACTAGCCCTTGTGTATGATATGTTATGATGGATATGGAAAGACCAGGGCTGCCCATTCTACGCCCCTGGCACTATGTAAGAGAAAGACTAGGGCTGCCCATTCTACGCCCCTGGCATTATGGATATGTTATGTTATGTTTAAGAGGAAGTCATGAGGAGCTCCCGTCGAGGCCCGGGCATTATTGGAATATGTAGAGGGTTACTAGTAACAAGTCCATCTTGATGTGTATTGTTTGTGTTGTGATGCATTTCATTCGAGCATGTGTTTAATAAACTGTTTTTATGTTCTGCTCACTAGGCTCTTGTAGCTTATCCCTTTCCCCTAACCCCAGGTTTGCAAGGCCAAAGATAGCTCGGGAAAGTCAGCATAGTAACTGATATAGTCTAATGTAATAGTATAGCTGTAGACATGTATTGTTTAATGGATTAGAATTGTGCTTTACCCTAGTTTTTAACCTTGTAATCCTTGTCTTCATGATCCGTATGTAAAAGTTTTAATTATGAGTTATGTTAGAACTAAGCTTGAGGCATGTGATGTTTACCATACTGGGGCATTTGATGAGGGCTTTAGTATGGGTTATGTTTTCAGTTTTGATGTATGCACAGGTCGAGCCTTAGTTCATGGGATATCTATGTTTTTGTTATATTTTGTGATCATGTATGAGATTTTATCAAGTGTAATAGGATGTACAGTAGGCTTGCTACGAGTTCCGGCCACTTTAAGTCGATTTGAACCCTAGCGCCGATAGAGGTCCGGTTTTCGGATCGTTACACTGATCAGGCTGCTTTCGCTTTCATGAGCCGCCCCCAGTGCAATGATAGAAGTTAGGGCGTGAATTGGGCTGTCGGAAGAGGAACTTGAGGTAAAACTTTCATCGGAAGAAAGAGAAGAAGAGGAAGTATTCCTATTCATTTTAGAAAGAAAAGCAAACAAGAATTACCTTGAAAGTAAGGGAGTGTGAATGAAAAAGAGGAACAATCGAGTCTTTTCTAAAAGAAAAATGTCAATTGTGTGCAAAAGTAATCTTTGGAGGAGAAGAAATGTTCTTATATGGTGGTTTTGACGACAGACTTTAAATGCGACTCAAGAAACTACATCATTGATGGGCAGGAGCAGAAGCGACGTGAGCAGGGAAAAGCCAATCTAAATCAGCCATGTGCCCCAGAACGTGAAAACAACTATTACCTTCTAATCTGAAGAATCGAAGACCAGTGGAGGACTTCTGATGTAGCACAAAAATCACCCAAAGTAAGCCATAAGCTGTCACCATAAGATAGGGTTACGTGGCAAGGTTCTAATAAGCCGATATGAGATTCCACCCATGGAAAGGAAGAACCAGACACAGTAATATCTGATTCTTATCAAGACTCACCCTCTCCTGGATAGATTGAGCCTTCACAAAAAGTTACCATTAGCTAATACAATCCAGCAGATTTCCATTACGCCTGTAATCACGAGATTTTCGATCAATTAACCGGTGGGATCTTTTATCAATTAGTCGGTACCGGCTGAATTTTCAAGAAATGTTATAATTAACTCCATCGTCTTACAGTATAAAAGCTAAATGATTACAGAGACCAAAGTACACAATTATTACACAACAACTTTTGAATTCTAAGTAATTCCTTACGTTCGCCCTTCTCTTCAGTTTACTGACTTGAGCGTCGGAATGGCTACCGTAGGCGCCAACCACCTCAAATTCTCTTTCTTGCAGGATTGACCAATCATAGTATAACTCTATTCCTGCCACATCAAATATTAATATTTAGAGTGAGTCAAACTATATATTTAACAAGTAAAAGATTTAGTTTTAAAATTTTTATAAAAATTTAGGGACTCAATATGATAATCTATTAAAAATAAATTCATATTTAATATAATTTTATCTAAAAATTAAAATTTCGAAGTGTAGTAATAACTCCAATTAACCTTACTTTGTCTTTATAAAGAAAAACAAAGTTTTGTTTTTATAAATGATATAGCCAATACACTTAGTCTATAATAAACAAAATGGAGGATTAAAATAAATGTATTATAAATGTAATACCCGGCTAGACTCCAGCGTCGGAATTCCAATCTTTCGACAGAATCTCCGTTGGAATCCGGAATCTCGAGACTGGAATCTGCTTAGGAAGGGTAAAATAAGGTTTTTATTAAATAAAATTTGAAAATTTTAAGGTTTTAAGAAAGAAAGAAAAGAATTTTTGAAGAAAATAATTTTGGAGGGAAAAAACTAGGTTCGGCCGCCGAACCTTAAATTTGGCCTCCGAAAATGGTGCCGCCGCGGGACCTCCTCTTTCGGCCCCCAAAGGTGATTTATCCAGCCACCTATAAAAGGCCTTCAGCCTAAAAACGAGAGAGTTTTTCTCTCCATTTTCGGGCAGAGGTGAGCCTTTGCCACCCTTTGATGTTTTTGTAGTTTTTTCTTCAAATCCCTTAAGAAATTCATGAGTTATGTTTGAATCAAGCTTAAGGCATGTGATGTTAACCATGCTAGAGTATTTGATGAGGGCTCTAGTATGAGTTTTATGTTTTCAGTATGATACATGTACAGGTTAAGCTTGGTTTCATGGAAATGTTTAAGTTTTTGTGATGATGTATGATCATGTATGGGATTTTATTAGGTACCCAAGATGTATAGTAGGCTTGTTACGGGTTCCGGCGACCTTAAGTCGATATGAATCCTAGCGCCGATAGCGGTACAATTTTCTGGTCATTACAGAGTGGTATCAGAGCCCTAGGTTCATATGGTCGGACCTAGAGAGTGTCGGGCTCATAGATGTTATAGAAGGGCAAGCACATTAGAAAAAATCGTGTCCACTAGGATAGGATGCGGAGTCTTGTCTTGATGAAAGTATGATGATGTGTAATGCTATGATAGTATGCATGTGCATTGATGATATGTTATGTACATGATGTGGGTTCATGTGTGTCCACATGAACCATATGATGCTAATATTTATGTGATATATGTTGTTTTTCAGAAGACAGGATGTGAGACTCACGTCGATCTGCACGATTGATTGGAGTTCCACCTGAAAATGAGGGCATGAATTCCCTTCCTCCTACTGCTCCGTCAAGAGCATGGTCGAGTAGGACTAATAGAGGTGAAACGTCAAGGGACCCTAGAAGGTCTTTTGATGTGAACAGAAGGAGAACAGATCCGGGAAGGATGTCTGCGGATGTTAGGGAAACAGTGGAGGATGATCAAAAAAGAGACGGAAGTCTGGGTGTGAGTTTTTCAGGAGAGGGTGTGGGAGAATCTGAAGGAGGCCCTCAGGCCTCGGGTTTTGCTTACCCACCTCAGTATCAACCCTACCCACAAGGACCCGGGTATCCGATGGGAGGTCAATCGAATTTCTCTAGCTACCACCCGTACCCCTCACACATGCCCTATCCTTCCTATTACCCACCATATCCACCTTATTCCATGTTTTCACCCCCACCCTTTTATTACCAGAATCCAGCAAACCCTAATCCAGGGAATGCTGCACCACCTCCTCCCCCAGCAAACCCAGAAATTTCTGAAATCCAACCACCCAAACCTAACCCATCAGCAGGGAGCAAGGTTAAAATGACGGACTATCTGAAGTTGGATGTTCTTAAGTATAAAACAGGTGATGATCAGTTTGAGTATCTCAAGACGGTGAAAATGATAGCTGATGAGTTAAGGGCCAGTGACAGCAGAGCCATTCAGATGGCGGGGTTCACATTAAAATGCAAGAAGGCAAGGGAATGGTTCAGGAACTATGTGGATCCAAATCTGGATAGCCTATCTTGGGAACAGTTTGCAAATGAGTTTGTAGGGTGGGCCTTTCCAGATAGTTCGAGGGAGTTGAAGGTGATAGAATTTAAGCAGTTGAGACAGACTGAAGAGATGAGTTAGATGAGTATACAGACAAGTTTCTAGAGTTGCTTCAGTTTGTAGTCAGGCTTATGACACTGACCAAAAGAAGGCTAGGAGGTATACCATGAGACTCCACTCTAGGTATTCCTCCCTGATTCTAGTAGCAGAGAGAGAGAGTTTCCACACTATTGTGGATGCAGCTAAGAAAATGGAGGGTAGTACCATCATTCAGGGGATAGTTAAGCAACAGGTGGCACAGTCCTCGGGTTCCAAAACCCCGGGTACAGAGAAATTTGATCTTTCCTCTCTGAGTGCAGCCGCCACAGGAAGTATTGAGTGGAATAGATCCACTAAGAAGCCGAAAAAGAACAAGTTCTGGAGCAGATTGAAGTCTGGTCTGGGAATGGGCGGTGGTTTCAGCTCTGGTTCGGACAGCTCTGGATGTGTGAGGTGCGGTAAGCCGCACAAAGGGCTTTGTCGGTTTGGGACTACAGCTTATTTCAGATGCGGATAGAAGGGGCACATGGCATGTAAGTGTCCCAATGCAACTATCATGGCACAGTCCCAGTAGATAGCTTCTAGCAGTGTGGCTCAGCCAGCAGCTTTAGCCACATCTCAGGGCAGAGGATGAGGTCGAGGGAGAGGGACAACCTCTTCTTCAGCAGGTTCCTAAGGGGAAGGTCCTTCAGCTCCAGCACGAATCTTCACCATGACACAGCAGGAGGCCAACACATCGAATACAGTGGTGTTAGGTAAACTCACTATTGGGTGTTCTGATGTGTATGCTCTTATGGACCCTAGTGCCTCTCATTCTTTTGTTTCTCCAAGAGCCGTAGAGAGTTTGAGTTTGATAGCTTCCAGGCTAGAGTGTCCTCTTTAGGTCAGTGGGCCCAAGTGTGATCCATCTGTGGCAGAGTCAGTCTGCCGGTTCAGTCCAATCTTTATTGAGGATAAGTGCCTTCCAGCTAATCTTGTGGTTCTAGATTTGACTGATTTTGACGTCATTCTAGGGATGGATTGGCTCTCTACTCATGGTGCTACCTTGGACTGCAGAGACAAGGTAGTCAGGTTCAGAGAACAAGATGGATCAGAGGTCGTCTTTAGAGGAGACAAGATAGGTATGCCTAGAGGTTTGATATCTGCCTCGCAGGCTCATAGGTTGCTTAGGAGGGGTTGTCAAGGGTTTCTTGCACATGTCAGAGATTTAAATGGTCAGTTTAGGGAACCCGCTTCAGTGCCTGTTGTCAGAGAGTTTCTTAACGTTTTTCCAGAAGAGCTACCAGGTTTACCACCTGCTAGGGAGATAGAGTTTGAAATTGAAGTAATGCCCAGAACCAGACCAAAAGGAGTTGAAAGAACAGTTGCAAGAATTGGTAGATAAGGGTTCCATCTGACCTAGTACCTCACCTTGGGGTGCCTCGATTTTGTTTGTAAAAAAGAAGGATGGATCCCTAAGGCTTTGTATCGACTACAGACAGTTGAACAAAGTCACTACCAAGAACAAGTATCCGTTACCCAAGATCGATGATCTGTTTGACCAGCTAGCAGGAGCCGGTTGTTTTTCGAAGATAGATCTGAGATCCGGGTATCATCAGCTGAGAGTCAGAGAGGAAGACGTACCCAAGACAGCTTTCAAGACCAGATATGGGCATTATGAGTTCCTAGTGACGCCGTTTAGGTTAACCAATGCCCCTGCAGCATTCATGGATCTCATGAACAGAGTTTATAGCCAGTTTCTGGATCACTTTGTTATTGTTTTTATTGACAATATCTTGGTGTATTCCAGAAACACAAAGGAGCATGCCCATCATCTGAGAATTGTGTTGCAGACCTGAGAGAACACGGCTTGTATGCCAAGTTCTCTAAATGTGAGTTCTGGTTGAGGAGTATCTCTTTCTTGGGGCATGTGGTGTCATTAAAGGGAATCGAGGTGGACCCTAAGAAAGTAGAAGCTGTAGCTAACTGGTCCAGACCTACTACAGTGACAGAGATTAAAAACTTTTTGGGTTTGGCAGGTTACTACAAGAGATTTGTCCAGGACTTCTCGAAAATTACTGCTCCTATGACTGGGTTGACCAAAAAAAATCAGAGGTTTATTTGGTCAGAACAGTGTGAGGAAAGTTTTGAAAAGCTAAAGAGAAGACTGACGTCAGCACCGGTGTTAGCTCTGCCTACAAGTAATGAGGATTTCACAGTGTTTTGTGATGCATCCCGAGTGGGACTAGGTTGAGTGTTGATACAGAACGAGAGGGTAATTGCTTATGCTTCTAGATAGCTGAAGAAGCACGAATTGAATTATCCTACACACGATCTAGAGATGACAGTTATGATCTTTGCACTCAAGATGTGGAGACATTACCTGTATGGGGTAAAATGTGAGATCTTTACAGATCATAAGAGTTTGCAATACATCTTGAGTTAGAAAGAGTTGAACCTGAGGCAGAGAAGATGGGTAGAACTGCTTAGTGATTATGATTGTAAGATCCAGTATCATCCAGGTAAGGCAAATGTAGTAGCAGATGCTCTCAGCCGAAAATCACTTGGCAGTTTATCCCATATTACAGTAGAGAGAAGACCGGTGGTGAGGGAATTTTACAAGCTCATTAATGAGGGTTTATAGCTAGAGTTGTCTGGTACAGGTGCACTAGTGGCTCAGATGACAGTGACACCAGTGTTTCTGAAGCAAATGGCGCAGGAACAGCATAAGGACTCTGAGTTGGTGAAAATAGTGAGAACTGTTCAGACGAGCAAGAATGGTGAGTTTGGATTCGACAACAAAGGGATCCTCTGTTACAGAAACAGATTATGTGTACCAGATGACGTAAGTTTGAAGAGAGACATTATAATGCTAGGTACAGTGTTCACCCTGAGGCCACCAAAATGTATCAGCTAAAATATATCAGGATCTGAAGAGAGTTTATTGGTGGCCAGCTATGAAGAAGGAAGTGGCGCAGTTTGTGTCCGCTTGTGAAACATGTCAGAGGGTGAAGCTGGAACATCAGAAGCCAGCTGGAATGCTCAACCCACTACCGATTTCAGAGTGGAAATGGGAAAATGTGGTAATGGATTTCGCGGTGGGATTACCAGCAACGTCCAACAGATTAGACTCTATATGGGTAATAATGGACAGATTGACCAAATCTGCTCACTTTATTCCTGTCAAGAGTGGTTACTCTGTGGACAAGTTGGCGCAGGTGTATGTAGAAGAGATTGTCAGGCTGCATGGGGCTCCAGTATTAATAGTGTCAGATAGGGGATCCCAGTTTACCTCCAGATTTTGGCGGACTCTGCAAAATGCTATGGGCACAAGGTTGGACTTTAGCACTGCCTTTCATCCACAGACTGACGGACAGTCAGAAAGGACCATCCAAACGATAGAAGATATGTTAAGAATGTGTGTGCTAGACTTTGGTGGTTCTTGGAGGCAACACTTACCATTGGTGGAGTTTGCCTATAATAACAGTTACCATGCTAGTATTGGGATGGCTCCTTATGAAGCTTTATATGGGAGGAAGTGCAGGTCACCCGTCTGTTGGGAAGAAGTAGGAGAAAGGGCCTTGGCAGGGCCAGAGTTAGTAGAGATCACCAGCAGGGTAGTGCCTATCATTAGAGAGAGGATCATAACAGCTGTGAGCAGGCAAAAGAGTTATGCAGACATCCGCAGGAAACATGTTGTTTTCCAAGAGGGAGATATGGTGTTGCTTAAGGTGTCTCCTATGAAGGGGGTGATTCATTTTAGGAAAAAGGGTAAACTAGCTCCAAGGTACATCGGACCTTTCGAAATTTTGTAAAAGATTGAGAATGTATCTGTAACGACCCGGAAATCGGACCGCTACCGGCGCTAGGATCCAAATCGGCTTAAGGCCGCCGGGACCCGTAGCAAGCCAAAGATTCATCCTTGAATACCTGTTTAATTCCATACATGATCAACAATTACATGAAAATTTAAAACTTTCCCATTTAATCATTCGTTCATTCATTCATTCTTTCATTTACTCTTTCAATCACCAAGCTTAACCTGTGCATGCACAAACCATAACATAAAACCTCGCACTGGAGTCCTCATCAAATACTCCAATGGGGTAACATAACATACATTAAGCTTGGTTTACAATAATCATCATTAAACATTTGAGATCATATACTAGAAAGGGATTAACATATTACTATGGTCAAGCACAACTCTAAACTTTCATAAGCATCAATACATTACATTTCTATACTATACTTTTACATTACATCATATTCATGTCCACATCTATCTATTACATAAAACATGACTCTACTCCTGCTGACCTCCTGGTCTACTCTGTACCTGCAAATCTGGGGGTTAAGGGAGAGGGGTGAGCTACAAAGCCCAGTGAGCAGAATAAATAAACATTCACTTTAAATTTCATGCTTTCATGAAATGCAACACATCACAAACCAATCACATCAAGGATGGTATTGTCACCAATAGTCCTCTACATTCCAAGGTGCCGGGACGTAGAATGGGTCAACCGGACTTTCTCTTAAACATAACATATCATAACATTCCAACATGCCGGGACGTAGAATGGGTCAACCGGTCTTTCTCTTACATAGTGCCGGGACGTAGAATGGGTCAACCGGACTTCCATACCATACCATACCATATCATATTACATCGTATCATATTGAGGACTAAGGATCATCCAACATCCATCCACATCATCATCAAATTATGCAATGCAACATATTCGTGAATTCTAAGGCAAACAACCTAGAATATCACATGGCATTTGTGATGCATGAACATGCTCAAATCTATATTTATTTGCTTTAAAACATAAGTGTTTATTCTACTCACCTCAGGTTAGCTCTGACAAAACACTGAAGCAGCTGTCTCACTGTTAGGGTCCTCGGTTCCTCGAGTCCGAACCTACACAGGTGGACTCGAATGAGGGACCAAACATCCATGAACATGACTCTAAAATACTCCCCAAAAATCCCCTAAAACACCTTAAAACAATCACATAAATCATGCAATGGAAGGCTGAACAGGGCACTTTCGGCGGCAGGTTCGGCGGCCGAAAGTCCCTCCAGAGCCGAAAGTCATGCACCTTCGGCGGCACTTTCGGCGGCCGAAGGTTCCCTCCAAAGACGAAACTCATGCATATTCGGCGGCACCTTCGGCGGCCAAAACTCCCTTTCTAGAGCCGAAAGTCCACTTTCAGGGGCAGGGTTCGGCAACCAAAAGTTGGCCTCCACAGGCAGGTTCGGCTGCCGAACCTGAGTTCTTCCCAAAGGGCAGAAACTCAGCCTCCAACATGCACAAATGCCTCCCAAACTTCACAACTCAAACAAAACATGCATAAACACTTCCACAACATACATACATTCATACATAAGCTCCTAGGGGCTTCAAACTATCTTAAACCCCAACTACAACACATCAAACAACCCACATTGCTCAAAAACTCAACATAAACCCATAAAACCAACAATAACCTAAACATGCATTTCTACCCCACAAAACTCATAAAACTTGTTTAAAACATACTAGAATGGCAGGATCGAAGCTTACCTCTTGAAGATCTAGAGGAGAAACGATCCGAACTTGGAGATGGGGGAGATCTCAACTCTTTGGTCTCCAAGCTCCAAAACTTGCTCTTTTGCTCAAATATCTTCAAATCAAGATAAAACTCGTTAAAACTCTAAAGATCGGAGGAAAAACATCAAAAACAAACCATGGGAGAGCAGGGACTCACCGTGGCCGAAAATGGGGAGAAAACTCGCCCGTTTCGGCCATGGAGCCCTTTTATAGGGGCTGTCAGACCACCTTTCGGCAGCCTAAAGTGCCTCCAAAACTCATGCAAGTTCGGCGGCCGAACATGAGGTTCGGCGGCCGAACCTTTGAAACTTTCGGAAGCCTAACTTGCCCCCCTAAACTATCCAATGTTCGGCGGCCGAACTTGAGGTTCGGCGGCCGAACCTGGAAATGCCTCCTTGGTCTTTTTCATTCAAAACTCAATTTCCTTTCTTGCTTAAAACCATAAAATACATTAAAACATTTTTATGAAAATATGGTTTTACCCTTCTAGAGGTTTTCGACATCCGAGATTCCACCGGAAGGTAGGAATTCCGATACCGGAGTCTAGCCGGGTATTACATTCTTCCCCCCTTAGGAACATTCGTCCCCGAATGTTCACCAAACAAACATAGCATGGCATAAAACATAAACATTCACATAAAACACATAACACTTACTTTAAAAGAGATGAGGATATTGCTGGAGCATGGACTCCCGTGTCTCCCAAGTACACTCTTCGATGTTGTGGTGATTCCAAAGGACTTTCACCATCGGGATCTCCTTGTTTCTCAACTTTCTTATCTGAGTGTCAAGAATCCGTACCGGCTGCTCAACATAAGTGAGATCCTCTTGGACCTCCACATCAGGCTCACTAAGAACCTTACCAGGATCTGACACAAACTTTCGTAGCATAGAAACATGGAAAACCGGATGGATTCTTTCCATAGAAGTAGGTAAATCCAGCTTATACGATGCATTCCCGATCTTTTGCAAGATCTCAAAGGGTCCGATGTACCGTGGAGCTAGCTTACCTTTCTTCCCGAACCGAATCACCCGTTTCATTGGAGACACTTTGAGCAATACCAAATCCCCCTCCTGAAACTCCACTTGCCATCTGCGGACATCTGCATAACTCTTTTGCCTGCTTGCAGCAGTCTTGATCCTTTCTCTGATTATGGGCACCACTCTGCTGGTGATCTCTACTAGCTCAGGACCTGCCAAGGCTCTTTCTCCAACTTCTTCCCAACAGACAGGCGACCTGCACTTCCTTCCATATAAAGCTTCATATGGAACCATCCCTATACTAGCATGATGGCTGTTATTGTAGGCAAACTCCACCAAGGGTAGATGCTGCCTCCAAGAACCGCCAAAATCCAGCACACACATTCTGAGCATATCCTCAATTGTCTGGATGGTCCTCTCTGACTGTCCGTCCGTCTGTGGATGGAAAGCAGTGCTAAAATCCAACCTGGTACCCATAGCATTCTGCAGACTCCGCCAAAACCTGGAGGTGAACTGGGGTCCTCTATCAGACACTATAGAAACAGGAACCCCATGCAGCCTGACAACCTCATCTACATACACCTGCGCCAACTTGTCCACAGAGTAGTTACTCCTGACAGGAATGAAGTGAGCAGATTTGGTCAGTCTGTCCACAATCACCCATATGGAGTCTAATCTGTTGGACGCCGCCAGTAGCCCCACCACGAAGTCCATAACTATATTCTCCCATTTCCACTCTGGAATAGGTAGTGGGTTAAGCATTCCAGCCGGCTTCTGATGTTCCAGCTTCACCCTCTGACATACTTCTCAGGCTGACACGAACTGTGCCACTTCTCTCTTCATACCTGACCACCAATAAACTTTCTTCAGATCTTGATACATCTTGGTGGCTCCGAGGTGAACACTGTATCTGGCATTATGAGCCTCCCTCATAATGTCTCCCTTCAGACCTACGTCATCTGGTACACATAATCTATTCCCATAGTGGAGGATCCCCTTGCTGTCAAATCTGAACTCTTCATTCTTGCCTGACTAAACAGCCCTAGCAATCTTCACTAACTCTGGGTCCTCATGTTGTTTCTGAGCCACCTGCTCCAGAAACACGGGTGCCACTCTCATCTGGGCTATCAAAGCACCTGTACCAGACAACTCCAACTGTAGACCCTCATTAATGAGCTCGAAGAACTGCCTTACCACTAGTCTCCTCTCTGCTGAAATATGGGATAAACTGCCAAGTGATTTCTGGCTTAAGGCGTCTGCCACAACATTCGCCTTACCCGGATGGTACTGAATCTTGCAATCATAGTCACTGAGCAGTTCTACCCTTCTTCTCTGCCTCAAATTCAGCTCTCTCTGACTCAGGATGTACTGCAGGCTTTTATGATCTGTGAAGATCTCACATTTTACCCCATAAAGGTAATGCCTCAACATCTTGAATGCAAACATTACCGCTGCCATCTCTAGGTCATGTGTAGGGTAATTCAACTCGTGCTTCTTCAACTGCCTAGAAGCATAAGCAATCACCCTTTCATTCTGCATTAGCACACAACCCAGTCCCACACGGGACGCATCACAATAGACTGAGAAGTCTTCATCACTAGATGGCAGAGCTAACACTGGTGCTGAAGTCAACCTCTTCTTTAGCTCCTCAAAGCTCTCTTCACACTAGTCGGTCCATACAAACCTCTGGTTCTTCTTAGTCAGTCTGGTCATAGGAGCTGCAATCTTAGAGAAGTCCTGAACGAACCTCCTGTAGTAACCTGCTAAACCCAAGAAGCTCTTGATCTCTGTCACTATAGTGGGTCTAGACCAGTTTGCTACAGCTTCCACTTTCTTGGGGTCTACCTCGATTCCATTTTCTGACACCACATGCCCTAAGAATGAAATGCTCCTCAGCCAGAACTCACATTTGGAGAACTTGGCATACAAGCCATGTTCCCTCAAGTTCTGTAGAACTAACCTCAGATGATGGGCATGCTCCTCTGCATTCCTGGAATACACTAAGATATCATCTATGAAGACAATAACGAAGTGATCCAGGTATTGACTGAAAACTCTGTTCATGAGATCCATGAATACTGCAGGGGCATTGGTCAACCCGAACGGCATTACAAGGAACTCATAGTGCCTATATCTGGTTCTGAACGCCGTCTTCGACACATCCTCTTCTCTTATCCTCAGCTGATGGTACCCAGATCTCAGATCTATTTTGGAGAAACAACCTGCTCCTGCTAGCTGGTCGAATAGATCGTCGATCCTTGGCAAAGGGTACTTATTCTTGGTAGTGACCTTGTTCAACTGCCTGTAGTCGATACAAAGTCTAAGGGATCCATCTTTCTTTTTCACGAACAGCACTGGAGCACCCCAAGGTGAGGTACTCTGTCGGATGAAGCCCTTATTTACCAACTCTTGCAAGTGCTCCTTAAGCTCTTTCAATTCAGCTGGTGCCATCCTGTAGGGAGGGATAGAGATCGGTCTAGATCCAGGCATCAACTCAATTTCAAACTCTATCTCCCTAGCAGGTGGTAAACCTGGCAGCTCATCTGGGAACACATCTAAAAACTCACTGACCACGGGCACTGAGGCGGGCTCTCTGACATGACTATCCAGCTCTCTCACATGAGCTAGAAAACCCTGACAACCCCTCCTGAGTATCCTACGAGCCTGAAGGGCTGATATCAAACCTCTAGGTGTACTCCCCCTGTCTCCTCTAAAGACAACCTCTGACCCATCCTGACATTTGAACTTGACTACTTTGTCTCTGCAGTCCAAGGTAGCACCATGGGTAGATAGCCAATCCATCCCTAGAATGACGTCAAAATCTGTCAAATCTAGAACCACAAGGTCGGCTGAAAGGCATCTTCCCTCAACAAAAACTGGACTATACTGGCAGACTGACTCTGCCACTGATGGGTCACACTTGGGTCCACTGACCCATAGGGGACACTCTAACCCAGAGACCATCAATCCCAATGATGAGATTACCAGGGTCCATTAAGGCATAAACATCCGAGCAACCAATGATGAGATTACCTGCCACCACGGTGTTCGATGCATTTGCCTCCTGCTGTGTCATTGTGAAGATCCGTGCTGGGGCTGATGGACCTTCACCTCTGAAACCCGCTGAAGAAGAGGCTGCCCCTCTCCCTCTGCCTCTGCCACTGGCCTAAGTCGCGGCTGGAGCTACTGGTTGAGCCACACTACCAGAAGCTGTCTGCTGAGACTGTGCCATAAAAGCTGCTCTAGGACACTCCCGAGCCAAGTGTCCCTCCCGCCAACATCTGAAGCAGGCTATCGTCCCAACCAGACATACACCCTTGTGCGGCTTTCCACACTTCCTACATACTGTATTATCTGCACCTGAGCTCGAGCCACTTCCCAATCCCAGACCTGACTTGATCTTGCTCCAGAACTTGTTCTTCTTTGGCTTCCTGGTGGTGTTGCCCCACCTCTTACTGCCTGAACTCAAAGAGGAAGGGTCTAACTTTCCCCCACTTGGGGTCTTGGAACCAGAAGGCTGTGCCACTGACTGCTTAACTTTCCCTTCGATGATTGCACTAGCCTCCATCCTCCGAGCCATATCCACTATGGCATGGAAACTCTCCCTCTCGGCTGACTGGATCAAGGAGGAATACCTGGAATGGAGCCTCATGATATACCTCCTTGACTTCTTCTGATCTGTGTCCAGATTCTGCCCAGCAAATAGCAACAGCTCCAAGAATCTGTCTGTATACTCATCCACACTCATCTCATCTGACTGCCTCAACTGCTCAAACTCAATCATCTTCAACTCCCTTGAACTGTCAGGGAAAGCCTATCCTGCAAACTCATTTGCAAACTCCTCCCATGATAGGCTGTCCAATCTCGGGTTCACATAGTTCTTAAACCACTTTCGAGCCTTCTTGCATTTTAGTGTGAACCCAGCCATCTGAATGGCTCTA
Source organism: Manihot esculenta (assembly GCF_001659605.2). Lineage (NCBI taxonomy): Eukaryota > Viridiplantae > Streptophyta > Magnoliopsida > Malpighiales > Euphorbiaceae > Manihot > Manihot esculenta. The sequence continues at coordinate 18,933,339 of NC_035177.2, read as the reverse complement.
CTGTCATCAGCTCCTATCTCATCTGTAATCGTTCTGACCCTCTCAAGATACACAAACGGGTCATCACCGGTCTCATACTGGGGAGCACCCAACTTCATGTAGTCGGTCATCTTGACCTTGCTCCCTCCAGATGAGCTAGGTTTAGGCATTTGGGTTACTGGGATAGTAGGTTCTGCTGGTGGTGGAGGAGGTGCAGCATCCCCCGGGGTAGGGTTTGCTGTACCGGGATAGAATGATGGGGTGGGTACATAGGGTACTGTGGGTATGGTGGGTAGAAAGGTGGGTATGGCATGTGAGAGTGATAAGGGTTAAAGCTGGGGTAATCCGATGTACCTCCCATCGAATACCCGGGATTCTGAGAAAAGGGTGGGTACTAGGGTGGCTGAACAAATCCCGAGGCCTGAGTGCCTCCTTGGGACTCTCCCATACCCTCCTCCGACATAGTCACTCCAAGATTGCCATCCCTCCTCTAATCCACGTCCATATCATCCCCCACATCCTCTGACATTCCTCCTTGAACTGTTCCCCTTACTGATATGCTTCTGTTCATATCCAAAGACCTTCTAGTGTAATACCCGGCTAGACTCCGGTATCAGAATTCCTACCGTCCGGTGGAATCTCGGATGTTGGAGACCTCTAGAAGGGTAAAATCATATTTTTATAAAATGTTTTAATGTATTTGATGATTTTAAGTAAGAAGGAAAATGAGTTTTGGATGAAATAGACCTTGGAGGAAGACTCAGGTTCGGCCGCCGAACCTCAAGTTCGGCCGCCGAACATGCATGCGCTTCGGGTGTGCTTTAGGCCCCCGAAGGCATAAGTGAGAGAAGTCCAGGTTCGGCCGCCGAACCTTAAGTTCGGCCGCCGAACATGGCATGCATGCGGAGGCACGTTAGGCCCCCGAAAGTGGCCTGGCCAGCCACCTATAAAGGGGTCCCTTGTCCGAAATGGGCGAGCTTTTCTCTCCATTTTCAGCCAAGGTGAGCTCTCCGCCGTCCCCCATCGATTTTGAGTCTCTTCCTACAAATCTTTTATGATTTTCATGAGATTTCACTTTGTTTTGAAGATTTTTGAGCATTTAAGCAAGTTTTGAGGCTTGGAAGACTCAGGAGCTCTTTTCCTTGGTTCTCCAAGTTTAGGTCGTCTCTCTCTCGATCTTCAAGAGGTAAGAGCCGATCTTGAACTCATTTTATGTTTTAAGTAAGTTTTAAGTTGATTCATGGGGTAGAAATGCATGTTTAGGATAGTTGAGCTTGGTTAGGTTTTATGTGAACTTGTGGACAATGTATGATATTTGTGTATGTTTGATGTGTTGTAGTTGGGGTTTAGGATAGTTTGAGACCCCTAGGTGTTGATGTATGTGTGTATGCATGCTTTGAGAGAGTTGGATGTTTGTTTGGAAGGTTTGGGAGGAAAGTGTGCATTGAAGAGCTGAGTTTCTGCCCTTTGGGAGAAACCAGGTTCGGCAGCCAAAAGGATTTTCGGCCGCCGAACCTGTCTGTAAGGCAAGCCTTTCGGCTGCCGAAGCCTGCCCCCGAAAATGGACTTTCGTCTCTGGAGGGCACTTTCGGCCGCCGAAGGTGCCGTCGAACCTGCATGACTTTCGGCTCTGGAGGGACTTTCGGCCGCCGAACCTGCCGCCGAAAGTGCCCTGTTCAGCCTTCCTTTGCATGATTTCTATGATTGTTTTAAGGTGTTTTAGGGGGGTTTTTGGGGAGTATTTTAGAGTCATGTTCATGTATGTTAGGTCCCTCATTTGAGTCCACCTGTGTAGGTTCGGACCCAAGGAACCGAGGACCCCAGCAGTGAGATAGCTGCTTTCGAGTCTTGTCAGAGCTAGCCAGAGGTGAGTGGAATAACTCTCTATGTTTTCAATGTAAATAATGAACGTTTTAGCATGATTCACGCATCATGAATTCCATGAGATATATTAGGGTGCTTGCATTAGAATTCATGAATATGTTGCATTGCATATTAAGTTGTTGATGTGGATGAATGTTGAATGATCCATTAGCCCTTATATAGTATGACATGACAGACTATGGAACTCCGGGTGAGCCTGCACTATGCCCCCGGCATGATTGGATATGTATGGTATGCTATGGAAGTCCAGGCGAGCCTGCACTATGCCCCTGGCATAATTAGACTGTATAGAGGGCTCAGTGGTGACAAGTTCATCCTTGATGTGAAATGTTTGTGTTGTGATGCACTCCATGATATCACATGTTTTAAATACTATGTTTTATTATTCTGGTCACTGGGCTCTAGTAGCTCACCCCTCTCCCTTAACCCCCAGGTTTGCAGGTACAGGGTAGACCAGGAGGTCAGCAAGAGTAATGAAGTTATGGTCATGTAATAGCTAGTGTGGACATGAAAAATGTTGATATGTAATGTTTAGTACAGTAATGTAATGGTGTTATTGAGGATAGAATTGTGCTTGACCCTAGTATGTTGTTAATCCCTTTGAGTACATGATTTTATGATGCTTATGTAAACCAAACTCAATACATGTTATGTCACCCCATTGGAGCATTGATGAGACTCCAAGGAGGGGTTAATGTTTATGTTTATTATTAGTGCATGTACAGGTTGAGTTTGGTGATTGAATGGAAAGAAATGGTTCAAAATTTTTATGTATGTTGTTGATCATATATGGGATTAAGCAGGTTCACAGGATGAATGTTTGGCTTGCTACGGGTCCCGGCGGCCTTAAGCCGATCTGGATCCTAGCGCCGGAAGCGGACCGATTTTCGGGTCGTTACAGATTGGTATCAGAGGCCTAGGTTCATATGGTCGGACCTAGAGTGTCGGGCTCATAGATGTTCTAGAAGGTCAAGCACAATAGGAAGATCATGTCCACTAGGATAGGATGTAGAGTCCTGTCTTGATTGATGATGTGAAATGCCATGATTTTATGCATGTGCATTAATGATATGTTATGTATGTGATGTATGTGTTGCGGGTTCATGTGTTTGTGCATGAACCATTTGATGCTAATGTTCTATGTGATGTGTGTTGTTTTCAGAAAACAGGATGAGAGGAACTCGTCGATCGGCACGATTGACTGGAGTACCACCCCAGGACGAGGGCACTGATGCCCGTCCTCCTGCGTTGCCTAGGGTAATGTCAAGTAGGTCCAGCAGGGAAAGAACAGTAAGAGACCCTAGAAGGTCTTTGGATCTGGGTAGAAGCAGGTCAGTGAGGGGAACAGTGCAAGATGGAATGTCAGAAAATGTGGGTGATGAGATGGATGTGGATCAGAGGAGGGATGGCAGTCTAGGAGTGAGTATGTCAGAAGAGGGAATGGGAGAGTCCCAAGGAGGCACTCAGGCCTCGGGATTTGTTCAGCCACCTTACTACCCACCCTTTTCACATAATCCCGGTTATTCGATGGGAGGTACATCGGATTACCCCAGTTTTAACCCTTATCACTCTCAGATGCCATACCCACCTTTCTACCCACCGTACTCACAGTACCCTATGTATCCACCCCCACCCTACCATCCAGGTACAGCAAACCCTACCCCAGGGGATGCTGCACCTCCTCCACCACCAGCAGCACCTACTGTCCCAGAAACCCAAATGCCTAAACCTAGCTCATCTGGGGGGAGCAAGGTCAAGATGACCGATTATATGAAGCTGGGTGCTCCCCAGTTTGAAACCGGTGATGACCCATTTGTGTACCTTGAGAGGGTTAAGACAATTACAGATGAGTTAGGAGCTGATGAAAGTAGAGCCATTCAGATGGCTGGGTTCACACTAAAATGCAAGAAGGCCCGTGAGTGGTTTAAGAACTATGTGAACCCGAGGTTGGACAGCCTATCATGGGAGGAGTTTGCAAATGAGTTTGCAGGATGGGCTTTCCCTGACAGTTCAAGAGAATTGAAGATGATTGAGTTCGAGCAGCTGAGGCAGACGGATGAGATGAGTGTGGATGAGTATACAGACAGATTCTTGGAGCTGTTGCCGTTTGCTGGGCAGAATCTGAACACAGATCAGAAGAAGTCAAGGAGGTATATCATGAAGCTCCATTCCAGGTATTCCTCCTTGATTCAGTCAGCAGAGAGGGAGAGTTTCCATGCCATTGTGGATATGGCTCGGAGAATGGAGGCTAGTGCAATCATCGAGGGGAAAGTTAAGCAGTCAGTGGCACAGCCTTCTGGTTCTAAGACCCCAGGTGGGGGGAGATTAGACCCTTCTTCTCTGAGTTCAGGCAGTAAGAAGTGGGACAGAGGCTCCCGAAAGTCCAAGAAGAACAAGTTCTGGAGCAAGATCAAGTCAGGTCTGGGATTAGGAAGTACAGCATGTATGAAGTGTGGGAAGCCGCACAAGGGAGTATGTCTGGTTGGGACGACAGCCTGCTTCAGATGTGGGCAGGAGGGACACATGGCACGGGAGTGTCCTAGAGTAGCTTCTGTGGCACAGTCTCAGCAGACAGCTTCTGGTAGTGTGGCTCAGCCAGTGGCTCCAGCCGCGACTCAGGCTAGTGGCAGAGGCAGAGGAAGAGGGGCAGCCTCTTCTTCAGCGGGTTTCAGGGGTGAGGGCCCGTCAGCTCCAGCACGGATCTTCACCATGACTCAGTAGGAGGCAAACACATCCAACACCGTGGTGTCAGGTAATCTCATCATTGGTTGTTCTGATGTGTATGCATTAATGGACCCTGGTGCATCTCATTCTTTCATTGCTCTGAGGGCCGTCGAGAGGTTGGGATTGATGGTCTCTGGGTTAGAGTGTCCCCTATGGGTCAATGGACCCAAGTGTGACCCGTCAGTGGCAGAGTCAGTCTGCCAGTGTAGTCCAGTTTTTGTGGAGGGAAGATGTCTGTCCGCCGACCTTGTGGTTCTAGATTTGACAGATTTTGACGTCATTCTAGGGATGGATTGGCTATCTACCTATGGTGCTACCTTGGATTGCAGAGACAAGGTAGTCAGGTTCAGATGTCAGGATGGGTCAGAGGTTGTCTTCAGAGGAGACAGGGGGAGTACACCTAGAGGTTTGATATCAGCCCTTCAGGCTCAAAGGTTGCTCAGGAGGGGTTGTCAGGGTTTTCTAGCTCATGTGAGAGAGCTGGATAGTCATGTCAGAGAGCCCGCCTCAGTGCCAGTGATCAGAGAGTTCTTAGATGTTTTCCCAGACGAGCTGCCAGGTTTACCACCTGCTAGGGAGATAGAGTTTGAAATTGAATTGATGCCTGGAACTAGACCGATCTCTATTCCTCCCTACAGGATGGCACCAGCAGAATTGAAGGAGCTTAAGGAGCAGTTGCAAGAGTTGGTAGATAGAGGATTCATCCGACCGAGTACCTCACCCTGGGGTGCTCCAGTGCTATTTGTGAAAAAGAAGGATGGATCTCTCAGACTTTGTATCGACTACAGGCAGTTGAACAAGGTCACTACCAAGAATAAGTCCCGTTGCCAAGGATCAACGATCTATTCGACCAGCTAGCAGGAGCAGGTTGTTTCTCCAAAATAGATCTGAGATCGGGGTATCACCAGTTGAGGATAAGGGAAGAGGATGTACCGAAGACAGCATTCAGGACCAGATATGGGCATTATGAGTTCCTTGTGATGCCATTCGGGTTGACCAATGCCCCTGCAGCATTCATGGATCTCATGAACGGAGTATTTAGCCAGTACCTAGATCACTTTGTTATTGTCTTCATAGATGATATCTTAGTGTATTCCAGGAATGTAGAGGAGCATGCCCATCATCTGAGGTTGGTTTTGCAGACCTTGAGGGAACATGGCTTGTATGCCAAGTTCTCCAAGTGTGAGTTCTGGCTGAGGAACATCTCCTTCTTGGGGCATGTGGTATCAGAAAATGGAATCGAAGTAGACCCCAAGAAAGTGGAAGTTGTAGCTAACTGGCCTAGACCCACTACAGTGACAGAGATCAAGAGCTTCTTGGGTTTGGCAAGTTACTACAGGAGGTTCATCCAGGACTTCTCTAAGATTGCAGCTCCCATGACCAGACTGACTAAGAGGAACCAGAGGTTTGTGTGGACCGACCAGTGTGAAGAGAGCTTTGAGGAGCTAAAGAAGAGGCTGACTTCAGCACCAGTGTTAGCTCTGCCATCTAGTAATGAAGACTTCTCAGTCTATTGTGATGCATCCCGTGTGGGACTGGGTTGCGTGCTAATGCAGAATGAAAGGGTGATTGCTTATGCTTCTAGGCAGCTGAAGAAGCACGAGTTGAATTACCCTACACATGACCTTGAGATGGCAGCAGTAATCTTTGCACTCAAGATGTGGAGGCATTACCTCTATGGGGTTAAATGTGAGATCTTCACCGATCATAAGAGCCTACAGTACATCTTGAGTCAGAGGGATCTGAATCTAAGGCAGAAGAGATGGGTAGAACTGCTTAGTGACTATGATTACAAGATCCAGTACCACCCGGGTAAGGCGAATGTTGTGGCAGACGCCTTACGCCGGAAATCACTTGGCAGTTTGTCCCATATTGCAGCAGAGAGAAGACCAGTGGTGAGGCAGTTCTTCGAGCTCATGAATGAAGGTCTACAGTTGGAGTTGTCTGGTACAGGTGCTTTGGTAGCCCAGATGAGAGTGGCACCCGTGTTTCTGGAGCAGGTGGCTCAGAAACAGCATGAGGACCCAGAGTTAGTGAAGATTGCCAGGACTGTTCAGTTAGGCAAGGATTATGAGTTCAGATTTGACAACAAGGGGATCCTCCGCTATGGGAGCAGATTATGTATACCAGATGACGTAGGGCTGAAGGGAGACATTATGAGAGAGGCTCATAATGCCAGATACAGTGTTCACCCTGGAGCCACCAAGATGTATCAAGATCTGAAGAAGGTGTATTGGTGGCCAGCTATGAAAAGAGAAGTGGCACAGTTTGTGTCAGCCTGCGAAGTGTGTCAGAGGGTGAAGCTAGAACATCAGAAGCCAACTGGAATGCTTAACCCACTACCTATTCCAGAGTGAAAATGGGAGAATATAGCTATGGACTTCGTGGTGGGGTTACCGGCAGCGTCCAACAGATTAGACTCCATATGGGTGATTGTGGACAGACTGACCAAATCTGCTCACTTCATCCCTGTCAGGAGTGGCTATTCTGTGGATAAGTTGGCACAGGTGTATGTTGATGAGATTGTCAGGCTGCATGGGGTTCCTGTTTCTATAGTATCCGATAGAGGACCCCAGTTCACCTCCAGGTTTTGACGGAGTCTGCAGAACGTTATGGGTACCAGGTTGGATTTTAGCACTGCTTTCCATCCACAGACGGACGGACAATCAGAGAGGACCATCCAAACAATAGAAGATATGCTCAGAATGTGTGTGCTGGATTTTGGCGGTTCTTGGAGGCAGCATCTACCTTTAGTGGAGTTTGCCTACAATAACAGCCATCATGCCAGCATAGGGATGGCCCCATATGAAGCTTTGTATCGAAGGAAGTGCAGATCGCCTGTCTGTTGGGAAGAAGTAGGAGAAAAGGCCTTGGCAGGGCCTGAACTAGTAGAGATCACCAGCAGGGTGGTGCCCATAATTAGAGAGAGGATCAAGACTGCTGCAAGCAGACAGAAGAGTTATGCAGATATCCGCAGAAGGCAAGTAGAGTTTCAGGAGGGGGATTTGGTATTGCTCAAGGTGTCTCCAATGAAAGGGGTGATTCGGTTTGGGAAAAAGGATAAGCTAGCTCCGCGGTACATCGGACCCTTTGAAGTCTTACAAAAGATTGGGAATGTATCGTATAAGCTGGATTTACCTGCTTCAATGGAAAGAATCCATCCGGTTTTCCATGTTTCCATATTAAGGAAGTTCGTGTCAGATCCGGGCAAGGTTCTTAGTGAGCCTGATATGGAGATCCAAGAGGATTTCACCTATGTTGAGCAGCCGGTGCGGATCCTAGACACCCAGATCAGAAAGCTAAGGAACAAGGAAATCCCGATGGTGAAAGTCCTTTGGAATCACTACAACATCGAAGAGTGTACCTGGGAGACACGGGAGTCCATGCTCCAACAATATCCTCATCTCTTTTAAGGTGAGTGTTATGTGTTATGTATATATATGTTGATGTTTTATGCTTTGTATGATCATGTTTGATGCTATGCTATGTTTGTTTGGTGAACATTCGGGGACGAATGTTCTTAAGGGGGGAAGAATGTAACACCCGGCTAGACTCCGGTATCGGAATTCCTACCGTCCGGTGGAATCTCGGATGTTGGAGACCTCTAGAAGGGTAAAATCATGTTTTTATAAAATGTTTTAATGTATTTGATGATTTTAAGTAAGAAGGAAAATGAGTTTTGGATGAAATAGACCTTGGAGAAAGACTCAGGTTCGGTGGCCGAACTAGTTTTGGATGAAATAGACCTTGGAGGAAGACTCAGGTTCGGCCGTCGAACCTCAAGTTCGGCCGCCGAACATGCATGCGCTTCGGGTGTGCTTTAGGCCCTCGAAGGCATAAGTGAGGGAAGTCCAGGTTCGGCCGCCGAACATGGCATGCATGCGGAGGCACGTTAGGCCCCCGAAAGTGGCCTGGCCAGCTACCTATAAAGGGGTCCCTTGTCCGAAATGGGCGAGCTTTTCTCCCCATTTTCGGCCAAGGTGAGCTCTCCGCCGTCCCCCATCGATTTTGAGTCTCTTCTTACAAATCTTTTATGATTTTCATGAGATTTTACTTTGTTTTGAAGATTTTTGAGCATTTAAGCAAGTTTTGAGACTTGGAAGACTCAGGAGCTCTTTTCCTTGGTTCTCCAAGTTTAGGTCGTCTCTCTCTCGATCTTCAAGAGGTAAGAGCCGATCTTGAACTCATTTTATGTTTTAAGTAAGTTTTAAGTTGATTCATGGGGTAGAAATGCATGTTTAGGATAGTTGAGCTTGGTTAGGTTTTATGTAAACTTGTGGACAATGTATGATATTTGTGTATGTTTGATGTGTTGTAGTTGGGGTTTAGGATAGTTTGAGACCCCTAGGTGTTGATGTATATGTGTATGCATGCTTTGAGAGAGTTGGATGTTTGTTTGGAAGGTTTGGGAGGAAAGTGTGCATTGAAGAGCTGAGTTTCTGCCCTTTGGGAGAAACCAGGTTCGGCAGCCGAAAGGATTTTCGGCCGCCGAACCTATCTGTGAGGCAAGCCTTTCGGCTGCCGAAGCCTGCCCCCGAAAATGGACTTTCGTCTCTGGAGGGCACTTTCGGTCACCGAAGGTGCCGTCGAACCTGCATGACTTTCGGCTCTGGAGGGACTTTCGGCCGCCGAACCTGCCGCCGAAAGTGCCCTCTTCAGCCTTCCTTTGCATGATTTCTATGATTGTTTTAAGGTGTTTTAGGGGGGTTTTTGGGGAGTATTTTAGAGTCATGTTCATGTATGTTAGGTCCCTCATTTGAGTCCACCTGTGTAGGTTCGGACCCAAGGAACCGAGGACCCCAGCAGTGAGATAGCTGCTTTCGAGTCTTGTCAGAGCTAGCCAAAGGTGAGTGGAATAACTCTCTATGTTTTCAAAGTAAATAATGAGCGTTTTAGCATGATTCACGCATCATGAATGCCATGAGATATATTAGGGTGCTTGCATTAGAATTCACGAATATGTTGTATTGCATATTAAGTTGTTGATGTGGATGAATGTTGAATGATCCATTAGCCCTTATATAGTATGACATGACAGACTATGGAAGTCCGGGTGAGCCTGCACTACGCCCCCGGCATGATTGGATATGTATGGTATGCTATGGAAGTCCAGGCGAGCCTGCACTACGCCCTTGGCATAATTAGACTGTATAGAGGGCTCAGTGGTGACAAGTTCATCCTTGATGTGAAATGTTTGTGCTATGATGCATTCCATGATATCACATGTTTTAAATACTATGTTTTATTATTCTGCTCACTAGGCTCTAGTAGCTCACCCCTCTCCCTTAACCCCCAGGTTTGCAGGTACATGGTAGACCAGGAGGTCAGCAAGAGTAATAAAGTTATGGTCATGTAATAGCTAGTGTGGACATGAAAAATGTTGATATGTAATGTTTAGTACAGTAATGTAATGGTGTTATTAAGGATAGAATTGTGCTTGACCCTAGTATGTTGTTAATCCCTTTGAGTACATGATTTTATGATGCTTATGTAAACCAAACTCAATACATGTTATGTCACCCTATTGGAGCATTGATGAGACTCCAAGGAGGGGTTAATGTTTATGTTTATGATTAGTGCATGTACAGGTTGAGTTTGGTGATTGAATGGAAAGAAATGGTTCAAAATTTTAATGTATGTTGTTGATCATGTATGGGATTAAACAGGTTCACAGGATGAATGTTTGGCTTGCTACGGGTCCCGGCGGCCTTAAGCCGATCTGGATCCTAGCGCCGGTAGCGGACCGATTTTCGGGTCGTTACATCTAGGGTCTCTCACTACTCTTTCCCTACTAGACCTGCTAAACATTGCCCTTGGCAATGCAGGGGGACGGGCACTCATGCCCTCATCCTCCGGTGGTACTCCAGTCAATCGTGCAGATCGACGAGTTCCTCTCATCTTGTTTACTGAAAAACAGCACACATCACATAAACATTAGCATCAAATGGTTCATATGCAAACACATGAACCCGCATCACATACATCACATACATCACATACATAGCATATCATTAATGCACATGCATATAATCATGGCATTTCACATCATCATTCAAGACAGGACTCTACATCCTATCCTAGTGGACATGATCTTCCTATTGTGCTTGACCTTCTATAACCTCTATGAGCCCGACACTCTCTAGGTCCGACCATATGAACCTAGGGCTCTGATACCAATCTGTAACAACCCGGAAATCGGACCGCTACCGGCGCTAGGATCCAGATTGGCTTAAGGCCGCCGGGACCCGTAACAAGCCAAACATTCATCCTTGAATACCTGTTTAATCCCATACATGATCAACAATTACATGAAAATTTAAAACTTTCTCATTTAATCATTCGTTCATTCATTCATTCTTTCATTTACTCTTTCAATCACCAAGCTTAACCTGTGCATGCACAAACCATAACATAAAACCTCGCACTGGAGTCCTCATCAAATACTCCAATGGGGTAACATAACATACATTAAGCTTGGTTTACAATAATCATCATTAAACATTTGAGATCATGTACTAGAAAGGGATTAACATATTACTATGGTCAAGCACAACTCTAAACTTTCATAAGCATCAATACATTACATTTCTATACTATACTTTTACATTACATCATATTCATGTCCACATCTATCTATTACATAAAACATGACTCTACTTGTAATACCCGGCTAGATTCCGGCATCGGAATCCCTACCTTCCGGCGGAATCTCCGTTGGAATATGGAATTTTGATGATGCCAGAGTCTTCTAGAGGGGTAAAAATGTGATTTCTTAAATGATTTTTACTGATTTCATGGTTTTAAATGAAAAAGAAGTGAGTTTTGAAAAGAAAAGACCAAGAAGGTTTTTGCCAGGTTCGGCCGCCGAAAGTAAAGTTCGGCCGCCGAACATGAGTTGGTTTTGGGAGCGCTTTTGGCCTCCGAAAGCTATGTTTGAACAAACCAGGTTCGGCCGCCGAACCTCAAGTTCGGCCGCCGAACATGGGGGTGTTTTGCTTGCATGTTAGGCCGCCGAAGGAGGTTTGGCTGGCCACCTATAAAAGCCCCTCAGACCGAAAATGGGCGAGATTTCTCCCCATTCTCGAGCTCAGGTGTGTTCATGTCCTCCTTTGGTCATTTTCATGTTTTCTCTTCATCTCCTTCATATTTTTATGAGTTCCATGGTTGTTTTGAAGAGTTTTCAAGCTTAGATCAAAGTTTTGGAAGCTTGGAGACCCAATGAGTAGTTTCCTCCAATCTCCAAGTTAGAGCTCACACAAACCCTCGATCTTCAAGAGGTAAGTGTGGATCTATGCTTTCTTTTACGTTTCATGAAGTTTTAAGTGAGTTTTAAGAGGTATTGATGGTTGAGTATGGGTAGATATGCATGTTAAGGTTTATGTGGGTTTTATGCCCAATGTATGATAATGTATGTTCATGTGATGTTTGTGTTGGGGTTTAGGTCAGTTTTCAAGCCCCTTGAGCATATGGGAGAGAGTATGCATGATTGGGAAAGAGTATGTGAGGTTTGGTTTGTTTTGATGGTTTTGGCCTATGTGGGTCATAAACTATCTATGTATGCTTTAGATGTTGTTTTTGGGGAGTTTAAGCTTGTTTGAGCTCCTTTGTGCATGGTTAAGGATGTATGCATGTGTTTGAGGAGTTGGATGCTTGTTTTGGGGTGTATGGAAGGTTTGGGAGGCTTGAAATGCACAAAGGCTGAGTTGTGGATGAACTCAGGTTCGGCCGCCGAAGGTGGTTTCGGCCGCCGAACCTGCCTGAGGATGCATAGTTTGGCCGCCTAACCTTGTCCCCGAAAGTTGGGTTTTTGGCTTGAAAGCAGACTTTCGGCCGCCGAAGGTAATGTTCAGCCGCCGAAAGTGCCTGACTTTCGTCTCTGGAGAGAGAGTTCGGCCGCCGAAGGTGCCGCCGAACCTGCCTGACTTACGTCTCTGGAAGGGACCTTCGGCCGCCGAAGGTGCCGCCGAAAGTGCCCTGCCCAGCCTTTTCTTGAGTCTTTTCTATGCATGTTTAAGTGATGCTTTAGGGGGGTTTTGGGTAGTTGTTTATGAGTTGTTTAGAGTATGTTTGGCACCTCACTGGAGTCCACCTGTGTAGGACCGGACCCGAGGAACCGAGGTGTTTAGCAGTGTTAGCTGCTTCAGAGTTAGTCCAGAGCTAGCCAGAGGTGAGTGGAACTAACCCTTATGTTTTAAATCAAATTTTTTCAGCATGTTCAAGCATGTTCATGCATCATGAATACCATGTTATGCAATAGGTTGTTTGCATTAGAATTCACGAATATGATGCATTGCATAATATGATGACAATGATGTGGATGGATACTGGATGATCCTCTAGCCCTCAGTATGTTATGACATGATATGAAATGATATGATATGGCATGTACGATATGATATGAGACGAGAAGCCCAGGCGTGGCCGTATCGCCCCTGGCATATAGTATGAGAAGTCCAGGTGTGGCCGTATCGCCCCTGGCATAAAGTATGTGAAGTCCAGGCGTGGCCGTATCACCCCTGGCATAAAGCATTGATGACTTGTTATGGTACGAGATTGATATGTAGAGGGCTATTGGTGACAGATTCATCCTTGAGGTGTTATATTTGTGATGTGACGCATTCCATGATAGCATATGTTAAAATGAACTGTTTTCTGTTATGGTTTCTGCTCACTGGGCTTTTTAGCTCACCCCTCTCCCCTAACCCCAGGTTTGCAGGGTCAGAGGTAGTTCAGGAAGATGACGAGATACGGTTATGGTCATGATATGTAATAGAATAGTAGTGGACATGATGTAATGTAAGGTTATGTATTGATGTAAAAAGAGATGTATTGCATAATGATAGTATGATATATGTTCAGAGTTATAGTATTGTGCTTGGCCCGAGTTGGATAATCCCTTTGTACATGAGTTTTATTCTTCCTTATGTTTATATATATATGTATTGGACCGAGTTTGACATAGGGTATGCTGACCCTAGGGGTTCTATGAGTTCAGTCATAGTGCATACACAGGTCAAACTGGTTAAAGGTAAAGTTTTACATGTTTTATGGAAGTGTTTGATCATGTTTGGGATTATACCAGATGCACAGGACATATGTTAGGCTTGCTACGGGTCCCGGCGGCCTTAAACCGATCTGGATCCTAGCGCCGGTAGCGATCCGGATTTCTGGGTCGTTACAGAATGGTATCGAAGCCCTAGGTCACATGGTCGGACCTATAGTGTGTCGGGCTCATAGATGTTATAGAAGGGCAAGCACAATAGGAGAGATCATGTCCACTAGGATAGGATGTGGAGTCCTGTCTTGTATGATGATGTGAAATGCCATGATGATGAGCATGTGCATTAATGCTATGATATGTATGTGATGCAGGTTCATGTGTTTCCACATGAACCGTATGATGCTTATGTTTATGTGCTATGTTATGCTTTCAGAAGTCAAGATGAGAGGAACTCGTCGATCTGCGAGATTGACTGGAGCTCCGCCAGAGAATGAGGGCATGGATGCCCATCCCCCTGCTCTGCAGAGGGCAAGATCTTGTAGGGCGATCAGGGAAAGTACATCAAGGGACCCTAGAAGGTCTTTTGATGCAGGTCGGAGGAAATCAGTTCATGAAGGTATGTCAGCGGATGTGATGGAAACAGAGGAGGATAACCAAAGAAGAGATAGTAGTTTGGGCATGAGTAGGTCAGTAGAGGATATGGGAGAGTCCCAAGGAGGCACTCAGGCCTCGGGCTTTGTTCCACCACAGTGTCCACCCTACCCGCAAGGGCCAGGGTATCCGATGGGAGGTACATCGGATTTCTTCAGCTATAACCCATATCCCACCTTTATGCCCTATCCTCCCTTTTACCCACAGTACCCCATGTTTCCATCCTCACCCTTTTTCCCAGGTCCAGCAAACCCTAACCCAGGGGATGCTGCACCTCCTCCTCCACCAGCAGAACCAATAGTCCCTGATGTCCGGATACCCAAACCTGGTTCATCAGTTGGGGGTAAAGTAAAGATGACAGATTACCTCAAGTTGGATGCCCCCAAGTTCGAAGCAGGCGATGACCCTTTTGAGTACCTCAGAACGGTAAAGATGATAACAGATGAGCTAGAAGCAAGTGACAGTAGAGCCATTCAGATGGCAGGGTTCACATTGAAATGCAAGAAGGCAAGGGAGTGGTTCAAAAACTATGTGGACCCAAGGTTGGAGAGCTTATCCTGGGAGCAGTTTGCCAATGAGTTTGCAGGATGGGCTTTTCCAGATAGTTCCAGAGAACTAAAGATGATTGAGTTTGAGTAGCTAAGGCAGACGGAAGAGATGAGTATAGAGGAGTTTACAGACAGGTTCCTGGAGCTGTTGCCGTTTGCAGGACAAGGTCTTGATACAGACCTAAAGAAGTCTAGGAGATATGTCATGAAGCTTCACTCCAGGTATTCCTCGTTGGTTCAATCAGCAGAAAGGGAGAGCTTCCATGCTATAGTGGATATGGTGCGGAGAATGGAGGCTAGTGCCATTGTCCAAGGGACAGTTAAACAGTACGTGGCACAGTCTTCGGGTTCCAAACTCCCGAGGACAAGTGATGTTAATCTCTCCCCTCTAAGTGAGGCTG
Source organism: Manihot esculenta (assembly GCF_001659605.2). Classification (NCBI taxonomy): domain Eukaryota; kingdom Viridiplantae; phylum Streptophyta; class Magnoliopsida; order Malpighiales; family Euphorbiaceae; genus Manihot; species Manihot esculenta. The sequence goes on along the minus strand of NC_035177.2, from coordinate 18,918,151 downwards.
TCACAAAAAGTAAGAAGGGAGACAGAGGTCTCAGAAGATCAAAGAAGAACAAGTTCTGGAATCGGATAAAGTCTGGTCTGGGATTAGGAGGTGGCTCGAGCTCAGGCACAGAGGTTGCAGAGTGTACGAGGTGCAGTAGGCCGCACAAGGGAGTCTGTCGGTTTGGGACTACAGCATGTTACAGATGCGGCCAGGAGGGGCACATAGCTCGAGAGTGCCCTAAGGCAGCTTTTATGACACCGTCCCATCAGACAACTCCAGGCAGTATGGCTCAGCCATCAGCTCCAGTCATGTTTCAGGGCAGTGGTAGAGGCGGAGACAGGGGGATAGCCCCTTCTTCAGCAGGTTCCCGTGGGGAAGGTCCATCAGCTCCAGCACGGATCTTCGCCATGACTCAGCAGGAGGCTAACACATCGAACCCGATGGGATCAGGTAATCTCACTCTGGTATGTTCTGGTGTGTCTGTTTCATGAACCCTGATGTTTCTCTTTTCTTTGTTTGCTTGTGAGCCCTCGTGAGATTGGGTTGATAGCTTATGGGTTAGAGTATTCCCTTGGGGTCAGTGCACCCAAGTGTGATCCATCTGTGGCAGAGTCAGTCTGCCGGTTTAGTCAGAGTATGTGTTGTGAGTAGATGCCTTCCAGCTGACCTAGCGGTTCTAAATTTGACTGTTTGACGTCATTCTAGGGTTGGATTGGTTCTTCTACTAGCGGTACTACCTAGTCTGCAGAGACAAGGTAGTCAGGTTCCGAGGTAAGGATGGATCAGAGGTAGTCCTTAGAGGGGACAGAATAGGGATACCTAGAGGTTCAGTATCAACCCTATAGGCTCGTAGGTTGTTCAGGAAAAGTTGTCAGGGGTTCTAGCTCTTCTGAGAGAGTATAGCAGTCGGGTCAGGGAGCCCGCCTCAGTGCCCTTTGTTAGAGAGTTTAGATGTTTCCCCAGATGAGTTCCCAGGACTACCACCTGTCAGGGAGATAGAGTTTAAAAATAGAAGTAATGCATGGAATTGGACCAACCTCTATCCCTCCCCACAGGATGGTATCAATAGAGTTTAAAGAGTTATAAGGATCAGTTGTGAGAGTTGGTAGTTAAGGGTTCCCATCTGACTGAGCACTTCGCCTTGGGGTGTTCCAGTATTGTTATGAGGATGAAGGATGGATCCCTAGGACTTTGTGGCGACCACCAGTCGTTGAACAAAGTCACTACCCAGAACAAGTATTTGTTACCTTGGATCGATGATCTATTTTAAGTCGGCTAGCAGGAGCTAGTTGCCTTTCCAAGATAGATCTGAAGTCTAGGTACCATCAGTTAAGATCAAGGAAGAAGATGTACAGAGAGCAGTGTTTAGAACCAGATATGGGCACTATGCGTTCCTAGGAATGTCGTTCGGGTTAATGAATGCCCCTACATCATTCATGGACCTCATAAGCAGAGTTTTAGTCGGTTTCTGGATCACTTCATTATTGTCTTCATTGACGGTATCTCGGCGAGTTCCAGAAATGCAGAAGAGTATGCCCATCATCTGAAATCAGGATTGCAGATCCTGAGAGAACATGGCTTGGATGCCTAGTTCTCCAATGTGAGTTCTGGTCGAGGAGCATATCCTTCTTGGGTCATGTGTGTCGGAGAAAAGAAAAGTGAAGTAGACCTGAGAAAGTTGAAGTTGTAGCTAACTAGCCCAGGCCCCTTGTAGTGACTAAGATCAAGAGCTTTTTGGGTTGGGCAGGTTACCTAATGGAGGTTCATCTAGAACTTCTCTAGAGTTGCCGCTCCTATGGCCAGATGGATCAAGAAGAACCAGAGGGTGTGTGGTCTACTTAGAGTGAAGAGGGCTTTGAAAAGCCAAAGGAAATGTTGATGTCAGCACCAGTGGTGGCTCTGTCCGCCAGTGATGGAGATTTCACAGTGTCCTGTGATGCGTCCCGTGAGGGACTAGGTTGTGTGTTAATGTAAAGTGGTAGAATGATTGCTTATGCTTCTAGGTAGCTGAAGAAGCATGAGTTGAATCATATTACACACGATCCAGAGATGGCAATGGTAATACTTGCACTCAAGATGTGGAGGCGATACCTGTATAAGGTATGTGGACAGATCCTTACAGATCGAAAGAGCTTGCAATACATCTTGAGTCAAGAGAGGAGAATCAGAGGCAGAGAAAAGGAGTAAGAGTTGCATAGTCAGAAGATGAGAAGAATCAGAACTGCTGTGAGTCAGCAGGAGAGTATGAAGTCGTCCGCAAGAGGCATGTAGAGTTTCAGAAGAGAAGAAGAGTTTTGTCAGAGTGCACGGCGGAAGCGTGTTGAGGTTCTCGAGGAAGTCGAGGTTTGCTGGAGGTGTCTCCTAAAGAGAGGGTGATTCGCTATGGGCGGAAAGGTAAATTAGCTCTCAGATACATTGGACTCTTTGAAATCCTGCAAAGGATTTGGGAATGCATCCCACGAGTTAGGTTTACCCACTTCAATGGAAGAGATCCATTCGTTTTTCCATGTTTCCACGATATATGAGTTTGTGTCGGGTCCGAGTGAAGTTCTTAAAGGAACCAGAGGTGGAGACCGTAGAGGATCTCACCTATGTTGAGCAGCTAGTACGGACCACAGACACACAAGTCAGAAAGTGTGGAAACAAGGAGATCCCGATGGTGAAAGCCCCTTAGAATCACCTTCAGATGAAAAGTGCACCAGGGAGACCGAGAGTTTATACTCCAGCAATGACCGTGTCTCTCTTTTAGAAGAGAGGTTTTTAGGTTTTGCTTGCTTGTTGCTGGCTTGCTGATGTATGCTTGATGCATGTTTGATGTTTGAACATTTGAGGACGAATGTTCTTAAAGGGGGGAAGAATGTAATACCCGGCTAGATTCCGGCATCGGAATCCCTACCTTCCGGCGGAATATCCGTTGGAATATGGAATTTTGATGATGCCAGAGTTTTCTAGAGGGGTAAAAATGTGATTTCTTAAATGATTTTTACTGATTTCATGGTTTTAAATGAAAAAGAAGTGAGTTTTGAAAAGAAAAGACCAAGGAGGTTTTTGCCAGGTTCGGCCGCCGAAAGTAAAGTTCGGCCGCCGAACATGAGTCGGTTTTGGGAGCGCTTTTGGCCTCCGAAAGCTATGTTTGAACAAACCAGGTTCGGCCGCCGAACCTCAAGTTCGGCCGCCGAACATGGGGGTGTTTTGCTTGCATGTTAGGCCGCCGAAGGAGGTTTGGCTGGCCACCTATAAAAGCCCCTCAGACCGAAAATGGGCGAGATTTCTCCCCATTCTCGAGCTCAGGTGTGTTCATGTCCTCCTTTGGTCATTTTCATGTTTTCTCTTCATCTCCTTCATATTTTTATGAGTTCCATGGTTGTTTTGAAGAGTTTTCAAGCTTAGATCAAAGTTTTGGAAGCTTGGAGACCCAAGGAGTAGTTTCCTCCAATCTCCAAGTTAGAGCTCACACAAACCCTCGATCTTCAAGAGGTAAGTGTGGATCTATGCTTTCTTTTACGTTTCATGAAGTTTTAAGTGAGTTTTAAGAGGTTTTGATGGTTGAGTATGGGTAGATATGCATGTTAAGGTTTATGTGGGTTTTATGCCCAATGTATGATAATGTATGTTCATGTGATGTTTGTGTTGGGGTTTAGGTCAGTTTTCAAGCCCCTTGAGCATATGGGAGAGAGTATGCATGATTGGGAAAGAGTATGTGAGGTTTGGTTTGTTTTGATGGTTTTGGCCTATGTGGGTCATAAACTATCTATGTATGCTTTAGATGTTGTTTTTGGGGAGTTTAAGCTTGTTTGAGCTCCTTTGTGCATGGTTAAGGATGTATGCATGTGTTTGAGGAGTTGGATGCTTGTTTTGGGGTGTATGGAAGGTTTGGGAGGCTTGAAATGCACAAAGGCTGAGTTCTGGATGAACTCAGGTTCGGCCGCCGAAGGTGGTTTCGGCCGCCGAACCTGCCTGAGGATGCATAGTTTGGCCGCCTAACCTTGTCCCCGAAAGTTGGGTTTTTGGCTTGAAAGCAGACTTTCGGCCGCTGAAGGTAATGTTCGGCCGCCGAAAGTGTCTGACTTTCGTCTCTGGAGAGAGAGTTCGGCCGCCGAAGGTGCCGCCGAACCTGCCTGACTTTCGTCTCTGGAAGGGACCTTCGGCCGCCGAAGGTGCCGCCGAAAGTGCCCTGCCCAGCCTTTTCTTGAGTGTTTTCTATGCATGTTTAAGTGATGCTTTAGGGGGTTTTTGGGTAGTTGTTTATGAGTTGTTTATAGTATGTTTGGCACCTCACTGGAGTCCACCTGTGTAGGACCGGACCCGAGGAACCGAGGTGTTTAGCAGTGTTAGCTGCTCAGAGTTAGTCCAGAGCTAGCCAGAGGTGAGTGGAACTAACCCTTATGTTTTAAATCAAATGTTTTCAGCATGTTCAAGCATGTTCATGCATCATGAATACCATGTTATGCAATAGGTTGTTTGCATTAGAATTCACGAATATGATGCATTGCATAATACGATGACAATGATGTGGATGGATACTGGTCCTCTAGCCCTCAGTATGTTATGACATGATATGAAATGATATGATATTCATGTACGATATGATATGAGACGAGAAGCCCAGGCGTGGCCGTATCGCCCCTGGCATATAGTATGAGAAGTCCAGGTGTGGCCGTATCGCCCCTGGCATAAAGTATGTGAAGTCCAGGCGTGGCCGTATCGCCCCTGGCATAAAGCATTGATGACTTGTTATGGTACGAGATTGATATGTAGAGGGCTATTGGTGACAGATTCATCCTTGAGGTGATATATTTGTGATGTGACGCATTCCATGATAGCATATGTTAAAATGAACTGTTTTCTGTTATGGTTTCTGCTCACTGGGCTTTTTAGCTCACCCCTCTCCCCTAACCCCAGGTTTGCAGGGTCAGAGGTAGTTCAGGAAGATGACGAGATACGGTTATGGTCATGATATGTAATAGAATAGTAGTGGACATGATGTAATGTAAGGTTATGTATTGATGTAAAAAGAGATGTATTGCATAATGATAGTATGATATATGTTCAGAGTTATAGTATTGTGCTTGGCCCGAGTTGGATAATCCCTTTGTACATGAGTTTTATTCTTCCTTATGTTTATATATATATGTGTTGGACCGAGTTTGACATAGGGTATGCTGACCCTAAGGGTTCTATGAGTTCAGTCATAGTGCATACACAGGTCAAACTGGTTAAAGGTAAAGTTTTACATGTTTTATGGAAGTGTTTGATCATGTTTGGGATTATACCAGATGCACAGGACATATGTTAGGCTTGCTACGGGTCCAGGCAGCCTTAAGCCGATCTGGATCCTAGCGCCGGTAGCGGTCCGGATTTTCGGGTCGTTACACTACTCCTGCTGATCTCCTGGTCTACCCTGTACCTGCAAATTTGGGGGTTAAGGGAGAGGGGTGAGCTACAAAGCCCAGTGAGCAGAATAAATAAACATTCACTTTAAATTTCATGCTTTCATGAAATGCAACACATCACAAACCAATCACATCAAGGATGGTATTGTCACCAATAGTCCTCTACATTCCAAGGTGCCGGGACGTAGAATGGGTCAACCGGACTTTCTCTTAAACATAACATATCATAACATTCCAACGTGCCGGGATGTAGAATGGGTCAACCGGTCTTTCTCTTACATAGTGCCGGGACATAGAATGGATCAACCGGACTTCCATACCATACCATACCATATCATATTACATCGTATCATATTGAGGACTAAGGATCATCCAACATCTATCCACATCATCATCAAATTATGCAATGCAACATATTCGTGAATTCTAATGCAAACAACCTAGAATATCACATGGCATTCGTGATGCATGAACATGCTCAAATCTATATTTATTTGCTTTAAAACTTAAGTGTTTATTCTACTCACCTCATGTTAGCTCTGACAAAACACTGAAGCAGCTGTCTCACTACTGGGGTCCTCGGTTCCTCGGGTCCGAACCTACATAGGTGGACTCGAATAAGGGACCAAACATCCATGAACATGACTATAAAATACTCCTCAAAAACCCCCTAAAACACCTTAAAACAATCACATAAATCATGCAAAGGAAGGCTGAACAGGGCACTTTCGGCGGCAGGTTCGGCGGCCGAAAGTCCCTCCAGAGCCGAAAGTCATGCACCTTCGGCGGCCGAAGGTTCCCTCCAGAGACGAAACTCATGCATGTTCGGCGGCGCTTTCGGCGGCCAAAACTCCCTTTCCAAAGCCGAAAGTCCACTTTCGGGGGCAGGGTTCGGCAGCCAAAAGTTGGCCTCCACAGGCAGGTTCGGCGGCCGAAAGTCCCTTCGGCTGTCGAACCTGAGTTCTTCCCAAAGGGCAGAAACTCAGCCTCCAACATGCACAAATGCCTTCCAAACTTCACAACTCAAACAAAATATGCATAAACACTTCCACAACATACATACATTCATACATAAGCTCCTAGGGGCTTCAAACTATCTTAAACCCCAACTACAACACATCAAACAACCCACATTGCTCAAAAACTCAATATAAACCCATAAAACCAACAATAACCTAAATATGCATTTCTACCCCACAAAACTCATAAAACTTGTTTAAAACATACTAGAATGGCAAGATCGAAGCTTACCTCTTGAAGATCTAGAGGAGAAACGATCCGAACTTGGAGATGGGGGAGATCTCAACTCTTTGGTCTCCAAGCTCCAAAACTTGCTCTTTTGCTCAAATATCTTCAAATCAAGATAAAACTCGTTAAAACTCTAAAGATCGAAGGAAAAACATCAAAAATGAACCATGGGAGAGCAGGGACTCACCGTGGCCGAAAATGGGGAGAAAACTCGCCCATTTCGGCCATGGAGCCCTTTTATAGGGGCTGCCAGACCACCTTTCGGCAGCCTAAAGTGCCTCCAAAACTCATGCAAGTTCGGCGGCCGAACCTTTGAAACTTTCGGAAGCCTAACTTGCCCCCCTAAACTATCCAATGTTCGTCGGCCGAACTTGAGGTTCGGCGGCCGAACCTGGAAATGCCTCCTTGGCCTTTTTCATTCAAAACTCAATTTCCTTTCTTGCTTAAAATATAAAATACATTAAAATATTTTTATTAAAACATGGTTTTACCCTTCTAGAGGTTTTCGACATCCGAGATTCCACCGGACGGTAGGAATTTCGATACCGGAGTCTAGCCGGGTATTACAGTATCTTACAAGTTAGATTTACCTGCTTCTATGGAGTGAATCCATTCGGTTTTCAATGTTTCCATGTTACGAAAGTCTGTTTTAGATTCGGGCAAGGTTCTTAATGAACCTGATGTAGAGATCCTAGGACATCTCACTTATATTGAGCAGCTAGTTCGGATCGTAGACACGCAGATCAGAAAGTTGAGGAACAAGGAAATCGCGATGGTGAAAGTCCTTTGGAATCACCACAATATGGAAGAGTGCACCTGGGAGACTCGAGAGTCCATGCTCCAACAATACCCCTATCTCTTTTAAAGTAAGTATCTTATGCTTTCATGTGTGTTCTTGATGTTATGTTTGCTTGGGTGCTTGTTGAACATTCGGGGACGAATGTTCTTAAGGGGGGAAAGAATGTAATACCCGGCTAGACTTCGGCGTCGGAATTTCAATCTTCTGAAGGAATCTCCGTTGGAACCCAGAATCTCGAGGCTGGAATCTCCTTAGAAAGGGTAAAATAAGGTTTGTATTAAATGAATTTTGAAAATTCTAAGGTTTTAAGAAAGAAAGAAAAGAGTTTTTGAAGAAAATAGTTTTGGAGGGGAAAAACCAGGTTCGGCCGCCGAAAGTGGTGCTGCCGCAGGACCTCCTCTTTCGGCCCCCGAAGGTGGTTTATCCAGCTACCTATAAGAGGCCTTTAGCCCGAAAATGAGAGAGTTTTTCTCTCCATTTTCGGGCAGAGGTGAGTCTTTGCCACCCTTTGATGCTTTTGTGGTTTTTCCTTCAAATCCCTTAAGAAATTCATGAGTTATGTTTGAACCAAGTTTGAGGCATGTAATGTTAACTATGCTAGAGCATTTGATGAGGGCTCTAGTATGAGTTTTATGTTTTTAGTATGATACATGTACAGGTTGAGCTTGGTTTCATGGAAATGTTTAAGTTTTTGTGATGATGTATGATCATGTATGAGATTTTATCAGGTACCCAAGATGTATAGTAGGCTTGCTACGGGTTCCGGCAACCTTAAGTCGATCTGAATTCTAGTGCCGGTAGCGGTCCGGTTTTCGAGTCGTTACAATAAAATTATATAACTACATACTGATACAGCCAGAATAAAGCTAAGCTGTGATTGATCAATCTGTAAGAAAGAGAACGTGAGGTGGTTGGCGCCTATAGCAGCCACTCCAACGCTCAAGTTAGTAAACTAAAGAGAAGGATAAATGTAAGGAATTGCTTAGAATATAAGAGTAGTTGTGTAAGAATTGCATATATTGATATCTGCGATCATTAGCTTTTATACTTTAAGAAAATGGAGTTAATTATAACATTTTCTGAAAATCCAGTCAGTGCCGACTAATTGATAGGAGATTCCACTGATTAGTTGATCGTAGATCCTGTAATTATAGGTATAATGAGGATTTATTAGATTGTATCTGCTAATAGTAACTTTATGTGAATGTTGACATATCTAGGAGAGGGCGAGTCTTGATGAAGGACCGGGTGCTACAGTGTCCAGGTCTTCCTTTCCTTGGGTGGGACTGGATGTCGGCTTATTAGACGTTTACCATGTGGTCCTATCTTATGGTGACAATTCATAACTTACTTTGGGCGATTTTTTTGTTAGATCACATACCAACTATCATGTAAGAAAATGAATGCTAGATATATTATTATTTTCGTCCCATAATTTTTGTTCATTTTAATTTTTTGCACCTAATAAAAAAAAGATAATTTTTCATTAATTTTCAATTATATTCATCTTAAATATATTAAATTTTATTAAATAATAAAAGATATTTTGAATATTCACTTAAAAAAGTTATTTTAGAAATAAAATAAAATAAGATACGAATAAAGTACATTTGATGTAATATCATTCCAAAATGGCTCATCTAGCTATAAATGAGTCATCCGTAAGACTCATCTATCCAGTTACGGATGGGTGAACCATAAGACTCAACTGGTCATGGATGGATCAATAGTAAGACTCATAAATGAGTAATTGTAAGACTCATTCCGCCATAAATGAGTCAATTGTAAAGCTCATCCTGCTATAGATGTGTAATTGTAGGACTCATCTCGCCATGGATGAATCAATTGAAAGACTCGCCTTGTGATGAAAGAGTCAATTATAAGACGATGTATAATGCCTCATCCACTCGGCCATGGAGAAATTAATTGAAAGACTCTCCTAGTCATAAATGAATTAATTATAAGATTTATCCATAATGACTCATTCATGATGATATGGATGAACAATCGAAAAACTCATTCAAAAAATAAAAAAAAATCAGTTAAAAGATTAAAATCCTATTTTTTGAAATTTTTAATTCTATTTTATACAAAATCCTCTAAAATAGGAAGTAACCATATCTAAAACCTATATAAAGCTATCATTTTATCACATTAAAGTATATTTTTCTTTTTAATTAATTTCGTTTCTATCTAATTCAACGACCTCATTCTCTGTTACCTTCTCTTACCTTATAGATTTAATAAGTAATCCATCACATGAAAGAAATCGACTGGCAATATCAATATTATATAGAAAATAAGATATATGTAGATATATCGGTGTGATAGAAATATAAATGTTAAATATATTAAAATATTATTCTCAAAATTAAATTCCAGATATGCGATATCCTTAGAATTTGAAAAGAAATATTTTTATATTTTTTAATGAAATTGATCTGTACGACTCCAAATTAGCGGATGGAGAATTTTTGGGACACGGAATGATTTGAATAAAAACAAAGCAGATTAAACATTGAGAACTGTTCACAGTCTTGCCAATAACAACTACCGAGTCCTTCTTTGCGTAGAAGTTCGTGCACATACCAAACACACACGTGCTTCCAACAAAGCACTCAATCCTGCCCCACGTACTCCTCCTGACACCAAGTATCCAACCTAACTCTCCTACGTTTATCACATACGTGTATCTAATAACTTCCTTTTTTCCCACGCGCTTTCCCCCCCGCGTCGCACCATAAACATTTGTCACATCACTCATCAATTCAATACAGCGCGTGGGCCCAGATGTGAACCCCACTTCAATGTTGTCGTACCGTGGTAAAGTTGTTGTCGTTTATTATTGTTGATTGACTTTTCAAAGGCCCCGACTGGGCTTTTGGCCCACCCCGCGTGTGTTATGCGTGCGCGAGTGCATTCGCTATGATTCTAAGCCGAGAACCAGAAGTTTCAGTCTTTCACCGAGAGAGAGAGAGAGAGAGAGAGAGAGAGAGCGAAAATGGGAGCGTGTGCTTCGAGGCCAAAGGATTGTGTTGGTTTATCGTCGAGGAACAAGAAGAAGAACAATGGGAAGCCCAGAATAAAGAGAAGAAGAGTGATCAAAAGACGTGTTTCGTCTCGTAATATTGAAAAGGCTGATTTTACTGCGCAAACAGATCGTTCTTATACTAATCCTACTTTGCAAGGTTGGTTTTTTGAGATCAAACTCGCATTCGTTGCTTTGATCCTTTTCAATATCATTTTTTTTCATTTGGGTTTTTTAAATCTTCAACAGGAAGCACTGATGCTGCTGCCTTCTCTGATGCTATTTCAGTTGTTGAATCTGAATGGGAAGATGAGTTCTACAGTGTTCATGATGGTTTGTGATTTAATATCTACAATTGCTTCAGAAGCTCTTTCTTTTTAGCTTACTTTTATGGGATTCTGAGGATGAAAATGCTTTTGATTGATGACAGATGGGTTCTCTGTAATTGGATCGGAGAGTGTATTGAGCGTTTCATCGCCTAGAGATTTTTTTAATCCAAAGGAAAATTTCGAGAACACAACACCAGGGACTGTCATTGAGGGAAATGCAGAGAATGTTCAATCAAAAGACAGGGATTCTCACACCAAACCCAATGGGGATGTAAAGGGTATTACAGGAGTTTCTAATTGTGGTACTAGTGTCGGAGGGGAAGTAATGCAGGAGGCAAATCATTGTGGGCTTATTCCAAATGCTTGCTTACCTTGTCTTGCTTCCTCCACAGTCCCTTCGATTGACAAGAAAAAATCACTAAGTCCAGGTCCAGGAACACCAACCTCCAGAAGAAAACCTTCTCTGAAACTTTCCTTTAAATGGAGAGAAGGACATGCAACTCCAACTCTATGTAAGTGTTGCTTTTGGTTTCCTCATTATCTGCATTTTTCATTTGTTTGTCAAACATCATAGTTTACTTACAATTTGAGTTTTTGATAATAGAACTTTTATCTGCATTGTCCCGATACTTTGATGTAATAATCCCTTAGAACCTTAGTTGATTGAAAGTCAGTGAGCTACATCTCATGGGCATTTTTTTTCTTTCTGTTTCTTTTAGTTTCACCCAAGGCACTTCTGCAAAGACCAGTGGCTGGTTCCTCAATTCCTTGCTGCCCTATAGACAAGAAGATGCCTAATTGTTGGTCACCTATTGAGCCAAGTTCTTTCAAAGTAAGGGGACAGAACTATTTGAGGTGAGAACAATTGGTTTTCAGGGTTTAAATCCACAAAAGTTGTGGAGATAATTGGTCGCATTTTCATCTCTCTTTTATCGCACTTCTCTCTATCTTAAATTACTACTTTTTATCATAATTTGTAAATAATCTCACTTGATTAATAAAGTTATATTATGTCCACTTCAGATAAAATTCAATTCACAGTTGTAAGTAGTTGCATTCTAAATATCTCAAAATGCAGCCTCTCTTTCTTATATTCCATAGTTTCATCGCGTCTCTTTCTTATATTCCATAGTTTCACTGCATTTGCAATTTTTTGTAGTTGTTAACTTCTACTACGTTTATTGTGATTCTGCATTTAGTATTCCTTTCCTTTTTATTTTTTGATAGGGATAAGAAGAAAGAGCGTGCTCCAAACTATGCTGCATTTTATCCGTTTGGTGCTGACATCTTCCTCTCTCAAAGGAAAATTCATCATATTGCTAGATATGTGGAACTTCCTACTATCAGTGCAGCTGATGAAGTCCCTTCTATTCTAGTTGTAAATATTCAGGTGCTGATATCTTTCTTTTCCCTGCATAATTTCACTACTCGTACTTCCCATCAATAATTGATATAAAAAAATTATGGCAGTAAAAATTTCCTGCTTTAGTGCATTACATTATGTCCATTGCTACTTCAAAGATTCTGTAAATGATTGCGATTCTTGTTCAATGAGCCTAAAAAGTTATCTGCCCGTCAGGAATAATCATGCCATTTCTGTAATGTTGAGCATTTTATGTATTTTCAGTAATGGCGCAACTTATTTCCTTGCAGATACCCTTGTATCCTGCAACAATTTTTCAAAGTGAAAATGATGGAGAAGGAATGAACTTGGTTATGTATTTTAAAGTGTCTGAAAATTACTCGAAAGAGCTTCCCTCTCATTTCCAAGAAAATATAAGCGTAAGTTGAATGCATCTCAACCTTTGTTTTTGCAGAGTGTTCATTTATTTTTAACAGATTATTAATTTGGTTCTGAACCATGTTTCTTTCCTATACAGAGGTTAATTAATGATGAAGTGGAGAGAGTAAGAGGTTTCCCAGTTGATACAATTGCACCGTTTAGGGAAAGATTAAAAATCTTGGGCCGATTGGCAAATGCAGAGGATCTTCAATTAAGTTCTGCTGAAAAGAAGCTTCTGAATGCTTACAATGAAAAACCTGTTCTATCACGTCCTCAACATGAATTCTATTTGGTAAACTTTAGATGTATTTAGAACGATTATTCTGATCATTTTAGTATTACTAGTTTTCTCAAATTAGCCTTAGACTCAAAAGAATATATGTTAGCATTAGGATATCTTATTCAGAAGCATACGATCTTTTGGAACATCCATTGCATGTGCCTTTCACTACATTTTACTTATCAGATATATAGTTATGAAGAATGAAAAAGTACCAAACCACGCGTTGTATTGGGATAAGATCAATAGAGTGGGTATGTATCACATATTTAGTGGTCACATGAATTAAGTACATTTCTCAAATATCAGTTTGTTTCTCTATTCTTTCCTTATTTACGAGGCTCATTGCAGATAATTCAATGTAGTTTAAATTTACTACTAAGTTATGCGTAATGTGTCAAATTGATATCAAGGAGTCTACATATGATGAAACCTAGCAAAAGTGGAAATATTTGTTAATGTCACCAACTAATTAAGTTATCCCGTTAATGCAACTGCAGCAAACTTCGTCACATCACTCTACTAGAAGAAATCTTCGAAAATGAATATTGTTATCACTTGGCAAGAAGAACTCTCTTGCTCTTTAGTTGTATCTGGTGTGTTTTCAGAGTTATAGTGAATTTTATAGCAATGAAATACTTTATATGGCTTTTGTATTAAATACACAGTAATATAAACTGAGATAATTCTTACTAGTGTTTTATCTTTGTATTCTCACAGGGAGAAAACTACTTTGAGATTGATTTGGATATGCATAGATTTAGCTACATTTCTAGAAAAGGTTTTGAAGCATTCCATGACAGATTGAAGTTTTGCATCCTGGATTTTGGCCTAACAATTCAGGTAAATATATTCTTTCTACCGAAGATTACAAGCAACGCTTCGTAGTTGTTTTCAATTTAATACAATGCACATCTGATATTATTCTAAAATTTTTAAACAGGGATGCAAGGCAGAGGACTTGCCCGAGCATATATTATGTTGCATTCGTTTGAATGGAATTGACTACACTAAGTACCAACAATTAGGGTGTTGATAAGGCCTTTGTAACCTCAACACGTGCTTTTATACTGTAAGGTTTTCTTTTTATCAGCAAAACCTATATGAGACCCGAATTCTTTTGGGGTCTTTGCCAGTTGAAAGCCAAAGCTTCTGGCGGCTAATTTTGTATTTGACTGTTGCCATTATTTTGTATATAGATTTTAACTTGAGTGTATATGTGTGTTCAAGAGAAAAGGAAGTGAAAGGCGAGAAATGTTTCTGTCATTCCAATTCATGTTTTCTCTTGTGCTCCAATAGAGTACTTTTTTCATCATTTTCCAATATAATTTGATGCAGATTATTTAATTATCCATTTTCTGTTTGTTCTTGGCTTGCATGTTGTTTCTTTTTAGAATACACCAGCCTCGTTTGGGGTTCGTGTGGAATTCCATCTGCTTAGTTCTTTCCAACTAATTGAATAAAAATTGCAGAATAGATGCAATTTTGTGTTTCTGCAGTAAATATGATCAGTCAGCAAAAAGCCAAGGAAGTTCTTGTCTACTGCACAATTTTCCTCAAATAATCCATGTGAAAATTTTCTTTCATGTGACTTTTGAAGATTTCCTTTTTGAACTTACATATTACTTCGAGTGATTTTAGTGGCTAATCATCCTTTTAAAGATGAATATTGCTACTGAGTTATCATGAACAAGAAGACAAAAGGAGGAAAATAATTCATTGATTATTGGTTGTGAAGAATTTATGTATAAATGTAGTATGTTAATAGAATCTCACGAGTGTCTGGCATTATAATGCTTCCAAATAATCCCAAGGAAACTGAACTCAATAGGGGCAAATGGAAAAGGTCAAAAAGCTTTGAATGCCATAGATTATTTTAAGCAGATCATTTGTGGATGCTTTGAACCCATAGAACTCAGTTTTTCCATTCATACTTTTTTCTACTTGCTGGGTTCTCTCTTTGATTTACTTATCCTGTCTTGTCAAGTATCAATACGGTTCTGTTCGGGAGTCGAAATTTTGTTATGAACTCTCGAGTGAAGGAATTCTCAAAAGCAAATGATGGATCTGATGCAGATAGATTATGTACAGCTAGACTTTTGGAGGCTTCAGAAGATCTAGTATATTTTTTTTTTTTCAATTTTCCTGTTTTCATGGTCTTAGTGTTGTTTTATGATGTTACTAATGCCTTTTTGTTAGATGCAAAGTGCAAACTTTTAAATCCATGCAATTCCTCCATGATTTTCACAACCACCCTAATCAATATATATATGGCTAAAAAGATCAATGTCATTAGAACTTTTCTTACCTCATTCATAATCATTCATGTCTGCAAGTCAAAACTAATTGATCATCCATTAATTCTCATATGTTTCTATGGTCAAAACTCTTAGTAATCAAAAGAAGGATCTAAAAGTTGAGGAAACTGTGATCCCATTTCTCTGTCCTTATCCAAGATACCATCCACAAATGAACTTGCAGAAGATGAAGATGCATCTGCATAGCTGTTTGTTTGATTTCCATTCATTACTCCATGATCGTACGGTCCAAAATCACCATTCCCACTAGTGAACTTGCCATGGAATATATTATTCTGTGTCGAAATCGATGTCGATGATAACACCCCATGAGAGTCTTGGTGCTGCTGCTGCTGCTGAAGATGATGAAAGTCTGCAGATATTACAGGATCATTGACGAGAAACTCACTCCAGAAACAAGAAGAAGAGGGTGTTAATGGTGGCTGAGATTCTTGACAGGTATACGATTGCGGTGAGTTTAACTGCGTGGCGGTACTGGAACATGAAGATGACGAAGAAGAGCTAACCTCATTAAACAAATATGGTTTCAAAATGTCATGGTTGGTGACTTGAAACTGAGGCAGAAATTCCCAGGAATGGCTGTTATTAATGAACGAGTTTTCATGGACTTGTTCTATGGGAGGCTTCAGGATTACATTAGAACTAGAAGGTCCAGTTAAGACAGACGAAGATGGCTGTTCTGGTTTGGACACGAGAGTGGAGTTGAAGTTTTTATTGAAAGAAGCAACATGGTTGCCATTGTTGTTTGATATACCTCTAATGTTACCATATTCAGAAAGAATCTGAGAAAAGGATTTGTGAGTTATAGGATCAATTCCCATCTTGGAAAGCTTTTTCTTAAGCTTAGTGTTCCAATAGTTCTTCACATCGTTGTCTGTTCTTCCTGGAAGCTGCCTTGCAATTAAAGACCACCTGCGACACAAACAGTTAACGAGGAGTCATAAAATTTGTGCATTAGTAACAGAAAAAACACCAAATGGAGTCGTTAAGATAGTTGTATGTGTGCAGTTGGTAGTTGGGTTTGTTACTATTTGAGGGGAATTTTTAAGACAAGTTCTTCTACAACTTCTGCAGATGAACCATAGCTCAGTTAATAAATAGGGATTAAGTAGTTAATTTTGATAAACTGCAAGATCTAATAATAATTTACTAAAAAAATATTTGGGAGCATTTTTAAAGAATAATTCATAAGAATACCTATTAATTAAACATTTTTAACTTTGTAATCGGTGATTAATGTAAGTGGTGAATTTTAATAAAAAATATTTGATAAAATTAAATTAAATTGATTAATTAATTATATTATATTTTTTATATATAATATAAAATTAAATTTTAACTAAAATTAAAGTAATCGAATTGAAAAGTATAAAATTCGAATAGAATGTTGAGTTTAATTTTATTAAAATTTTTTATTAAAATTGGTCAGATCAAAATAATTAATTTTTTTTAAAAATAAAATAAAATAAAATAAAATAAAAATTTAAAATTAAACTTAATATTCAAATTAATTTGGTTGAATTAGTTATTTTGATTTGAATAGAAGGTTGCTAAAAAAAATATGAAAAAAAAAAAAAGAAATGGAAGGAGACAAAAACGACAGGAACCGGAAGAAACCAACCTGCTACCTACAGCTTTATGAAGATTAATAATGAGTTGTTCCTCTTGAGGTGTGAAGTCATCATGCTTAAGATCAGGCCTCAAGTAATTAGTCCATCTAAGCCTACAGCTCTTCCCACATCTATTCAGCCCTGCACTCAAAATACACAACCACAACACCACTCATACAAATCAAACCCTAAAAATTTCAAACCAAAAAAAATAAGAAAAAAACACAAAAGAGCACAAAGCAAAAAACCAGCTTTCTTGGGAACCAGAGTCCAGTTGCCAATGCCATGGCTGGAGACATAGGCAAGAATCTTGGCATCTTCCTCAGCAGTCCAGAGACCCCTTTTCACGTTGGACTTGTCGCAGCAAGGAGGCCTCCCCATGGGCAAGAAACAAAAAGAGAATGGGTTGTGTAATAATGGTGAGGAAAGTTGTAAGCGCTGTTGCAAGTACATGCAGTGTAATTAATTAAGAAAGATAGAGAAAGAGAAGATTGAAGCAAACGTTTAACTACTGATGGGGAGAGAGAGCGAAGCATGAAAAGCATGCAGTTGCCTCTAAATTAACAGCAATTGCATGATTTTGTTTCATGTTTGCGTAGAAAACGTTATTTCTACGTGACAATACATCACAATTGGGTGCATGCCATCTCCACATGCTCGGCTTCATCAACGGATTATACATGTTCGTTTTGAGTTAATTAGTTGAGCTAATATATATGTTTTATTTTATTTTTTGGTATAGTTGCTGTCTGTGTGCAAATGAGTACTCTCACAGCATCTGGGTATGTTATTACCTTCAGAGAGGTAATTTACAGGAGTTTTTTTAGATTCAGTTGGGAAGGAAAATAATATTATGAATTCATGGTTGGTAATAATATTTATAAAATTAGGAGGAATTGCGTTAAGTTCGACAAGTCATTGCTTTTTTTTCTTATAATGTTATGTTTGACACTTATACTGCTGAATATATCACTACGAGTATTAAATATGAGATACTGTTATCTCTATTTTATATCTTATGCAAGTCTACATAGTTTAACATTCCATTAAATATATTTAAAAACCTTAAATTTCTCCAAAACCTGATCTTTTCATCAGGAACTAAAAAATAAATATGTTAATTTATTTCATTGAAATTATTTTTATATTTTTATTAGTATATATAAAAATAAAATTAATTGCATATTATTATTATTGTATTGTTTTTGCAAGAATAAATGTATTAAAATGGTAAAATAAATTAATTATTTACTAATATTGATTGTTGAAAATTAATTTCCTTTTTAAAATTTTGTAGATAACAAGAGCAATTATAAAATATGATTCTAAAAGAAAAAATAAAATAAAAAGTGTTGCCTAAAGTGATTGATGTGATATGTTTGAAATTTATAGTTTCGAACATGGCACATAACCCATTTGAGAAATATTTTTCTCACAACCTATAAGTTATAATAATTTTTTTTTTCCCAACACTCTGAATTAAAAAAAGCTCAATGTACAGCCCCCATAGATTTAAAAATAAAGAAATAAAAACAAAATACAACTAAATAAAATTAGAGGAAAGGTGGATATAACTTAAATTTGGACACTTTTAACTTTAATATTGCCATGATTGCTAACAAAGTTTTTACAAAGATCTAACAATTGTGCCGTAGCTGCACAACCTGTTGTTATTTACAGTTGATAATGTATGAATTCTCACTCTATATGCGAAAGTTAGGAAGAGAACATACTAGGAGGTGCATGCATTGCAGCTTTTCCTACAATAGCCATCAGAAGTGCCAGAACCGATCATATAGATGGGGTTCTTGTTACACTCACCTGCCTTTGCCCACATAGTGCAGTTCTCATTTTCATCAACACAATCCCCATTTCTCGATCGCTTCAGAGGTCTATCGAAGGACCTGACATGGATCCATTTGGTTGCAGACCACTTCTCACCCTCGATAACTGGGCAACTCCCATGTAAGCTTTTGGTGTCAGTAGTTGCATTTGGATGAAGACTAAAGAACAGCAAAGCATCACCCTTACTGGGTTTCACTGCTAGCACATATAGTGGTAGACTTCATCAGGAGGCACTATCAAGTGGGGCCAAAACTCAAAAGCTAATAGCTGTTGGATGACTAAATGAGAAAATAAAGCATGAGAGTTGAATCACATATAGTTGTCAACAGAAGGCCTTGCAAATGCATATCACTTGTCTGCCAGGCTTCCATATTAGATAGAAGGTGCAATTTGATGGCAAAGTTTAGGACAATTTTCTTTTTAGGAAAAGCTCCTTAATTTTGTTTGAAGTGACTTCCAAAAGAATAGCTAAGGGTTACTTCAAGACAAGAACAGGTGACACCACAAAGATACAGAACCAAGTTTCAGCACAGGAAGGCAAAAGAAAAAAACACAACAGAAAAAAGCCAATTCCTACATCTGACTAGTATGATATCTCCATGTCACTCCTGAAGTTCCACCAATAAAATATTGTAATGAGTCTGAATATATAACGTAAAACATGATAAATTTGAAGAGAGTGGCTAGACTACATCTGGAAAATCATACCTGCATAGCCATTCTTAGCACAGTCAGACAAGCTATCATCCTTTGGCTGAGACATATGTGCCTGTAGAAGACATGCACTCTGCAGTTGGTTTGGGACAGAACCAAAAGGATAAAGTAACCAAAGGCACAGGAATTAAAGTCGTTAGAAATTGTATACCCCTGCGTTTGGGAACACTGTTTCCCCACCCCTTTCAACATTGGACAAATACATCAGTACTGTTGCAATCCGATGGCCACCCAGCTCCTGATTAACCTTGTCACGAAAATAATCAAAATGAGGTTCGTACTTCTGACCATGTTCATAGTGTAGTATTTGCATGGACTCTCCATTTTCTGATTCGAAAAATAGTTCAGGAAAGATGAATCAAGAATTCGTAAGACATGCATTAATAAAATAAAAATGGTAAAATGCATACGATAAATTACCTTGTGGAAGGAAAGTCC
This sequence comes from Manihot esculenta, assembly GCF_001659605.2. Classification (NCBI taxonomy): domain Eukaryota; kingdom Viridiplantae; phylum Streptophyta; class Magnoliopsida; order Malpighiales; family Euphorbiaceae; genus Manihot; species Manihot esculenta. The sequence continues at coordinate 18,898,384 of NC_035177.2, read as the reverse complement.
ATGCAGCAATCCTCGCCTCAATATCTGCAACAATTTTGTCCTTCACAGTGGAAACAAAGAACAGCATTTAAGCTTTCCAATTTGAGAGCAAAAACAGAGAATTTATCAAGGAGTATTTCAGAAAGTAAGAGTTTTATTGCATGTATATGCATTCCCATTTACGAGTCAATGTTCCACCTTTTTTTTTAAGGAACAATCTTCCACCTTTAACACAGAGAAATAAACACAGCAAGGAAGATGGCAACGTAGATTTATTTGTTTTTATGGTGCCTTATGGTGAAGAAAAAAAGGATCGAGTTAACTTATATTAACTTGATATTTCAAAAACAAGCTTGATACAGAGCTAAGAAAATTTCCATATGTGCCAACTTCCCAACCAATGTCTCCCTCAGCTTCAGAGTTCAGACAGTTCTCTCAAAACTGTCTGACATTGGCTTAGAAGTTCGGGAACTCTTACTGCACTAAACTTAAACCAGCTAATGTGTTTGAGCACAATAAGTTTTTAGCAAACCAAATATTGAATAAGCCGAAGTGTGGCCCACCTTGTTATTTGTTCACAGAATTGCCCGTGAAGAGCAGAAAAACCATATACCCAAGCCAGGACTCTGTATTATACTTCTAACATCCTCTACACTGTACTAGGAGATTCAAAAAGTACAGAAATTATTAATTATGCATAAGTATGCCCTTGGAGCTTTGCAATGTGTTTGCAGATTCAAGAAATCATGCCTAAAGTAATTAACTAATTACATTATGCTAGTGTTGATTATCAAAATTAAAACTTTAGAGCTTAGAATAAAAAAAAATGTATATATATATATAGCATTCATTATCACCTAACTGAATCAAGCTATATATATATATATATATATATAGCATTCATTATCACCAACTGAATCAAGCTATATATATATATATATATAGCATTCATTATCACCAACTGAATCAAGCTATATATATATATATATATATATATAGCATTCATTATCACCAACTGAATCAAGCTTTCCCAATTGAATAACACTCGATCCTTTCAAATCAGCATTAACTCCCAATCAACCTGATTTCTAATATCCCAATAACACTCAATCTACCAAATAATGCATGAAAAGTAAGCTCTGTCCGCACATAAATCAATCAATTCCACTGTAACTATATTACAATCAAGCTGAAGGTTAATTATCAAATACCTGAGCTTTGAAAAGAAACATGCCCGAACTTGTTCTCACTTCACTCTCTATACTCTCCCCAGATTCATTATCAGCCACCATTGATTTCTCAAGCTTATCCCTAGCCTACTCACCCAAAATCAAAACACAATTATGAATAAAATATTAATAATATACGTAAGATTGTCTCCAAATTCAATCTTGAACTCACTTAAATCTCTAATGTAGCTAAAGAAAAATCCCAAATTAAATTACATTAAAAAGAATTACACTAACCAAATTAATAAGATGATCACACTCCTCATTTGATAAAAACCCTTTGTAAATGAAAGCCCTGAGAAGTTCAAATTTCACAACAACAATAAAATAAAATTAAGCACAAGGCAGCTACAGCTACAAATACATATAAATACTTACAACAAGCAGTTACCTGGGGCGCCAAGAGAGTTGGGTGATTCGAGTTGGATGAAACGCATTAGAAAAAACACCTTTCTTCAATCTTTAAAACCGATTCATGCCATGAAAAATTGAAAAATACATCAAACCAATACACTATAAATATGTGTGTGTGTGAAAGAGAGAGGAGACTTACATTCTGTTTTCACTGGTCCATCCAGGGATATGAAAGAAAGCAAAGGAAAAACGAGGGAAAAGTAGGAGGAAACAAAGAGAAAGCGCGAGAAAATTACAAGGTTTCATCGAGACAGATAGAGAAAGAAGAAGAAAAAAATGATAGTATAGTTGTTTGTTTGCAGGGGAATGAATGAAGGTGTTTGGCAGGGAAGAAAAAATAAAGGAAAAATGACAAAACAAAGGGGCGTCCACTGACCACTGGCTTCGGTTATAGCACTTTGTCGCTATTAGTAACCGTCAAAATGGACCAGAAAAAACAGCGGCCGCCGTTGGAAGCTTCCTCTAAAAGGTGGTTTTTTGGAGACCAGGTGGTGGGAGTGGGAGTGGAATTTTCAGAGGTTTATGTTATAATAAGAAGATTTGATTTTGACTACATTTGGAAATAAAATTAATGAGGATTTGGATTAGGGGCAGATTTGGTAGGTCCAGTAACATCAACTAGCACTAGTGTAAAAATGGAAAGGATATCAAAAAATTAAATCATGGAAAATTTACAAATACGACTTGTGTTCTCAATTTTTCAAAATTAAAAATAATTTTTTTATTTTTATTATTTACTTTTTGAAATTTGTTTTCTAAAAATTATTTACATAAAAATAAATTTATATTTTATTATATAAAAGTAAGTAACAAAATATTTTTTTAAATATGATATAAATAATTTTATAAATTATTGCATATAAAAATAAATATTAAACTATTTTTATGAAGTATATAATATTATAATAAAAATTATTATTTAATTCATGTAATATAAAAAAATTATTAATTAGTCTATCGATTTTAAAAATATATTAAAATATTATTTTCTATTAATTAATTTTTTTATTAATTTTAACAGTTAAGTATTCTGTAGCATATGAAATCCCATTAATTAATCATTTAATTTTGAAAAATATATTAAAATGTCTCTGAGATTTTTAAAAATGTACTAATTAACTCTTTCATTAATTTAGATATTAAGTGTTGCAAAAATGTTTCAAACACCCTCAAAGAGACTGATTAGTAAACATTTTTATAAAACTGAGTGATCAATTATTAAATTTTCTCTTACCACAGGGACTAAATAGTAAAATAGTTAATAGCTAAATTAATAGGATTAATTAGTATATTTTAAAACGTTTTAATGTATTTTTAAAAATTGATAGATTAACTAATAAGTTTCATTATATCACATGAACTAAATAGTGAAATTTCTTGCAAAAAAGTTTCTTAATATGGAGGGAATAATTGATAGATATTTTTATAAAATTGAGAGACCAACTAATGAATTTTTTCATATTATAAGGACTAAATAATAAAAATATTTAAAAAATAAAACTAATAGAAGGATTAATTAATAGATTCGTTAAAACCTCAAGCATTTTTAATGTCTTTTTCAAAATTAAAGAGCTAATTAATGAGTTTTCCTATAATACAGGACTAAATGATAAATTTTTTTTATAAAAATAAAATAAAAATATATTTGAATGAATATATATTTAAAAAAACGATTTTGATCAATAGAGATAAGATTTTGAAAATGTTAATAATGTTATTGAGATTAGATTGATGATGTGGCCGGAACAATACTGTGATGCGATTGGTTAAAACCTATAAGAGAAAAAATGTGAGGTGGTAGGGGATGCTCATCGCAGTCACTCCGACGCTCAAGTTAGTATCTTGAAGAATAGAGAGAATGCAATGGATTACTTAGAGTTTGAATGATATTAGAGATAGCGTATTTTTATCTCTGGGATCGTTCCCCTTTTATACCGTAAGAGAATGGAGATAAATATAGTCTTTTCTAAAAATCCGGCGATAATAGCTGGATGCTCGATAATGGGCATCACCAGCTAATAGATTGGTGATCTCATGATTACAAGCGAAATAAAAAATGTGCCTAACAATGGTAACTCTGCGCCAAGACTTGGCCTATCAGGGGAGAGCGAGTCTTGGCGATAATCCAGGTGTCGTTCGGGCCTTCCTTTCCTATGACCGGATCGCACTTTTCACCTGTCTGATCCTTGCCATGTAGTTTTTATCTTGCGGTGATAGCTCATAATTTTATTTGGGCAGATGTTCTGTAACATCAGAGGTCCCCCCGCTAGTTTTTGACTCTTCAGATTCGAAGGGGATATCTTCTATCGATGCCCTGGACATGTGACTCTTAAAGATTGGCTCCTTGCTGCTCATGTCGCTTCGTCTACGGAATCTTTTAGCGGCTACTGCACTGTTTATCGTGTCGCATTTAATGCCTGCCTTCAGAACCACTTTTATAAGGGTCCATCGTCTTCTCTACTCATCACTTTTGCATTTTTCTACAACTTTTTTTTCAAATAAATTCACTCTACGATTCCCTTTCTGTTGAAGTCCTTACCTAATTTACAATAATCTTTGTTGTCCTTTTTGATATGGATAGGAACACTTTTTCCTCCCTTAGCAGCGTTTTTAGCTTCTCTTCTGATGGCCCTATCCGAGTGCCAGCCCCCATTGTTCCATTATGGGAGACATTTGAGAACGAGGGTAGCTCCCTTAGTGATATCTTGTCCATCTTATCGGATAGCAATGTGGATCGTTTGTATCACACCTATCACATTCCTCAGGATTCTTTCTGAATCTTTACTCCTTCTTCCCATGTCTTTGCTAACAACTTCATTCCTGTTGGCAATACTATCATGGTCTTCAAGGAGTAGTTGAAGGTGGGTCTCCATTTCCCTTTAGATCCCTATTTTATGGAGGTCCTTCAGTTTCACAAGCTTTCTGTTGCTCGGCTTCATCCTAATAGTTGGAGAATTTTGGTAACTTTTCTGTTTGTATGTTTTAACAATCACATTGGACCTAGCGTAGCACTTTTCTCCCAGCTATACGAATTGAGTACTCATAAGAATGAGGAGTTTTGGTACTTTAGCAGTTGAAAGTACTTGAATATTTTTGATCAAATGTCTTATTCTTTAAAACAATGGAAAAATAAGTTTTTTATCCTCCATCATCATACTCCGGGGGGCATTGGGCATCTTCAGGCTAGCAGTCACTACTGGGTAGAGCTGGATAAAGATGGGGTCTGCCCAAGGAGAAAGGAAGACGAGGCTTTGGCTTCCCTTAGGGTGATAGCTAAAGCCTTAAGGAAGATTGATATTACTCAGGCGGTGAGGAACATCATCTTGACTATCTTACTTACTTTTTCTTTTGTTTGCAGATATGACCGAGTCAAGCAGATTCGCCGAGGCAGTGCGTGCTACTTGAAAGGGCAAGACTGTTGTTGCTGATGTTGCCAATCCCTTGCTAAGCGTGCTCGCCCCTTAGAGGAGGTAATTGTACTTCCCTCTCCCCCTTCCCAACTTACGGTTGAGGAACTAGCACCTTTCAACTTAAGTCTTTGGTCCTGGGTGCCTCTGCTCCTACCTCAGCCTCCCTACTGATGCCCCTTCTTCCTCTGCTCCTATGAGTGCTGGGGTCGAGTCTTCCTGGCCTGCCAGCATTCAACGTTTGGCCTTGGCACTAAACAGAGCGTCTTTTCTCCTTTGCGCCTACATGGTCAAGGAGCATTTTAGAAGCTTGAGGTGAGAATTTAGTGCAAATGAGACACATAGGGAGCTTTTAGTCGAGGAATGTTCAAACTTGAAAGCTGGGCAGCCGAAGTTGAGGGTACGATGAAGGATACTCTAGAATCAATGGACAAGCTTCAGGTTGATCTTGACTCGACCCGTGCCTCTAACTTGGGCCTTGAGGGTTGGGCTAAATCTATTAAGGATCAAGTGGCCTTATTGCAACGTCAAGTCTTGGAGCTATAGGCTCAAGCTTAAGAGGCTCAGGCTGCCTCTATCAGGATAGTCAAGCTTGAGGCGAAACTCCAGAAGACAGTGGCTTAGAGTGGGGAGATGTTTGTTCAAGGTCAGGATCTGTGAAGAAGGAGTTGATGACGCTTAGTCACTAATCCGTCTTGGGGCCATGAAATAAGAAACTTAGTAAATTTCCAGGGTGGAGCTAACACCCCAAACATAATGCTTGGTGGATGCCTGCCTTGTAATTATAATTCATGGCCTGACGATAACTACCTTGACTCATGGGATCAACGCTTGAGCGGCTTGGTAGGAATTGCCTTGGCCTGATGTAGACTGACTGCTGGTGGGAATTAGATTGATAACGTGGCCGGAACAACACTGTAATGCGATTGGTTAGAACCTGCGAGAGTGAAACATGAGGTGGTGGTAGGTGCCCATGGCAGCCACTTTGACGCTCAAGTCAATATCTTAAAGAATAGAAAGAATGCAATGAATTACTTAGGGCTTAATAATATTAGTGTAACGACCCGGAAACCGGACCGCTACCGGCGCTAGGATCCAGATTGGCTTAAGGCCGCCGGGACCCGTAGCAAGCCAAACATTCATCCTGAATACCTGTTTAATCCCATACATGATCAACACATACATAAAAATTTTGAACTTTTCTTTTCATTCATTCACTAAACTCAACCTGTGCATGCACTAATCATATACATAATCATCAACCCTATAATGGAGTCCTCATCAATTGCTCCAATGGGGTAACATAACATTCATTAAGTGTGGTTTACATAAACATCAATACACATTTAAGATCATGTACTAAAAAGGGATTAACAACATACTATGGTCAAGCACAATTCTATCCTCAATAACATCATTAATTTACATAACTGTTTAATACAATTCATTACATTTCAATATTTATCATGTCCACCACTAGCTATTACATGACCACGACTTTACTCTAGCTGACTTCCTGGTCTACCCTGTACCTGCAAATCTGGGGGTTAAGGGAGAGGGGTGAGCTATAGAGCCCAGTGAGCAGAATAAATAAACATTCAATTTAAATTTCATGCCTTCATGAAATGCAACACATCACAAACAAATCACATCAAGGATGGACTTGTCACCAATACATAGTCCAATCGTGCCAGGGGCGTAGAATGGGCCTCACTGGTCTTCCATACCATATCATCATCATATCATATCATACGAGGACTAAAGGATCATCCAACATCTGTAATACCCGGCTAGAATCCGGCATCGGGATTCCTGCCTTCCGGCGGAATCTAGGGTGTTGGATCTCTCTAGAAGGGTAGAATGTGTTTTCTAAAATGTTTTCACATGATTTCATGGTTTTAAATGAAAATGAATTGAGTTTTGAAGAGAAAAGGCCAAGGAGGAAGAACCCAGGTTCGGCCACCGAAGGTGATGTTCGGCCGCCGAACATGAGATAGTTTCGGATGGACTTTTGGCTTCCGAAAGTTGAGTTGGGCAGAAACCAGGTTCGGCTGCCGAACCTCAAGTTCGGCCGCCGAACATGGGGGACTTTAGGGTGCTGGTTTGGCCGCCGAATGTGGCTCAGCCGGTCGCCTATAAAAGGCCTCAGACCGAAAATGGGCGAGTTTTCTCCCCGTTCTCGTGCCCAGGTGAGTTCATGTCCTCCCTTGGTCGATTTCACGTTTTCCTTCAATCTTCTATGGTTTTTATGAGTTTCATTCTTGGTTTTGAAGAGTTTTAAACTTGGATCAAGGATTTGGAGCTTGGAGACCCCGGAGCTAGTTTCCTCCACATCTCCAAGGTTCGGGTCACACCAACCCTCGATCTCCAAGAGGTTAGTGTAGATCTTTGCTTTTCCTTATGTTTAATGAAGTTTTAAGTAAGTTTTATAGAGTTTGATGGTTGAGTTTGGGTAGAAGTGCATGTTTAAGGTTTATGTGGGTTTTATACCCAATGTATGTTATGTGATGTTTGTGTTGGGGGTTTTAAGTTAGTTTATGCTCCTTTATGCTTGTGGGAGTGCGTATGCATGATTGGGAGAGAGTATGTGAGGATTTGGGTATATTTGAGTTTGGTTTTTGGCTTGGCAGAATCGGACCTGTCGTCCAGAGGGAACCAGGTTCGGCCGCCGAAAGGGGTTTCGGCCGCCGAACCTGCATGGGAGGCAGTCTTTAGGCTGCCGAACGTGCCCCCGAAGGAGGGACTTTCGTTTCTGTCCTGGAGTTTCGGCCGCCGAACCTGCCGCCGAACTTACCCGAGTTTCGTCTCTGGAAGAGACTTTCGGCCGCCGAAGGTGCCGCCGAAAGTGCCCTGTCCAGCCGTTTCTTGGGTGTTTCCTATGCATGTCTTAGTGATGTTTAGAGGGGTTTTTGGGAGTATGTTTATGAGTTGTTTAGAGTATGTTTGGCACCTCATTCGAGTCCACCTGTGTAGGATCGGACCCGAGGGATCGAGGAGGCCAGTAGTGCTAGCAGTTGCAGAGTCTGTCAGCGTCTGCCAGGAGGTGAGTAGAACTAAACCTAATCTTTTATTTTAAGAAATCAAATGTCTAATGCATCTTTTATTTTAATGAAATCTAATGCCTAAAGCATATGCATGCATCATGTTTATATGTAATAGGATGATTGCACTAGTTTCACGAATGTGACGCATTGCATAAATTGTTGATGTTGTGATGAGATGGGTGGACCAAGGCGACCTCAATAGCCCGTAAGTCTGTCATTGAGTCCTTTTTAGTCGGGCGAGTACATGTAGGAAAGCCCAATGAGAGCTCCTTCGGGGCCGAGTTATGACAGAGGGAATGTTGGGGTCATGTCTAACCCTGAGGGGAAGGACGTTTCGAGAACCCTCTAAAATCACCCGCAAGAGGAAGAGATTGCTAGCGTGAACTCAAGCGGGGATGAAATGTTTGATGTGTATTCGTTGTGATATGACGCATTTCATGAAAGCATGGAATAAAAGAAAGAATAAAATAAAATGAATTAAAATATAATAAATAAATAATGAATAATAAAATGAAATCATAATTAATGAACTGTTTTCTCTGTTTCTACTCACTGGGCTCTTGTAGCTCACCCCATTCCCTTAACCCCAGTTTTGCAGGGCCAGAGTAAGTAAGGCAGAGTAAGTCAGATAGAGCTATGGGAAAGAAGAGGTTCAAGCATGGGTTGCCATGTTTGGTTGTAATAGCTTAGCTATGTTTTGTTTATGTTTGAGTAAGGTTTGATGGGTATGTTTATGATTATAGAGGATGTTATGTAAGGAAGTTGTTAAAGAGATGATATGTTATGTAATGCTATGTATGTTTTGTATGCTTGTTTAGCTTAGTAGTGGACATGATGATAATGATGATATATGGTTATGATGAATGAAAAGAGTAATGAGTATGTTATAAGAGATAGAGCCAAGCTAAGAAAAGTATGTGAGATGTATAGTATAGAGTTGTGCTTTGCCTAGTGTCGGTAAATCCCTTGGTTTTGCATGATCAATATGAAAGTTAAAGAAATGTTTTAAGAATGTTTTCAAGTTAAAGAAATGTTTTAATGGTTTGAAGTATGTATGGCCGTGAGGGAAGAAAGGATCTCAATCCCTTGACCCAAGACGGATATGTTTTTACAGCTAGCTTGATGACTCATCTAGTATGAAGTTCTATGTTTCTATACATAGGTCAAGCTGAAATAAAGAAAAAGTTTAAAGGCTTTCCGTAAAAGCTTAAGTTCTTATGAAAATGCTGATCATGTATGGGATTATACCTAGAGTTCAGGATGTTTAGAGGCTTACTACGGGTCCCGGCGGCCTTAAGCCGATCTGAATCCTAGTGCCGAGCAGTTTGGGGCCGTTACAAGAGGTGTACCGGTTTCCGGGCTGTTACAGTTGGTATAAGAGCTTTGGGCCTCATAAGTACGGTGTGTTGAGCAAAGATGCTCAAGGATTAGAGATATCCCACATCGGAAAGAGGTTGGTTTAGATGTCATAGAAGGGCAAGCACAATAAGAAAGATTCAGAGTAAGATCATGTCCACTAGGACCGGATGAGGAGTCCCGTCTTGTTTGATGATGTGTAATGCCATGTGTGGTGCATGTGCATTTATGTTTGTATTATGGATGTTGATAGTCTCTTAGCCGCGAGATGGCATAATATGTACTGATATGAGATGAGCTGAGAGACCAGGTATGGCCTTTGGCACAGTTGGTCAAGGCATGTTCTGCTATGTTGTAGGCTATAGGTGACAGGTTCATCCATGATATATATTGCATGAGGGGTCATGTGTTTGTCACATGGACCATATGATATGATGCATGCTATGTGTTATGATGCCATGCTATGTGATGTGATGCTTATGTGTACCGGTGCGCTTGTTGTGTTTTCAGAAGAGCTGAAGATGCAAGGTGCTAGTCGATCTGTGGAGTCAGATCCGTCTGAGTGGGAAGGTACGGAGACCTTTCCTCCCGTTCTGCCAGGAGTACAGTCAGGTATGGTTGGCAGTGGGGAAACGTCAAGAGACCCTGGAAGGTCTGTTGATGTCAGCAGAGAAGGAGTGGTGCAGAGGAGGGACATAGGTGTGCAAGTGAATATGGATGAGGACTGCATGGGAGAGTCTAAGGATTTTGAGAGTTCAAGTTCAAGGGAAGTTGATCCCTCCATGCTGAGTACAGCCGCCAAGAGAGGTAGAAGGGGGAGAAGAACCCCTAAGCAATGGGGCAGAACTAGGAAGGGTAGGTTGTGGAAGAGGTTTAGGCTAGATGCTGAAGATGGTGCGAGTTCTGGTCGAGACACTACAAGATGTATGAGGTGCGGAGGGTCGCACAAGGGAGTCTGCCGTTATGGGACAATAGCTTGTTTTAGGTGCGGACAGGAGGGACACATAGCACGTGAGTGTCCTACTGCACCCAGGATGGTACGGTCCCAGCGGTTAACTCCAAGTAATGTGGCTCAGACCAGTGAGCAAGGAAGGGGAGCAGACACATCGAACATGGTGGTGTCAGGTACGCTCACTTTTGAATGTTCTGATGTGTGTGTTTTTGTGAACCCTAGTGTTTTTCTCTTTCTTTAGTTCTCTAGGAGCCGTCGAGAGGTTGAGTTAATAGCTTCTGGGCTAGAGTGTTCTCTTTGGGTCAGTGGACTCATGTGTGATCCATCTGTGGCAGAGTCAGTCTGCCGGTCCAGTTCAGTGTCAGTTGAGGGTAGATGCCTTCCACCCGACATTGAAGTCCTAGACTTGACTGTCTGGACGTCAGTTTAGGGTTGGACTGGTTTTTCTACCCGTGGTGCTATCTTGGTCTGCAGAGACAAGGCAGTCAGGTTCAGAGGGCCGGATGGGTCAAAGATTTTCTTCTGAGGGGACACAGTAGGGATGCCTAGAGGTTTGATGTCAGCCTATCAGGTTCGTAGGGTGCGTAGGAAGGATTGTCAGAGGGTTCTAGCTCTTGTTTGAGAGTTTAGCAGTCAGGTCGGGGAACCAGCCTCGATGCCAGTTGTTAGAGAGAGTTCTTAGTTGTTTTCCCAGGCTAGTTGTCAGGTTTACCACCTGTCAGGAAGTTAGAGTTTGGAGTAGGAGTGGTGTCTGGAACCAGAACCATTTCTACCCTTCCCTACAGGATGGCGCCTGCATAGAGAGAGGTAGTAGTCAGAATAGAGGTGAGGCTTGGTAGATAAGGGTTTTATCCGACCTAGTACCTCACCCTGGACTGTTCCAGTGTGGTGGTGGGAAAAGAAGGATGAATCCTTGAGACTTTGTAATAACTGTAAGCAGTTGACCAAGGTCACTACCAAGAGCAGGTATTCCCATGCAGGATGGATGATCTATTGGGACAGCTAGTAGGAGCTGTTTGTTTTTCCAAGATAGATCTGAAATTCGGGTACTACCTGTGAGAGTTAGAGTTAGTTTGGGTTAGCAGTGAGAAGAAGCCAGTTAGTAAAGATGAGAAGAGAAGAGAAGAGTAAGGATCAGAGTAGCGCAGTGGAAGCGTTGAGTTTCAGAGGAAGTTGGGTATTGCTAGAGGTATCTCCTATTGGAAGAGTGTTCTTAGGAGAACCGGGAGTTTTGACTCCGGCAGTGCCGTGTCTCTCTTTTAGGAGAGAGGTTTTTAGGTTTTGCTTGCTTGATTGCTTGCTTGTTTATGTATGATTGATGCTATGTTTCAGATGCCTGTTTGTTTGTGGAACATTCGGGGACGAATGTTCTTGAAGGGGGGAAGAATGTAATACCCGGCTAGAATCCGGCATCGGGATTCCTGCCTTCCGGCGGAATCTAGGGTGTTGGATCTCTCTAGAAGGGTAGAATGTGTTTTCTAAAATGTTTTCACATGATTTCATGGTTTTAAATGAAAATGAATTGAGTTTTGAAGAGAAAAGGCCAAGGAGGAAGAACCCAGGTTCGGCCGCCGAAGGTGATGTTCGGCCGCCGAACATGAGATAGTTTCGGATGGACTTTTGGCTTCCGAAAGTTGAGTTGGGCAGAAACCAGGTTCGGCTGCCGAACCTCAAGTTCGGCCGCCGAATATGGGGGACTTTAGGGTGCTGGTTTGGCCGCCGAATGTGGCTCAGCCGGTCGCCTATAAAAGGCCTCAGACCGAAAATGGGCGAGTTTTCTCCCCGTTCTCGTGCCCAGGTGAGTTCATGTCCTCCCTTGGTCGATTTCACGTTTTCCTTCAATCTTCTATGGTTTTTATGAGTTTCATTCTTGGTTTTGAAGAGTTTTAAACTTGGATCAAGGATTTGGAGCTTGGAGACCCCGGAGCTAGTTTCCTCCACATCTCCAAGGTTCGGGTCACACCAACCCTCGATCTCCAAGAGGTTAGTGTAGATCTTTGCTTTTCCTTATGTTTAATGAAGTTTTAAGTAAGTTTTATAGAGTTTGATGGTTGAGTTTGGGTAGAAGTGCATGTTTAAGGTTTATGTGGGTTTTATACCCAATGTATGTTATGTGATGTTTGTGTTGGGGGTTTTAAGTTAGTTTATGCTCCTTTATGCTTGTGGGAGTGCGTATGCATGATTGGGAGAGAGTATGTGAGGATTTGGGTATATTTGAGTTTGGTTTTTGGCTTGGCAGAATCGGACCTGTCGTCTAGAGGGGACCAGGTTCGGCCGCCGAAAGGGGTTTCGGCCGCCGAACCTGCATGGGAGGCAGTCTTTAGGCTGCCGAACGTGCCCCCGAAGGAGGGACTTTCGTTTCTGTCCTGGAGTTACGGCCGCCGAACCTGCCGCCGAACTTACCCGAGTTTCGTCTCTGGAAGAGACTTTCGGCCGCCGAAGGTGCCGCCGAAAGTGCCCTGTCCAGCCGTTTCTTGGGTGTTTCCTATGCATGTCTTAGTGATGTTTAGAGGGGTTTTTGGGAGTATGTTTATGAGTTGTTTAGAGTATGTTTGGCACCTCATTCGAGTCCACCTGTGTAGGATCGGACCCGAGGGATCGAGGAGGCCAGTAGTGCTAGCAGTTGCAGAGTCTGTCAGCGTCTGCCAGGAGGTGAGTAGAACTAAACCTAATCTTTTATTTTAAGAAATCAAATGTCTAATGCATCTTTTATTTTAATGAAATCTAATGCCTAAAGCATATGCATGCATCATGTTTATATGTAATAGGATGATTGCACTAGTTTCACGAATGTGACGCATTGCATAAATTGTTGATGTTGTGATGAGATGGGTGGACCAAGGCGACCTCAATAGCCCGTAAGTCTGTCATTGAGTCCTTTTTAGTCGGGTGTAACGACCCGAAAATCAGGCCGCCACCGGCGCTAGGATCCAGATCGGCTTAAGGCCGCCGGGACCCGTAGCAAGCCAAACATACATCCTGTGAACCTATTTAATCCCATACATGGTCAACAACATACATAAAAATTAAAAACTTTTCTTTCATTCATTCAAACATTTCTTTGCCAAGCCTAGCCTGTGCATGCACAACATAACATAAACCTCTCATTGGAATCCTCATCAAATATTCCAATGGGGTAACATAACATAACATAGGCTTGGATTACATAATCATCATAAAAACATTATATCTCATACAAGACCATGTGTACAGGGAATACAACAGACTCTAGTCAAGCACATTATCAAACTTACATTACATTACATCTCATAATTACATTACCAACAAACCATGTCCACAGCTAAACTATTACATAAACTTCTCTTACTCTGCTGACTTCTCTATCTACTCTGCACCTGCAAGACTGGGGTTAGGGGAGAGGGGGTGAGCTATAAAGCCCAATGAGCGGAAACTAAAAATATTTGCTTTAATTCCACCCTTTTTAGGTATGTTATTATTCATTTTATTATTATTATGATTCCTCCATTTTTAGGTATATTATTATATAACTTTTTCTTATTCATGCTTTCATGGAATGCAACACATCACAGCTAATCACATAAAGGATGGTATTGTCACCATTAGTCCTCAACATCTCCAGATGCCAGGGGCGTAGAATGGGCCTCACTGGTCTTTCTCTTACATAACATAACATTCCAAAGTGTCAGGGGCGTAGAATGGGCCTCACTGGTCTTTCTCTTACATAGTGCCAGGGGCGTAGAATGGGCCTCGCTGGTCTCCCATAACATATCATCATAACATAACATCAGAGGACTATGGATCACCCAACAACCATCCGCATCAACATCAATTTATGCAATGCAGCATATTCGTGAATTCTAATGCAAACATCCTGAAATATTGCATGGCATAATGATGCATGGGCAATGCTTTATGATTCATTCATTTATTCATTTATTCATTTACTTTAAAACTTAAGAAGTTGTTCCACTCACCTGGTGACTAAAGCTGAACAACGAACTCGGAACGACTATCTCACAACCGGGGGTCTCGGTTCCTCGGGTCCGAACCTACACAGGTGGACTCAAATGAGGCACCAAACAACAAGAACATAACTCTAAACATACCCCCAAAAACCTCCTAAAAACATCACAAAACACTCCTAGGAAGCATGCAAGAAAAGGCTGGACAGGGCACTTTTGGCGGCACCTTCGACGGCCGAAAGTCCCTCCAGAGACGAAAGTCAGGCAGGTTCGGCGGCACCTTCGGCGGCCGAAACTCTCAGACAGAGACGAAACTCATGCATGTTCGGCGGCACCTTCGGCGGCCGAAAGTCTCGGACAGAGCCGAAACTCCAACTTTCGGGGGCAAGCTTCGGCAGCCTAAAGCTGCCTCTCAAGCCATGTTCGGCGGCCGAAAGTGCCTTCGGCTGCCGAACCTGGTTTCTGCCAAAGGGCAGAAACTTTGGCTCCTCTATGCACATATGCCTCCCAACTCTCACACCATGCATATACTTCACCCAAATCATGCATACAAGTTCCTAGGGGCCTCAAAACATCAAATACCCCAACTACAACACTTCAAGCATACTCAAACATCATACATTGTTCATAAATCACTTAAAACCTAACATTTGCTTAAAAACTCATACAACCCTATACATGTCATTCTACCCCATAAAATCACTTAAAACTTACTTAAAACACATGAAGAGCTTAAGATCGGCTCTTACCTCTTGAAGATCGAGGGTTGAGGAGATCTAAACTTGGAGATGGGAGAAGTTTCAACTTTTGGTCTCCAAGCTCCAAAACTCGTTCTAAGCTCAAAGATCTTCAAAACCAAAGTTATAAACTTGTAAAGATCATGGAAAAAGGAAGGAAAAACTCAAGATTGGGGAAGGATGGCGGAATGCTCACCTTGGCCGAAATGGGGAGGAAAAGCTCGCCCATTTTCGGCTAAGGGACCCTTTTATAGGTGGCTGGCCAGACCACGTTCGGGGGCCGAATGTGCCTCCGCATCCATGCAAATGTTCGGCGGCCGAACTTGACTTTCGGCGGCCGAACCTGGGTTTTCCTCCAATGCTATTTTCATGCAAAACTCATTTAGTTTCATACTTTAAAACCATTAAAAACATGAAAACATTTCATAAAACATGTCTTTACCCGTCTAGAAGTTCCCGACATCCGAAATTCCACCGGACGGTAGGAATTCCGATACCGGAGTCTAGCCGGGTATTACATTCTCCCCCCCTTAAGAACATTCGTCCCCGAATGTTCCTCAACTAGTACATGCATAACATAAAACACATAGATACTAACCTCTAAAAGAGATGGGGATACTGTTGGAGCATGGACTCCCGTGTCTCCCAGGTACATTCTTCTATATTGTGGTGGTTCCACAAGACTTTCACCATCGGGATTTCCTTGTTTCTTAACTTTCTGATCTGGGTGTCTATGATCCGCACTGGCTGTTCAACATAGGTGAGATCCTCTTGGATCTCTACATCAGGCTCACTAAGAACCTTACTCGGATCTGACACAAACTTCCTCAACATTGAAACATGGAAGACCGGATGGATTCTCTCCATAGAAGTAGGTAAATCCAGCTTGTACGATACATTCCCAATCTTTTGCAAGATCTCAAAGGGTCCAATGTATCGTGGGGCTAGTTTACCTTTCTTCCCGAACCTAACCACTCCTTTCATTGGAGACACCTTAAGCAATACCAGATCCCCCTCCTGAAACTCAACTAGTCTTCTGCGGATGTCTGCATAACTCTTCTGTCTGCTTGCAGCAGTCTTGATTCTTTCTCTGATTATGGGTACCACCCTGCTGGTAATCTCTACTAGCTCAGGCCCTGCCAAGGCCTTCTCACCAACTTCTTCCCAGCAAACAGGTGATCTGCACTTCCTTCCGTACAAAGCTTCATATGGAGCCATCCCGATGCTAGCATGATAGCTGTTATTGTAGGCGAACTCTACTAAAGGTAGATGTTGCCTCCAAGAACCGCCAAAATCTAGCACACACATTCTGAGCATATCTTCTATTGTTTGGATGGTCCTCTCTGACTGTCCATCAGTCTGGGGATGGAAGGCAGTACTGAAGTCTAACCTAGTACCCATGGCATTTTGCAGACTCCGCCAAAACCTGGAAGTGAACTGGGGCCCTCTATCTGACACTATAGACACTGGAACCCCATGCAGCCTGACAATCTCATCCACATACACCTGCGCCAACTTGTCCACAGAGTAGCCACTCCTGACAGGGAGGAAGTGAGCAGATTTGGTGAGTCTGTCCACAATCACCCATATGGAGTCCAATCTGTTGGACGTCGCCGGTAACCCTACTACGAAGTCCATAGCTATGTTTTCCCATTTCCATTCTGGAATCGGTAGCGGGTTAAGCATTCCAGCTGGCTTCTGATGTTCCAGCTTCACCCTCTGACACACTTCGCAGGCTGACACGAACTGCGCCATTTCTTTCTTCATAGCTAGCCACCAATAAACCTTCTTTAGATCTTGATACATCTTGGTGGCTCCGGGGTGAATGCTGTATCTTGCATTATGAGCCTCTCTCATAATGTCTCCTTTTAGCCCTATGTCATCTGGTACACATAATCGACTCCCATAGCAGAGGATCCCCTTGTTGTCAAATCTGAACTCATCATTCTTGCCTGACTGAACGGTCCTAGCAATCTTCACTAACTCGGGGTCCTCATGCTGTTTCTGAGCGACTTGCTCAAGGAACACGGGTGTCACTTTCATCTGAGCCACTAAGGCACCTGTACCCGACAACTCTAACTGTAGTCCTTCTTCGATGAGCTTGTAGAACTCCTTTACTACTGGTCTTCGTTCTGCTGTGATGTGGGATAGACTGCCGAGTGATTTCCGGCTTAAGGCATCAGCTACAACATTAGCCTTACCCGGATGATACTGGATTTTGCAATCGTAGTCACTGAGCAGTTCTACCCATCTTCTCTGTCTCAAATTCAAATCTCTCTGACTCAGGATGTACTGCAGGCTCTTATGATCTGTAAAGATCTCACATTTTACCCCATAGAGGTAGTGCCTCCACATCTTGAGTGCAAAGATTACTGCTGCCATCTCAAGGTCATGCGTGGGGTAATTCAACTCATGCTTCTTTAGCTGTCTAGAAGCATAAACAATCACCCTCTCATTCTGCATAAGCACACATCCCAGTCCCACACGGGATGCATCACAAAAGACTGTAAAGTCCTCTCCACTAGATGGCAGTGCTAACACTGGTGCTGAAGTCAACCTCCTCTTAAGCTCTTCAAAACTCTCTTCGCACTGGTCGGTCCACAGAAATTTCTGATTCTTCCTGGTTAGTCTGGTCAGAGGAGCTGCTATCTTTGAGAAGTCCTGAACGAACCTCCTGTAGTAACCTGCCAAACCCAAGAAACTTCTGATCTCCGTCACTGAAGTGGGTCTAGCGCAGTTAACCACAGTCTCTGTCTTCTTGGGGTCTACCTCTATCCCATTCTCTGACACTACATGCCCCAAGAACGAGATGCTCCTTAGCCAGAACTCACATTTAGAGAACTTGGCATACAAGCCATGTTCCCTCAAAGTCTGCAAGACCAACCGCAGATGATGGGCATGCTCTTCTGCATTCCTGGAATACACTAAGATATCATCTATGAAGACAATAACGAAGTGATCCAGGTATTGGCTAAATACTCTGTTCATGAGATCCATGAATGCTGCAGGGGCGTTAGTTAACCCGAACGGCATTACAAGAAACTCAAAATGCCCATATCTGGTCCTGAATGCTGTCTTTGGCACATCTTCATCTCTGATCCTCAGCTGATGATACCCAGATCTCAGATCTATTTTGGAGAAACAACCTGCTCCTGCTAGCTGGTCGAATAGATCATCGATCCTAGGCAACGGGTACTTGTTCTTGGTAGTAACCTTGTTCAACTGTCTATAGTCGATACAAAGTCTAAGGGATCCATCCTTCTTTTTCACGAACAACACTGGAGCACCCCAAGGTGAGGCACTCGGTCGGATGAAACCCTTGTCTACCAGTTCTTGCAACTGTTCTTTAAGCTCTTTCAGCTCTGCTGGCGCCATCCTGTAGGGAGGGATAGAGATCGGTCTGGTTCCTGGCATCAATTCTATTTCGAACTCTATCTCCCTAGGAGGCGGTAAACCTGGCAGCTCGTCTGGGAAAACATCTAAGAACTCTCTAACCACAGGCACCGAGGCGGGCTCTCTGACATCTCTGTCTAGCTCTCTCACATGAGCTAGATAACCCTGACAACCCCTCCTGAGCAGCCTACGAGCCTGTAGGGCTGATATCAAACCTCTAGGTGTACTCCCCCTGTCTCCTCTAAAGACAACCTCTGACCCATCCTGACATCTGAACTTAACTACCTTGTCTCTGCAATCCAAGGTAGCACCATGGGTAGACAGCCAATCCATCCCTAGAATGACGTCAAAATCTGTCAAGTCTAGAACCACTAGGTCGGCGGATAGGCATCTTCCCTCTATGAAAACTGGACTGTACTGGCAGACTGACTCTGCCACTGACGGGTCACATTTGGGTCCGCTGACCCATAGGGGACACTCTAACCCAGAGACCATCAAACCCAACCTCTCGACCGCTCTCGGAGAAACAAAAGAATGGGATGCACCCGGGTCCATTAAGGCATAAACATCTGAACAACCAATGATGATATTACCTGACACCACGGTGTTGGATGCGTTTGCCTCCTGCTGCGTCATTGTGAAGATCCGTGCTGGAGCTGACGGACCTTCCCCTCTGTAAACTGATGAAGAAGAGGCTGACCCTCTCCCTCGGCCTCTGCCACTAGCCTGTGTTGCGGCTGAAGCTGCTGGCTGTGCTACGCTACCCGAAGTTGTCTGCTGGGGCTGTGCCGTAGGAACTGCCCTCGGACACTCCCAAGACATGTGTCCCTCTTGCCCACACCTGTAGCAGGCTGTCGTCCCAAACCGGCATATCCCCCTGTGTAGCCTACCACACCTTGCACACACTGCATTATCAGCACCAGAGCTTGAGCCACTTCCTAATCCCAGACCTGATTTGATCTTGCTCCAGAACTTATTCTTCTTTGGTTTCTTAGTGGTACTGCCCCACTTCTTACTGGCTGAACTCAAGGATGAAGGGTCTATCCTTCCCCCACCTGGGGTCTTAGAACCAGAAGGTTGTGCCACAGACTGCTTGACTTTTCCCTCTATTACGGCACTAGCCTCCATTCTCCTGGCCATGTCTATAATGGCATGGAAACTTTCTCTATCAGCTGACTGAATCAAAGAGGAATACCTGGAATTGAGCCTCATGATATACCTCCTCGACTTCTTCGGATCTGTGTCCAGATGTTGCCCAGCAAACGGCAACAACTCTAAGAATCTATCGGTGTACTCATCGACACCCATCTCATCTGTCTGCTTCAGCTGTTCAAACTCAATCACCTTCAGCTCCCTGGAACTGTCAGGGAAAGCCCATCCTGCGAACTCATTCGCAAACTCCTCCCATGACAAACTGTCCACCTTTGGTTTCACATAGTTCTTGAACCACTCTCGCGCCTTCTTGCATTTCAGAGTGAAACCAGCAATCTGAATGGCTCTACTGTCATCAGCCCCTATCTCATCTGTAATTGTTTTGACCTTCTCCAGGTACACAAACGGATCATCACCGGTATCAAACTGGGGAGCACCCAACTTCATATAGTCGGTCATCTTGGCCTTGCTCCCTCCAGATGAGGTAGGTTGAGGTCTTTGGTTTTCTGTAACTGTGGTTTCTGCTGGTGGTGGAGGTGCGGCATCCCCTGGGATAGGGTTTGCTGTGCCTGGATGGAAGGATGGAGGTGGGTACATAGGGTACTGTGGATACTGTGGGTAAAAAGGTGGGTATGGCATGTGAGAAGGGTAAGGATTAACACTGGGGTAATCCGATGTACCTCCCATCGAATACCCGGGGTATGGTGAAAAAGGTGGGTACTGGGGTGGTGGAACAAACCCTGAGGCCTGAGTGCCTCCCTGAGACTCACCCATGCCCTCTTCTGGAATGCTCACACCAAGACTACCATCCCTCCTCTGGTCCACATCCATCTCATCTCCCACATCCACTGACCTGCCTCCTTGAACCGTTCCTCTTACTGATCTGTTTCTACCCAGATCCAGAGATCTTCTAGGATCTCCCACTGCTCTGTCCCTGTGGGACCTACTTGACATTGCCCTTGGCAATGCTGGAGGACGGGCGCTCGTGCCCTCATCCTCCGGTGGTACTTTAGCCAATCTAGCTGATCGACGAGTTCCTCGCATTCTGTTTACTGAAAAACAGCACAGAAATCAAAACATTAGCATCCAATGGTTCATGTGGAAACACATGAACCCACATCATATACATAGCATATCTCATGGCATATCATACTTTCATTCTAGACAGGACTCTACATCCTATCCTAGTGGACATGATTTCCTATTGTGCTTGACTTTCTATCACATCTATGAGCCCGACACTCTAGGTCCGACCATATGAACCTAGGGCTCTGATACCACTCTGTAACGACCCGAAAATCAGGCCGCCACCGGCGCTAGGATCCAGATCGGCTTAAGGCCACCGGGACCCGTAGCAAGCCAAACATACATCCTGTGAACCTGTTTAATCCCATACATGGTCAACAACATACATAAAAATTAAAAACTTTTCTTTCATTCATTCAAACATTTCTTTGCCAAGCCTAGCCTGTGCATGCACAACATAACATAAACCTCTCATTGGAATCCTCATCAAATATTCCAATGGGGTAACATAACATAACATAGGCTTGGATTACATAATCATCATAAAAACATTATATCTCATACAAGACCATGTGTACAGGGAATACAACAGACTCTAGTCAAGCAAATTATCAAACTTACATTACATTACATCTCATAATTACATTACCAACAAACCATGTCCACAGCTAAACTATTACATAAACTTCTCTTACTCTGCTGACTTCTCTATCTACTCTGCACCTGCAAGACTGGGGTTAGGGGAGAGGGGGTGAGCTATAAAGCCCAATGAGCGGAAACTAAAAATATTTGCTTTAATTCCACCCTTTTTAGGTATGTTATTATTCATTTTATTATTATTATGATTCCTCCATTTTTAGGTATATTATTATATAACTTTTTCTTATTCATGCTTTCATGGAATGCAACACATCACAGCTAATCACATAAAGGATGGTATTGTCACCATTAGTCCTCAACATCTCCAGATGCCAGGGGCGTAGAATGGGCCTCACTGGTCTTTCTCTTACATAACATAACATTCCAAAGTGCCAGGGGCGTAGAATGGGCCTCACTGGTCTTTCTCTTACATAGTGCCAGGGGCGTAGAATGGGCCTCGCTGGTCTCCCATAACATATCATCATAACATAACATCAGAGGACTATGGATCACCCAACAACCATCCGCATCAACATCAATTTATGCAATGCAGCATATTCGTGAATTCTAATGCAAACATCCTGAAATATTGCATGACATAATGATGCATGGGCAATGCTTTATGATTCATTCATTTATTCATTTATTCATTTACTTTAAAACTTAAGAAGTTGTTCCACTCACCTGGTGACTGAAGCTGAACAACGAACTCGGAACGACTATCTCACAACCGGGGGTCTCGGTTCCTCGGGTCCGAACCTACACAGGTGGACTCAAATGAGGCACCAAACAACAAGAACATAACTCTAAACATACCCCCAAAAACCTCCTAAAAACATCACAAAACACTCCTAGGAAGCATGCAAGAAAAGGCTGGACAGGGCACTTTCGGTGGCACCTTCGGCGGCCGAAAGTCCCTCCAGAGACGAAAGTCAGGCAGGTTCGGCGGCACCTTCGGCGGTCGAAACTCCCAGACACAGACGAAACTCATGCATGTTCGGCGGCACCTTCGGCGGCCGAAAGTCTCGGACAGAGCCGAAACTCCAACTTTCGGGGGCAAGCTTCGGCAGCCTAAAGCTGCCTCTCAAGCCATGTTCGGCGGCCGAAAGTGCCTTCGGCTGCCGAACCTGGTTTCTGCCAAAGGGCAGAAACTTTGGCTCCTCTATGCACATATGCCTCCCAACTCTCACACCATGCATATACTTCACCCAAATCATGCATACAAGTTCCTAGGGGCCTCAAAACATCAAATACCCCAACTACAACACTTCAAGCATACTCAAACATCATACATTGTCCATAAATCACTTAAAACCTAACATTTGCTTAAAAACTCATACAACCCTATACATGTCATTCTACCCCATAAAATCACTTAAAACTTACTTAAAACACATGAAGAGCTTAAGATCGGCTCTTACCTCTTGAAGATCGAGGGTTGAGGAGATCTAAACTTGGAGATGGGAGAAGTTTCAACTTTTGGTCTCCAAGCTCCAAAACTCGTTCTATGCTCAAAGATCTTCAAAACCAAAGTTATAAACTTGTAAAGATCATGGAAAAAGGAAGGAAAAACTCAAGATTGGGGAAGGATGGCGGAATGCTCACCTTGGCCGAAATGGGGAGGAAAAGCTCGCCCATTTTCGGCTAAGGGACCCTTTTATAGGTGGCTGGCCAGACCACGTTCGGGGGCCGAATGTGCCTCCGCATCCATGCAAATGTTCGGCGGCCGAACTTGACTTTCGGCGGCCGAACCTGAACTTCCCTAACTCATGCTTTCGGGGGCCTAACGTGCCTCCAAAACGCATGCATGTTCGGCGGCCGAACTTGACTTTCGGCGGCCGAACCTGGGTTTTCCTCCAATGCTATTTTCATGCAAAACTCATTTAGTTTCATACTTTAAAACCATTAAAAACATGAAAACATTTCATAAAACATGTCTTTACCCTTCTAGAAGTTCCCGACATCCGAAATTCCACCGGACGGTAGGAATTCCGATACCGGAGTCTAGCCGGGTATTACATCGGGCGAGTACATGTAGGAAAGCCCAATGAGAGCTCCTTCGGGGCCGAGTTATGACAGAGGGAATGTTGGGGTCATGTCTAACCCTGAGGGGAAGGACGTTTCGAGAACCCTCTAAAATCACCCGCAAGAGGAAGAGATTGCTAGCGTGAACTCAAGCGGGGATGAAATGTTTGATGTGTATTCGTTGTGATATGACGCATTTCATGAAAGCATGGAATAAAAGAAAGAATAAAATAAAATGAATTAAAATATAATAAATAAATAATGAATAATAAAATGAAATCATAATTAATGAACTGTTTTCTCTGTTTCTACTCACTGGGCTCTTGTAGCTCACCCCATTCCCTTAACCCCAGTTTTGCAGGGCCAGAGTAAGTAAGCCAGAGTAAGTCAGATAGAGCTATGGGAAAGAAGAGGTTCAAGCATGGGTTGCCATGTTTGGTTGTAATAGCTTAGCTATGTTTTGTTTATGTTTGAGTAAGGTTTGATGGGTATGTTTATGATTATAGAGGATGTTATGTAAGGAAGTTGTTAAAGAGATGATATGTTATGTAATGCTATGTATGTTTTGTATGCTTGTTTAGCTTAGTAGTGGACATGATGATAATGATGATATATGGTTATGATGAATGAAAAGAGTAATGAGTATGTTATAAGAGATAGAGCCAAGCTAAGAAAAGTATGTGAGATGTATAGTATAGAGTTGTGCTTTGCCTAGTGTCGGTAAATCCCTTGGTTTTGCATGATCAATATGAAAGTTAAAGAAATGTTTTAAGAATGTTTTCAAGTTAAAGAAATGTTTTAATGGTTTGAAGTATGTATGGCCGTGAGGGAAGAAAGGGTCTCAATCCCTTGACCCAAGACGGATATGTTTTTACAGCTAGCTTGATGACTCATCTAGTATGAAGTTCTATGTTTCTATACATAGGTCAAGCTGAAATAAAGAAAAAGTTTAAAGGCTTTCCGTAAAAGCTTAAGTTCTTATGAAAATGCTGATCATGTATGGGATTATACCTAGAGTTCAGGATGTTTAGAGGCTTACTACGGGTCCCGGCGGCCTTAAGCCGATCTGGATCCTAGTGCCGAGCAGTTTGGGGCCGTTACAAGAGGTGTACCGGTTTCCGGGCTGTTACAACATCCATCCACATCATCATCAAGTTATGCAATGCAACATATTCGTGAATTCTAATGCAAATAACCTAGTATATCTCATGGCATACGTGATGCATGTATCATGCTCAAAATTTATTTATTTGCTTTAAACATAAAGTTTATTCCACTCACCTCTGGCTGAAGCTCTAATGACTCTGAAGCAGCTATCTCACTCCTCAGGTCCTCGGTTCCTCGGATCCGAACCTACACAGGTGGACTCAAATGAGGGACCAAACATCCAAGAACATGACTCTAAAATACTCCCCAAAAACCCCTTAAAACACCTTAAAACAATCACATAAATCATGCAAAGGAAGGCTGAATAGGACACTTTCGGCGGCCGAAAGTCCCTCCAGAGTCGAAACTCAGCCACTTTCAGCGGCACCTTCGGCGGCCGAAAGTGGGTTCCAGAGCCAAAACTCATGCATGTTCGGCGGCACCTTCGGCGGCCGAAACTCCCTTCCAGAGCCGAAAGTCCACTTTCGGGGGCAGGGTTTGGCAGCCGAAAGTTGGCCTCCACAGGCAGGTTCGGCGGCCGAA
Source organism: Manihot esculenta (assembly GCF_001659605.2). Classification (NCBI taxonomy): domain Eukaryota; kingdom Viridiplantae; phylum Streptophyta; class Magnoliopsida; order Malpighiales; family Euphorbiaceae; genus Manihot; species Manihot esculenta. The sequence goes on along the minus strand of NC_035177.2, from coordinate 18,873,398 downwards.
AGTCCCTTCGGCTGCCGAACCTGAGTTCTTCCAAAGGGCAGAACTCAGCCTCTTTCATGCACAAATGCCTCCCAAACCATTCCATCATGCATTTACCTATTCTACAACATGCAAACTCAAGCATATAAGCTCCTAAGGGCTTCAAACTATCCTAAACCCCAACTACAACACCTCAAACATGCATATCCAACATACATTGCTCAAAAACACACATTTAACCAAAAACTCAACATAAACCTACACATGCATTTCTATCCCATGAATCCTCTTAAAACTTGCTTAAAACATAAAATGAGCTCAAGATTGACTCTTACCTCTTGAAGATCGAGAGAGAGTGTGACCTAACTTGGAGATTTGGGGAGGATGGGTTCCTGAGGTCTCTAAGCTTCACAACTTCGATCTAAGCTCGAAATCTTCAAAACCAAGTGAAAACTCATAAGAAAATCATGAAGATTCGAAGGAAGAAGCTCAAAAACGATGAGGGACGGCGGAGAACTCACCTTGGCAGAAAACGGGGAGAAAAGCTCACCCGTTCGGACATGAGGACCCTTTTATAGGTGGCTGGCCAGGCCACTTTCGGGGGCCTAACGTGCCTCCGCATGCATGCCATGTTCGGCGGCCGAACATAAGGTTCGGCGGCCGAACCTAGACTTCCCTCACTCATGCCTTCGGGGGCCTAAAGCACTCCCGAAATGCATGGATGTTCGGCAGCCGAACTTGAGGTTCGGCGGCCGAACCTGGGTCTTCCTCCAAGGTTATTTTCATACAAAACTCATTTCCTTTCTTGTTTAAAACCATAAAATACATTAAAACATTTTATGAAAACATGGTTTTATCCTTCTAGAGGTTTCCGACATCCGAGATTCCACCGGACGGTAGGAATTCCGATACTGGAGTCTAGCCGGGTATTACATTCTCCCCCCCTTAAGAACATTCATCCCCGAATGTTCACCAAACAAACATAGCATGGCATAAAACATAAACATTTACATAAAACACATAACACTTACCTTAAAAGAGATGAGGATATTGCTGGAGCATGGACTCCCGTGTCTCCCAGGTACACTCTTCGATGTTGTGGTGATTCCAAAGGACTTTTACCATCAGGATTTCCTTGTTCCTTAACTTTCTGATCTGAGTGTCAAGAATCCGCTCTGGTTGCTCAACATAAGTGAGATCCTCTTGGATCTCCATATCAGGCTCACTAAGAACCATACCCGGATCTGACACAAACTTTCATAGCATAGAAACATGGAAAACCGGATGGATTCTCTCCATTGAAGCAGGTAAATCTAGCTTATACGATACATCTCCTATCCTTTGCAAGATTTCAAAGGGTCCGATGTATCGTGGAGCTAGCTTACCTTTCTTCCCGAACCGAATCACCCCTTTCATTGGAGACACCTTGAGCAATACCAAATCCCCCTCCTGAAACTCTACTAGCCTTCTGCGGACATCTGCATAACTCTTTTGCCTGCTCACAGCAGTCTTGATCCTTTCTCTGATTATGGGCACCACTCTGCTGGTGATTTCTACTAACTCAGGCCCTGCCAAGGCCTTTTCTCCAACTTCTTCCCAACAGACAGGCGACCTGCACTTCCTTCCATACAAAGCTTCATATAGGGCCATCCCTATGCTAGCATGATGGCTGTTATTGTAGGCAAACTCCACCAAAGGTAGATGCTGCCTCCAAGAACCGCCAAAATCCAGCACACACATTCTGAGCATATCCTCTATTGTCTGGATGGTCCTCTCTGACTGTCCGTGTAATACCCGGCTAGACTCCGGTATCGGAATTCCTACCGTCCGGTGGAATCTCGGATGTCGAAAGCCTCTAGTAGGGTAGAAACATGTTTTCACAAAATGTTTTAATGTTTTTCATGGTTTTAAGTAAAAAGGAAATGAGTTTTGCATGAAAATAGCATTGGAGGAAAACTCAGGTTCGGCCGCCGAATCCCAAGTTCGGCCGCCGAACATGCATGCATTTCGGTTGTGCCTTAGGCCCCCGAAAGCATAAGTGAGGAAAGTCCAGGTTCGGCCGCCGAACCTCAAGTTCGGCCGCCGAACATGGCATGCATGCGGAGGCACATTCGGCCCCCGAACGTGGCCTGGCCAACCACTATAAAAAGGGTCCCTTAGCCGAAAACGGGCGAGCTTTTCTCCCCGTTGTCGGCCAAGGTGAGTCTCCGCCGCCCCTCACCAATCCTTGATGTTTTTCCTCTAGATCTTTCAAGATTTTCATTTGTTTTAACTTTGTTTTGAAGATTAGAGCTTTTGAGCAAAGTTTTGGAGCTTGGAGGTTCAAGAATCCAATCTCTCCCACCTTCGAGTTTTTGGTCGTCTCTCTCTCGATCTTCAAGAGGTAAGAGCCGATCTTAAGCTCATTGCATGTTTTAAGCAAGTTTTAAGTCGATCTATGGGGTAGAATGCATGTTTAGGTTATAGTTATGTTTATGGGTATAAATGTATGTTCATGAACAATGTGGTTGCTTGATGTGTAGTAGATGGGGTTTATGATGGTTTGAGACCCCTAGGAACATGTATGCTTGTGTATGTGTGTTGAAGAATAGGTTTGAGGCATGTTTGGATGGTTTAGAGGCGAAATGGGCAAAAGGAGCCAAGTTTCTGCCCTTTCGCAGAAACCAGGTTCGGCAGCCGAAGGAATTTCGGCCGCCGAACATGGCTGGGGAGGCAAGCCTTTCGGCTGCCGAAGCCTGCCCCCGAAAGGAGACTTTCGTCTCTGTCTGGCAGTTTCGGCCGCCGAAAGTGCCGCCGAACATGCATGAGTTTCGTCTCTGTCTGGGAGTTTCGGCCGCCGAAGGTGCCGCCGAACCTGCCTGACTTTCGGCTCTGGAGGGACTTTCGGCCGCCGAACCTGCCGCCGAAAGTGCCCTGTCTAGGCCTCTTTTGCATGTTTTTCTATTATTGTTTCATGATGTTTTAGGGGGTTTTTGGGGAGTAGTTTATAGTTATGTTCAGGTATGTTTGGTCCCTCATTTGAGTCCACCTGTGTAGGTTCGGACCCGAGGAACCGAGGACCCCAGCAGTGAGTTCAGCTGCTTCGGTGTTGTCAGAGTCAGCCAGAGGTGAGTGGAACTAAACTTAACCCTTTTAAATTGAAAAATGAAATGTTTTATCATGTTTCATGCATCATGATTATGCAATAGGATGATTGCATTAGTTTTCATGAATATGCCGCATTGCATCGATTGTTGTTGATGTGGGTGAATATTGGATGACCCAATTAGTCCATGACAGGAAGACCAGGACCCCATTCTACGGCCTGGCATAATGTAAGGAAAGACCAGGACCCCATTCTACGGCCTGGCACGGTTATGGGACTCGAAGACCAGGAGCCCAGAGGAGGCCCTGGGGCAATGGTAAGTAATGTATGTTATTTCAGGAAGACCAGGACCCCATGCTACGGCCTGGCACAATGTTAGCTTGGACTAATTGGTGACAAGTTCACCCAACCCTTATGTGAATTGTCTGTGTTATGATGCATTCCATAGAACATAGTGTTAATATGTTTTATAGTTCTACTCACTGGGCTTTTAGCTCACCCCTCTCCCTTTTACCCCCAGGCTTGCAGGTACAGTATAGAGCAGGAGTCCGGATAGAGTAAAGAAGTCATGTTTATGTAATAGCTAGCAATGGACATGATCAAATTGTAATGTAATGTCTTAATCAGTATGAGACGATGTTTATGGATGTTAGAGGTGTGCTTGACCATAGATTGTTGTTATCCCTTTTAATACATGATCTTAGAGATTTTTATGATGTCTATGTAAACCAACTCAACATATGTTATGTCACCCATTGGGGGCACTGATGAGATCCCACAGAGGGATCAATGTTTATGATTTATGATATATACCGTGTATGCACAGGTTGAGTTTGGTTGATGTATATGGAAAGAAAAGTTTTAATTTTTATGTATGTTGTTGATCATGTATGGGATTAAACAGGTTTTCAGGATGCATGTTAGGCTTGCTACGGGTCCCAGCGGCCTTAAGTCGACCCGGATCCTAGCGCCGGTAGCGGTCCGATTTTCGGGTCATTACAGAGTGGTATCAGAGCCCTAGGTTCATATGGTCGGACCTAGAGTGTCGGGCTCATAGATGTTATAGAAGGTCAAGCACAATAGGAAAGATCATGTCCACTAGGATAGGATGTGGAGTCCTGTCTTGTATGATGATATGCTATGATATGTGATGTATGTACTGAGGGTTCATGTGTGCCCAAATGAACCATATGATGCTAATGTTGTGCTATGTGTGCTGTTTTTCAGAAACAGGATGAGAGGAACTCATCGATCTGCACGATTGACTGGAGTGCCACCTGAGGATGAGGGCATGAGCGCCCGTCCTCCTACATTGCCTAGGGCAATGTCTAGTAGGTCTAACAGAGAAAGAGCAGTAAGAGACCCTAGAAGGTCTCTGGATCTGGGTAGGAGCAGATCAGTGAGGGGAACAGTTCAGGGAGGAATGTCAGAAGATATGGGGGATGATATGGATGTAGAGCAGAGAAGGGATGGCAGTTTGGGAGTTAGCATGTCAGAAGAAGGTATGGGAGAGTCCCAAGGAGGCATTCAGGCCTCAGGATTTGTTCAGCCACCCCACTACCCACACTTCTCACAAAACCCTGGGTATTCGATGGGAGGCACATCGGATTACCCTAGCTTCACCCCTTATCCCACACAGATGCCATACCCACCATACTACCCACCATATTCACAATACCCAATGTATCCACCCCCACCTTACTATCCAAATCCAGCAAACCCTACCTCAGAAAATGTTGCACCACCTCCACCACCTGCAGAACCAGCAGCCCCAGTTACTCAACCTTCTAGACCTAGCTCAGCCAGTGGGAGTAAGGTCAAGATGACAGATTACATGAAACTTGGTGCTCCTCAGTATGAGAAAGGGGATGACCCATTTGTGTATCTTGAAAGGGTTAAAGTGATCACAGAGGAGATTGGGGCTGATGACAGTAGAGCCATCCAGATGGCTGGGTTCACATTAAAATGCAAGAAGGCCCGTGAGTGGTTCAAGAATTATGTGAATCCGAGGGTGGACAGTATGTCTTGGGAAGAGTTTGCAAACGAGTTTGCAGGATGGGCTTTTCCCGATAGTTCAAGGGAGCTGAAGATGATAGAGTTTGAACAGTTAAGGCAGACGGATGAAATGAGTGTAGAGGAGTACACCGACAGATTCTTAGAGCTGTTGCCTTTTGCTGGGCAGAGTCTGGATACAGATTCGAAGAGGTCAAGGAGGTATGTCATGAAACTTCATTCCAGGTATTCCTCCTTGATTCAGTCCATGGACAGGGAGAGCTTCCATGCCATAGTAGATATGGCCAGGAAAATGGAGGCCAGTGCCATCGTTCAGGGGACAGTTAAACAGACAGTGGCACAGTCTTCTGGTCCTAAAACTCTGGGTGGGGGAAGGTTAGATCCCTCTACCCTGAGTGCAGCAGCTTCAGGCAGTAAGAGAAGGGGTAAACCCAAGGGTAAGAAGAATAAGTTTTGGAGCAAAGTCAAGTCCAGTCTGGGATTTGGGAGTGGCTCAAGCTCTGGTGCAGATAATGCAGTTTGTGCGAGGTGTGGTAAGCCACACAGGGGAGTATGTCGGTTTGGGACGAATGCCTATTTCAGATGTGGTCAGGAGGGGCATATGGCTCGAGAATGTCCAAGAGCAGTCCCGATGGCTCAGTCCCAGCAGACAGCTTCAGGCAGTGTAGCGCAGCCAGCAACTCCAGCCATGACTCAAGCCAGTGGCAGAGGCAGAGGGAGAGGGGCAGCCTCTTCTTCAGCGGGTTTCAGAGGTGAAGGTCCATCAGCTCCAGCACGGATCTTCACAATGACACAGCAGGAGGCAGATGCATCTAACACCGTGGTGGCAGGTAACTTAGTCATTGGTTGTTCAGATGTGTATGCCTTGATGGACCCTGGTGCGTCTCATTCTTTTATTGCACCGAGAGCCGTTGAGAGGTTAGGGTTGATGACTTCTGGGTTAGAGTGTCCTCTCTGGGTCAGTGGACCCAAGTGTGACCCATCAGTGGCAGAGTCAGCCTGCCAGTGTAGTCCTGTGTTTGTTGAGGGAAGATGCTTGTCCGCCGACCTGGTGGTTCTAGATTTGACAGATTTTGACGTCATTCTAGGGATGGACTGGTTATCTACCCATGGTGCTACCTTGGACTGCAGGGACAAGGTAGTCAGGTTCAGAGGTCAGGATGGGTCTGAGGTTGTCTTCAGAGGAGACAGGAGGGGTACACCTAGAGGTCTGATATCAGCTCTTCAGGCTCGTAGGTTGCTCAGGAGGGGATGTCAGGGGTATTTGGCTCATGTGAGAGAGCTTAACAGTCAGGTTAGAAAGCCCGCCTCGGTGCCAGTGGTTAGAGAGTTCTTAGATGTGTTCCCAGACGAGCTGCCAGGTTTACCACCTACTAGGGAGATAGAGTTCGAGATAGAACTGATGCCTGGAACCCGACCGATCTCTATCCCTCCCTACAGGATGGCGCCAGCAGAATTGAAAGAGTTGAAGGAGCAGTTACAGGAGCTGGTAGACAAGGGCTTCATCCGACCGAGTACCTCACCTTGGGGTGCTCCAGTCTTGTTTGTCAGAAAGAAGGATGGATCCCTCAGACTTTGTATCGACTACAGGCAGTTGAACAAAGTCACTACGAAGAATAGGTACCCTTTGCCAAGGATCGATGATCTATTCGACCAGCTAGCAGGAGTGGGTTGTTTCTCTAAAATAGATCTGAGGTCCGGGTATCATCAACTGAGGATCAGAGAGGAGGATGTGCCAAAGACAGCTTTCAGGACCAGATATGGGCATTTTGAGTTCCTTGTGATGCCGTTCGGGTTAACCAATGCCCCTGCAACATTCATGGATCTCATGAACAGAGTGTTTAGCCAGTACCTGGATCACTTCGTTATTGTCTTCATAGATGATATCTTGGTGTATTCCAGGGATGCAGAGGAGCATGCCCATCATCTGAGGTTGGTTCTACAGACCTTGAGGGAACATGGCTTGTATGCCAAGTTCTCTAAGTGTGAGTTCTGGCTTAGGAGCATTTCGTTCTTGGGGCATGTAGTGACAGAAAATGGAATAGAAGTGGACCCCAAGAAGACAGAAACTGTGGCTAACTGGCCTAGACCCACTTCAGTGACAGAAATCAGAAGTTTCTTGGGTTTGGCAGGTTACTACAGGAGGTTCGTTCAGGACTTCTCGAAGATAGCAGCTCCTCTGACCAGGTTGACCAAGAAGAATCAGAAGTTTCTGTGGACCGACCAGTGCGAAGAGAGTTTTGAAGAGCTTAAGAAGAGGTTGACTTCAGCACCAGTTTTAGCTCTGCCATCTAGTGATGAGGACTTTACAGTCTTTTGTGATGCGTCCCGTGTGGGACTGGGTTGTGTACTGATGCAGAATGAGAGGGTGATTGCTTATGCTTCTAGGCAGCTAAAGAAGCATTAGTTGAATTACCCCACACATGACCTTGAGATGGCAGCAGTGATCTTTGCACTCAAGATGTGGAGGCACTACCTCTATGGGGTAAAATGTGAGATCTTCACAGATCATAAAAGCCTGCAGTACATCCTGAGTCAAAGAGATTTGAATTTGAGACAGAGGAGATGGGTAGAGCTGCTGAGTGACTATGATTGCAAGATTCAGTATCATCCGGGTAAGGCGAATGTCATGGCAGACGCCCTAAGCCGGAAGTCACTAGGCAGTCTATCCCACATCACGGCAGAGAGGAGACCAGTGGTGAAGGAGTTTTACAAGCTCATTGACGAAGGTCTACAGTTGGAGTTGTCTGGTACAGGTGCTTTAGTGGCCCAGACGAGAGTGACACCTGTGTTTCTGGAGCAAGTGGCTCAGAAACAGCATGAGGATCCAGAGCTAGTAAAGATTGCCAGGACTGTTCAGTCAGGCAAAGACAGCGAGTTCAGATTCGACAATAAGGGGATCCTCCGCTATGGGAGTCGTTTGTGTGTACCAGATAACATAGGGCTAAAAGGAGACATTATGAGAGAGGCTCATAATGCGAGTTACAACGTTCACCCCGGAGCCACCAAGATGTATCAAGATCTGAAAAAGGTTTATTGGTGGCCAGCAATGAAGAAAGAAGTGGCACAGTTCGTGTCAGCCTGCGAAGTGTGTCAGAGGGTGAAGCTGGAACATCAAAAGCCGACTGGGATGCTTAACCCGCTACCTATTACAGAGTGGAAATGGGAGAATATAGCTATGGACTTCGTAGTGGGGCTATCGGCGACGTCCAACAGATTGGACTCCATATGGGTGATTGTGGACAGACTCACCAAATCTGCTCACTTCATCCCTGTCAGGAGTGGCTATTCTGTGGACAAATTGGCGCAGGTGTATGTTGATGAGATCGTCAGGCTGCATGGGGTTCCTGTTTCTATAGTGTCAGATAGAGGGCCCCAGTTCACCTCCAGGTTTTGGCGGAGTCTGCAGAATGCCATGGGTACTAGATTGAATTCAGTACTGCCTTCCATCCACAGACAGACGGACAGTCAGAGAGGACCATCCAAACCATAGAAGATATGTTAAGAATATGTGTGCTGGACTTTGGCGGTTCTTGGAGGCAGCATCTACCTTTGGTGGAGTTTGCCTACAATAACAGCCATCATGCTAGCATCGGGATGGCTCCATACGAAGCTTTATATGGAAGGAAGTGCAGGTCACCTGTTTGCTGGGAGGAAGTTGGAGAAAAGGCCTTGGCAGGGCCTGAGTTAGTAGAGATCACCAGCAGGGTGGTACCCTTAATCAGAGAAAGAATCAAGACGGCTGCAAGCAGACAGAAGAGTTATGCAGACATCCGTAGAAGGCAAGTAGAGTTTCAGGAGGGGGATCTGGTATTGCTCAAGGTGTCTCCAATGAAAGGAGTGGTTCGGTTTGGGAAGAAAGGTAAACTGGCTCCACGGTACATCGGACCCTTTGAAGTTCTGCAAAGAATTGGGAATGTATCTTACAAGCTGGATTTACCTACTTCCATGGAGAGAATCCATCCGGTTTTCCATGTTTCTATGTTGAGAAAGTTCGTGTCAGATCCGGGCAAGATTCTTAGTGAGCCTGATGTGGAGATCCAAGAGGATCTCACCTATGTTGAGCAGCCGGTACGGATCCTAGACACCCAGATCAGAAAGCTAAGGAACAAGGAAATCCCGATGGTGAAGGTCCTTTGGAACCACCACAATCTGGAAGAGTGCACTTGGGAGACACGGGAGTCTATACTCCGGCAATATCCTCATCTCTTTTAAGGTTAGTCTCTATGTGTTTTGTGTGTGTGATGCAATGACTCTATGCATGTACTAGTTGAGGAACATTCGGGGACGAATGTTCTTAAGGGGGGAAGAATGTAATACCCGGCTAGACTTCGGTATCGGAATTCCTACCGTCCGGTGGAATCTCGGATGTCGGAAGCCTCTAGTAGGGTAGAAACATGTTTTCACAAAATGTTTTAATGTTTTTCATGGTTTTAAGTAAAAAGGAAATGAGTTTTGCATGAAAATAGCATTGGAGGAAAACTCAGGTTCGGCCGCTGAATCCCAAGTTCGGCCGCCGAACATGCATGCATTTCGGTTGTGCCTTAGGCCCCCAAAAGCATAAGTGAGGAAAGTCCAGGTTTGGCCGCCGAACCTCAAGTTCGGCCGCCGAACATGGCATGCATGCGGAGGCACATTCGGCCCCCGAACGTGGCCTGGCCAGCCACTATAAAAAGGGTCCCTTAGCCGAAAACGGGCGAGCTTTTCTCCCCGTTGTCGGCCAAGGTGAGTCTCCGCCGCCCCTCACCAATCCTTGATGTTTTTCCTCTAGATCTTTCAAGATTTTCATTTGTTTTAACTTTGTTTTGAAGATTAGAGCTTTTGAGCAAAGTTTTGGAGCTTGGAGGTTCAAGAATCCAATCTCTCCCACCTTCGAGTTTTTGGTCGTCTATCTCTCGATCTTCTAGAGGTAAGAGCCGATCTAAAGCTCATTGCATGTTTTAAGCAAGTTTTAAGTCGATCTATGGGGTAGAATGCATGTTTAGGTTATAGTTATGTTTATGGGTATAAATGTATGTTCATGAACAATGTGGTTGCTTGATGTGTAGTAGATGGGGTTTATGATGGTTTGAGACCCCTAGGAACATGTATGCTTGTGTATATGTGTTGAAGAATAGGTTTGAGGCATGTTTGGAAGGTTTAGAGGCGAAATGGGCAAAAGGAGCCAAGTTTCTGCCCTTTGGCAGAAACCAGGTTCGGCAGCCGAAGGAATTTCGGCCGCCGAACATGGCTGGGGAGGCAAGCTTTCGGCTGCCGAAGCCTGCCCCCGAAAGGAGACTTTCGTCTCTGTCTGGCAGTTTCGGCCGCCGAAAGTGCCGCCGAACATGCATGAGTTTCGTCTCTGTCTGGGAGTTTCGGCCGCCGAAGGTACCGCCGAACCTGCCTGACTTTCGGCTCTGGAGGGACTTTCGGCCGCCGAACCTGCCGCCGAAAGTGCCCTGTCTAGGCCTCTTTTGCATGTTTTTCTATGATTGTTTCATGATGTTTTAGGGGGTTTTTGGAGAGTAGTTTATAGTTATGTTCAGGTATGTTTGGTCCCTCATTTGAGTCCACCTGTGTAGGTTCGGACCCGAGGAACCGAGGACCCCAGCAGTGAGTTCAGCTGCTTCGGTGTTGTCAAAGTTAGCCAGAGGTGAGTGGAACTAAACTTAACCCTTTTAAATTGAAAAATGAAATGTTTTATCATGTTTCATGCATCATGATTATGCAATAGGATGATTGCATTAGTTTTCACGAATATGCCGCATTGCATCGATTGTTGTTGATGTGGGTGAATATTGGATGACCCAATTAGTCCATGACAGGAAGACCAGGACCCCATTCTACGGCCTGGCACAATGTAAGGAAAGACCAGGACCCCATTCTACGGCCTGGCACGGTTATGGGACTCGAAGACCAGGAGCCCAGAGGAGGCCCTAGGGCAATGGTAAGTAATGTATGTTATGACAGGAAGACCAGGACCCCATGCTACGGCCTGGCACAATGTTAGCTTGGACTAATTGGTGACAAGTTCACCCAACCCTTATGTGAATTGTCTGTGTTATGATGCATTCCATAGAACATAGTGTTAATATGTTTTATAGTTCTACTCACTGGGCTTTTAGCTCACCCCTCTCCCTTTTACCCCCAGGCTTGCAGGTACAGTATAGAGCAGGAGTCCGAATAGAGTAAAGAAGTTATGTTTATGTAATAGCTAGCAATGGACATGATCAAATTGTAATGTAATGTCTTAATCAGTATGAGACGATGTTTATGGATGTTAGAGGTGTGCTTGACCATAGATTGTTGTTATCCCTTTTAATACATGATCTTAGAGATTTTTATGATGTCTATGTAAACCAACTCAACATATGTTATGTCACCCATTGGGGGCACTGATGAGATCCCACAGAGGGATCAATGTTTATGATTTATGATATATACCGTGTATGCACAGGTTGAGTTTGGTTGATGTATATGGAAAGAAAAGTTTTAATTTTTATGTATGTTGTTGATCATGTATGGGATTAAACAGGTTTTCAGGATGCATGTTAGGCTTGCTACGGGTCCTGGCGGCCTTAAGTCGACCCGGATCCTAGCGCCGGTAGCGGTCCGATTTTCGGGTCGTTACAGTTCGTCCGTCTGTGGATGGAAAGCAGTGCTAAAATCCAACCTGGTAGCCATAGCATTCTGTAGACTCCGCCAAAACCTGGAGGTGAACTGGAGTCCTCTATCAGACACTATTGAAACAGGAATCCCATGCAACCTGACAACCTCATCTACATACACCTGCGCCAACTTGTCCACAGAATAGCCACTCCTGACAGGGATGAAGTGAGCAGATTTGGTCAGTCTATCCACAATCACCCATATGGAGTCTAGTCTGTTGGACGCTGCCGGTAACCCCACCACGAAGTCCATAGCAATATTTTCCCATTTCCACTCTGGAATAGGTAGTGGGTTAAGAATTTCAGCCGGCTTCTGATGTTCCAGCTTCACCCTCTGACATACTTCGCAGGCTGACCCGAACTGTGCCACTTCTCTCTTCATAGCAAGCCTCCACATCTTGAGTGCAATGATTACCGCTGCCATCTCTAGGTCATGTGTAGGGTAATTCAACTCGTGCTTCTTCAGCTGCCTAGAAGCATAAGCAATCACCCTTTCATTCTGCATTAGCACACAACCCAGTCCCACACGGGACACATCACAATACACTACAAAGTCTTCATTACTCGCTGGCAGAGCTAACACCGGTGCTAAAGTCAACCTCTTCTTTAGCTCCTCAAAGCTCTCCTCACATTGGTCGGTCCACACAAACCTCTGGTTCTTCTTAGTCAGTCTGGTCATAGGAGCTGCAATTTTTGAGAAGTCCTGAACGAACCTCCTGTAGTAACCTGCTAAACCCAAGAAGCTCTTGATCTCTGTCATTGTAGTGGGTCTAGGCCAGTTAGCTACAGCTTCCACTTTCTTGGGGTCTACCTCGATTCCGTTTTCTGACACCACGTGCCCCAAGAATGAAATGCTCCTCAGCCAGAACTCACACTTGGAGAACTTGGCATACAAGCCATGTTCCCTCAAGGTCTACAGAACTAACCTCAGATGATGGGCATGCTCCTCTGCATTCCTGGAATACACTAAGATATCATCTATGAAGACAATAACAAAGTGATCCAGGTACTGGCTAAACACTCTGTTCATGAGATCCATGAATGCTGCAGGGGCATTGGTTAACCCGAACGGCATCACAAGGAACTCATAGTGCCCATATCTGGTTCTGAATGCTGTCTTCGGCACATCCTCTTCTCTTATCCTCAGCTGATGGTACCCAGATCTCAGATCTATTTTGGAGAAACAACCTGCTCCTGCTAGCTGGTCGAATAGATCGTCGATCCTCGGCAACGGGTACTTATTCTTGGTAGTAACCTTGTTCAACTGCCTGTAGTTGATACAAAGTCTGAGGGATCCATCGTTCTTTTTTACAAACAACACTGGAGCACCCCAAGGTGAGGTACTCGGTCGGATGAAGCCTCTATCTACCAACTCTTGCAACTGCTCCTTAAGCTCCTTCAATTCTACTGGTGCCATCTTGTAGGGAGGGATAGAGATCGGTCTGGTTTCAGGCATTAACTCAATTTCGAACTCTATCTCCCTAGCAGGTGGTAAACCTGGCAGCTCGTTTGGGAAAACGTCCAAGAACTCACTTGTAATACCCGGCTAGACTCCGGTATCGGAATTCCTACCGTCCGGTGGAATCTCGGATGTCGGAAGCCTCTAGAAGGGTAAAACCATGTTTTCATAAAATGTTTTAATGTATTTTATGGTTTTAAGCAAGAAAGGAATTAAGTTTTGAATGAAAAAGACCAAGGAGGCATTTCCAGGTTCGGCCGCCGAACATTGGATGGTTTAGGGGGGCAAGTTAGGCTTCCGAAAGTTTCAAAGGTTCGGCCGCCGAACCTCATGTTCGGCCGCCGAACTTGCATGAGTATTGGAGGCACTTTAGGCTGCCGAAAGGTGGTCTGCCAGCCCCTATATAAGAGCTCCATGGCCGAAACGGGCGAGTTTTCTCCCCATTTTCGGCCACGGTGAGTTCTTGCTCTCCCATGGTTCATTTTAGATGTTTTTCCTCCAATCTTTCATGTTTTAACAAGCTTTATGTTGATTTGAAGATATTTGAACAAAAAGAGCGAGTTTTGGAAGCTTGGAGACCAAAGAGTTGAGATCTCTCCTATCTCCAAGTTGGATCGTCTCTCCTCTCGTTCTTCAAGAGGTAAGAGTAGATCCATAGTCCCTTTAATGTTTTAAGTAAATTTTATGAAGTTTCTTGGGGTAGAAATGCATATGTAGGTTTATGTGGAGTTTATGGGTTTACTGTGCGTTTATGAACAATGTATGTTGGATATGCATGTTTGATGTGTTGTAGATGGGGTTTAGGATAGTTTGAAGCCCCTAGGAGCTTGTATGCTTGAGTATGCATGTTGTAGAATGGAAAAATGCTTGATTGAATGTGTTAGGAGGCTTTCATGCATGGAAAGGCTGAGTTTTTGCCCTTTGGGAAGAACTCAGGTTCGGCAGCCGAAGGTTCTTTTGGCCGCCGAACCTGCCTATGGTAGCATGTATCGGCTGTCGAACCCTGCCCCCGAAAGTGGACTTTCGGCCGCCGAAGGTGCCGCCGAACATGCATGAGTTTCGTCTCTGGAGGGAACCTTCGGCCGCCGAAAGTGCCGCCGAAGGTGCATGGCTTTCGGCTACCGAACCTGCAGCCGAAAGTGCCCTGTTCAGCCCTCCTTTGCATGATTTATGTGATTATTTTATGGTGTTTTAGGGGGTTTTTTAGGAGTATTTTAGAGTCATGTTCTTGAATGTTTGGTCCCTCATTTGAGTCCACCTGTGTAGGTTCGGACCCGAGGAACCGAGGACCCCAGCAGTGAGTCAGTCGCTTCAGAGTCATTAGAGCTTCAGCCAGAGGTGAGTGGAATAACCCTTATGTTTTAAAGTAAATAATGAATATTTCAGCATGATTCACGCATCATGGATACCATGTGATATGTTAGGGTGTTGGCATTAGAATTCACGAATATGTTGTATTGCATAATATGTTGTTGATGTGGATGGATATTGGATGATCCATAGCCCTCAATCTATGATGTGATGATATGATATGTACGGTACGGAATGAAAGACCAGTGGGACCCATTCTACGTTCGCTGGCACCATGTAAGAGAAAGTCCAGGAAGACCCATTCTACGTCCCTGGCATCTTGAAATGTTATGTTATGTTATGTAAGAGAAAGACCAGGACCCATTCTACGTTCTGGCACTAATGGAAATGTAGAGGGCTATTAGTGACAAGTTCATCCTTTATGTGATATGTTTGTGATGTGATGCATTTCATGGAAGCATGGACTTTAAATTTAATGTTTATCTATTCTGCTTACTGGGCTTTATAGCTCACCCCTCTCCCTTAACCCCCAGGTTTGCAGGTACAGGGTAGACCAGGAGGTCAGCAGGAGTAGTGTTATATTTTATGTAATAGAGATAGATGTGGACATGAATTTGATGTAATGTAAAAGTATAGAATAGAAATGTAATGTATTGATGCTTATGGAAGTTAGAGTTGTGCTTGACCATAGTATTATGTTAATCCCTTTCTAGTACATGATCTTAATGTTTAATGATAATTATTGTAAACCAAACTTAATTTATGTTATGTCACCCCATTGGAGCATTAATGAGGACTCCAAAGTGGGGTTAATGTTTATGTTTATGAATAGTACATGCACAGGTTGAGTTTGGTGATTGAATGGAAAGAAAAGTTCAAAATTTTTATGTATGTTGTTGATCATGTATGGGATTAAACAGGTTCACAGGATGAATGTTTGGCTTGCTACGGGTCCCGGCGGCCTTAAGCCGATCTGGATCCTAGCGCCGGTAGCGGTCCGAATGTCGGGTCGTTACATCACTGACCACGGGCACTGAGGCGGACTCTCTAACATGACTATCCAGCTCTCTCACATGAGCTGGAAAACCCTGACAACCCCTCCTGAGTAGCCTACGAGCCTGAAGGGCTGATATCAAACCTCTAGGTGTACTCCCCCTGTCTCCACTGAAGACAACCTCTGACCCATCCTGACATCTGAACTTGACTACCTTGTCTCTGCAGTCCAAGGTAGCACCATGGGTAGATAGCCAATCCATCCCTAGAATGACGTCAAAATCTGTCAAATCTAGAACCACAAGGTCGGCTGAAAGGCATCTTCCCTCAACAAAAACTGGACTATACTGGCAGACTGACTCTGCCACTGACGGGTCACATTTGGGTCCACTGACCCATAGGGGACACTCTAACCCAGAGACCATCAAACCCAACCTCTCGACGGCCCTCGGAGCAATGAAAGAATGAGATGCACCAGGGTCCATTAAGGCATAAACATCCGAGCAACCAATGATGAGATTACCTACCACCACGGTGTTCGATGCATTTGCCTCCTGCTGTGTCATTGTGAAGATCCGTGCTGGGGCTGATGGACCTTCACCTCTGAAACCCGTTGAAAAAGAGGCTGCCCCTCTCCCTCTGCCTCTGCCACTGGCCTGAGTCGCGGCTGGAGCTACTGGTTGAGCCACACTACCAGAGGCTGTCTGCTGAGACTGTGCCATAAAAGCTGCCCTAGGACACTCCTGAGCCAAGTGTCCCTCCTGCCCACATCTGAAGCAGGTTGTCGTCCCAACCAGACATACACCCTTGTGCGGCTTTCCACACTTCCTACATACTGCATTATCTGCACCTGAGCTCGAGCCACTTCCCAATCCCAGACCTGACTTGATCTTACTCCAGAACTTGTTCCTTTTTGGCTTCTTGGTGGTACTGCTCCACCTCTTACTGCCTGAACTCAGAGAAGAAGGGTCTAATCTTCCCCCACCTGGGGTCTTGGAACCAGAAGGCTGTGCTACTGACTGCTTAACTTTCCCTTTGATGATTGCACTAGCCTCCATCCTCCGAGCCATATCCACTATGGCATGGAAACTCTCCCTCTCTGCTGACTGGATTAAGGAGGAATACCTGGAATGGAGCCTCATGATATACCTCCTAGACTTCTTCTGATCTGTGTCCAGATTCTGCCCAGCAAACGGCAACAGCTCCAAGAATCTGTTTGTATACTCATCCACACTCATCTCATCTGACTGCTTCAACTGCTTAAATTCAATCATCTTCAACTCCCTTGAATTGTCAGGGAAAGCCCATCCTGCAAACTCATTTGCAAACTCCTCCCATGATAGGCTGTCCAATCTCGGGTTCACATAGTTTTTAAACCACTCTCGGGCCTTCTTGCATTTCAGTGTGAACCCAGCCATCTGAATGGCTCTACTGTCATCAGCTCCTATCTCATCTGTAATAGTTCTGACCCTCTCAAGATACACAAACAGGTCATCACCGGTTTCATATTGGGGAGCACCCAGCTTCATGTAGTCGGTCATCTTGACCTTGCTCCCTCCAGATGAGCTAGGTTTCGGCATTTGGGTTTCTGGGACAGTAGGTGCTGCTGATGGTGAAGGAGGTGCAGCATCCCCTGGGGTAGGGTTTGCTGTACCTGGGTAGAAGGATGGGGGTGGGTACATAGGGTACTGTGGATATGGTGGGTAGAAAGGTGGGTATGGCATGTGGGAGTGGTAAGGTCTAAAGCTGGGGTAATCTGATGTACCTCCCATCGAATACCCGGGATTCTGAGAAAAGGGTGGGTACTGGGGTGGCTGAACAAATCCCGAGGCCTGAGTGCCTCCTTGGGACTCTCCCATGCCCTCTTCCGACATACTCACTCCAAGACTGCCATCCCTCCTCTGGTCCACATCCATATCATCCCCCACATCCTCTGACATTCCTCCTTGAACTGTTCCCCTTACTGATCTACTTCTGTTCATATCCAAAGACCTTCTAGGGTCTCTCACTGCTCTTTCCCTGCTAGACCTGCTAGACATTGCCCTTGGCAATACAGGGGGACGGGCACTCATGCCCTCATCCTCCGGTGGTACTCCAGTCAATCGTGCAGATCGACGAGTTCCTCTCATCCTGTTTACTGAAAAACAGCACACATCACATAAACATTAGTATCAAATGGTTCATGTGCAAACACATGAACCCGCATCACATACATCACATACATAGCATATCATTAATGCACATGCATATAATCATGGCATTTAACATCATCATTTCAAGACATGACTCTACATCCTATCCTAGTGGACATGATTTTCCTATTGTGCTTGACCTTCTATAACCTCTATGAGCTCGACACTCTCTAGGTCCGACCATATGAACCTAGGGCTCTGATACCAATCTATAACGACCCGAAAATCGGACCGCTACCGGCGCTAGGATCCAGATCGGCTTAAGGCCGCCGGAACCCGTAGCAAGCCAAACATTCATCCTGAATACCTGTTTTATCCCATACATGATCAACACATACATAAAAATTTTGAACTTTTCTTTTCATTCATTCACCAAACTCAACCTGTGCATGTACTAATCATATACATAATCATCAACCCCACAATGGAGTCCTCATCAATTGCTCCAATGGGGTAACATAACATTCACTAAGTTTGGTTTACATAAACATCAATACACATTTAAGATCATGTACTAAAAAGGGATTAACAACATACTATGGTCAAGCACAATTCTATCCTCAATAACATCATTACTTTACATAACTGTTTAATACAATTCATTACATTTCAATATTTATCATGTCCACCACTAGCTATTACATGACCACGACTTTACTCTAGCTGACTTCCTGGTCTAACCTATACCTGCAAATCTGGGGGTTAAGGGAGAGGGGTGAGCTATAGAGCCCAGTGAGCAGAATAAATAAACATTCAATTTAAATTTCATGCCTTCATGAAATGCAACACATCACAAACAAATCACATCAAGGATGGACTTGTCACCAATAGTCCTCTACATAGTCCAATCGTGCTAGGGGCGTAGAATGGGCCTCACTGGTCTTTCTCTTAACATAACATAACATAGCATAACATTCCATAGTGCCAGGGGCGTAGAATGGGCCTCACTAGTCTTTCTCTTAACATAGTGCCAGGGGCGTAGAATGGGCCTCACTGGTCTTCCATACCGTATCATCATCATATCATATCATACGAGGACTAAAGGATCATCCAACATCCATCCACATCATCATCAAGTTATGCAATGCAACATGTTCGTGAATTCTAATGCAAACAACCTAGTATATCTTATGGCATACGTGATGCATGTATCATGCTCAAAATTTATTTATTTGCTTTAAACATAAAGTTTATTCCACTCACCTCTGGCTGAAGCTCTAATGACTCTGAAGCAGCTATCTCACTGCTGAGGTCCTCGGTTCCTCGGGTCCGAACCTACACAGGTGGACTCAAATGAGGGACCAAACATCCAAGAACATGACTCTAAATACTCTCCAAAAACCCTTTAAAACACCTTAAAACAATCACATAAATCATGCGAAGGAAGGCTGAACAGGACACTTTCGGCGGCAGGTTCGGCGGCCGAAAGTCCCTCCAGAGTCGAAACTCAGCCACTTTCGGCGGCACCTTCGGCGGCCGAAAGTGGGTTCCAGTGCCGAAACTCATGCATGTTCGGCGACACCTTCGGCGGCTGAAACTCCCTTCCAGAGCCGAAAGTCCACTTTCGGGGGCAGGATTTGGCGGCCGAAAGTTGGCCTCCACAGGCAGGTTCGGCGGCCGAAAGTCCATTTGGCTGCCGAACCTGAGTTCTTGCAAAGGGCAGAACTCAGCCTCTTTCATGCACAAATGCCTCCCAAACCATTCCATCATGCATTTACCTATTCTACAACATGCAAACTCAAGCATATAAGCTCCTAGGGGTTTCAAACTATCCTAAACCCCAACTACAACACCTCAAACATGCATATCCAACATACATTGCTCAAAAACACACATTTAACCAAAAACTCAACATAAACCTACACATGCATTTCTATCCCATGAATCCTCTTAAAACTTGCTTAAACCATAAAATGAGCTCAAGATCGACTCTTACCTCTTGAAGATCGAGAGAGAGTGTGACCTAACTTGGAGATTTGGGGAGGATGGGTTCCTGAGGTCTCCAAACTTCACAACTTCGATCTAAGCTCGAAATCTTCAAAACCAAGTGAAAACTCATAAGAAAATCATGAAGATTCGAAGGAAGAAGCTCAAAAACGATGAGGGACGGCATAGAACTCACCTTGGTCGAAAACGGGGAGAAAAGTTCACCCGTTCGGACATGAGGACCCTTTTATAGGTGGCTGGCCAGGCCACTTTCGGGGGCCTAACGTGCCTCCGCATGCATGCCATGTTCGGCGGTCGAACATAAGTTTCGGCGGCCGAACCTGGACTTCCCTCACTCATGCCTTCGGGGGCCTAAAGCACTCCCGAAATGCATGCATGTTCGGCAGCTGAACTTGAGGTTCGGCGGCCGAACCTGGGTCTTCCTCCAAGGTTATTTTCATACAAAACTCATTTCCTTTCTTGTTTAAAATCATAAAATACATTAAAACATTTTATGAAAACATGGTTTTACCCTTCTAGAGGTTTCCGACATCCGAGATTCCACCGGACGGTAGGAATTCCGATACCGGAGTCTAGCCGGGTATTACAATTAGAGATAGTGTACCTTTATCTCTTGGATCGTTTTCCTTTTATATTATAAAAGGATGGAGATAAATATAGTGTTTCTTGAAAATCCAGTGATGATGTGGCCGGCTGCTCGATAATGGGTATCGCCAGCTAATAGGTTGGTGATCCCATGATTACGGGCAAAATAGGAATGTGCCTAACAATGGTAACCTGCACCAAGACTCGGCCGATCAGGAGAGAGCGATTCTTGACTATAATTTGGGTGTTAGTCGGGTCTCCCTTTCCTGTGGTGGGACTGCGCTTTCCACTGACTGATTCTTGTCATGTGATTTCTGTCTTACAATGACAGCTCATAACTTTATTTAGAGGATGTTATGTAACATTAGTTAATAATAATCTGATATAAATTATAAAAAAAATATAACAATTTAATAGCATTCGTAATAAGAAAACTAATATTTATGATTTTTAGTTTTTAGTTTCTTTGATATTAAAAATATTTTTTTACAAATAATAAAAATAAAAATAAAACATTAACAACCGAATAAATTTTCTGTTTTTCTATTAAATAAAAAATAAAAAAACAATATATTACAATGAAAATGAACACATTTTTACTTTTTTAATCCATAAAATTTTACATAATTAATAAATATAACTCTTTATTTTAAAAATCAAATACTTTCATATTAAAATTACCGTTAATAAAGCTTAAATGATTGCAGTGACTTATTAATTTAAAAATTCGATTGAAAAATTATTTAGATGGTAGAAAATAAGGGAAGAAAGAAAATTTAAAAGAAAATTAAAATTATTTTCCTTCTTATGTTGTTTGGATGGAAGGAAAAATAAGGAAAAAAATAAATATAAAAATTAATAAATTAAAATTACTATTCACTTTTACTCTAATTTAGAGAGAAAGTAGATGAAAAATGAATATAATTATTTTTTTATCTGTATAATTATTTATCTTTGTTATAAATATAAAAATTAAAATAGTTATTTTATTATTTAAAAAGCTACTTTTTCTCTTATTTTTCTTTTCAAACAACGAAACCAAAGAAAAATAATTCTTTTCACTATTTTTATTTTATTTCTTTATTTTTTATTCTTTATTTTCTTTTCTTCCAATAAAAATTTAAAAGATCTCACTCTCAATCTCTCAAATCTATTAAAAAATTAAGTATTATATAACATTCTTTTAAGCATTCTATCATCAAATGAATCAAGTCGAACCAAGATTTGAAAATCTCAATTTTGATTCATTAAAATTTTTTTTAGTTCATGCTAAATGTCAGTTTTACCCATTTCAAATTCAAACCGAGTATCAATAAATTCAAATTTAGATCGTTTATCAAATAAGTTTAAACGAATCAAATTTTTATTGAAATTAATTTCAAATAGTTAACGAATAATTTAATTTATTTATATGTATAATTTGTTTTAATTTAAAATTAATAAATTTAAAATTAAATAATTTTAATTAGATAAATATATATAAATTAACTCGTAAACTTGTAAAGAATGAGCTATTAAATCTTAACAATCTAAATATCTACAGGTTTAAAAGTGTAATTAAACTATTTAAAGTTAAATTTTAAAAAATTTATATTTCGCGCATGAAAGTATATGTAGGGTTTGAGTTTATTTCTCTTATAATATTAATCTGAGCATGTTAACGAGACTATTCACGAGTTTATTCGTGAACTTGAAAATGATTCAAGCTCACGAATCTTAACGAACAAAAAATGAGTTTAAAAATTAAGTTCGAGTTTAGCTCGTTTAGAAATAGAGTCCATCTCGATCAAATGTTTATTAAATTTAATTTCAAATAGTTCACGAACAGTTTGATTCATTTACATGTCTAGATCCAAAGGCACAAATTGGATTATATCTTGGCAACAATGAAGAAGAGAAGAATAGAGAGCTTGTGGTTTCAAAGGTTTTCTACCAAACTCAACCTAGACAATGTGATTCAGCATTAAAGATTCACTTGAACAAAACTTGAAAATTTGAAATACCCATAAATACTGTCCAATATTTAAGAACCCAGATCTTGTTGACTAGAGTAATCCAGTTTTTCATAAAAAATTTTTTAAGAGAATTTAATTTAAATTGATTTTTTTTATTAATTTTTTTATTTGAAATGTAAGAATTCATTTTTTTTTAACTTTTATAATTTTTATTTTTTTAAAAAAATGAATTTATGCATGATTTAGCAAAAAATTATTTAATTTATTTTTGTAAAATAAGCATAGCAAATGGTGGGATAATAAAGAAAATAATAATGAAATTTTTTTAAAAATTACTATTTAGTCTTCATGGTATAGAAAAATTCACCAAATATTTTAAAAAGTTTACTAGTTAGTCCATCCGTTAATTTTTCTATTAAGTATTTTATTATTTAGTTCCTATGATTTTGAAAAACTTATTAGTTGGTCCCTCAAATTTCTAAAAATTTATTAATTAGTCCCTCCATATCAAATGCATTTTAAAGTTTTTACTATACTTAATAGTTACAACTAACAGAGTGACTAACCATTAGACTCTTTAAAACGTCAAAAATATTTTAATATATTTTTTAAAAATGAAAAACCAATTAATAAATTTATCTATACTATAGGGATTAAGTAGTAATTTTCTTGAAATTTAATAGCTCTAACTCTTTTTCAAATCAAGGCTGATGACGACCGGGTCCTGGGCGCCCAGGCCTTGGCTAAGTCTATGTTAAAAAGATCGAGTCTTAATTCTATTAGGGTCCAGTGCTTAGGCCTACTCCATCTACAAGCCTAGAACTTGTCTCAATGAGCTGGGCTAGGCAGAGATCTGCACGTGGGAGACCTGACCTCGGATATCCGTTAGCCCCGTGGGACACGACAAACCCCGCGATGTCCAGGATCATATCCAAGTGGCGCCGGACGGAATTATTGAATTTCTTTTTCAATGAAGTGGGCAAATCAACACCAATTGCTACAATAAGCCATGTTCAGTTATTCACACATCTTTCAATTTATTCTCTCTAATGAGTAATATATATTTTTCACAATGGCAAGCTCAAAGATTCAATTCAAAAGGAAATTTCCAACAATGAATACAACTCACTGCAATTGATTCAACATAGGTTTAAAGAGTTATCACATCAATGGGGTCATGGAAAGAAAGCTCATTCAACATACCTATGAATTTGAGTAAAGCATAACAGAACAGAAAAAAAAAAAAGAAAAAAACTGTGGCTACATGTGTGTGCATTGAAAGCAAAAATGAAAAAAAATTCAAGCTGTGGTTATTTAAACTAAAAATTAAAGCAAAAATGGACTAAAAATAAAAGTTCAGAGATATGCACCCCACACTTAATTCATGCATTGTCTTCAATGTATTGGAAAAATTAAAATTCAAAGGAAACTAAGTACTCCCCTGGTGTGGTTGTGAGCGCCCTTGTTTAAGGTCACGGGCTGGACCTTCTCCATTTGATCAAGGCTCAAGTAATTGGGGGAGGAAAAAGGGTCCCAAATGAATAAAATAAAAAGTGTAGCATGTCTTTTGTTTTGGTCATAACCCATCCTATTTCTTTCATGTACTCATGAAGTAACATGATTAGCTTCTCCTCTTTTAGGTGAGGTGTGCCTCTAGCCCTAATGTTTACATTTTTGACATGATTGGGCAGCACTTCGAATTCCAATTCATATTTCTCCATAGGTGGCTACAATTTGGTACTGAATTTGGGCAAAACGAATTCTACCTTATCCTCTTATTTGGGCGATTTGACTTCCACTTTCTGAAGTGGGACGGGTGGTCCATGGCTTGTCTGTGGGCTGAGTTGAAGAGGTGCGGGTGGACCTTTGCCTTTCTGCGTTTGGTCGCAGTCCACCTGCTGAATGCTGCAGACTTTTACTTTCAGTTCTAGTTCTTTTTGGCTTCCTTCATCTTTTTGGCTAGCCTCCCTGCAAAAGTCATCGTTTAGCATATCATCTTGATTCATATAAAAAACTTCTTGGTTCAAACAATCAATGATATCTAAACTATCAATAGGTTCTATTTGACCAGTTTGTTTGGACAAACAATTTTCTAGCTGTTTTTCTTCAGCAGCATGTTCTTGTACTTGTGAACATTCATCATCAGCCTTGACATCTTGAAACTCTTCCTCACTTTTTAACATGAGTGCACTTAATGAGGTGGCCATTTGTCCCATCTACGTTTGGAGGCTTTGAACAGAGTTTGCCAATGACTTCACCATCTCTTCAAGGTGCATGTTGGGGCTTGGAGGTGCCGCTGGAGCTTGGTTTCTTTGATAGTTCTGGTAGTTGTTAGCCCTAGCATAGCCGTAGTTTGGATGGTCTCTCCAACCTGCATTGTAAGTGTCAAAGTAGGGATCATATCTAGGCCGGCTATTGAATCCTCCAAATGCATTGACAGAACGGTTGTCGAAACCGGTAAAAAATAATCAATTCAGCTACCAACAATATTAATACTGTAGATAGTGGTGAAAGGATCGTATCCACAGGGAATTGATACTTATTTACCTTCCTTGAGAGGACCAAACAGAAGAGCAGAAAATAAAATGAAAGTAAAGTGCAAGTAAAGTGAAAAGGGAGGGGTTTTGAGATTGATTTGATTAGACTAATAAAAAAAAACAATTAAAAAGAAAGCGAACGACAAATTAAGGATAAAACAATGATGGTAAAAACTCTAGTTGAAGATTCGGATTCACTTTGGTTGATGGGATTGGTCATTGACACATATGTTCTTTTGCTTGATTCAATAAATTAGTCATGGCGATTGAAGATGCTTCTCACAACCATACTTCTCCTTTATTATTGACCAATTAGGGAGAGTCCTCTAATTAATTACTAATCAACAAATTGCAAGGAACGTCCTTGAGCCTTAGGCTTACTAACAATTGTCAATTGCATTAAGATATGGAGAAAACCAATTATAGTTACCCACAAGCATGGTGACAATACTAGATCATGCAATATCCTTGACTTTTACACCAAGCGTTCTTATGTTTGAACAATCCAAGCAATTACGTACTTAAAATTATCCAAACTAACAAATATCAATTACCTTGCAATCAAGAATCAATGTAGATCTAAATAACAAAGCAATAATGTCTTAAAGCATGAAATTACATGAATATTGAAAAGCAAAAGATTAACAATGTAGTCCAAGTCTCTCAATCAAAATTACAACCAAAGCTTCACCTACACTTCAACTAGAAACAAAGGTTTCAACCACTCATGGCTGAAACAAAACCAAAATAAAAAGAAAGGAAAAAGGAGAAGAGGAGCTGAAGCTTGGAGAAGAAGGAGATGGCGTCCTTGCTTGATCCGGATGGGAGAAGGAGAGGAGAAGAAGACTCTAAAAACGTGGCAGCCACTTAGAGTACCTTTTTATAGAGTTTAGATGCTGCCCTTGGTCTCCCTTGCTTCCTAATTAGTGTTGAGGCTGCCCAAGGTGTTGCCCATGCTCAACTTGCTGCCCAAGTTGTTGCAGAAGAGGAAAGAATCGGATGACAAGCTCTTCAGAAGGTATGTGCGCGCGGTTGGCTTTCAGAATAGGAAAGGAGCGTACCTTGTGCTTGAAAAGGAAGGAAGAGAGATCCAAGGCTGCCAATAGAGGAAGGAGGCGCGCCCAAGCCTTCAGAAGGAAGGTGGAATGCGCGGCACTCTTGAAGAGGAAGGAAGGCACGTGGATGGTGCTTTGCAGAAGAGGTAGGCGCGCAGATGCTTCTGAATGGGAAGTATGAGTTGTCCGGATTTCCTATTTAGGTGGAGCCTCTTTCGAATTATGAATCTGGACTGAATAAAGGCCAAATGCATCTTGAGATATTGCTTCCTGAATAGGAGAATCTTGCTGAGGTGTCTGCATATCTTAAAACAAGGAAAGAAAGTTTTGCAATTCAAATTTTGAACGATCTGCTGACTGCACTTTCCTCATCTGTTGCTTTCCTTATTTTGACCTCGCCTATAAGGAAAGAAGGATCTGCAAAATATTCTGTTGATTGCGCTTTCCTTTTCCGACACTTTCCTTATTTGACACCTTCCTTGTTTAGCTTCATATTCTGAAAAAGGCAAGGAAGATCTGCAGTTTGAATTTCAAACAGTCCGCCAACTGTGCTTTCCTTATCTGACTCTTTCCTTATTTAGAACTTTCCATATATGATAAACTTTCCTTATTTGGAACTTTCCATATTTGGCACTTTTTGGCAGTTTTAAGAGCATTTTCACCAGAATGTCTTTTCACACCGAGTTTCTGCAAAACATGAACAAGACCACAAAATTAGGCAGAAAATGTGCAAATAAACCTCATTAACATCATGATAATATGGCCTAAATTATGCTCTGTCAAATAGCCCCACACTTAACCTTTTGCTTGTCCTTAAGCAAACAAACATAGTCAAACAAACTCTCTTTGCTTTGATCCTTTATGTCCACTTAAACTCTTACTCTAGACCCCTATTTTGAATCATTGCAATAAAGAATATATGCATCAAGGTTACTTATCTTTTTCCTTGTTTCCCTTTACTTACCATGGCTAGGATTGGTTTTCCTCAAGAGAGAGATCATACATGCATAAGTTCTTGTTCAATTAAGACATATTCTAGCTTTCAGAGTGACTTGCCCTTACCTTGAAGTACTTTATTCAGCCTTTTGCACTTATTCTTGCTTGAAAAAGTCACCAACCTTTTGACGTGAAGGTACATATTGGTGATACCCACCCCCAGTTACTCAATTGGTCACCTGTCCAAGTGGCTACTAGCTCTGTTCATAGTCTTTTGACCATTGGAACAGTTTTCAAATTGTGCTTATGAAGTCTAGGCCTTTTCTAAATTTCTTTCTCAATGATTTGGGCAAATCAACACCAATTGCTAAAACAAGTCATGTTAAGTTCATTCACACATCAATCAATTCATTCTAAAAAATGAGTGTCATCAATATGTTTTTCACCATGGCAAGCTCAAAGATTCAATTCAAAAGGCAATTCCCAAACATGAATATAACCTATTGCAATTGATTCAACATAGGTTTAAAGAGTCATCACATTAATGGGGTCATGGCAAGAAAGTTCATCCAACATAGTTCATGAGTTTGAGTGAAGCAAAAGAAAAGAGAAAAAACTGTGGCTAATCAAACGCAAACTGAAAGCAACACAAACTGAAAGGGAAAACTGAAAAGAAGACGCAATCTGAAAGGAAAGATGTGTCTAAAGCAAGCTAAAAATTAAAGCAAAATAAAAATTTAAAAATTTCAGATTCTGCACCCCCACACCTAATTCATGCTTTGTCCTCAATGTGTTAAGAAAACATAAAAGAATAAAGGAAACTGAGTACTCCCCTTGGGTGTGGTTTGCATGGTGCGATGAAGCCTATTCAGAATGGGTGACGAACAGGTGTTCGTCTGGAAAGTCCTCATTGACTGGATATGGCGCAGAGCTAGAGGGGAACCGGCTGAGGTGGTTGGCCACTAAATTCTCTTTCCCTTTCTTGTCTCGGATTTCTAGATCAAACTCTTGCAATAACAAAATCCACCAAATGAGTCTCGATTTTGATTCCTTTTTCTTGAGCAAATATCGCAGGGCAGCATGATCAAAATAGATGGTGACCTTGGTTCCCAAGAGATATGGTCTGAATTTCTCTAAGGCAAATACAACAGCTAAGAACTCCTTTGCTGTTGTTGAGTAGTTGCTTTGGGCAGCATCCAGTGTGCGGGATGCGTATTAGATCACATGGGGTGAGTTCCCCACACGTTGCCCCAAGACCGCCCCCACAGCATAGTTGCTTGCATCACATATGATCTCAAAGGGCAAGTTCCAGTCAGGTGCCTGAATGATGGGAGCAATCACAAGCAGTTTTTTTATCAAATCAAATGCCTTCTCACAATTTGCATCAAAATAAAAAGTTACATCCTATTGGAGCAATCTACACAATGGCAATGTAATTTTTGAAAAATCTTTTATAAATCTCCTATAGAACCTTGCATGGCCAAGGAAAGAGTGAATCTCTTTAACATTTGTGGGGTAAGGCAAATCTTTAATGGTATCCACCTTTGCTTTGTCTACTTCAATGCCTTTAGCTGAAACAACATGGCCTAATATCAAACCTTGGTTAACCAAAAAGTGACATTTTTCATAGTTCAAAACAAGATTTGATTCAAGGCATCTCTGTAGGATCTTATCAAGGTTAGCAAGGCATTCTTCAAAAGAGTTGCCATACACTGTAAAATCATCCATAAATACCTCAATGATTTTTTCAACATAATCAGAAAATATGCTCATCATACATCGCTGAAAGGTGGCTGGAGCGTTGCAAAGTCCAAATGACATTCTTCTGAAGGCAAAAGTGCCAAAAGGACAGGTGAATGTGGTCTTCTCTTGATCTTCTGGGGCCACAGGAATCTGGTAAAAACCTGAATAACCATCAAGACAACAATAGTGGGATTTACCTGCGAGTCTCTCAAGCATCTGATCAATGAAAGGCAAAGGAAAATGATCTTTCCTTGTGGCTGCATTTAGCTTTCTGTAATCCATGCAAACTCTCCATCCATTCTGAACTTTAGTCGGAATGGGTTCTCCTTCATCATTTGGCACAATGGTGATCCCATTTTTCTTTGGAACCACATGCACAGGGCTTACCCATTTGCTATCAAAGATAGGGTAGACGATACCTGCGTTTAGAAGCTTGATTATCTCATTTTTCACAACCTCCATCATGGGTGGATTCAGTCTTCTTTGAGCATCCCTGACTGGCTTGCATTCTTCCTCAAGGTGTATTTTATGCATGCATGTGGTGGGGGAGATGCCCTTGATGTCATCTATGGTCCAACCTATGGCTTGCTTGGCTTAATTGATTGGACACTATTACTGGAAGTGTCTTTTCAGCCCCTAAGTATGCATATTTCAAGTGGCCTGGAAGAGGCTTCAGATCTGATTTTGAATTTTTTTGGTCTGCAATCTGCTGTCTTGCTGAACTAGATTCTGCTCTTTCCTTCTGAACATGGACTGTCGGCAGTGGAGATTTGATCTTCTGCGTTGGAGACTGAAGAGTGTGACTGCATGGACTTTCTGCGTTGGAAGCTGAAAGGGCTGCGATGGGAACTGTGGTGAAGGATTCGGCGGCCGAAGGATGGTGAGGTTCGGCGGCCGAATGATGGCAAGGTTTGGCGTCTCTTTCCGAACCGTGATGAGATTCGGCGGCTCCTTCTGAATAGGTGCTACCTGTGGGGGTTCACAATTGATCTGCTGGATACCGCAGACTGTTCCTGCCAGGTTTGGCTCTTTCTGGATCTCATCATTTTTCTGGTCAGATTCCCTGCAGAAGTCATGGTTTAGCATCTCATCATGATTATCATTAAAAATTTCCTGGCTCAAACAGTCAATCATATCTAAACCATAAACAGGGGAAAAATCATGGGGATATCTCATAGCATCATAGACGTTAAATTTAATCACTTCTCCTTCGAATTCCATGGTCAAGGTGCCATTATGCACATCTATTTTGGTTCTGGCAGTGCTGAAGAAAGGTTCGGCGTCTCTTTCCAAACCGTGATGAGATTCGACGGCTCCTTCTGAATAGGTGCTACCTGTGGGGGTTCACAACTGATCTGCTGGATACCGCAGACTGTTCCTACCAGGTTTGGCTCTTTCTGGATCTCCTCATTTTTCTGGTCAGATTCCCTGCAGAAGTCATGGTTTAGCATCTCATCATGATTATCATTAAAAATTTCCTGGCTCAAACAGTCAATCATATCTAAACCATAAACAGGGAAAAAATCATAGGGATATCTCATAGCATCATAGACGTTAAATTTAATCACTTCCCCTTCGAATTCCATGGTCAAGGTGCCATTATGCACATCTATTTTGGTTCTGGCAGTGCTCAAGAAAGGTCGTCCAAGAAGGATGTCTGAAGAGGTATTGCTATGGTCATCCTTCATGTCGATCATATAAAAATCTGCCGGGAAGACCAGTTGGTCTACTTGCACAAGAACATCTTCTAGTACTCCTTTAGGATGTACTACAGATCTGTCTGCCAATTGAATCACCACCCTTGTGTTTTTAAGTGCACCTGCATTCAAAGAGTTATAGATAGAAAGAGGCATTACATTGATTGATGCACCTAAATCACACATGGCTTTCTTTATGCCTACGTTGCCAATTTGACATGAGATGGAAAACATCCCTTTATCCTTGCACTTAGCTGGGAGTTCTCTTTTTATGACAGCGGTCACAACTTCTCCCACATTCACTTTTTCTCTTTCAGCAAGCTTCCTGCGATTAGTACACAATTCTTTCAGAAACTTTGTGTACCTGGGGATCTGTTTCACAGCGTCTAGCAGAGGTATGTTGATTTCCACTTTCCTGAAGGTCTCAAGAATTTCTTTTTCTTCTCTTTCTTTCTGTGATTTCTCAAACCTTTTTGGAAAATGATACGGATCCAATAGGGCAAATTTCTAACAATGGTGTGGAGCAAACTTATATCATTCAAATGGATCTAAAAGGAGTTCAAAATCATATTCATATGATCCATATATATTTGGGGTGTGCTTCAACTCATATGGGACAGATTTGGTGCAACACTTGCAATCGTATGCTTAGGGAGCCTAATCAAACCTATGGCCTAAAACTACACAAAGGGAAGCCTAAAGTGAAGATCAAGTAAGGGTTTTGTGAAGATTCAGCTTTGTTATGATGGGCTTGCTATATTTTTATTATTTAACACTTGTTTTTATTTTAGTTTTGTTTGGGCTTGTATTCTAGCCATACTTTATCTATTAAGTTTTAGAGTGTTGGGCCATGTTTTGGGCTTATGTTTTAATACTTATGTGTTATTTTAGTGTGTGATTGGGCTTGGCCCTTATGCGTTTAAGTTAGGTCCAAGAAGAGTGTCTTAGGGTTTTATTTGTTTTTCTCCTTACTATATAAGGATAAAAAATAATTGTAAGAGGCAGCTTTTAATTAAAATTTCAGAATTCTTTTCATGCCTTTGGCGTGTATTGCTTTGAGTGAGAGTGAGGATTTGCTTTCATCAAGTGCACCAGGAATCTTGGCTAACTTACCAACTATTCGTTGTGGCGTTTGTCGGATTCTCATCTAAATGCTTCGATCATTGGTGTTTCAGCTTCTCTAAGTGTGGGGTGCCATAGGAGGTGGGTTTATCAAATCTTTGGATTCCATATCTACTTGTGCGTGTGGGTTTGAGGCTTGTGCCATAGGGTTCCGCGTCAGTTGGTATCAGAGCCAAAGTGAGGTAAATTCTTATTTATCTCAGGATCTAGAGTTTTTTGTTTAGTTTTCTTTTCTTCGTTATTGATTTCGGTGAAAGCTTTTGTATTCATGGTTGTACCTTCTTGATAAATTATCACATAATCTCTTTTGGAAGAAAATTCGAAATCCAAAAACAAAACAAAAAAAAAATGAAAAAAAAATTCGCCTTTGCCGTATTTATCTTGATCTGGCCGAAATTGTGATATGCTTCCTTTTTCATCTATATTTCCTTACCTATCTCAATTGATTGCTGTAGTTTATGGAAATCAAGTTTGAATTTTGAATTGGATTGAATCCAGATTAGGAGACAAAAGAAATCTGCCTATTCCTTAAGGTGTACATTTAAGGCAACTACATCTAAATCAATTTGATGTCAAATTCTTCTTTTAAAACCAGAATTTTCGTCCATGTTTCTAATCTGAGTGAAATTTACATTTTTCTTTTCTGATTCTATTTGTGGGGTTTTGATACTTTCCTTTTTGGGTAGATTTATATAGATCCATATTTAATTTGCTTTGAAATGAATTAAATTCAAACTTTTATTCAGGTTCATTTTTTTATTTGAATTCTAAGTTTCTTTTTTTGGTTTAAACTTGATTTTACTTCCTTGACATTGCTTGAGTATTGTTTGCTTGGGTCTATACTCTAGGTGATATTTTTCAAGTAGCACAAAGCCTAGTTCGTGCGTTACTTTCCAAATTGTCAGTGTCTTCTTTCTAGTTTTTTTGCGCGCTTCCTTCTTTCTTTAGGTTTTCTTCTTTGTTTCATTAAACGCACCTTGTGGTTGGTTGGTTGACCTTAGTTTCTGAAGTGCAATTGAAGAATCAGTAAAAGAATGGTAAGAGTGCAAACACTTGAGTACTTTTTTTAACACAATATTTGCTAGTTCTTTTTGTTCTTTGTTGATTTAAGGTAGGATGAATAAAGACAAGAATGTGGTGGATCGTACTGATGGAAGTGAATCGAATATGGGTAACGATTATAAGCTCTTTAAGAAGTCAGTCAGTGGTGAGTTACAAAGGCTCAATAAGACTCTTGAGAGGTTGACTGAAACTATGGAGAGTTTGAATGTCTCACAAGCTTCCACTTCTACAAGAATACCTTAAAAAACTCCTAATTGCAATAATGACTGTGATGATTCGGATGTGTTGGTTAATAATGTGTTGCTTGCTGTACATTGTGAGATGCTTGTTGCTAGGCGTGCTCCGAATATGCAGATTAAGGAAGAAAGCCTAGAACAACAGGAAAACATATTTCACACTAGGTGTTTGGTTAATGGAAAAGTGTGTACTCTCATTATTGATGGAGGTAATTGCACAAATGTGGCTAGTGTGTATATGGTGGAAAAATTGGGCTTGACTTCTATTAAACACCCTAAGCCATATAGATTGCAATGGTTGAATGATTGTGGTGAGGTTAGGGTTACACGCCAGGTGGTTATACCATTTTCTATTGGTAGGTACAAGGATGAGATCTTGTGTGATGTGGTACCTATGCAGGCAAGCCATATGTTGTTGGGTAGACCGTGGCAAGATGATAGAAAGGTGCAACATGATGGGTTCAATAACAAGTACTCCTTCACTCATGAAGGACAGAAGGTTATACTCGCTTCTTTATCACCTCAAGAGGTATATGTTGATCAAATAAAGATGCTGGAGAGGGAGAGGGAGGCTTCGGCCTTGGCCACAAAGGGGAGTGAGAGCTTGAATTCTGTGGAAAAGAGGAGAGAAAAGAGTGAGTTTGAGGGTAAAGAGGCTGGAAAAGAATCAAGACTAGTTCAAGGAGGGAAGGTGGAGAAAGAAAAGGGGAAAGAAGAGGCTAAAGTTCCAATCTCAACTTCCATAGAGATTGAAATTGAAGAGGAAGTTATAATGCATGAATCTAATATAGTGTTGTTGAGAATTCCATCAATGAACTTATAGAAGAGGTTGTGAATGATGAGGGATATGGGGAGCACGTGATTGATGAGGTGGAGGAGGTGAATGAGACTGTTTTGGAAGTTGTAGAGGAGAATGGGTCACATCCACAGGATCTTTCTATGACTAATATTTTTATGCCTAGTTCATTTGTACTTGATGTGCAGGTTGTTGATGAAAACATTCATGACGAAAGTTTTATCCTATCTCCACCTATTCAAAAGGAGGTCTTTGAAGATACATGGGTTCCTAAAACTTTCCTTTTTGACATAAATATCAGCAAGATTCGAGGACGAATCTTTTTTAAAGAAGGAGAGAATGATACGGATCCAATAGGGTAAATTTCTAACAATGGTGTGGAGCAAACTTATGTCATTCAAATGGATCTAAAAAGAGTTCAAAATCATATTCATATGATCCATATATATTTGGGGCGTGCTTCAACTCATATGGGACAGATTTGGTGCAACACTTGCAATCATAGGCTTAGGGAGCCTAATCAAACCTATGGCCTAAAACTGCACAAAGGGAAGCCTAAAGTGAAGATCAAGTAAGGCTTTTGTGAAGATTCAGCTTTGTTATGATGGGCTTACTATATTTTTATTATTTAACACTTGTTTTATTTTAGTTTTGTTTGGGCTTGTATTCTGACCATACTTTATCTTTTAAGTTTTAGAGTGTTGGGCCATGTTTTGGGTTTATGTTTTGATACTTATGTGTTATTTTAGTGTGTGATTGGGCTTGGCCCTTATGTGTTTAAGTTAGGTCCAAGAAGAGTGTCTTAGGGTTTTATTTGTTTTTCTCCTTACTATATAAGGATAAGAAACAATTGTAAGAGGCAACATTTAATCAAAATTTCAGAATTCTTTTCATGCCTTTGGCGTGTATTGCTTTGAGTGAGAGTGAGGATTTGCTTTCATCAAGTGCACCAGGAATCTTGGCTAACTTATCAACTATTCGTTGTGGCGTTTGTCGGATTTTCATCTAAATCCTTCGATCATTAGTGTTTCTGATGCGGAACCCCGGCCTATTAGAGACTGAAACGACACATACCCTAGTAAAAAGAACTTAATTCAGAAAATAATTCCCCAATCTAAAGCACCCTTAATTAACATGCAATTAAGAACACTTATAATGGATTGATTTTAAGAGCAGCAAGAATAAGAAACATACAAGTTAGTATCAAACCTTATTCGTGATGCAATGTCAAGAACCAAGATCTCTCTTAAGCTCTCAAAGAAGAATCGCATAAAGCAATTGTATTGAATAATTGATAATCTGTGTCTACAATAGAAAAAGAGATGCTTTATATAGCCTAAATTAAGACCCATGATCTTTGCCACTTCCCACTACTATACATGGACCCATGATCTTTGCCACTTCCCACAACTATGCATGGACCCATGATCTATGCCACTATCCACTACTAGATAACTACCCACTACTGTTTAACTACCCACTACCAAATAACTACCCACTACTGGTTAACTACCAACTACTAAATGACTACCCACTATAAATACAAAATTTGAATTGTCAATAAGGAAACATTTGGCCTAATTGACTTGGAATGACCATATTGTTCTTCAACTTCAAAATGAACTTGCAAAGCTTCAACATATTTCTTCATGAATCCTTGAA
Source organism: Manihot esculenta (assembly GCF_001659605.2). Taxonomy (NCBI): domain Eukaryota; kingdom Viridiplantae; phylum Streptophyta; class Magnoliopsida; order Malpighiales; family Euphorbiaceae; genus Manihot; species Manihot esculenta. Next base: position 18,838,386 of record NC_035177.2, on the reverse strand, counting down.
GTGCTTCCTTCAACCTCTTGGATGTCAGCCTTGTAATTGGTCCTTGAGGCAATGCTAGCTCATCATTTTTTGTGTTGTTGGTCGTGCTTACATTAGTTTCAGCTTCTCTAAGTGTGGGGTGCCATAGGAGGTGGGTTTATCAAATCTTTGGATTCCATATCTACTTGTGCGTGTAGGTTTGAGGCTTGTGCCATAGGGTTTCGCGTCAGAAAATGAGGTGGAATTTTGACACTTACCTGTGGATCTGCAGTCAGTCTCTGTGGATCTCCTTTCTAATGACAGCAACCCCCCATAGAAGAATTCTATGAGTGCTTTGTCTGAAATGTCACGCTGAGGACAACCTGTACACAATTTTTTAAATCTATCCCAATAATCATGCAAGTCCTCAGATGGTTTCTGTCTTATGCTACTTATTTCTCTTTTTATACCAATGGCTTTAGAAGTTGGGAAGTATTTATTCAGAAAAGTTACCACCATTTCATCCCATGAATTAATAGATCCAGGTGGCAAATAAAACAACCAGTCCTTAGCATAATCATCAAGAGAGAAAGGAAAAGCTCTTAATCTAACATGATCTTCAGAAATACCTTGAGGTCTCATGGATGAACAAACAATATTGAATTCTTTCAAGTGCTTGTGTGGATTTTCATTTTCTAATCCTCTAAATTTAGGGAGAAGATGGATCAAACCTGTTTTGAGCTCAAAAGGAACAGTCAGAGGTGGATAGTTGATGCACAGAGGTGCTTGCTCACCTACAGGAGTTGCCAATTCTCTCATGGTTCTCTCTCTTGGCTCTGGGGCTCTCACGGCTTGATTTTCTTGCCTAATTTCCTCATGGACAGCATGTCCAGCATTGGCAGCAGGTTGTGCCACGTTTTCAGCCATGTCAGATGATTGAGGATGCGCTGGAAGGGTTTCAGAAGGCTGATCTGCGATTGGGCCTATTGTCTGCGCAGATCTAGTTTGTGCAGTCTCCAAATGTGTACCTGTTTGCTTACCTAATCTTCTGATTGTGCGCTCAATTTTCGGATCGTAAGGTAGAATTCCCTCGCGTCCAGATCTGGTCATAAAAGGAAAATAAATCAGTTAAAACAATTCCCCGGCAACGGCGCCAATTTTTGACAGAACCGTTGTCGAAGCCGGTCAAAAATAATCAATTGCGCTACCAACAATATTAATACTGTAGATGGTGGTGAAATGATCGTATCTACAGGAAATTGATACTTATTTACCTTCCTTGAGAGGACCAAACAGAAGAGCAGAAAACAAAATGAAAGTAAAGTGCAAGTAAAGTAAAAAGGGGTGGTTTTGAGATTGATTTGATTAGACTAATAAAAAAAACAATTAAAAAGAAAGAGAATGGCAAATTAAGGATAAAACAATGATGATAAAAACTCTAGTTGAAGATTCGGATTCACTTTGGTTGATGGGATTGGTCATTGACACATATGTTCTTTTGCTTGATTCAATAAATTAGTCATGGCGATTGAAGATGCTTCTCACAACCATACTTCTCCTTTATTATTAACCAATTAGGGAGAGTCCTCTAATTAATTACTAATCAACAAATTGCAAGGAACGTCCTTGAGCCTTAGGCTTACTAACAATTGTCAATTGCATTAAAATATGGAGAAAACCAATTCTAGTTACCCACAAGCATGGTGACAATACTAGATCATGCAATATCCTTGGCTTTTACACCAAGCGTTCTTATGTTTGAACAATCCAAGCAATTACGTACTTAAAATTATCCAAACTAACAAATATCAATTACCTTGCAATCAAGAATCAATGTAGATCTAAACAACAAAGTAATAATGTCTTAAAGCATGAAATTACATGAATATTGAAAAGCAAAAGATTAACAATGTAGTCCAAGTCTCTCAATCAAAATTACAACCAAAGCTTCACCTACACTTTAACTAGAAACAAAGGTTTCAGCCACTCATGGCTGAAACAAAACCAAAATAAAAAGAAAGGAAGAAGGAGAAGAGGAGCCGAAGCTTGAAGAAGAAGGAGATGGCGTCCTTGCTTAATCCGGATGGGAGAAGGAGAGGAGAAGAAGACTCTAAAAACATGGCAGCCACTTAGAGTACCTTTTTATAGAGTTTAGATGCTGCTCTTGGTCTCCCTTGCTTCCTAATTAGTGTTGAGGCTGCCCAAGGTGCTGCCCATGCTCAACTTGCTGCCTAAGTTGTTGCAGAAGAGGAAAGAATCAGATGGCAAGCTCTTCAGAAGGTATGTGCACGCGGTTGGCTTTTAGAATAGGAAAGGAGCGTACCTTGTGCTTGAAAAGGAAGGAAGAGTGATCCAAGGCTGCCAATAGAGGAAGGAGGCTCGTCCAAGCCTTCAGAAGGAAGGTGGAACGTGCGGCACTCTTGAAGAGGAAGGAAGGCGCGCGGATGGTGCTCTGCAGAAGAGGTAGGCGCGCAGATGCTTCTGAATGGGAAGTATGAGTTGTCCGGATTTCCTATTTAGGTGGAGCCTCTTTCGAATTATGAATCTGGACTGAATAAAGGCCAAGTGCATCTTGAGATATTACTTCCTGAATAGGAGAATCTGCTGAGATGTCTTCATATCTTAAAACAAGGAAAGAAAGATTTGCGATTCAAATTTTTAACGATCTGCTGACTGCACTTTCCTCATATGTTGCTTTCCTTATTTTGACCTCGCCTATAAGGAAAGAAGGATCTGCAAAATATTCTGTTGATTACGCTTTCCTTTTCCGACACTTTCCTTATTTGGCACCTTCCTTGTTTGGCTTCACATTCTGAAAAAGGCAAGGAAGATCTGCAGTTTGAATTTCAAACATTTGGCCTAATTGACTTGGAATGACCATATTGTTCTTCAACTTCAAAATGAACTTGCAAAGCTTCAACATATTTCTTCATGAATCCTTGAAGTGCTTCCTTCAACCTCTTGGATCTCAGCCTTGTAATTGGTCCTTGAGGCAATGCTAGCTCATCATTTTTGGTGTTGTTGGTCGTGCTTACATCATCCCCTCCCTCTTGAAAAGGATTCGTCCTCGAATCTGCACCAAAATTAAAAGGAGACAAATCAGAAACATTAAAGGTAGCACTTACACCAAACTCACCTGGCAGATCAATTATGTATGCATTGTCATTGATCCGTTTCAGCACTTGATATGGTCCATCCCCTCATGCATCGAGTTTTGATTTCCTTTGAGTTGGAAACCTTTCCTTTCGCATATGGATCCTAACCCAATCACCTGGTTTGAATACAACTTTCTTGCGACCCTTATTGGCTTGTTTCTCATATATGCTGTTACGCTTCTCAATATGCTCATGCGCTTTCACGTGTATTGATTTAACCATTTCAGCCTTCGCTTTTCCATCTAAATTAGACAACTCGTTCAAAGGTAAAGGCATTAAATCTAGTACAGTTAATGGATTAAAACCATACACAACCTCAAAAGGTGAATAACCAGTAGAAGAATGGACTGCTCGATTATAAGCAAATTCAACATATGGCAAACATTCTTCCCAAGTTTTCAAGTTCCTACCCACAATAGCACGAAGCATAGTTCCTAAAGTCCTATTAACAACTTCAGTCTGGCCATCTGTTTGTGGATGACAAGTAGTAGAAAATAAAAGTTTAGTACCCAATTTCCCCCACAAAACACGCCAGAAATGACTAAGGAACGTAGAATCTCTATCAGAAACAATAGTCCTAGGTATACCATGCAAACAGACTACTTCCCTGAAAAACAAATCAGCTATGTTCGTTGCATCATCAGTTTTATGACATGGAATAAAATGTGCCATCTTGCTAAAGCGATCTACAACAACAAACACTGAATCTCTACCTCTTTTTGTCCTAGGTAAACCTATCACAAAATCCATAGATATATCAGTCCAAGGTTCAGTAGGTACAGGCAAAGGAGTATACAACCCATGTGGCAAGGACTTAGATTTAGCCTGTTTACATGCAAAGCGTTGAGCACAAATTTTCTCTACATATTTTCGTATGTTAGGCCAATAAAAGTGTTCATTCAACATGTCTAAAGTCTTTTGCACACCAAAATGTCCCATTAATCCTCCTGAATGTGATTCTCTAACAAGCAACTCACGCACTGAACAATTAGGTATGCATATTTATTTCCCCCTAAAAAGAAACCCATCATGCAAATAAAACTTTTTAAATGCCCCATGTTCACATGCCTTAAATACATCAGAAAAATCAGTATCATTCTCATACATATCTTTCAAATGCTCAAATCCTAACAACTTAGAACTAAGCATGGAAGTCAATGCATAACGTCTAGATAATGCATCGGCAATCACATTCTCTTTACCTTGCTTGTATTTAATCACATAAGGAAAGATTTCGAGATATTCAACCCACTTACCATGCCACTTGTTCAACTTCCCTTGTCCCTTCAAGTGTTTGAGAGACTGATGGTCGGTATGAATCACAAACCCATTAGGCAGCAAGTAGTGTTCCCAAACTTCAAGAGCCCTAATCAATGCATAGAACTCTTTGTCATAGGTGGAATAGTTCAATTGTGCGCCACCTAACTTCTCACTAAAATATGCTATGGGTCGGCCTTCCTGCATAAGAACAGCACCAATACCAATCCCAGAAGCATCACATTCAATTTCAAAGGTTTTAGAAAAATCAGGTAACCTTAAAACAGGAGCGGTAGTAAGTTTTTCTTTCAATGTGTTAAATGCAAGTTCCTGTTCTTTACCCCACTTAAACCCAACAGCCTTTTTAATAATCTCATTTAGAGGTGCAGCAATAGTGCTGAAATCTCTAACAAACCTCCTATAGAAGCTTGCTAATCCATGAAAGGATCTCACCTCATTAGCATTCTTAGGTGTGGGCCATTCTTGGATAGCCTTAACCTTTTCAGTATCTACCTCAACTCCATATGAACTAATAATAAATCCTAGGAATATGACACTATCAGTACAAAATGTGCATTTCTTAAGATTAGCATACAGTTCATGTTCACGCAACTTCTGTAAAACAAGTTCAACATGCCTAATGTGGTCATCCATGTTTCGGCTATAAATCAATATATCATCAAAATATACAACCACAAACTTACCTAGGTAATCACGCAAAACATGGTTCATCAATCTCATAAATGTGCTAGGTGCATTAGTTAAGCCAAAAGGCATGACTAACCATTCATATAAACCATATTTTGTCTTAAAGGCAGTTTTCCACTCATCACCTAACTTCATCCTAATTTGATGATAACCGCTTTTCAAATCAATTTTTGTAAAGAAAATAGCACCACATAATTCTTCAAGCATATCATCTAATCTAGGAATAGGATGGTGATACTTTACAGTGATTTTGTTGATCGCACGACAATCAACACACATGCGCATTGTTCCATCTTTCTTTGGAACCAACAAAACAGGTACTGCGTATGGACTAAGGCTCTCCCTGATATGTCCCTTAGCTAGCAACTCATCAACTTGCTTTTACAATTCCTTCGTCTCCTCAGGATTGCTACGGTAAGCTGGACGGTTTGGAATCTGAGCTCCAGGAACAAAATCGATTTGATGTTCTATTCCCCTAATGGGTGGCAACCCAGATGGCACCTCCTCAGGAAATACATCCGCAAACTCCTGCAATAACTTAGAAAAAGAACTAGGCAATTCAAGAGTAGGATTAGTCTCAATCATAAAATTGGAACTAAAACGCAATATAATCAAAGCTCTCTTCCCTAAGTATGGTTTCTTCAGCTCTCTCTCTTTACAATAAAAGGAAGACTTGCTGAATTCTTCACTCTTCTCACTCAGCTCTCCTTTTACCTCTACACTCACTAACGTTTTCTCTCCTGCACATCTCTCATTTTTATCCTTTCCCGTGCAGTCACTCTCCTTTGGGCCATTCGAAACTTTCATTTTACTGCTGGCCTCTTTTCCCTCATTCTTTTTACTTGTCTCACCTCCCTTACCCAATTTAGCAGATTGTTGTAATTTCACTTGATCTGCATATACATCTTTAGGAGATAATGGTACAAGTATATGTTTTACACCGAGGAACGTAAAAGAAAATCTATTACTATACCTATCGTGAATGACACGCCTATCAAATTGCCATGGTCTACCTAACAAAATATGTCCAGCCTGCATGGGTACAATATCACAAGTAACCTCATCTACATATTTGCCAATAGAAAATGACACTTTACATTGCTTGGTTACCTTTGCCTCGCCGCTATCATTCAACCACTGAAGTCTGTAAGGATTAGGGTGTTTAATAGTTTCTAGTCCTAATTTATCAACTAAAATAGTACTAGCACAATTAGCTTGACTACCCGAATCTATTATCATGCTACAGACTTTACCACCAACCAAACAACGAGTGTGAATGATGTTTTCACGCTGTTCAAGTCCCTCTTCTTTAATAGAAACATTTAAAGTACACAATATCACTAAGGACTCTCCTTGAACAGGATACTCTTCTATCTCTACATCAGAACAATCTTCTAAAGGTGGTACTTCATTAGAATCAGAATCACTTTCGGAGACTATCTCATCTCCCCTCACTATCATAGCATGTTTATTAGCACACTCATTGGCATAATGCCCATGCCCTTTACATTTAAAGCACTGAATATCTCTAGTTCTATTTGATTTAGGGGCTGATTCATTTTTACCATGAGAGTTGGATGTTTCTTTGGAAGGTAACATGCCTTTTTGAGTTGAAGACTTTTCAAACCTTTTAGGATCAGGCTTGGTGTTCCATTTGGAACCCCATTTGCTGTTGGAGTTTTGAGCAGCCCTGTTGCTCCTCCATCTATTTCAACCTATTTGTCTTTCCACCTTAATTGCAATGTTCACCAAGTCTTCCAAATCAACAAATGGTTGCAAATCAACCACATCAGCAATCTCCTTGTTAAGACCACCAAAGAAATGAGCCATAGTCTAGTCTTCCTCCTCCACTATATTTGCTTTGATCAGGAGCAACTCCATCTCCTTATAATACTCATCAACAGATTTTGATCCTTGGATTAGTCTTTGCAACTGATGATGGAGATCTCTATGGTAATAAGTAGGCACATATTTCTTCCTCATTATTCGATTCATCTCATCCCAACTAGCAATGGGTAACTCTCCATTCCTTCTCCTAGATTTCACAAGCTCATCCCACCATATTAATGCATAATCTGAAAACTCAAGGGCAGCAAGTTTTACCTTTTTTCGTCGGAATAGTTTTGACAGTTAAAAACCATCTCCACTTTACGCTCCCACTCTAAATAGGCATCAACATCAGCCTTACCATTGAAGCTTGGAATCTTCATCTTTATGGAGTTCATACTGTTATCTACATATGGTACACGATCATTGAACCTTCTGGCTCGGACAGGGGCTGATTGTGCCTCATTTTCCACTTCATAGGATGGATCGTGTGTATCATCATCCCTCTGAATGGACTTGCCCTTTGAAGATCTAAGGTTGTCCTCAAGGTTATCCATTCTCGAATTTAGCTTCTGAAAGCTATCCATGAAAGCTTTATATATATCTTTAAGATCAAATGTAGGGTCAGAAGTATCACCAGTATTATGCCCAGACATTATAGAAAAAAAATTCACAATTCTCTCAACTCACGTGTTTAATTTTCAAGTACTCACTTGGTATCTCAAAAGTGCACTTCAGAATAAAGACTCAATAAGCCAAGCTTGTATGATTCAAATAATAAGGAAAGCAAGGAAAGACCTAAGAAGAAAAGATAGGAAACAACACTAGATGCAAACTGACCAAAATGAACAAATAGATTGATTTAGCACACAAAAGTTAAATTTCGTGTACTAAGTGTAATTAGATGTTCAACAATGTGCAATTTGTCAAACTAAATGTAAGGAACCAACAGACAGAAAGACACCAAATTGACAAACTAAGAATCAAAAATTGACAAGACGGATGTGCTTAACACGAAGTTTTCCCTAAGCATGCAATCCTAGGTTAACTGATATTAATATTGACTCAACAAAATTAATTCAAAGCAAGCAAACAAAATAGACACTTAAAACAGCAAGTATTAAGTACAACTGTTTTGTGAAAATACTACCCAAATTTGTCCTAAACCTATCCCAAACATGTATTTCGAATTCCAAGCCCAGAAATATGTTCAAGGTATATGAAATATGATTTATATCAGTAGATATCAATCAGAATGAAGTTTGAACAAATGAACCAAAGTGGCAGAAATTCTTTTTTTTTCCTTTTTTTTTCTTCTTGTTTTGATTTTTTTTTATATGGACAGAAGTAAAACACTGGAAATACTATTCTAAGAGTATTAGAATAACAGCATATGAATTAGGGCAGAAAGCATAAACCAAATCACTAAAGATAGTAATTCAGCTTAAACAAGAATTTAGGGTAAATTTTGATTTGAAGAACAACCAAACAATGTATTCGGCTCTAATAGGTATCCCAAACCAGATTTCCAAAGTGATATATTCAGCCAATAATGGACAAAATTGAATACAAAGACGCAAAGGATAGTTAAGAAATTATTACTAAGCCTAGCTCTGATACCAATTGATGCGGAACCCCAGCCTATTAGAGACTGAAACGACACATACCCTAGTAAAAAGAACTTAATTCAGAAAATAATTCCCCAATCTAAAGCACCCTTAATTAACATGCAATTAAGAACACTTATAATGGATTGATTTTAAGAGTAGCAAGAATAAGAAACATACTAGTATCAAACCTTATTCGTGATGCAATGTCAAGAACCAAGATCTCTCTTAAGCTCTCAAAGAAGAATCGCATAAAGCAATTGTATTGAATAATTGATAATCTGTGTCTACAATAGAAAAAGAGATGCTTTATATAGCCTAAATTAAGACCCATGATCTTTGCCACTTCCCACTACTATACATGGACCCATGATCTTTGCCACTTCCCACAACTATGCATGGACCCATGATCTATGCCACTATCCACTACTAGATAACTACCCACTACTGTTTAACTACCCACTACCAAATAACTACCCACTACTGGTTAACTACCAACTACTAAATGACTACCCACTATAAATACAAAATTTGAATTGTCAATAAGGAAACATTTGGCCTAATTGACTTGGAATGACCATATTGTTCTTCAACTTCAAAATGAACTTGCAAAGCTTCAACATATTTCTTCATGAATCCTTGAAGTGCTTCCTTCAACCTCTTGGATGTCAGCCTTGTAATTGGTCCTTGAGGCAATGCTAGCTCATCATTTTTTGTGTTGTTGGTCGTGCTTACATTAGTTTCAGCTTCTCTAAGTGTGGGGTGCCATAGGAGGTGGGTTTATCAAATCTTTGGATTCCATATCTACTTGTGCGTGTGGGTTTGAGGCTTGTGCCATAGGGTTTCGCGTCAGAAAATGAGGTGGAATTTTGACACTTACCTGTGGATCTGCAGTCAGTCTCTGTGGATCTCCTTTCTAATGACAGCAACCCCCCATAGAAGAATTCTATGAGTGCTTTGTCTGAAATGTCACGCTGAGGACAACCTGTACACAATTTTTTAAATCTATCCCAATAATCATGCAAGTCCTCAGATGGTTTCTGTCTTATGCTACTTATTTCTCTTTTTATACCAATGGCTTTAGAAGTTGGGAAGTATTTATTCAGAAAAGTTACCACCATTTCATCCCATGAATTAATAGATCCAGGTGGCAAATAAAACAACCAGTCCTTAGCATAATCATCAAGAGAGAAAGGAAAAGCTCTTAATCTAACATGATCTTCAGAAATACCTTGAGGTCTCATGGATGAACAAACAATATTGAATTCTTTCAAGTGCTTGTGTGGATTTTCATTTTCTAATCCTCTAAATTTAGGGAGAAGATGGATCAAACCTGTTTTGAGCTCAAAAGGAACAGTCAGAGGTGGATAGTTGATGCACAGAGGTGCTTGCTCACCTACAGGAGTTGCCAATTCTCTCATGGTTCTCTCTCTTGGCTCTGGGGCTCTCACGGCTTGATTTTCTTGCCTAATTTCCTCATGGACAGCATGTCCAGCATTGGCAGCAGGTTGTGCCACGTTTTCAGCCATGTCAGATGATTGAGGATGCGCTGGAAGGGTTTCAGAAGGCTGATCTGCGATTGGGCCTATTGTCTGCGCAGATCTAGTTTGTGCAGTCTCCAAATGTGTACCTGTTTGCTTACCTAATCTTCTGATTGTGCGCTCAATTTTCGGATCGTAAGGTAGAATTCCCTCGCGTCCAGATCTGGTCATAAAAGGAAAATAAATCAGTTAAAACAATTCCCCGGCAACGGCGCCAATTTTTGACAGAACCGTTGTCGAAGCCGGTCAAAAATAATCAATTGTGCTACCAACAATATTAATATTGTAGATGGTGGTGAAATGATCGTATCTACAGGAAATTGATACTTATTTACCTTCCTTGAGAGGACCAAACAGAAGAGCAGAAAACAAAATGAAAGTAAAGTGCAAGTAAAGTAAAAAGGGGTGGTTTTGAGATTGATTTGATTAGACTAATAAAAAAAAACAATTAAAAAGAAAGAGAATGGCAAATTAAGGATAAAACAATGATGATAAAAACTCTAGTTGAAGATTCGGATTCACTTTGGTTGATGGGATTGGTCATTGACACATATGTTCTTTTGCTTGATTCAATAAATTAGTCATGGCGATTGAAGATGCTTCTCACAACCATACTTCTCCTTTATTATTAACCAATTAGGGAGAGTCCTCTAATTAATTACTAATCAACAAATTGCAAGGAACGTCCTTGAGCCTTAGGCTTACTAACAATTGTCAATTGCATTAAGATATGGAGAAAACCAATTCTAGTTACCCACAAGCATGGTGACAATACTAGATCATGCAATATCCTTGGCTTTTACACCAAGCGTTCTTATGTTTGAACAATCCAAGCAATTACGTACTTAAAATTATCCAAACTAACAAATATCAATTACCTTGCAATCAAGAATCAATGTAGATCTAAACAACAAAGTAATAATGTCTTAAAGCATGAAATTACATGAATATTGAAAAGCAAAAGATTAACAATGTAGTCCAAGTCTCTCAATCAAAATTACAACCAAAGCTTCACCTACACTTTAACTAGAAACAAAGGTTTCAGCCACTCATGGCTGAAACAAAACCAAAATAAAAAGAAAGGAAGAAGGAGAAGAGGAGCCGAAGCTTGAAGAAGAAGGAGATGGCGTCCTTGCTTAATCCGGATGGGAGAAGGAGAGGAGAAGAAGACTCTAAAAACATGGCAGCCACTTAGAGTACCTTTTTATAGAGTTTAGATGCTGCTCTTGGTCTCCCTTGCTTCCTAATTAGTGTTGAGGCTGCCCAAGGTGCTGCCCATGCTCAACTTGCTGCCTAAGTTGTTGCAGAAGAGGAAAGAATCAGATGGCAAGCTCTTCAGAAGGTATGTGCACGCGGTTGGCTTTTAGAATAGGAAAGGAGCGTACCTTGTGCTTGAAAAGGAAGGAAGAGTGATCCAAGGCTGCCAATAGAGGAAGGAAGCTCGTCCAAGCCTTCAGAAGGAAGCTGGAACGTGCGGCACTCTTGAAGAGGAAGGAAGGCGCGCGGATGGTGCTCTGCAGAAGAGGTAGGCGCGCGGATGCTTCTGAATGGGAAGTATGAGTTGTCCGGATTTCCTATTTAGGTGGAGCCTCTTTCGAAATATGAATCTGGACTGAATAAAGGCCAAGTGCATCTTGAGATATTACTTCCTGAATAGGAGAATCTGCTGAGATGTCTTCATATCTTAAAACAAGGAAAGAAAGATTTGCGATTCAAATTTTTAACGATCTGCTGACTGCACTTTCCTCATATGTTGCTTTGCTTATTTTGACCTCGCCTATAAGGAAAGAAGGATCTGCAAAATATTCTGTTGATTACGCTTTCCTTTTCCGACACTTTCCTTATTTGGCACCTTCCTTGTTTGGCTTCACATTCTGAAAAAGGCAAGGAAGATCTGCAGTTTGAATTTCAAACAGTCCGCCAATTGTGCTTTCCTTATCTGACTCTTTTCTTATTTAGAACTTTCCATATATGAAAAACTTTCCTTATTTGGAACTTTCCATATTTGGCACTTTTTGGCAGTTTTAAGAGCATTTTCACCAGAATGTCTTTTCACACCTAGTTTCTGCAAAACATGAATAAGACAACAAAATTAGACAGAAAAGGTGCAAATAAACCTCATTAACATCATGATAATATGGCTTAAATTATGCTTTGTCATGCATGCACTTGTTGGTCATCCTCATAAAATATAGGACATTGACCAGTTGGGTGTCCTACATGTGCGCAAATCCCACATGGTCTGATTCGCTGAAGTTGTTAAGCTTGTTGAGCTCGAGCTATGACAAAACTTTTCATAACAGAGGTTAGTTCAGAAATTTGAGCAGTGAGAATAGATGTACTTACTGTAGCCATGAATCAGTTTCTTGAGTTCAGATCTAGTCATGAAAGAAAAATAAATAAGTTAAATAAACTCCCCGGCAACGGCGCCAATTTTTTATTATGCGGTTGTCGAAGCCGGTCAAAAATAACCTTTTCAGTTATCAACAATTTTACAACTGCAGATAGTGGTGAAAGGATCGAATCCACAGGGAATTGATACTTACCTATCTTTCTTATTAAGACCAAGAAAACAAATTGAAAGTAAAATAAAAATAAACTGCAAGTAAAGTAAAAAGGGGGCGTTTAAGATTGATTCAATTAAACTAATGATGAAAGCAATAAAGTAAGCGAATAATAAAAATAAAGAGATTCAATTATGAGAAAAGATCTAGTTGAAGAATTGGATCCACTTCAGTTGTTGTGATTGATCATTGAAACTTAGGTTCCTTTGTTTGATTCAATAAATTAGTTATGGAGATGGAAGATACTTCTCACCACCATATCTCTCCTTAAGCATAAATTAATTAGGGAACGTCCTCTAACCAATCACTAATCAACAAGTTGCCAAGGAACGTCCTTGGGCCTTAGGCATCTAACAACTGTCAATTGCATTAAGAAATAGAGAGACCTAATTCTAACTACCCAAACGCATGGTGATATCGCTAGATCATGCAATTTTCTTAGTTTTTACACCAAGAGTTACTTATTTTTGAACAATCCAAGCAATTACGGACTTAAAACTATCCAAACTAACAATTTATTACCTTGAAATCAAGAATCAATTGGCCATGTTGATCAAAATAACAAAGCAACAATGGAATTAAGCATGAGATTGCATGAATATTGAAAAAATAAAAGATAAACAATGTGTGTTCAGATCTCCCAATCCATAAAACAACTAAAGTATCTACCAATCTTCAACTAGAAATAAAGGTTTCAGCCACTGATGGCTGAAACAAAACTAAAAATAAAGAAAGAGATGAAGAAGAATGTGGCCACTTGCAATCCCGTATGTGTGTCTAAGGGAGAGTAGAAAAGGCATGGGGAGGCTCCTTATGTTTCTTTTTATAGTTGAAAGTGTTGCCCTAGGTCTCCTTGCTGCCCAAGTTGGTCTTCCTTGCTGCCCAAGTTGGTCTTCCTTGCTGCCCAAGTTGGTCTTCCTTGCTGCCCAAATTGGTCTTCCTTGCTACCCAAGTTGCTGCCCTTGCTGCCCAAGTGTACATTAGTGAGGTGGAGCCTCTTTTTGGATTTTGAATTTTGAATGTGCAAGACTTGGGGGGCAAGTATGTATTTTTTGGCTTCCTTAACAAGTTGAATTTTGAATTTCAAATTTTGAATGTGCATCTTCTTGAGATTTGGCTTCCTCAATAAGGAAAGGGATTCTTGAAGATTTGAAATTTGAATTTCAAATTGCTCTGCTGACTGCACTTTCCTTATTTGCCACTTTCCTTATTTAGCACTTTCCTTAATAAGCTGAATCTTGAATTTTGAATTTTGAATGCTCTTGGAGATTTGAAATTTGAATTTCAAATTACTTTCCTTGTTTATCTCCTCTTCAGTTGCAACTTGGCATGCTTGCTCTCCTTTGTTCCATTTTAGGCAGTTTTAAAGGCATTTTCTCCAAATTACCTCTTTACACCTTTTTTGCAAAATAAGATCAAAATCACAAAATTAGGCAGAAAAAGTGTAAATTAACATCAATAACATCATGATAAAATGGTCTAAATTTGGACTGATTAGGCCTACTCCATCTACAAGCCTAGAACTTATCTCGATGAGCTGGGCTAGGCACGGACCTGCACGTGGGAGACCTGACCTCGGATATCCGTTAGCCCCGTGGGACATGACAAACCCCGCGATGTCCAGGATCATATCCAAGTGGCGCCGAACGGAATTAAATGGCTGCCTGACGATAGAAAATAATGCAGTACATCCATACGTATGGCCAGCGTGACTATGACAGGAGGGTACGAGTGCAGAACGTCGGTTACACGTCACTAGAGGATAAAAAAAAGAAATAAAAGGAAATAAGAGAGAAAAACAAACCAAGCTTACCAAAATATACTCTAAGCCTAACCACTTACTAGATCTCGAACATCAATTGGCACCGTCTGACGGGAAATCCCCAAGAGCACATCTTTAACTAAAAAACATTTATGGAGTTGCAAACTCATTCGGACGCCCTAATGTATAAAGTCTTCCTCACCACCTTAATGGAGCCAGCCCAGGCATGGTTTAACAGCTTGGAGTGGGGGAGCATCAACAACTTCATAGACCTGGCAAGTGTATTCATCAGCAGATTAATTGCTGGAGTTCCTATAGAAAGAAAAATGAATTACTTAGAAACCATGCGGTAGAGGAAGAATGAATCCTTGAGAGAATATGTGGCCAGATTCAATTCTGAGACTTTGCAGATATCTGAGCTAGACGAGAGAATGGCAGTAAAAGCTATGCATAAGGGCATAACCTCCCTGGAGTTTTTTGGGTCGCTATGCAGAAAGCCCCCTACTACCCTATCAGAGCTTATGAAAGGGAAAGAGAAGTACATAAGGCAGGATGATGCCTTGACGACTAGCCGATTTGTTAAAGATGACAGAGAAAGAGGCATGGTTGGGGAGGAAAAGGGACAAGATAGGTCAGAGAGAAGATAGGACTAGGGACTGGAGGCATTGAACAAGCACCAATGGAAAATAAAGGAATAGAGACCTTATCAACTCTGGCTCCCCACTGAAATCACTCCCCTGAATGTATCCAGAGCCAAAGTGGTCATAGCAGTCTAAGACAAAGATTTCGTGTAATGGCCCAAGCCCATGAAAGTAGAGACAAGCAGGAGGGACCTGGATAAATATTGCCAATACCACAGAACACACAGCCATGACACAAATGACTGCTATCGATTAATAAACGAGATAGAAATACTGATTAAGAGAGGCCATCTTTGGAATTTTTTGAATAAGCCAGAAGGCTAGAGGGAATAACAAGTTATGGCTGGAGAAAGGCTCAGGAGACAGATCAGACCACCAATAAATGATAGCTCTAGTAGAATAATCAACATGATTGTAGGAGGGGACTGGAGGCCATATGAGTAGGAGGGGGAAGAAGAGAGGTAGAAATGAAGATGAAAGCAGCGTAGAGGTGATGCAAGTTGCTGAACACTCCCTAATAACCATCTCCTTTTCCCTAGAGGATGCACAGGGGGTGCAGATGCCCTATGATGAGGCCTTGGTCATCGAAGCCATCATCCACAACTTCAGGGTTCGTAAGGTGCTAGTGGACAAGCATAGAAAGGTGAATCTATTACCTTACCGGGTCTTCCAACAGATAAAAATACCCGAGGAACAGCTCATCAGGGACCAAGCCTTGGTCAAAGGGAGGGAACCCTGATAGTGGTGGAAGTAAAAGTAAAAGTAGCCCTCACTCTAGGAGAGCCACCCTTGTCATGGACTCACTATGCAGTATTCCTGGTGGTGAAGTTACATCTGAGTTACAACGCCATCCTAGGAAGACCGATGTTGTATGATTTTGAAGCAGTGACCAGCATTCGGGATCTGACCATGAAATTCCCAACAGAGGCAGGGGTCAAAATCATTCAAAGAAGGCAAGAGGAGATCAGAGCCGTATACCTGGCCATAATAGAGGAACAATACGCCCAGCTTGAGGAGATAAACCCTGAAGTTATGGGGGTTAGAGATGAAAGGAAGGAGGCAAGGACTGAATCTATGGACAAGCTTGAGACCTTCCCATTATTCAGAGAAGAAAGCGACAAGGTCTTCAGCATCAATTTGAGTCTAGAAGAAAGGCAAAAGGAAGCTGCAATGGCCTCAATCTAGGGGCATGCCTTAAGCTTTGGTTGGAAGCCCTCAGATATGCCGGGAATCAATCCTAAAGTAATGATCCACAAACTAAATGTCCTCTCTGACACCAAGCTAGTGAAATAAAAGAAGAGAGTTGACTCGCAGTTATCGAAGCCGGTCAAAAATAACCTTTCCGGTTATCAATAATATTACTACTGTAGATAGTGGTAAAGGATCGAATCCACAAAGGACTGAAAACTTACCTATCTTTCTTAACAAGACCAAAAGAATTAACTGAAAGCAAATAACTGAAAGAGAAGTAAACTAAAACGAGATAAACTGAAAGCAAATAAACTGAAAGTAAAATGGGGGGTTTTGAGATTGATTCAAGAGATCTAAAACTGAAAGCAATAAAAGAAGGCAAATAATTAAAATAAAAGAAATCCATAATGAGAAGGCTCTAGTTGAAGAATCGGATTCACTTCAGTTGTTAGGATTGATCATTGAAACTTATGTTCTTTTGATTGATTCAATAGATTAGTTATGGAGATGGAAAACGCTTCTCACCACCATGTCTCTCCTTAATTATAAACCAATTAGGGAACGTCCTCTAGTTAATCACTAATCAACAAGTTTCCAAGGAACGTCCTTGGGCCTTAGGCATCAAAACAACTGTTAATTGCATTAAGAGATAGAGAGAGCCAATCCTAGCTACCCAAACGCATGAGATGTTACTAGATCATACAATTTCCTTAGTTTTTACACTAAGTGTTCTTATGTTTGAACAATCCAAGCAATTACGGACTTAAAATTATCCAAACTAACAATATATTACCTTGCAATCAAGAATCAACTGGCCACATTAATTAAAATAACAAAGCAATAATGGAATCAAGCATAAAATTGTATGAATATTGAATAAATGAAAGACAAACAATGTATGTTCAGATCTCACAATCCATAAAACAACTAAAGTTTCAACCAATCTTCAACTAGAATAAAAGGTTTCAGCCACTCATGGCTGAAAAAAAAACCAAAAATAAAGAAAGAGATGAAGAAGAGATGTTGCCACTTGCAATCCCGTAGGTGTGTCCAAGGGAGAGTAGAAAAAGCATGGGGAGGCTCCTTATGTGTCTTTTTATAGTTGAAAGTGTTGCCCTAGATCCTTACTTGCTGCCCAAGTTGTGTCTGAAAAGGAAAGTAGCGCGTTGCAAGGCTCTTAGAAGGAAGGAGGCGCGCGTGTAATACCCGGCTAGACTCCGGTATCGAAATTCCTACCGTCCGGTGGAATTTCAGATGTCGGAGACCTCTAGAAGGGTAAAACCATGTTTTCATGAAATGTTTTAATGTTTTTGATGAGTTTTTTAAGTAAAGAGGAAATGAGTTTTTGAATAAAAACACCCTTGGAGGAAACTCAGGTTCGGCCGCCGAAACTCAAGTTCGGCCGTCGAACATGCATGCACTTCGGGAGTGCTTTAGGCCCCCGAAGGCATAAGTGAGGAAAGTCCAGGTTCGGCCGCCGAACCTCAAGTTCGGCCGCCGAACATGGCATGCATGCGGAGGCACTTTCGGCCCCCGAACGTGGCCTGGGCAGCCACTATAAAAGGGTCCCTTAGCCGAAAACGGGCGAGCTTTTTCCCCATTTTCGGCCAAGGTGAGTCCTTCCGCCATTCCTCACCATCCTTGAGTTCTTCCCTTCAAATCTTTCAAGTTTTTCACAAGCTTTTGCTTTGTTTTGAAGATTTTCGAGTTTAAAGCAAGTTTTGGAGCTTTGAGGTTCAAGAACTCAAAATCTCCCACCTTCGAGTTTAGGACGTCTCTCTCTCGATCTTCAAGAGGTAAGAGCCGATCTTAAGCTCATTTCATGTTTAAAGTAAGTTTTATGCAAGATCTATGGGGTAGAATGCATGTTTAGCTCATAGTTAGGTTTTTGGAGTTAATGTTATGATTTGAGCTTATATGATGGATTTGAGTTGTTGTTGTGTGTTGTAGTTGGGGTTTAAGTTAGTTTGAAGCCCCTAGGAGCCAATGTATGTATATTTGCATGATTTGAATGAGTTATATGCATGTTGAGGGATTTGGGAGGCAAATGTGCATAAAGGAGCCAAGTTTCTGCCCTTTGGCAGAAACCAGGTTCGGCAGCCGAAGGAACTTTCGGCCGCCGAACATGGCTGGGGAGGCAGGCCTTTCGGCTGCCGAAGTTGCCCCCGAAAAGAGACTTTCGTCTCTGTCTGGGATTTTCGGCCGCCGAAGGTGCCGCCGAACCTGCCTAGGTTTCGGCTCTGGAGGGACTTTCGGCCGCCGAAGGTGCCGCCGAACCTGCCCTGTTCTGCCTTCCTTTGCATGTTTTTGCATGATTGTTTTGAGGTGCTTTAGGGGGTTTTTGGGGGTTGTTTTCAGAGTAATGTTCTAGTTGTTTGGTCCCTCATTTGAGTCTGCCTGTGTAGGTTCGGACCCGAGGAACCGAGGACCCCAGCAGTGAGTTCAGCTGCTTCTGAGTCAGTAGAGCTTCAGCCAGAGGTGAGTGGAATGACTTTTATGCTTTAAATAAATAAATCAGTTTTAGCATGATTCACACATCATGAATGCCATGAGATATAATAGGATGCTTGCATTAGAATCACGAATATATTGCATTGCATATTATGTTTGATGATGTGGATGAATGTTGAATGATCCTTTAGTCCCCATATGTTATGATGATGATGTTACGGCACGGAAGACCAGTGAGGCCCATTCTACGCCCCTGGCACCATGTAAGAGAAAGACCAGTGAGGCCCATTCTACGCCCCTGGCACAGTTGGTCCATGTTATGTTATGTTATGTAAGAGAAAGACCAGTGAGGCCCATTCTACGCCCCTGGCACAGTTGGACCATGTAGGGGGCTATTGGTGACAAATTCATCCTTGATGTGATTAGCTGTGATGTGATGCATTTCATGTTATCATGTGTTTTAAGTGTTTTATTATTCTGCTCACTAGGCTCTTATAGCTCACCCCTCTCCCTTAACCCCCAGGTTTGCAGGTACAGGGTAGACCAGGAGGTCAGCAAGAGTAAAGAAGTCTTGTGTATGTAATAGTTAGAATGTGGACATGACAAATTGTATAATGATGTATAGATATGTAATGTAATGATATTGAGGTTTAGAAGTGTGCTTGACCATAGTTATTGTAATCCCTTTTGATACATGATTTTAATGTTTATGGATGTCTATGTTTAGCCAACTCAACACATGTATTGCCACCTTTGGGGGCATTGATGAGATCCCACAGAGGGGTCAAGTTTATGATTATGATTATGTTTAGTGCATGCACAGGTTGAGTTTGGCGTATGATAGAATGTATGAAAGAAAAGTTTTAGTTTTTACGTATGTTCTTGATCATGTATGGGGTTAAACAGGTTTCCAGGATGTATGTTTGGCTTGCTACGGGTCCCGGCGGCCTTAAGTCAACCCGGATCCTAGCGCCGGTAGCGGTCCGATTTTCGGGTCGTTACAGAATGGTATCAGAGCCCTAGGTTCATATGGTCGGACCTAGAGTGTCGGGCTCATAGAGGTTATAGAAGGTCAAGCACAATAGGAAGATCATGTCCACTAGGATAGGATGTGGAGTCCTGTCTTGCATGATGATGTGAAATGCCATGATTGTATGCATGTGCATTAATGATATGTGATGAGGGTTCATGTGTGCCCACATGAACCATATGATGCTAATGTTTGCTTGTTATGTGCTGCCTTTCAGAAAACAGGATGAGAGGAACTCGTCGATCTGCACGATTGACTGGAGTGCCACCTGAGGATGAGGGCATGAGTGCCCATCCTCCTACATTGCCTAGGGCAATGTCAAGCAGGTCCAACAGGGACAGAACAGTAAGAGACCCTAGAAGGTCTTTGGATCTGAGTAGAAGCAGATCAGTCAGAGGAACAGTTCAGGGAGGAGCGTCAGAGGACATGGGGGACGATATGGATGTAGAGCAGAGAAGGGATGGCAGTTTGGGAGTTAGTATGTCAGAAGAGGGAATGGGAGAGTCCCAAGGAGGCACTCAGGCCTCGGGATTTGTTCAGCCACCCCACTACCCACACTTCTCACAAAATCCCGGGTATTCGATGGGAGGTACATCGGATTACCCTAGCTTCACCCCTTATCCCACACAGATGCCATACCCACCCTACTACCCACCATATTCACAGTACCCAATGTATCCACCTCCACCTTACTATCCAAATCCAGCAAACCCTACCCCAGGAGATGCTGCACCTCCTCCTCCTCCAGCAGAACCAGCAGCCCCAGTTACCCAACCTTCTAGACCTAGCTCAGCCAGTGGGAGCAAGGTCAAGATGACCGACTACATGAAGTTGGGTGCTCCCCAGTATGAAAAAGGGGATGACCCATTTGTGTATCTTGAGAGGGTTAAGGTGATCACGGATGAGATTGGGGCTGATGACAGTAGAGCCATTCAGATGGCTAGGTTCACGCTTAAGTGCAAGAAGGCACGAGAGTGGTTCAAGAATTATGTGAACCCCAGAGTAGACAGCATGTCTTGGGAAGAGTTTGCAAACGAGTTTGCAGGATGGACTTTCCCAGATAGTTCAAGGGAGCTGAAGATGATAGAGTTTGAGCAGTTGAGGCAGACTGATGAGATGGGTGTAGAAGAGTTCACATACAGATTCTTGGAGCTGTTGCCATTTGCAGGGCAAAATCTTGACACGGATCAGAAAAGGTCAAGGAGGTATATCATGAAACTCCACTCCAGATATTCCTCCTTGATCCAGTCAGCAGATAGGGAGAGCTTCCATGCCATAGTGGATATGGCTCGGAAAATGGAGGCTAGTGCCGTCGTTCAGGGGACATTTAAGCAGTCAGTGGCACAGCCTTCTAGTTCTAAGACCCCAGGCTCTTCTTCTTTTAGTGGAGCAGCTTCAGGCAGCAAGAGGTGGAGCAGTACCACCAAGAAGTCGAAGAAGAACAAGTTTTGGAACAAGGTCAAGTCTAGTCTGGGACTAGGTAGTGGCTCAAGCTCTGGCGCGGATAATGCAGTTTGTGCAAAGTGTGGTAGGCTACACAGGGGAGTATGTCGGGCTGGGACAGCAGCCTGCTTCAGATGCGGGAAAGAGGGACACATGGCTCGGGAGTGTCCTAGGGCAGCTTTTGGAGCACAGTCTCAGCAGACAGCTTCTGGCAGTGTGGCTCAGCCAGCAGCTCCAGCCATGACTCAGGCCAGCGGCAGAGGTAGAGGGAGAGGGGCAGCCTCTTCTTCAGTGGGTTTCAGAGGTGAAGGTCCATCAGCTCCAGCACGGATCTTCACGATGACTCAGCAGGAGGCAGATGCATCTAACACCGTGGTGGCAGGTAATTTAGTCATTGGTTGTTCAGATGTGTATGCCTTGATGGACCCTGGCACATCTCATTCTTTTATTGCTCCGAGAGCCGTTCAGAGGTTGGGGTTGATGATCTCTGAGTTAGAGTGTCCTCTCTGAGTCAGTGGACCCAAGTGTGATCCATCAGTGGCAGAGTCAGTCTGTCAGTGTAGTCCTGTGTTTGTTGAGGGAAGATGCTTGTCCGCCGACCTGGTGGTTCTAGATTTGACAGATTTTGACGTCATTCTAGGGATGGACTGGTTATCTACCCATGGTGCTACCTTGGACTGCAGGGACAAGGTAGTCAGGTTCAGAGTTCAGGATGGGTTAGAGGTTGTCTTCCGGGGAGACAGGAGGTGATACGAACCAGCAAGCACAATCACACGAGAATCAAGGAAGCAAGGATCCATTGGTGCTCCCTAGCGGACCAGTGACAAGGAGCAAAGCTAAGAAGCTTAAAGCAGCTATGAACTTACACATTCAAGAACAAGTAACACAAGAATTGACTGAGCTTGCCTTTAGCAAATGTCTCGTGAAGCTTGAAGACACACCTAAGCTACTCACCTTGCTTAAAGTGTATAATGGAGATAGCGCTGTCTAATTTATTCAGCATTGATATGATGGGCTTGCTACATTTTTATGATTTAACACTTGTTTTATTTTAACTTTGTTTGGGCTTGTATTCTGGCCACATCTTACCTTTTAAGTTTTAGAGTGTTGGGCCATGTTTTGGGCTTATGTTTTAATACTTATGTGTTATTTTAGTATGTGATTGGGCTTGGGCCTTATGTGTTTAAGTCAGGCCCAAGAAGAGTGTCCTAGGGTTTTAATTGTTTTTCTCCTTACTATATAAGGATAAGAAACAATTGTAAGAGACAGCTTTGAAATCAAATTATCAGAATTATTTTCATGCCTTTGGCGTGTATTGCTTTGAGTGAGAGTGAGGATTTGCTTTCATCAATTGCACCAGGAATCTCGATTAACTTATCAACTATTTGTTGTGGCGTTTGTCAGATTCTCATCTAAATCCTTCAATCATTGGTGTTTCAGCTTCTCTAAGTGTGGGGTGCCATAGGAGGTGGGCTTATCAGATCTTTGGATTCCATATCTACTTGTGCGTGTGGGTTTGAGGCTTGTGCCATAGGGTTCCGCGTCAGTTGGTATCAGAGCCAAAGTGAGGTAAATTCTTATTTATCTCAGGATCTAGAGTTTTTTTTTTCTGGGTTTTCCTTTTCTTCGTTATTGATTTCTGTGAGTTTCCTTTTCTTCGTTACTGAGTTTTCCTTTTTTTCTGAGTTTTTTTTTTCTGAGTTTTCCTTTTCTTCGTGCATCACAAAAAAAAAAAAAAAATCGCAATACAAAAAAAATAAAAACGAAAAAAAAAAAAGAATTCCCTTTACCTTATCTTGTTCTGGCAGAAATTGTGATTGTATCTATATTTCCGTACCTATCTCAATTGATTGCTGTAGTTTGTGGGAATCAATTTGGAAATTTGAAATTTGAATTGGGTTGAATCCAGATTAGAGACAAAAGAAATCTGCCTATTGAATTTTATTTGATTTTTTTTTCTGTCTCTATTTGTGGGTCTTGATACTTGCCTTTTTGGGTAGATTTTAATAGATCCATATTTAATTTACTTTGAAGTGAATTAAATTCAAAATTTTCCAGATTCGTTTTTATTTGAATTCTAAGTTTCCTTTTTGGTTTAAGCTTGTTTTTATTTCCTTGACATTGCTGGAGTATTATTTGCTTGTGTCTATACTCTAGGTGATATTTTCAAGTAGCACACCACCTAGTTCTGGTGTTACTTTCCAAATTGTCAGTGTCTTCTTTCTAGTTTTTGTGCGCTTCCTTCTTTCCTTAGGTTTTTTTTCTTTGTTTCATTAAACGCACCTTGTGGTTAGTTTGTTGACCTTAGTTTCTGAAATGCAATTGAAGAATCAGCAAAAGAGTGGTAAGTGTGCAGACACTTGAGTGCTTTCTTTTCTAACACAATATTTGCTAGTTTCTTTGTTCTTTGTTGATTTAAGGTAGGATGAGTAAAGACAAAAATGTGGTGGATAGTACTGGTGAAAGTGAATCGGACATGGGTAACGATTATGAGATCTTTAAGAAGTCAGTCAGTGGTGAGTTACAAAGGCTCAGTAGGGCTCTTGAGAGGATGACCATAAGTATGGAGAGTTTGAAAGTCTCACAGGCTTCTACTTCTACGAGAATGGCTCATCGAATTCTTAACCCCGATAGACCATAAGTCTGAGAACCTCAAGTTCGAGGTGAAGTTGATGATACAGAAGATAATGTCGGACAAGGGAGGGGGAGAGGAGAAGTTCATGGAGGTAATAGAACAGGCGTAGGGTGGAATAGAGGTGGAGATGCTAGGCTTGGCAGAAATGATGATGACACCGAGACATACCAAACCAACACAATTGACGGTGACTTGAGCTCCATAAAGATGAAAGTTCCTGAATTTAAAGGGAATAACAATGCTGAAGAATACATTGAATGGGAGAGAAAAACTGAGCAAATCTTTGAGTGTCATAACTATACCGAGGAGAAGAAGTCTCATATTGTCGCCGTTGAGTTCACTGGTTATGCCTCTTTCTGGTGGGATCAATTGAAATCCACTAGGAGGAATAAGGGCTTAAGGGCAGTTCCACCATGGGACTACTTGAAAGAGTTGATGCGCCAAAGATTTATTCCTTCGCACTATTATAGGGATTTGTACAACAGGTTGGCAAGACTGGTGCAAGGAGGAAAGAGTGTGGAAGAATGCCACAAGGAGATGGAGATGATGATGGCTAGGGCTCATATTGAGGAGGATGAGCAAATGTTGATGTCCAGGTTTCTAGGTGGCCTTAACCACTACATTGCTGAAGAACTTGACATGTACCAATACAATACCATGGAGGATATGGTTGATAAAGCAATGAAAATAGAAAGGCGACACAAGGGCAGAAATAATCTTAAACTCACATACAAGTCCTCAAACAGTGGTGGTGGATTTCCAGGCTATAGAAGTGGAGAAAAGAAAGATTATAAAAGCCCAATCCAAGGGGGCAAAGATTCGGTGGCCACTAACAAAGGACCTTCTCAAGGGAATAACAAGGAACAGTCAGGTACTTCTAACTCTTCTAACCCTACTAGAGAGATAAAATGTTTTAAATGTTTGGGAAAAGGACATATTGCATCTCAATGTCCTAATAAAAGAGTTATGATAGCAACTGCTGATGGGGGTGTAGTGTCTGATTCTGACCATAGTGATGATGAGATAGATGCTAATATGACTGAATTGATTGATGCTCATAATGACTGTGATGATTCAGATGTGTTTGTTGATAATGTGTTGCTTGCTGAACGTGGTGAGATGCTTGTTGCTAGGCGTGCTTTGAATATCCAGGTTAAGGAAGAAAGTCTAGAACAACGGGAAAACATATTTCACACTAGGTGTTTGGTTAATGGAAAAGTGTGTACTCTCATTATTGATGGGGGTAGTTGCACAAATGTGGCTAGTGTATATATGGTGGAGAAATTGGGCTTGGCTTCTATTAAACATCCTAAGCCATACAGATTGCAATGGTTGAATGATTGTGGTGAGGTTAAGGTTACACGCCAGGTGGTTATACCATTTTCCATTGGTAGGTACAAGGATGAGATTTTGTGTGATGTGGTACCTATGCAGGCAAGCCATATGTTGTTAGGTAGACCGTGGCAATATGATAGAAAGGTGCAACATGATGGGTTCAATAACAAGTACTCCTTCACTCATGAAGGACAGAAGGTTATACTCGCTCCTTTATCACCTCAAGAGGTATATGCTGATCAAATAAAGATGCTGGAGAGGGCGAGGGAGGCTTCGGCCTTGGCTACAACGGGGAGTGAGAGCTTGAGTTCTGCGGAAAAAATGAGAGAAAAGTGTGAATCTAAGGGTAAAGAGGCTGGAAAAGAATCAAGACCAATAAATGGCCCATTGGTGAGAGAAAAGATGCAAGAGGGGAGGGCAAAACAGACTTTTTATGTGAGAGCGAGAGAGGTTAAGAGTGCTATTTCTTTAGGGCAGCCCGTGTTGCTTATAAGATATAAGGAGATTTTATTTACTGACACTGATATTAACCTTTCTTGTTTGCCTTCTAGTTTTAAGTCTATGATGCAGGAATTCACTGATGTCTTTCCAGATGAGCTACCTAGTGGATTGCCACCGTTGAGGGGCATCGAGCATCAGATAGATTTCATACCTGGTTCTAGCATTCCAAATAGACCAGCTTACCGAAGCAATCCAATGGAAACAAAGGAAATGCAAAGGCAAATTGACGAGCTTATGGTGAAGGGACTGGTGAGAGAGAGTTTAAGTCCATGTGCTGTCCCTGTGCAGCTTGTTCCAAAGAAGGATGGCTCTTGGCGAATGTGTGTTGATTGTAGAGCAGTTAACAAGATCACAGTGAAGTACAGGCATCCTATACCTCGGCTAGATGACATGTTGGATGAGCTTCATGGTGCCAGGTACTTTACAAAAATTGATCTTATGAGTGGATATCATCAGATTCGGATGAAACCTGGTGATGAATGGAAAACTGCATTTAAGACAAAGTATGGTTTGTATGAATGGTTAGTTATGCCTTTTGGTTTGTCCAATGCACCTAGTACGTTTATGAGGCTAATGAATCATGTGTTGCGTGCATACTTAGGAAAATTTGTTGTTGTTTACTTTGATGATATCTTGATCTATAGCAGGTCTCTCGACGAACATATTGAGCATGTTAGGTTGGTTCTGCAGGTTTTGAGGAAAGAGAGCTTGTATGCTAAACTTAAGAAGTGCACATTTTGTATAGATAGACTTGTTTTCCTTGGTTTTGTTGTGAGTGCACAGGGAATTGAGGTAGATGAAGAGAAGGTGAAAGCTATAAAGGAGTGGCCTATTCCTAAATCTATTTCAGATGTGAGGAGCTTTCATGGCCTTGCAAGCTTTTACAGGAGGTTTGTGCGCGATTTCTCTACGATTGCAGCACCACTCACAGGAATTATTAAGAAGGAAGTTGGGTTCAAGTGGGGAGAGGAGCAACAGAAAGCTTTTGACTGCTTAAAAGGGAAGTTAACATCCGCTCCTATATTATCTTTACCTAACTTTGATAAAACTTTTGAAATTGAGTGTGATGCTTCTGGTATAGGTATTGGGGCTGTGTTGATGCAAGAGAAGAAACCAATAGCCTATTTCAGTGAGAAGTTGAGCGGAGCACATCTCAATTATTCAACCTATGAAAAGGAGTTGTATGCCTTGGTGAGAGCATTGGACGTGTGGCAACACTATCTCCTGCCCAAGGAGTTTGTGATACATACGGATCATGAGTCCTTAAAACACTTGAAGGGACAAGGCAAGTTGAATAAGAGGCATGGTAAGTGGGTTGAGTTTATTGAACAATTTCCATATGTGATTAAGTATAAGCATGGGAAAGACAATGTGGTTGCAGATGCCTTGTCTAGGAGGTATGCTTTAATTAATGTTATGAGTTCTAAATTGCTTGGTTTTGAACATGTTAAGGACTTGTACATTAATGATGTTGATTTCGGCAATGTGTTTGTGGCTTGTGAGCATGGAGCTTTTAACTCTTTTTATAGGCATGATGGTTACTTGTTTAAGGGTAAGAAATTGTGTGTGCCCAGATGCTCTATGCGTGATTTGCTTGTGCTTGAATCTCATTGCGGGGGTTTGATGGGGCATTTTGGAGTACATAAGACTTATGACACCTTATTTGAGCATTTTTATTGGCCCTCTATGCGCAAAGACGTTGAGAAAGTGTGTGCTTCTTGTATTGCATTTAGACAGGCCAAGTCTAAGTCTATGCCTCATGGTCTTTATATGCCTTTACCTGTTCCTAATTCACCTTGGATGGATATTTCTATGGACTTTGTGCTTGGCTTACCTAGGACTAGGCGTGGTAGAGATAGCATATTTGTTGTTGTTGACAGGTTTAGCAAGATGGCTCACTTCATTCCTTGCCATAAAACTGATGACGCCATCAATATAGCTGACTTGTTCTTCAGGGAAGTGGTTCGACTTCATGGAGTGCCAAGGACAATTGTGTCAGATAGAGATGCAAAGTACCTTTCGCACTTTTGGAAAGTATTGTGGGGTAAGTTGGGTACTAAACTCTTATATTCTACTACTTGTCATCCACAAACAGATGGCCAAACAGAGGTGGTGAATAGAACTCTTGGTACCTTACTCAGAGCTATAGTGGGTAAGAATTTGAACACTTGGGAAGAATGCTTACCTTTCATTGAGTTTGCATAAAACCGCAGCATACATTCTTCTACGGGGTTTTCTCCATTTGAGCTTGTTTATGGTTTTAACCCACTAACTGTACTTGATCTTGTTCCTTTACCTTTACATGAGCTTGCTAGCTTAGATGGTACAAAAAAGGCAGAATTGGTGAAGTCCTTGCATGAGAAGGCTAGGTCTAACATAGAGAAGAGGAACAAGGTGTATGCTGACAGGGCAAATAGGAGACGGAAGAAAGTGGTGTTTGTTCCTGGTGATTGGGTTTGGGTGCACTTCCGAAAGGAACGATTTCCAAATCAGAGGAAGAATAAGCTGGATGCTCGTGGTGATGGTCCATTTCAAGTCTTAGAGCGAATCAATGACAATGCTTATAAAATAGACTTGCCAGGTGAGTATGGGGTTAGTGCTACCTTTAATGTGTCTGACTTGTCTCCTTTTGATCATGTTCCAGATTTGAGGACAAATCTTTTCGAGGAAGGAGGGAATGATACGAACCAGCAAGCACAATCACACGAGAATCAAGGAAGCAAGGATCCATTGGTGCTCCCTAGCGGACCAGTGACAAGGAGCAAAGCTAAGAAGCTTAAAGCAGCTATGAACTTACACATTCAAGAACAAGTAACACAAGAATTGACTGAGCTTGCCTTTAGCAAATGTCTCGTGAAGTTTGAAGACACACCTAAGCTACTCACCTTGCTTAAAGTGTGTAATGGAGATAGCACTGTCTAATTTATTCAGCATTGATATGATGGGCTTGCTACATTTTTATGATTTAACACTTGTTTTATTTTAACTTTGTTTGGGCTTGTATTCTGGCCACATCTTACCTTTTAAGTTTTAGAGTGTTGGGCCATGTTTTGGGCTTATGTTTTAATACTTATGTGTTATTTTAGTATGTGATTGGGCTTGGGCCTTATGTGTTTAAGTCAGGCCCAAGAAGAGTGTCCTAGGGTTTTAATTGTTTTTCTCCTTACTATATAAGGATAAGAAACAATTGTAAGAGACAGCTTTGAAATCAAATTATCAGAATTATTTTCATGCCTTTGGCGTGTATTGCTTTGAGTGAGAGTGAGGATTTGCTTTCATCAATTGCATCAGGAATCTCGATTAACTTATCAACTATTTGTTGTGGCGTTTGTCAGATTCTCATCTAAATCCTTCAATCATTGGTGTTTCAGCTTCTCTAAGTGTGGGGTGCCATAGGAGGTGGGTTTATCAGATCTTTGGATTCCATATCTACTTGTGCGTGTGGGTTTGAGGCTTGTGCCATAGGGTTCCGCGTCAGGAGGGGTACAACTAGAGGTCTGATATCAGCTCTTCAGGCTCGTAGGTTGCTTAGGAAGGGATGTCAGGGGTATTTGGCTCATGTGAGAGAGCTTAGCAGTCAGGTTAGAGAGCCCGCCTCGGTGCCAGTGGTTAGAGAGTTTCTAGACGTCTTCCCAGACGAGCTGCCAGGTTTACCACCTGCTAGGGAGATAGAGTTCGAGATAGAACTGATGCTTGGAACCCGACCGATCTCTATCCCTCCCTATAGGATGGCTCCAGCCGAGTTGAAAGAATTGAAGGAACAGTTGCAAGAGTTGGTAGAAAAGGGCTTCATCCGACCGAGCACCTCACCTTGGGGTGCACCAGTCTTGTTTGTGAGAAAGAAGGATGGATCCCTTAGGCTTTGTATCGACTACAGGCAGTTGAACAAAGTCACTACCAAGAATAAGTACCCTTTGCCAAGGATCGACGATCTATTTGACCAGCTAGTCGGAGCAGGTTGTTTCTCCAAAAATAGATCTGAGATCTGGGTACCATCAGCTGAGGATCAGAGATGAGGATGTGCCAAAGACAGCTTTCAGGACCAGATATGGGCATTTTGAGTTCCTTGTAATGCCGTTTGGGTTAACTAACGCCCCTGCAGCATTCATGGATCTCATGAACAGAGTGTTTAGTCAGTACCTGGATCACTTTGTTATTGTCTTCATAGATGATATCTTAGTGTATTTCAGGAATGCAGAGGAGCATGCCCATCATCTGCGGTTGGTCTTGCAGACCTTGAGGGAACATGGCTTGTATGCCAAGTTCTCTAACTGTGAGTTCTGGCTGAGGAGCATTTCGTTCTTGGGGCATGTAGTGTCAGAGAATGGGATAGAGGTAGACCCCAAGAAGACAGAAACTGTGGCTAATTGGCCTAGACCCACTTCAGTGACGGAGATCAGGAGTTTCTTGGGTTTGGCAGGTTACTACAGGAGGTTCGTTCAGGACTTCTCAAAAATAGCAGCTCCTCTGACAAGACTAACCAGGAAGAATCAGAAGTTTCTGTGCACCGACCAGTGCGAAGAGAGTTTTGAAGAGCTTAAGAAGAGGTTGACTTTAGCACCAGTTTTAGCTCTGCCATCTAGTGATGAGGACTTTACAGTCTTTTGTGATGCGTCCCGTGTGGGACTGGGTTGTGTACTGATGCAGAA
Organism: Manihot esculenta; assembly: GCF_001659605.2. NCBI lineage: Eukaryota > Viridiplantae > Streptophyta > Magnoliopsida > Malpighiales > Euphorbiaceae > Manihot > Manihot esculenta. Next base: position 18,808,131 of record NC_035177.2, on the reverse strand, counting down.
TGAGAGGGTGATTGCTTATGCTTCTAGGCAACTGAAGAAGCATGAGTTGAATTACCCCACACATGACCTTGAGATGGCAGCAGTAATCTTTGCGCTCAAGATGTGGAGGCACTACCTCTATGGGGTAAAATGTGAGATCTTCACAGATCATAAAAGCCTGCAGTACATCCTGAGTCAAAGAGATTTGAACTTGAGACAGAGGAGATGGGTAGAGCTGCTGAGTGACTACGATTGCAAGATTCAGTATCATCCGGGTAAGGCGAATGTCGTGGCAGACGCCCTAAGCCGGAAGTCACTAGGCAGTCTATCCCACATCACGGCAGAGAGGAGACCAGTGGTGAAGGAGTTTTACAAGCTCATTGATGAAGGTCTACAGTTGGAGTTGTCTGGTACAGGTGCCTTGGTTGCTCAGATGAAAGTGACACCCGTGTTTCTGGAGCAGGTGGCTCATAAACAGCATGAGGACCCAGAGTTAGTGAAGATTGCCAGGACTGTTCAGTCAGGCAAGGACAGTGAGTTCAGATTTGACAGTAAGGGGATCCTCCGCTATGGGAGTCGACTGTGTGTACCATATGACATAGGGCTAAAAGGAGACATTATGAGAGAGGCTCATAATGCAAGATACAGCGTTCACCCCGGAGCCACCAAGATGTATCAAGATTTGAAGAAGGTTTATTGGTGGCCAGCGATGAAGAAAGAAGTGGCACAGTTTGTGTCCGCCTGCGAAGTATGTCAGAGGGTGAAGCTGGAACACCAGAAGCCGGCTGGAATGCTTAACCCGCTACCTATTCCAGAGTGGAAATGGGAGAATATAGCTATGGACTTCGTAGTGGGGTTACCGGTGGCGTCCAACAGAGTGGACTCCATATGGGTGATTGTGGACAGACTCACCAAATCTGCTCACTTCATTCCTGTCAGGAGTGGCTACTCTGTGGACAAGTTGGCGCATGTATATGTGGATGAGATCATCAGGCTGCATGGGGTTCCTGTTTCAATAGTGTCTGATAGAGGGCCCCAGTTCACCTCCAGGTTTTGGCGGAGTCTGCAGAACGCCATGGGTACTAGGTTGGATTTCAGTACTGCCTTCCACCCCCAGACTGATGGACAGTCAGAAAGGACCATCCAGACTATCGAGGATATGCTCAGAATGTGTGTGCTGGACTTTGGCGGTTCTTGGAGGCAACATCTACCCTTGGTGGAGTTTGCCTACAATAACAGCCATCATGCTAGCATCGGGATGGCTCCATATGAAGCTTTATATGGGAGGAAGTGCAGGTCACCTGTTTGCTGGGAGGAAGTTGGAGAAAAGGCCTTGGCAGGGCCTGAGCTAGTAGAGATCACCAGCAGGGTGGTACCCATAATCAGAGAGAGAATCAAGACTGCTGCAAGCAGACAGAAGAGTTATGCAGACATCCGCAGAAGACAGGTAGAGTTCCAGGAGGGGGATCTGGTATTGCTCAAGGTGTCTCCAATGAAAGGAGTGGTTTGCTTTGGAAAGAAAGGTAAACTAGCCGCACGATACATTGGACCCTTTGAAATCTTCCAGAAGATTGGGAATGTGTCGTACAAGCTAGATTTGCCTGCTTCAATGGCAAGAATCCATCCGGTTTTCCATGTTTCAATGTTGAGGAAATTTGTGTCAGATCCGGGCAAGGTTCTTAGTGAGCCTGATGTGGAGATCCAAGAGGATCTCACCTATGTTGAGCAGCCAGTGCGGATCATAGACACCCAGATCAGAAAGCTAAGAAACAAGGAAATCCCGATGGTGAAAGTCCTATGGAACCACCACAATATGGAAGAGTGCACTTGGGAGACACGGGAGTCCATGCTCCAGCAATACCCTTATCTTTTCTAAGGTTAGTTCTTGTATGTTTCATGTATGTTATGTGTATGCCATGCTATGTGCTAGTTGAGGAACATTCGAGGATGAATGTTCTTAAGGGGGGGGAGAATGTAATACCCGGCTAGACTCCGGTATCGAAATTCCTACCGTCCGGTGGAATTTCAGATGTCGGAGACCTCTAGAAGGGTAAAACATGTTTTCATGAAATGTTTTAATGTTTTTGATGATTTTTTTAAGTAAAGAGGAAATGATTTTTTGAATAAAAACACCCTTGGAGAAAACTCAGGTTCGGCCGCCGAACATGCATGCACTTCGGGAGTGCTTTAGGCCCCCGAAGGCATAAGTGAGGAAAGTCCAGGTTTGGCCGCCGAACCTCAAGTTCGGCCGCCGAACATGGCATCATGCGGAGGCACTTTCGGCCCCCGAACGTGGCCTGGCCAGCCACTATAAAAGGGTCCCTTAGCCGAAAACGGGCGAGCTTTTTCCCCATTTTCGGCCAAGGTGAGTCCTTCCGCCATTCCTCACCATCCTTGAGTTCTTCCCTTCAAATCTTTCAAGTTTTTCACAAGCTTTTGCTTTGTTTTGAAGATTTTCGAGTTTAAAGCAAGTTTTGGAGCTTTGAGGTTCAAGAACTCAAAATCTCCCACCTTCGAGTTTAGGCGTCTCTCTCTCGATCTTCAAGAGGTAAGAGCCGATCTTAAGCTCATTTCATGTTTAAAGTAAGTTTTATGCAAGATCTATGGGGTAGAATGCATGTTTAGCTCATAGTTAGGTTTTTGGAGTTAATGTTATGATTTGAGCTTGTATGATGGATTTGAGTTGTTGTTGTGTGTTGTAGTTGGGGTTTAAGTTAGTTTGAAGCCCCTAGGAGCCAATGTATGTATATTTGTATGATTTGGATGAGTTATATGCATGTTGAGGGATTTGGGAGGCAAATGTGCATAAAGGAGCCAAGTTTCTGCCCTTTGGCAGAAACCAGGTTCGGTAGCCGAAGGAACTTTCGGCCGCCGAACATGGCTGGGGAGGCAAGCCTTTCGGCTGCCGAAGTTGCCCCCGAAAAGAGACTTTCGTCTCTGTCTGGGACTTTCGGCTGCCGAAGGTGCCGCCGAACCTGCCTAGGTTTCAGCTCTGGAGGGACTTTCGGCCGCCGAAGGTGCCGCCGAACCTGCCCTGTTCTGCCTTCCTTTGCATGTTTTTGCATGATTGTTTTGAGGTGCTTTAGGGGGTTTTTGGGGGTTGTTTTCAGAGTAATGTTCTAGTTGTTTGGTCCCTCATTTGAGTCCGCCTGTGTAGGTTCGGACCCGAGGAACCGAGGACCCCAGCAGTGAGTTCAGCTGCTTCTGAGTCAGTAGAGCTTCAGTCAGAGGTGAGTGGAATGACTTTTATGCTTTAAATAAATAAATCAGTTTTAGCATGATTCACGCATCATGAATGCCATGTGATATAATAGGATGCTTGCATTAGAATCACGAATATGTTGCATTGCATATTATGTTTGATGATGTGGATGAATGTTGAATGATCCTTTAGTCCCCATATGTTATGATGATGATGTTACGGCACGGAAGACCAGTGAGGCCCATTCTACGCCCCTGGCACCATGTAAGAGAAAGACCAGTGAGGCCCATTCTACGCCCCTGGCACAGTTGGTCCATGTTATGTTATGTTATGTAAGAGAAAGACCAGTGAGGCCCATTCTATGCCCCTGGCACAGTTGGACCATGTAGGGGGCTATTGGTGACAAATTCATCCTTGATGTGATTAGCTGTGATGTGATGCATTTCATGTTATCATGTGTTTTAAATGTTTTATTATTCTGCTCACTGGGCTCTTGTAGCTCACCCCTCTCCCTTAACCCCCAGGTTTGCAGGTACAGGGTAGACCAGGAGGTCAGCAAGAGTAAAGAAGTCTTGTGTATGTAATAGTTAGAATGTGGACATGACAAATTGTATAATGATGTATAGATATGTAATGTAATGATATTGAGGTTTAGAAGTGTGCTTGACCATAGTTATTGTAATCCCTTTTGATACATGATCTTAATGTTTATGGATGTCTATGTTTAGCCAACTCAACACATGTATTGCCACCTTTGGGGGCATTGATGAGATCCCACAGAGGGGTCAAGTTTATGATTATGATTATGTTTAGTGCATGCACAGGTTGAGTTTGGCGTATGATAGAATGTATGAAAGAAAAGTTTTAGTTTTTACGTATGTTCTTGATCATGTATGGGGTTAAACAGGTTTCCAGGATGTATGTTTGGCTTGCTACGGGTCCCGGCGGCCTTAAGTCGACCCGGATCCTAGCGCCAGTAGCGGTCCGATTTTCGGGTCGTTACAGCGCGGATTGGCTCTCAGAAGGTAAGAGGCGCGCAGCAAGGTTGTGCAGAAGGAAAGAGATGTTGTCCAAACTTTCCTTTTTAGGTGGAGCCTTCGTTTGAATTTTAAATCTTGAATGCTGAATGCAAGAGAGGCAAGTGCATCTTCTTGGGATCTTGCTTCCTAAATAGGAAGAATTGACTGCTGAGGTGTCTGCACATCTTTGAACAAGGAAAGAAAGATTTGCAATTTGAATTTGAAATAATCTGCTGACTGCGCTTTCCTTATCTGTTTTTGCTTCTGCACTTTCCTTATTTGACACTTTCCTTATCTGAAAACTTTTCATATTTGGCACTTTTTGGCAGTTTTAAGAGCATTTTCACCATATTGTCTCTCTACACCTATCTTCTGCAAAATAAGATCAAAACCACAAAATTAGGCAGAAAATGTGTAAATAAACATCAATAATATCATGATAAAATGGTCTAAATTATGCTCTATCAAGAGTCTTTAAGAAGGAGAAACAATATGCCACGAGAAAAGAGGTGGAGAAATTAGAAGAGGCCGGGTTTATGAAGAAAGTATTGTACCCATAGTGATTAGCTAACCCTGTGTTAGTAAAAAAGGCCAATGGGAAGTATAGATTGTGTTAGACTTCACCAACCTAAACCAAGCCTGTCCAAAAGATTGTTATCCCCTCCCTAATATTAATAAAATGGTCAATTCTATGGCCGGTTTTGATTACTTATCATCTTTGGATGCTATATCACCAAATCCCCATGGACAAATCATATGAAGAGAAGACCTCCTTTATAACTAAAGATGGAACGTACTACTACAAGGCTATGCCTTTTGCATTGAAAAACGTTGGGGCTACATACTGATGAATAAAATCTTCAAAGACCAGATAGGGAGTGACGCGGAACCCTATGGCACAAGCCTCAAACTCACACGCACAAGTAGATACGGAATCCAAAGATCTGATAAACCCACCTCCTATGGCACCCCAAACTTAGAGAGGCTGAAACACCAATGATCGAAGGATTTAGATGAGAATCCGACAAACGCCACAACGAATAGTTGATAAGTTAGCCAAGATTCCTGGTGCAATTGATGAAAGCAAATCCTCACTCTCACTCAAAGCAATACACGCCAAAGGCATGAAAGAAATTCTGAAAAGTTTGATTAAAAGCTACCTCTTACAATTGTTTCTTATCCTTATATAGTAAGGAGAAAAACAAATAAAACCCTAAGATACTCTTCTTGGGCCTGACTTAAACACATAAGGCCCAAGCCCAATCACACATTAAAATGACACATAAGTATTAAAACATAAGCCCAAAACATGGCCCAACACTCTAAAACTTAAAAGATAAAATATGGCCAGAGCACAAGCCCAAACAAAGCTAAAATAAAATAAGTGTTCAAATAATAAAACATAGCAAGCCCATCATAACAAAGCTGAATCTTCACAAAAACCTTACTTGATCTTCACTTTAGGCTTCCCTTTGTGTAGTTTTAGCCCATAGGTTTGATTAGGCTCTCTAAGCCTATGATTGCAAGTGTTGCACCAAATCTGTCCCATATGAGTTGAAGCACGCCCCAAATATATATGGATCATATGAATATGATTTTGAACTCCTTTTAGATCCATTTGAATGACATAAGTTTGCTCCACACCATTGTTAGAAATTTGCCCTATTGGATCCGTATCAGGGAGAAATGTAGAGGTGTACGTCGATAACATAGTAGTTAAAAGCCGAACCTTCCAACAACATTTGATTGACCTAGAAGAAGTCTTCCAAGTATTGCAGCAGTATAGAATGAGGTTAAATCCCGCAAAATGTGCTTTCTTCATTAGAGGAGAGAAATTTTTGGGCTACATGGTCAGTGGGAAAGGCATAAAGCCAAACCCGAAAAAGGTAGAAACCATATTGAACATGCCTGAGCCGACCTGTATAAGGGATGTACATAGGCTCATAGGAAGAGTGGTAGCGCTTAACAGGTTCATGTCCAGGTCTGTAGAGAAATGCCTACCTTTCTTCAAGAAGTTAAGGAAGGTCTCGAATTTTGAATGGTCAGAGGATTGCCGAGAGGTCTTCAAGAGCCTTAAGGAATATCTCAGCTCCCTATGTACTCAGCAGTCCCTTAGTGGGGGAAGAGTTGTTGATCTACTTATCGATATCAGAACAGGTGGTAAGTGTCGTGCTGGTAAGGGAAAAGGCAGGGATCCATAAGCCAATCTTCTATGTTATCAAGGTATTTAAGGATGCCGAGGTCAGATATATGAATATAGAGAAGTTGGAATTCGCTTTGTTATTGGTAGTGAGAAAATTCAGGATGTATATGGAACACCACCAAGGAGTAGTGATGATTGATCAACCTTTGAAAAAGATCTTACACAGGCCTGAAACTTTAGGATGGATGCTACAATGGGGAGTGAGAGCTTGAGTTCTGCGGTAAAAATGAGAGAAAAGTGTGAGTCTGAGGGTAAAGATACATGGGTGCCTAAAGCTTTCCTTCTTGACATAAATATCAGCAAGATTCGAGGACGAATCTTTTCTAAAGAAAGAGGGAATGATACGGATCCAATAGGACAAATTTCTAACAATGGTGTGGAGCAAACTTATATCATTCCAATGGATCCAAGAGTAGTTCAAAATCATATTCATATAATCCATATATATTTGGGGCGTGCTTTAATTCATATGGGACAGATTTGGTGCAACACTTGCAATCATAGGCTGAGGGAGCCTAATCAAACCTATGGGCTAAAACTACATAAAGGAAAGCCTAAAGTGAAGATCAAGTAAGGCTTTTGTGAAGATTCAACTTTGTTATGATGGGCTTGCTAGTTTTATTATTTAAACACTTGTTTTATTTTAGTTTTGTTTGGGCTTGTATTTTGGCCATATTTTATCTTTTAAGTTTTAGAGTGTTGGGCCATATTGTGGGCTTATATTTTAATACCTATGTGTTATTTTAGTGTGTGATTAGGCTTGGGTCTTATGTGTTTAAGTCAGGCCCAAGAAGAGTGTCTTAGGGTTTTATTTGTTTTTCTCCTTACTATATAAGGATAAGAAACAATTGTAAGAGGCAGCTTTTAATCAAATATTTCAGAATTCTTTTCATGCCTTTGGCGTGTATTGCTTTGAGTGAGAGTGAGGATTTGCTTTCATCAATTGCACCAAGAATCTTGGCTAACTTATCAACTATCCGTTGTGGCGTTTGTCGGATTCTCATCTAAATCCTTCTATTATTGGTGTTTCAGCTTCTCTAAGTTTGGGGTGCCATAGGAGGTGAGTTTATCAAATCTTTGGATTTCATATCTACTTGTGCGTGTGGGTTTGAGGCTTGTGCCATAGGGTTCCGCGTCATTTGGTATCAGAGCCAAAGTGAGGTAAATTCTGATTTATCTTAGGATCTAGGGTTTTTGAGTTTTCCTTGTCTTTCTTGTTGATTTCGGTGAAAACTTCTGTATCCATGACTGCGTCTTCTTGATAAATTATCACATAATCTCTTTTGGAAAAAAAAATTCGAAATCCAAAAAAAAAAAAAAAAATCGATAAGAAAAACAAAAAAAAAATCGCCTTTGCCATATTTATCTTGATCTGGCCGAAATTGTGATATGCTTCCTTTTCATCCATATTTCCTTACCTATCTCAATTGATTGCTGTAGTTTATGGAAATCAATTTTGAATTTTGAATTGGGTTGAATCCAGATTAGGAGACAAAAGAAATCTGCCTATTTCTTAAGGTGCACATTTAGGGCAATTGCATCTAAATTGATTTGATGTCAAATCCTTCTTTTAACACCAGAATTTTCGTCCATGTTTCTGATCTGAGAGAAATTTACATTTTTCTTTTCTGATTCTATTTGTGGGGTTTTGATACTTTCCTTTTTGGGTAGATTTAAGTAGATCCATATTTAATTTGCGTTGAAGTGAATTAAATGCAATATTTTTGTCCAGGTTCGTTTTTATTTGATTTCTAAGTTTCTTTTTTGGTTTAAGCTTGCTTTTGCTTACTTTACATTGCTGGAGTATTGTTTGCTTGTGTCTATACTCTAGGTGATATTTTTCAAGTAGCACAAAACCAAGTTCATGTGTTACTTTCCAAATTGTCAGTGTCTTCTTTCTAGTTTTTGCGCGTTTTCTTTTTTTTACTTCATTAAACGCACCTTGTGGTTAGTTGGTTGACCTTAGTTTCTGAAGTGCAATTGAAGAATCAGCAAAAGAATGGTAAGAGTGCAAACACTTGAGACTTTCTTTTTTTAACACAATATTTGCTAGTTCTTTTTGTTATTTGTTGATTTAAGGTAGGATGAGTAAAGAAAAGAATGTGGTGGATCGTACTGATGGAAGTGAATCGAATATGGGTAACGATTATAAGATCTTTAAGAAGTCAGTCAGTGGTGAGTTACAAAGGCTCAATAAGACTCTTGAGAGGTTAACTGAAACTATGGAGAGTTTGAATGTCTCACAAGCTTCCACTTCTACAAGAATACCTCAAAGAACTCTTAATTGCAATAATAACTGTGATGATTCGGATGTGCTGGTTAATAATGTGTTGCTTGCTGCACATTATGAGATGCTTGTTGCTAGGCGTGCTCTGAATATGATGGTTAAGAAAGAAAGCATAGAACAACGGGAAAACATATTTCACACTAGGTGTTTAGTTAATGGAAAAGTGTGTACTCTCATTATTGATGGAGGTAGTTGCACAAATGTGGCAAGTGTGTATATGGTGGAGAAATTGGGCTTAGCTTCTATTGAACACCCTAAGCCATACAGGTTGCAATGGTTGAATGATTGTGGTGAGGTTAGGGTTACACGCCAGGTGGTTATACCATTTTCTATTGGTAGGTACAAGGATGAGATATTGTGTGATGTGGTACCTATGCAGGCAAGCCATATGTTGTTGGGTAGGCCGTGGCAACATGATAGAAAGGTGCAACATGATGGGTTCGATAACAAGTATTCCTTTACTTATGAAGGACAGAAGGTTATACTCGCTCCTTTATCACCTCAAGAGGTATATGCTGATCAAATAAAGATGCTGGAGAGGGAGAGAGAGGCTTCGGCCTTGGCTACAATGGGGAGTGAGAGCTTGAGTTCTGCGGTAAAAATGAGAGAAAAGTGTGAGTCTGAGGGTAAAGAGGCTGGAAAAGAATCAACACTAGTTGATGAGGTGGAGGAGGTGAATGAGACTGTTTTGGAAGTTGTAGAGGAGAATGGGTCACATCCCCAAGATCTTTCTATGACTAATATTTTTATGTCTAGTTCATTTGTTCTTGATGTGCAGGTTGTTGATGAAAACATCCATGATGAAAGTTTTATACTATTTCCACCTATTCAAAAGGAGGTCTTTGAAGATACATGGGTGCCTAAAGCTTTCCTTCTTGACATAAATATCAGCAAGATTCGAGGACGAATCTTTTCTAAAGAAAGAGGGAATGATACGGATCCAATAGGACAAATTTCTAACAATGGTGTGGAGCAAACTTATATCATTCCAATGGATCCAAGAGTAGTTCAAAATCATATTCATATAATCCATATATATTTGGGGCGTGCTTTAATTCATATGGGACAGATTTGGTGCAACACTTGCAATCATAGGCTGAGGGAGCCTAATCAAACCTATGGGCTAAAACTACATAAAGGAAAGCCTAAAGTGAAGATCAAGTAAGGCTTTTGTGAAGATTCAACTTTGTTATGATGGGCTTGCTAGTTTTATTATTTAAACACTTGTTTTATTTTAGTTTTGTTTGGGCTTGTATTTTGGCCATATTTTATCTTTTAAGTTTTAGAGTGTTGGGCCATATTGTGGGCTTATATTTTAATACCTATGTGTTATTTTAGTGTGTGATTAGGCTTGGGTCTTATGTGTTTAAGTCAGGCCCAAGAAGAGTGTCTTAGGGTTTTATTTGTTTTTCTCCTTACTATATAAGGATAAGAAACAATTGTAAGAGGCAGCTTTTAATCAAATATTTCAGAATTCTTTTCATACCTTTGGCGTGTATTGCTTTGAGTGAGAGTGAGGATTTGCTTTCATCAATTGCACCAAGAATCTTGGCTAACTTATCAACTATCCGTTGTGGCGTTTGTCGGATTCTCATCTAAATCCTTCTATTATTGGTGTTTCAGCTTCTCTAAGTTTGGGGTGCCATAGGAGGTGAGTTTATCAAATCTTTGGATTTCATATCTACTTGTGCGTGTGGGTTTGAGGCTTGTGCCATAGGGTTCCGCGTCAAACCCGAACTGCTACCGGCACTAGGATCCAGATCGACTTAAGGTCGCCGGGACCCGTAGTAAGCCTGCTATCCTGACTGTGAACCTGTGACATCCCATACATGATCATATATTTTCTGTAAAAACATAAAACTTTTCTTTATTCCAAGGCTTAACCTGTGCATGCACTATCTCTGTTCTCTGCCAATCCCTACTAGAGCTCCTCACTGCTCTAGGCGGATAAAACTCATAATATTAAGCCTGGTTTTCTCATAAACATACAACAAATATATGTACATATAAACTGATCATGTGAAAACACAAAAAGGGATTACAACTCTTATAATCAAGCACCATTCTATACACTGTACATATACACTATCTCTTTACATTTACATGTCCACACTAGCTATTACAAACTATATACTCTTCCTGTACCCTGCTGACTTCCCTCTGAACTCTGAACCTGCACAACTGGAGTTAGGGGAGAGGGATAAGCTACTATAGCCCAGTGAGTAGAACAGGATAAAACACACAGGTGATAAAACATGCTCTCATGACAGGTATCACATCACAAGTAATCACATCATCTCAGTATGGACGGATCAACACTCCCTCTCTCTGGGTACTGCATCTCATCTGGGGTACCGAAGTACCATGTGCCTGGTCCCCTTAGGGCTGTTCCAGGTCTTTGTGCCTGGTCCCCGTAGGGCTGTTCCAGGTCTTTCCTTCGAGGGCTATTGAATCCGTACTATGTCCATACAGTCATAGAAACAATGTACAAGGAGCAATGCCAAGTACAAGGATAAATGCAATGCATCATATTCGTGTACACTAATGCACTCACCCTATAGCATATTCATGATGCATGAAGTATGATAAAATATGCATTTCTCATATTCAAACATTAAGTTCAGTTCCACTCACCTCGGGTTGACTCTGAACTGACTCTGCAGGTTCTGAAACTGGACTCACTGCTGACCTCCCTGATTCCTCTGGTCCGTACCTACACAGGTGGACTCAAATGAGGGACCAAACTAACTCAAGAACCTCTCTAAGACACTCCCCCAAAACCCTCTACAAGATCCCCAAACAATCACATAAAACATGCAAAAGAAAGCTGGACAGGGCACTTTCGGCGGCAGGTTCGGCGGCCGAAACCCCTCTCCAGAGACGAAACTCATGCATGTTCGGCGGCACCTTCGGCGGCCGAAAGTCTCATCCAGAGACGAAACTCAACCTTCGGCGGCACTTTCGGCGGCCGAACCTTGCCTCCAGAGACGAAAGTCCCAAGTTTCGGGGGCAAGCTTTGGCAGCCGAAACTGCCTCCACAAGGGGTTCGGCGGCCGAACCTTCCTTCGGCGGCCGAACCTGGTTTTGCCTAACGGGCAGAACCCTGCTCTGTTTCATGCAACCTTTTCCCCAACTCCTCTCAACATGCATATCAACTACTCCCCATTCGCACATACACATATATATGCACAAAGGGGTCGCACACTATCCTAAAACCCCAAACAAACATAGCACATAACACTTAAACATGCTTGACCACCAAAGATCACCAAAAACCTCACCTAAACCTAAGCATGCATACTACCCATCACCCTTTCATAAAACCTTGAAAAAACACCAAAGAAGTTCAGGATCCACCCTTACCTCCTTAAGAACTTGAGGATGAGTGATCCTAACGTGGAGATATGAAGAAAACCTCTTCCAAAGCTCCAAACTTCCACACTTCCTATTTTAGGTCCTACCCTTCTCGAGGGTTCCGACACCCGAGATTCCATCAGACGATAGGAATTCCGAGGCCTGACTCGAGCCGGGTATTACAAGCACCGACCTGGGAAGGACCGTTTAGAGGCGCCAAAGTCATCAAGTCGAGAGTATACAGAATCAAATATTTATAAGGAATTCCAGAACCTCACGCTTGGAACATCCAACATTTGAAAAGGTATTTTCTATAAGATATACAATGTATCTATTATAGTAAGAATATGAATAAAAATCCTCTTTTCTACTCCTAAAACACTTCTGACAAACAATGAAGACCTCAATGAGGTAGGTGACCGGTATTTGAATTAAGACTGCCGGCACCATAAAACCAGTTGAGGAGATGAAGACCTCAATGAGGTAGGTAACCGATCTAAAAAACAAGACTGCAGGCACCACAAAACCAGTTGAGGAGATGAAGACCTCAATGAGGTGGGTGACTGGTCTCGAAAATAAGACCGTCGGCACCACAAAACTAGTTGAGGAGATGAAGATCTCAATGAGGTAGGTAACCGGTCTCGAAAATAAGACTGCCGGCACTACAAAACTAGTTGAGGAAATGAAGACCTCAATGAGGTGGGTGATCGGTCTTGGAAATAGACTGCCGACACCACGAAACCGGTTGAGGAGATGAAGGCCATGCTAAAGGTCCGTACTAGCAAAGATATAAGCCAAAAGAAATGAAACAGAGGCATGGTGCCGATCTTAAAAAAGGACCTCGGCACCCACATGGAATAAAGCTAAGGGATGGTACTGACCTAAAAAAAAGACCTCGGCACCCCCTAGGGCCCAACTAAAAATAAAGCTAAGGGATGGTGCCGACCTCAAAAAAGGACCTTGGCACCCCCCAGGGCCCAAATAAAAATAAAACTAAGGCACGGTGCCAACCTCAAAAAAGGATCTCAGCACCCCCCAAGGCCCAAATAAAGATAAAGCTAAGGTATGGTACCGACTTCAGAAAAATATCTCAGCATTCCTAACACTTTACCAAAGATAATACTAAGGCAAGGGGCCGAACTCAAAGATGGAACTCGACACCCCATTGCCAAGCCAGAATAAAATTAAGGCAAGGTGCTGACTTCAGAAATAGACACTGATTCCATGAATATTGAATTATAAATAAGAAAAAAGTAAAACTTTTGAACAATATTAGAACTAAGGGTAATAACTAGAAAAGCCAACCTAAAAAAACTAGCCTTTAGCACTAAATCTACTAGGAGAAAGAACTCGCAACCTGGCCAGCTAAAGGCTCCAGAAGAGCAGAAGGCATAAAAAACTAAGGCATCCAAGAACCAGAATTCAAAACGTAATAAGTTAGACATTTTTATAAGCAAAATATGAAACGAGTAGCTTGGCATTATCTACAGACAATAAACCAAAAAATAATCTAAGTATGGGAATACAAATGAAATTTAAACATACAAGAAAAATAAAACGAACAACTAGAAATAGTAGAAAGGTTTAAAAATTTATTAATTTAATTATTCGTTCTCTACACCATTTGAATGTGTTACAGAAGCAACAGGGGAAGGGAGAGCAGAACTAAGTAAGTCATTTACAAAGTTGTTCTCTATAAATAGACAACAAACCAGCAATCAAAGGAGATCTCATCAACATCTTCGGCAGAACTTCTCCAGCAGCCGCGCCCCCCTACCAGGCCCTTCCTCTTCTTTTTTTCTTGCTTTCTTTCTTTTCTTTTATGTTTGTTTCAGCCATGAGTGACTGAAACCCTTATTTCTAGTTGAAGATTAGGTGAAACTTTAGTTGTTTATGGATTGGGAGATCTGAACATATTTTGTTAATCTTTTATTTATCAATATTTCTACAATTTGATACTTAATTCTATTGTTGCTTTGTTATTTAGATCAATAGCACTACAAAAAAACAGTGATTTAGCGACCATTTAGCGACCAAAATGAAATGGTCGATGTTTGGCCAGTCGCTAAATTTTTGGCGACAATCTGGAAATTGGTCGCTATTTTAGCGACCAATCAGCGACCATTTTTTGGTCGCTAATTTGGTGTCATGGCAAATTAGGTATTAGAAATATTAGTCGCTGTGTAGAAGTAAAGTGGTCGTTAAATTTTGGTCGCTAAATAGTCGCTGTTTTGGTCGCTAATTTGATCGCTATTTCGTTGTTATTTAATCGCCTCAGGGGAGAGCATTTAGTCGTTATGTGGAAGTAAATTAGTCGTTAAATTTTGATCGCGAAATGGTCGCTGTTTTGATCGCTAATTTGATCGCTATTTCGTTGTTATTTGATCGCCTCAGGGAAGAGCATTTAGTCGCTATTTCGTCGCAAATTAATAGTAAAATAAAAAAATATTTATTATTTAATTTGCTTTTGTGGCTGATTAGTCACTAATAAATGCATTTAAATCTGATTCATATCATTTTTCCAATAAATTCATAAACCTGCTACAATATCAATATGTACACACACATTCCAATATATAAAACATCAAAGACAATATATACACATCAACTTCATTTCATAATTATGCAATCTAATAGTTCAAAACATTATTATAGTTCAACACTAAGAAACTTAAAATATCTCAAAATACATAATGGATCCAAATAGTATCAAATTCATATCATAAAATATACCTTTATGCTTCCCTTATTCTGTATTATACAGAGTTATATTTTTTAATGCGGTCTAACCAGTTCCTAATTGGTACACAACAAAGCGTTCCAAGTGCCAGAGGCACACTACATCTATTGTAAAAGAACGAGTCCAGCAAGCAACGAACAAGCATCTCTTCAAGTACAGAAATTTTTGCCATCTGGAAGTTACTTTAATATACAGAGTCATCCGGCCAGAATATCACTGCATCACTCCCAATCAGCATCAAAGAAACCAGCATCTTTCATTTCTGAATAGTATACATTCTCCAGATGCAAATCACCTGTCACAAATAAATAAAATATAATATCAGCTAACATTTTCGACACCTCCACTTAGGTATACCAGTTTCTACTATATGCTACTACGATTCTAATATAGCAGCATAAGGGCACAAACCATATCACATCAGTTGAGAAGTCCTAAAACTTGTTACATGCCACCCATGATTGCAAATGGCATAAGGTTCTACCCAAAATATTAAAATATATTTGAATATAAAAGAAGATAATGAAAAATTAATAATACTACTACTTCTAATAATAAAAGTAGTATTGTAAAACAAGAATCAAAATGCAATATGGTAAGACACCTCAAACTCCATATACTAATACATCATTGGATCCAAAGATATAATGCTGCACAGCTAAATCACTTTATTTATGAAACAGGAAGCACAACCAAGCTAGCCAATACGAATCACAGTAAGATGGTGAGCGTACCAGATGCTATTACCATATTTTCCCAAAATTTTCCTTATTATTTAAATAAGACTAGAAAAAGACGCATGAGATAAAATATAAAAAAGCCCATAAAATAGTCATTTCCAGGAAAGATATTCATAGTCATTATCTAAATATTAAAGGCTAGCACTTAATTTAAAAAGATAACAATAAAAGTAAATATGAAGTTGGAATTACTCATTTTATTACAGACAGCAGACAAGAAGAAAATAAAGGGCTAGCCGGAGACGACAAAGAGGGGGTTGAAAACAAATGCATTTCTGCTTTCCACCATTTACTCTACAATCATATGACGCATTACTAAAGTTTCATCACAGTCCCTTTGTTCATAATGCTAAAAGGTAGACAACATTATAATCACAACAATTACATAGAAGTAAGGCATTTAAACCAGCACAAGGCATGGCAGAACAAGAAGGCCACACGAAATGAAGCGCAATTACTTCTATATGATTTAAAAGTTGTTGGCAGTTTATCTCAAACCTTTGTGCCTTTACAGCTCCTCCCACATTACAAGTGCCTTTTCACTACTATTCCATTGATAGAAAATAGATGTGATAGGGCTCTAACAAAAAAAAAACGATGGTGAAATAATCAAATAATCAGATTAATAATCAAATAATCAGATTAATAGTCCATAAAGAAATAATCAAATAATCAGATTAATAATCAAATAATCAGATTAATAGTCCATAAAGAAATAATCAAATAATCAGATTTTAAGTGCCGTATTTTTTTTTTTTGGTTAATGTAAGTGCCACTTTTGATGAACGATATATTGATAAAGAAATAGTTACATTGCAGTCAAGAGAAAGGAGATTTTCACTGGGGTTGATGGAGCTTCCTGAGGATGACAACCAAAGGGTTTTAATCAATATTTTATAAACAATGCTAATTGACACCATATACATGGCTTGTGATCTTTTCTGAGCTTGAAGATTTTATAAACAAAATAACAGTTTAAAAGAAAGAAAAATAGGACAAACAAAAGTAAAATAATTAAAAAGAAAAAAACAGTGAGAGAGATACAGAGAGATGTCAGTAGCCATGGGCATGAGACAACCCCTTCAAAAAAAATTCATGGATCATGGTTGCCAACAAGTGGTTCAACTGGTTTTTTGCAAGATATGAAATTTCAAAACAAGTCAACTAGTAAATCAATAAAAATAGAGAGCAAAAACCAATTCATATAAATCTCTCCATGAAACAGACAAAGACCACCGTATTTAATGTAATCAATATTCAGAAATGCATAAGAATGACTTGTAGAAATGCAGTGATTTTGAATTAAAACATCATGAAGACCTAACTAACATTTATTATCAACAGTTAATGAAAGAGTAACACATTCTCCTTAAACATTGCAGAGAGCTGGAGCGACCAAATATCTCCATATATCGAAGTTCCAAATTCTGCTGGCAGAATGCACATTTAAAAGATCTATAATATTGAGGGGGAAACACAAAGAAGAAAAGAAAAGGTCAAAATTGACAATATGTTGCCCTTTATGAGTTATACAGGGTAAACAATGAAGGAGTGTGGGTTCAACACCTAACAGATATTAGGCAAGAGGAAGAATAAGCATATGTATTGAGAATCACTGACACGCTTAAATCTCTAGCTATTAGCTTTTTTCAAAACTTGCAAGAATAGAAGTGAGCACCAGCAATTCAGGGCTTCAGAAATTTGAGAACGAAAAGGCCTAAAAGCACATGCAGCCTAAACATAACAACAAAATTATCCCTAAGGGAGCCCATTAAGGGCCATTGCATATACCATCTGTCACACAAAGGGGGCAGAGCTGCTAAGGCTTGAACCTCTTGGAATTATGTGCAGCTAATATAGTGCATACCAAAGCTTTCAACAGTAAAGGGAAAACATAGAAAAGCTCAAAATCCCATATGATAACTCTCACCTAAGACCTACCCACAAGTTCTAAAATGAAATTCTTAACAGGACTCGGTCTACCACATCTTCATAAACTAAGCTAATAAAACCATTGTATGGCGTAATACAATCAGAAACCAACTCTCATTCATGTGAATTAATTTTTATTTATCCATTAATAACTATACAATTACAGATATACATAGATGATATAGAGTGATCTATTTGGATTAGTCTGCGGTGTCTACCAAAACTCTCGATTCTAAATGCTCAAAAGCAGAGAGAGTCTAAACCAGTCAACAAGCTAAGAAAAAGAGGAGACGTGGGCCTCAAAAACCACATTTTGAAATTTGAAGCATTTTACGCGCGTAACCTTCACATCGCCTAACCATTCTATCCATTTCACAACAATTTAGCCATGCATAATTGAATAATGCAATTTCTTAATCTTGGTAGCTAAAACTGACCAGTTTGAACCGTTGTCAACATTGGAGATACTGAAAGAGTCCAAAGACTTCTTTGGTAGATCATAAAAATCATCAATGCTGAGCTGCTTCCCAAGATAATTAACTGGAAGAAGAACGAATGTCCCGATAATCCCACCAAATGTAAACACTTTGAGACTGCATTCAGAAACAAATAGATAAATAAATAAACAACTAAAACTATAATTAATCCCTATTATCTTTTAAAAGAATAATTTTTAAGAAAAAATTTCATTATCAACCTGTATATAAATTTACAAATATCTTTATTTTTTATTACAGCAAAACACTAATATTAAAACACTAATATTTAAACAATGCTAATTGACACCATATACATGGCTTGTGATCTTTTCACTTAAATTGAACGTGCTTCTCTAGCCTTTTCCTTCATTTTCCTTTTGGCCTATTAAAATTGTCCGTGTATTTTGAAAAATTAATTGCTTGCAACTTGTGCTTATTGTCCTAAGTAGAAAATGACCAAAAAGAAAATTATCTTTTTTAAGTGTTTAACTTGCAAGCAACGTGTATGTATGCTGTATTTGCACATGAGTGGACTGTATAGGGACAGGTGCAAGCAAAATGTTGCCTCTTTTACAAGACAAACACATGGAATGGTGCAGTCAATTCACCCAAAATGCATATGAAACATTTCCTTTTATGTTAAAATTGCTTTCAGGAAAGCTTCTTTGTGACTGCCAATCAGCCATAGCCACATTAAGACTTGAGTATTCAATAAGCATGGTCCTTTTGAACCTTTTATAATAAACTAAACTCAATGCTTTTGTACAAATAGCAAATAAAATAACATCCACACAACTAACTATATTAACTTATATCATCCTTATTTTTTTAAAAATTAGTTAGGACGTTTTTTTTTTTAAATTTATTATAACTATAAAAAATAAAGAGAATTAAAAAAAAGAACTTTGATTAATGTAAAAGTGCGAGAAAGATATCGGCCTATGGACAGTTATGTGGGGCTTTCACTTTCATTTTTTTCCACTTCTCTCTTCAATAACCTAACCCAGTCACTTTCTTTCCAAGCAAACTTCCACAAGCAACCACAAGGAATCTCTAGCAAAAACAACCCCTTCTCTTTCTTCATCTAGAATTTTTTTTATATATATAATTAAAAAAACCCTTTAAAAAAACAAAAAAAAAGAAGTTATGTGCTGGCCTGTCACCATAGTTTGATCAGTGATTATTACCGTTGGCCAAGATTTATCCAAAGTAACACTATAGCAATCAAACATACAGATTATAAAAATCTAAAAGAGAATAAAAGAGAATACAAATTTGTAAATTATCCATAATTATAATATACATAATATATACAATTACGCATATCATAATATTAATGCATATAAATATATATATAATTACATACAAAAATATATAATATACCTAACAAATTATAAAAAAACATATGTATAAAATTGGCTATCGTTTCAATTCTAGTATGGTTCAAGAATAGTTTCGGTTCGATTCCTGGTCACAAACCACAACCAAACAAAAACAGTAAAATAAGTTCAATTCGGTATAATATCAATGTTTTCATATGGTTTCGGTTTGGAACCCTCAAGAACAGTACACACCCCCTAACAGTGAGATGGATAACGAGATGAACACTCATCATAGAATGGTATGACATGTCTAGGAATGATCACTAAGATAGTTATGATTGAAAGCTACCATATGGAAAAGAGAACACTAATAATCTACTGGAGTTTCAGCAACATGGAAGTTGGTGATGATTAAATGATTTTGAAAAAATTTGTTGAAACGCAATTCCACAGTGATTCTGAAAAGCAAACCCCACCCCTTTCCTCCCATCTCTCTCCCTCCCCCCCCTTTGAAGGCTATGTTTGAGAAAGTAGGGGCTGCAATTGATTGATCCTATTCCTTCTAAATCAAAAAACCAAAACTCAAACTACTAATTTAATAGACTAAACAAAACTGAAATAACAACTAAACCAAATTGAATTTCAGTTCAGTTCAAAACTAATTTGTTCCAACCATTCTCTAGTTACAAAGAAGGTTTCCTCAAAACAAGCAATTGATAAGCTTAAATTCAATCCAACATTAAAGATTAAATTCAATCAATCCAGAATTATAAACAAAAGACTTACAATATCAAAGTCGATTAATATTAATAATATCACATTTAATCTCAACATCACAAAACTTGAAATAACACCAAACACAATGCATAAATCTATTTCAACATCCAAGCACAAATCTATCTCAAAAAAAAGTCCAAACATAAATCAAAGGCCCATTTGCTGTTCTTCCATTATCAGTTGAAGCAGAACAGAAATAAAAAATCTGAATATATTAGCTGGTTCATTGCAGCCTATGAAGATGAAGAACAAGATAGCAGCGAAATTGTCTCAACTTGTGATGCCATTTATCTAGGACTCATTTGCTGATTCTACCATTATTAAGAAGGAGAAGAAGAAGAAGATAATGATTATAATGATGATGATAAAGGGGATTTAGTTTCGTCTGCAAGAAAAAGTAAAAGGGATATAATAAATGGCCTTGATAGACAAGGGACAAAGGAACTTGACTATAAGCAGAAGATGGAACCATGGGTTTGGGTTTGGGTTTGACAATGAACAAGCCATTGACTATGGGTATGGGAAGCATAGGCAAGAAATAGATGAGATGAAAAGAAAGTGTGAGTGGCTTTGTGATTAGGAAAAAAGATTTCTTAAAATATACCCAGCGCCATGCTATAAGAATTGGACAGGCCTTTAAAGGTTGACTATATAAGAGGCCCAAGTTTCAATTGGTTCCTTCTTTTTTCTGGTTAATAAACTGAACTCAAACTAGTCACAATACTTCTCTACAAACTTAATCTAAACAGTACCAAAATGACCGAAAAACAAACCAGATCAGCTTAGTTTAGTCTTTGGTAACCATTGAATGCTTTCCACTATGGGAAAATAAGGAAAATGGGAGGAAGAAAAAGGAGAATTTTTTTTGAAAATAATCTATTTCACCTTGTTTGGGAGAGAGGGAAGTCAGTAAAGAAAACTGGGAGGAAGTTTGTGCGTAGGGTCCACAAAATTTAGAACAAATTGGTGTAAAGTCCAATGCCTTACTGGTTTAGCCTTATAATACCATCTTTTATTACAGAAGGGATAAAATTATAATTTCACCATCATAAAACAAATTCCCCCTTAATTTCTTCCTTTCATTTTCTTTCCAATCCAAATAAAAGAAAAGAGAATAACCTTTTTGAATCATTCCTCCCATTTTCCTTCCTATGTTTTCTAAAACATAGCATAAGAGTAATCATGAAGCCAGATTTATTAGAAAGTTCGGCAAAGTTTGAAATTCCGAAGACACATTTACAACAGCTCTATATATGTACATACTGATAGTGGCTTATATTGCAAATGTAAGAGCTGTTTCTGCAGAAATCATAATCCTAAAGCTACATGTTAGAAATAACCTCATCACCCATTACAATGCAGTCATTAACTTCTCAAAATTCTTAATTTCACACAATTCTTGGAATCACACTCTTTCAACACATTTATATAAAAAAAAATCAAATATAACTTCTAAATTTAAGAAATAGAAAAAAAAAATCAAAGGAATCAAAGTGATAAAGTAAATATTCAAATTTACAAAGCAAGGATTCACTTACAGAGTTAAGGAGAGAGAAGCAATAGAAATCCAAGAGAGAAAGCGAAGGAGCGAGCGAGAGAGACCGAGCGAGAGCGAGCGAGTGAGAGAGAGCGAGCGAGAGAGAGAGACGAGAAGGGGGAGAGAGAGCCCAAGTGAGTTAGAGTAAGGGAGAGGGATGTCGGTCAATAGGAAGTGAGTAAGGGAAGAATTGTCGGTCGATCGGCACAATGAGTGAGGGAAAGGGCTATCGGCAGTAAGGGTGAGTGAGGAAAGTGGTTTAAGTTAAAATTAATTAATTAATTTTTTTAGTTAAAATAATTAAAGATTTAGTCGTGTTTTGTTCCTCTTTAATCATAATATTTAGATCTCACAAATCTCAGAAAGCACACATCTGAAATCACAATTTCAAAATATCCATCCAAACCTGCAGTGACAGAGGACGCGGCGAGGAGCAGCACCAGACGGCAAGACTGGAGCAGAGGAAGCGGCGGAGAAGAGCAAAGAAGCAAGCAGACCAGCGGACGCAGGAACCGGACGCAGAACGACGTTGACAGCGTGGAGCAGAGGAACGATCGGCAGGAGGCGCACGGCTATACCAAACGAGTGACGGAGAGGCCGAATGGGGGAGGGGAGGGCGGCAGTAGACTTGAGAGTTGAGAGAGATTTAGGGTTGGAATTTAAGGGTTTTTTTGATAGCAGGTTTGTTTATTTAGGTTTATTTTTTATCTTTCAATTAAGATTTTATTTTTATAGTTTATATTATTTAAAATGTTTTATACTATATGTTTATTAATTTTGTCTTTAATAGTATAATTTTTTTAAAGATAAATAATATAGTTTTATTGTATTAATTTACAATAACAATATTTTAAATTATTTTTTTAAAATAAATTGTACTAAAAATAAGAATACACGTAAAATTATAAAAAAATATTTTAACAATATATTTAATCTTAATTTAAAATTTTAAATAAAATAAAATATAATTAAAAATTAAATTAAAATTTTAAAAATAAAATGGTCGTTGATTAGTCGCTGATTGGTCGCTGTTTAGCGACTAAACTAATTAGTCGCTAAATATAGTCGCAAATTATAACATTATATTCCTACTCAAAAAATAGTCGCAATTTCGTCGCAAATATGGTCGTAAATATCTCGCGCCACTAATTCCCGCTAAATTTAGCGACGATTTAATACTTGGTCGCTAAATAGCGACCAAATAACAACCAATTTTTGGTCGTTGAGCTTTTTATTAAATAAAAATATTATTTTATTCATGTAGTAGCAGAATGGTCGCTGATTGGTTGCTATATAGCAACCAAAAATTTTGGTCTCTAATTTTGGTCGCAATTTCACATTTTTTTTTGTAGTATAGGGCCATTGACTCTTGATTACAAAGTGATAATTTGTTAGTTTGGATAGTTTGAAGTTCGTAATTGCTTGAATTATTCAAACACAAGTAACCCTTGGTGTAAAAACCTAGGAAATTGCATAATCTAGCAATATCACCATACGTTTAGGTAGTTAGAATTAATCTCTCTATTTCTTAATGCAATTAACAGTTGTTAGATGCCAAAGGCCCGAGGACGTTCCTTGGCAACTTGTTGATTAGTGGTTAATTAGAGGACGTTCGCTTAAGGAGGGATATGGAGGTGAGAAGCATCTTCCACCTCCATAACTAATTTATTGAGTCAAATAAAAGGATATAAGCATCAATGATCAATCCCAACAACTAAAGTGGATCCAACTCTTCAACTAGGCTTTTCTCATATTGAATTCTCTGTACTTAATTACTTGCTTTACTTTGCTATTTTTAATTCTAGTTTAGTCATCAAACTTCAAAACCCCCCAATTTGCTTTTCTTGTCTATTTATTTACTTGGTCTTGATTAGGAAAATAAGTAAGTATCAATTCCCTGTGGATTCGATCCTTTTGCCACTATCTACAGTTGTAAAATTGTGGATAACCAAAAAGGTTATTGATAGCGGCTGTCGAAACCGTAAAAAATAAACCTATTATCAATCAATAAATAATTTGTAAATAGAGGCAATAGGGTCGAACCACAGGGATTTGACACTACGGATTTTCCTAATAATGACTAAGGTAAACAAATAAATTAAAAAGAGCGAGGTTTGATTTGATGAATTAAAACTAAATAACAAGAGAAAGAAATAATTTAAAAAGATGAGAATTCTAATGGGAGAAGGATTCTAGTTGAAGTATGGATCTATTTCAGTTTGTTTAGAATTGATCATTGACTCTTTAATACTCCTATTTATTTCAATAAATTAGTTTAGGATGTGGAAGACGCTTCTCACAATCCAAATTCCTCCTTAGTTCTAGTTTGATCAGGAAACGTTCGCTAATCAAACACTAGTTAACAAGTTGCCAAGGAACGTCCTTGGGGATTTTTACTTTTCAAATGTTAACTGCCTTAAGACTTAGAGAAACCTAATTCTATCCTTACCAACCGCGTGGTCAAGTTTAGATTATGCAACCGATTATACTTGAGTTTAAACAACCTAAGCAATTACGGACCTAAATCATTCAAACAATATATTACTCAAGCGATTAAAAGCAGTAGGCCTTAATTGATTCTAAAAGCAAAGTAATAATAATAGAAAGATCTAGTTGCATAAATATTGAAAATAAAGAAGAGTTTAATAATGGAGATTTAAATCTCCCAATTCATCACAAACTGATTTTTTCCAACTTCAACTAGAAAAGAAAAGTGTTTAGCCACTCATGGTGGACAAAATACACAAAAAGAAAGGAGAAAAGTAGAAGAAGAGAGGCTGCTGGAATTTTGCAGTGTTGCCGATGAGATTCTGCAGAAGATCTGATGATTTTCTGCTGATTTGGGGCTGCCTCCTTTTATAGGTGAAGAGTCCTAATCCAATTAGGATTTAGAATCCTAATTTGAATTGGTCTTTTTGTGGTCTTTTATTCCTTCTTTACTTTTGTATTTAATTATGAATGAATTCTTCTCCTTGAGAAAGTCTTTCTTGGAGTGACTCTTGGAGATGTCCTAGGATTGATCTTGAAGTGTTTGAAGAAGGATAGGACTTCAATGCTTTTGAATTTTGAATTTTGCCTTTTTCCCGCTCTGCTGTCCGCCTCTGTGTCATTTTGATTTGGGCAGTGATTTGCCCTAATCGCTTTCTGTGAGTTTGTCCCAGTTTTTTGCTTCAGCTTGATTTAGGCAGTGATTTGGCCAAATCACTTTGACCCAATCACTTTTCCAGCTTTTTCTGCACTTTTTTCTCCAACTTTCCATTTTCTTCCTTTTCTGTAAAAACATGACAAAAACCATAAATTAAGCTGGAATTTGTGTAATTAAGCAGTAATAAAGATAATAAAAATGTGGCTAAATTATGTTTGATCAAATACGCCCACACCTAACTTTTTGCTTGTCCTCAAACAATAAATAACTTAGTCAATCAAGCTCCCTTTTCTTTTGAGCCTAAGTACCACTTAATCAGCCCCCCCTAGACTCCTAAACTGAAGTATCATAGTATAGAGTACCTGCACCAAGGTTGTCCTCTCCTTTCCTTGTTTCCTTTCACCTACCGTGGCCAAGAGAAAGGTTTTTGGTTTAATCATGCTTATTCTTTTGTTTTAAGCTTGATGCAACCCCTAAGAGTAACTTGCCCTTTTTTAAACACACTTTTTTATTCAGCAGCACTTATTCTTATCCTTGCCTGAAAAAGTCACCAACTTTTTTACGCGAAGGTGTATATTGGTGATACCCACCCCCGGTTACTCAGTTAGTCACTTGTTAAAGTGGCTACTAGCTCTGTTCATAGCTTATTTGACTATTGGAATAGGTTTGTGATTTGTACTTCGTGCTAGTTTTTCTTTTTCTTTTCTTTTCATAACAGTTTGGGCAAATCAGTTCATAGGGGTTACACTAACTTTTTATTCGCATGTATTTGTATTTTTATTTCCCTTGACCCTAGCAAATTTAAAGATTCAATTCAAGAGAAAAACTTCCTAGGTGAAGGTAACATACTGTAAATGATTCAATTTAGGCTTAAAGGGTTGGAAAATTTAATGGGGTCATGAGATGGGAAGCTCTTTTAACTTTGTCATCTATGCTGAGTAGAGCAATGATTCAATGATGGTGGACATGGGGAGCACATGATTGATGAGGTGGAGGAGGTGAATAAGACTGTTTTGGAAGTTGTAGAGGAGAATGGGTCACATCCACATGATCTTTCTATGACTAATATTTTTATGTCAGTTCATTTGTTCTTGATGTGCAGGTTGTTGATGAAAACATCCATGATGAAAGTTTTATACTATTTCCACCTATTCAAAAGGAGGTCTTTGAAGATACATGGGTGCCTAAAGCTTTCCTTCTTGACATAAATATCAGCAAGATTCGAGGACGAATCTTTTCTAAAGAAAGAGGGAATGATACGGATCCAATAGGACAAATTTCTAACAATGGTGTGGAGCAAACTTATATCATTCCAATGGATCCAAGAGTAGTTCAAAATCATATTCATATAATCCATATATATTTGGGGCGTGCTTCAACTCATATGGGACAGATTTGGTGCAACACTTGCAATCATAGGTTTAGGGAGCCTAATCAAACCTATGGGCTAAAACTACACAAAGGGAAGCCTAAAGTGAAGATCAAGTAAGGCTTTTGTGAAGATTCAGTTTTGTTATGGTGGGCTTGCTATATTTTTATTATTTAACACTTGTTTTATTTTAGCTTTGTTTGGACTTGTATTCTGGTCATACTTTATCTTTTAAGTTTTAGAGTGTTGGGCCATGTTTTGGGCTTATGTTTTAATACTTATGTGTTATTTAGTGTGTGATTGGGCTTGGGCCTTATGTGTTTAAGTCAGGTCCAAGAAGAGTGTCTTAGGGTTTTATTTATTTTTCTCCTTACTATATAAGGATAAGAAACAATTGTAAGAGGAAGCTTTTAATCAAATATTTCAGAATTATTTTCATGCCTTTGGCGTGTATTGCTTTGAGTGAGAGTGAGGATTTGCTTTCATCAATTGCACCAGGAATCTTGGCTAACTTATCAACTATTTGTTGTGGCGTTTGTCGGATTCTCATCTAAATCCTTCGATCATTGGTGTTTCAGCTTCTCTAAGTTTGGGGTGCCATAGGAGGTGGGTTTATCAGATCTTTGGATTCCGTATCTACTTGTGCGTGTGGGTTTGAGGCTTGTGCCATAGGGTTCTGCGTCAGTTGGTATCAGAGCCAAAGTGAGGTAAATTCTTATTTATCTTAGTATCTAGGGGTTTTTGAGTTTTCCTTGTCTTTCTTGTTCTTTTCGGTGAAAGCTTGTGTGTCCATGGCTGCACCTTCTTGATTATTAGTTATAAAAAAAAAAAAATTCGAAATCCAAAAAAAAAAAATCAAAAATCAAAAATCGCCTTTACCTTATTTATCTTGATCTGGCCGAAATTGTGGTATGTTTCCTTTTTCGTCCATATTGCCTTACCTATCTCAATTGATTGCTGTAATTTATGGGAATCAATTTTGAATTTTGAATTTGGTTGAATCCAGATTAGGAGATAAAAGAATTTCTGCCTATTTCCTAAAGTGCACATTTAAGGAAATTGCATCTAAATTGATTTGATGTCAAATCCTTCTTTTAACACCAGAATATTCGTCCATGTTTCTGATCTGAGGGAAATTTATATTTTTTTTTTCTGATTCTATTTGTGGTGTTTTGATACTTGCCTTTTTGGGTAGATTTAAGCAGATCCATATTTAATTTGCGTTGAAGTAAATTAAATTCAAACTTTTGTCCAGATTCGTCTTTATTTCAATTCAAAGTTTCTTTTTGGTTTAAGCTTGCTTTTACTTCCTTGACATTGCTGGAGTATTGTTTGCTTATGTCTATACTCTAGGTAATATTTTTCAAGTAGCACAAAACCTAGTTCATGTGTTACTTTCCAAATTGTCAGTGTCTTCTTTCTAGTTTTTGCGCGCTTCGTTCTTTCTTTAGGTTTTTTTTTGTTTCATTAAACGCACCTTGTGGTTAGTTGGTTGACCTTAGTTTCTGAAGTGCAAT
Organism: Manihot esculenta; assembly: GCF_001659605.2. Lineage (NCBI taxonomy): Eukaryota > Viridiplantae > Streptophyta > Magnoliopsida > Malpighiales > Euphorbiaceae > Manihot > Manihot esculenta. The sequence continues at coordinate 18,780,529 of NC_035177.2, read as the reverse complement.
TGAAGAATCAGCAAAAGAGTGGTAAGTGTGCAAACACTTGAGTTCTTTCTTTTCTAACACAATATTTGCTAGTTCTCTTTGTTCTTTGTTGATTTAAGGTAGGATGAGTAAAGATCAGAATGTCTCACCAGCGTCCACTTCTACAAGAATACCTCAAAGAACTCATAATTGCAATAATGATTGTGATGATTCGGATGTGTTTGTTAATAATGTGTTGCTTGCTGCACATTGTGAGATGCTTGTTGCTAGGCGTGCTCTGAATATGCAGGTTAAGGAAGAAAGCCTGGAACAACGGGAAAACATATTTCACACTAGGTGTTTGGTTAATGGAAAAGTGTGTACTGTCATTATTGATGGAGGTAGTTGTGCAAATGTGGCTAGTGTGTATATGGTGGAGAAATTGGGCTTGGCTTCTATTAAACACCCTAAGCCATACAGATTGCAATGGTTGAACGATTGTGCTGAGGTCAGAGTTACACGCCAGGTGGTTATACCATTTTCTATTGGTAGGTATAAGGATGAGATCTTGTGCGATGTGGTACCTATGCAGGCAAGCCATATGTTGTTGGGTAGACCGTGGCAACATGATAGAAATGTGCAACATGATGGGTTCAATAACAGGTACTCCTTCACTCATGAAAGACAGAAGCTTATACTCACTCCTTTGTCACCTCAAGAGGTATATGTGGATCAAATAAAGATGTTGGAGAGGGAGAGGGAGGCTTCGGCCTTGGCCACAAAGGGGAGTGAGAGCTTGAATTCTGCGGAAAAGATGAGAGAAAAGAGTGAGTTTGAGGGTAAAGAAGCTGGAAAAGAATCAAGACTAGTTCAAGGAGGGAAGGTGGAGAAAGAAAAGGAGAAAGAAGAGGCTAAAGTTCCAATGTCAACTTCCATAGAGATTCAAATTGAAGAGGAAGTTGTAATGCAATCATCTAATGTAGTTGTTCTTGAAAATTCCATTAATGAGCTTATAGAAGAGGTTGTGAATGATGGTGGACATGGGGAGCACATGATTGATGAGGTGGAGGAGGTGAATAAGACTGTTTTGGAAGTTGTAGAGGAGAATGGGTCACATCCACATGATCTTTCTATGACTAATATTTTTATGTCTAGTTCATTTGTTCTTGATGTGCAGGTTGTTGATGAAAACATCCATGATGAAAGTTTTATACTATTTCCACCTATTCAAAAGGAGGTCTTTGAAGATACATGGGTGCCTAAAGCTTTCCTTCTTGACATAAATATCAGCAAGATTCAAGGACGAATCTTTTCTAAAGAAAGAGGGAATGATACGGATCCAATAGGACAAATTTCTAACAATGGTGTGGAGCAAACTTATATCATTCCAATGGATCCAAGAGTAGTTCAAAATCATATTCATATAATCCATATATATTTGGGGCGTGCTTCAACTCATATGGGACAGATTTGGTGCAACACTTGCAATCATAGGTTTAGGGAGCCTAATCAAACCTATGGGCTAAAACTACACAAAGGGAAGCCTAAAGTGAAGATCAAGTAAGGCTTTTGTGAAGATTCAGTTTTGTTATGGTGGGCTTGCTATATTTTTATTATTTAACACTTGTTTTATTTTAGCTTTGTTTGGACTTGTATTCTGGTCATACTTTATCTTTTAAGTTTTAGAGTGTTGGGCCATGTTTTGGGCTTATGTTTTAATACTTATGTGTTATTTAGTGTGTGATTGGGCTTGGGCCTTATGTGTTTAAGTCAGGTCCAAGAAGAGTGTCTTAGGGTTTTATTTATTTTTCTCCTTACTATATAAGGATAAGAAACAATTGTAAGAGGAAGCTTTTAATCAAATATTTCAGAATTATTTTCATGCCTTTGGCGTGTATTGCTTTGAGTGAGAGTGAGGATTTGCTTTCATCAATTGCACCAGGAATCTTGGCTAACTTATCAACTATTCGTTGTGGCGTTTGTCGGATTCTCATCTAAATCCTTCGATCATTGGTGTTTCAGCTTCTCTAAGTTTGGGGTGCCATAGGAGGTGGGTTTATCAGATCTTTGGATTCCGTATCTACTTGTGCGTGTGGGTTTGAGGCTTGTGCCATAGGGTTCCGCGTCAGTGATCGAAGGATTTTAGATGAGAATCCGACAAACGCCACAACGAATAGTTGATAAGTTAGCCAAGATTCCTGGTGCAATTGATGAAAGCAAATCCTCACTCTCACTCAAAGCAATACACACCAAAGGCATGAAAGAAATTCTGAAAAGTTTGATTAAAGCTTCCTCTTACAATTGTTTCTTATCCTTATATAGTAAGGAGAAAAATAAATAAAACCCTAAGACACTCTTCTTGGACCTGACTTAAACACATAAGGCCCAAGCCCAATCACACACTAAATAACACATAAGTATTAAAACATAAGCCCAAAACATGGCCCAACACTCTAAAACTTAAAAGATAAAGTATGACCAGAATACAAGTCCAAACAAAGCTAAAATAAAACAAGTGTTAAATAATAAAAATATAGCAAGCCCACCATAACAAAACTGAATCTTCACAAAAGCCTTACTTGATCTTCACTTTAGGCTTCCCTTTGTGTAGTTTTAGCCCATAGGTTTGATTAGGCTCCCTAAACCTATGATTGCAAGTGTTGCACCAAATCTGTCCCATATGAGTTGAAGCACGCCCCAAATATATATGGATTATATGAATATGATTTTGAACTACTCTTGGATCCATTGGAATGATATAAGTTTGCTCCACACCATTGTTAGAAATTTGTCCTATTGGATCCGTATCAAAGGGGGTGTAGAAAAAGCATGGGGAGGCTTCTTATGTGTCTTTTTATAGTTGAAAGTGCTGCCCTAGAGGTACTTGCTGCCCAAGTTGTATCTGAAAAGGAAAGAATCGCGTTGCAAAATTATTCAGAAGGAAAGAGGCGTGCACATCTCCTTCAGAGGGAAAGTGGTGCGCGGAATGGCTTCAAAAAGAAAGAGTGTGCTGTCCAAGATTTTACTTGCTGCCCAAGAGGTACTTGCTGCCCAAGTTGTATCCGGAAAGGAAGGAATCGCATTGCAAGGGCTTCAGAAGGAAGGAGGCGCGCGGATGCTCTTCAGAGGGAAGGTGGGCGCGCGGCATGCATGTGCAGAAGGGAAAGTGAATCTGTCCAGTCTTTCCTTTTTAGGTGGAGCCTTCGTTTGAATTTTGAATGCTAAACGTAGAAGAGGCAAGTGCGTCTCCATGAAATCTTGCTGCCTAAATAGGAAGATATGACTGTTGTAGTGTGTGCACATCTTTGAATAAGGAAAGAAAGATCTGCGATTTGAATTTCAAATAATCTTCTGACTGAGCTTTCCTTATTTGCTATTGCTTCTGCACTTTCCTTATTTGAAAACTTTTCTTTTCTGAAAACTTTCCTTATTTGAAAACTTTTCTTTTTTGGCACTGTAACAGCCCGCTTACCGGACCATCACCGGCACTAGGATCCAGATCGGCTTAAGGCCGCCGGGACCCGTAGTAAGCCTACTGTCAACTCTAAGAACCTGATAAATCCCATACATGATCAAACTTAAGCTTAAAACTGTTACTTACTCTTTTTGATGTTAGTGTTATTATTATGTTTTTTTTTTCTTTGCTTGACTTTCCGTACCACTGAATCAACTAAGCCTGGACTATGCATGCTCTGTCTGTATGCACTCGAAGAGTGATACCTGCTATGGTACCATACAGTAACTACAGAGATAGAGATACTACCATGCACCAAGCCTAGCTCTCATAACAACATTATCTCAAACATATATAACATAAAAGGATCATGAGAAAGCTCAAATCAAGTTAAAACATGCAAGATTTGAGGAAAACATGAGAAATCACACCAAGGAGAGCTTGAACCTACCTTTGACCCAAAAACCGAGTGTTTAACACTCAAGTCTCGGGCAAAAGGGGCTTTTGTAGTGGCCAACCGACCCTTCCTTCGGCGGCCTAACGTGCATGCGAAACCATGCAACTTTCGGCGGCCGAACTTCACCTTCGGCGGCCGAACCTGGCTTTTGTCCCCTTGGCCTTTTCATTTCAACACTCAATTTTCTTAACTCAAAACATGTAAACATGATAACAACACTAAAATACCCTTAGGACAAGCTCCGACATCCTCGAATCCCGACTTCCAACGGAAAATCCGCCGAAAAGTAGGAATTCCGATACCGGGGTCTAGCCGGGTATGACAGGCACTTTCCATATTTGGCATTTTTTGGCAGTTTTAAGAGCATTTTCTCCGGATTGTCTCTTTACACCTAATATCTGCAAAACATGATTAAAACCACAAAATTAAGCAGAAAAGATGTAAATAAACATCAAGAACATAATGATAAAATGGACTAAAATATGTTCTATCAATAGGCTGTGTTGGGATTAAACCCAGTAGGGAAGTCCCAAGTGGAATCAGGGCATTGACAGCCCATGGCAATGCTGAACTCATGTAGGGACAAGCGAAATCGCTGTCCTAACAGCCTAAACCCAATAATATCTGGTGTGTGCAGGGTGTTCATGGTGGATTTGTCAAAGTAGAAGGTGGTGAAGAACTCATGTGTGAGCTCATTGAAGGATGGCATGCGAAGGTAGAAGAATATATCCCAACCAATGGCAGAAATAAGGGAACGTACCTGATTTTGAAGTCCAAGTGTTTCAAGGGTGCCATGGTGTATGAACTTACCTGGATGGTATGGCAGAGAAGAGACTCTGTCTAGCCTGGCGCGTTCAGTTGCCTTGTTGAATGTCTGGGCCTAAGTGATGTGATCTGGGTGTGTTGGTTTGGGCAAATCACTGGGCAGATTGCCTTCTTCGTGGCTTGCGGGGTGTGTGTCAATGGGGGTCTCTGGTTGTCACTCTAGGCTCGGCGGTGGTGGCAGTGAAGGTGTTCTTGGCCGTTTTTGCCCAAGGCCGGTGTAAGTGGTGGCTTCTGGAGGCGTTTCGCCTTCAGGGATGTCCATCGCGACTGTTGGAGAGGCAGGTGGTGGGGCAATCATTGTCGCTTTGTTTTGCCGGTTGTATTTATGGACATTCGGCGTGTCGGGGCATCTAGTCTAGACTTCCTCAGTTGTTCCAGTGTCGGCGTTGTTGAGGACGGGTGGGGGGTTGTCCATTGCCTCCTCATCACTGTCAGTGGGAATGCGTATAGGTCTGGGCATCCCTCGTCTCCTCAAAATGCCGGGGCAACCGGTGACCATCATCTTGGTTCTGGCCATGGTGCTTGATGTCACCGGTGATGGAGTTATTGGGGAAGAAAAAAGAGATGAAGCAGAGAGAGATAGTGTGAGAAAAAAAGGAATTAATAAAAAAAACTATTTAAAGTGATTTGGGGTAGTTGAACTGCCCTGATCATTTAATGCTGGGTCTGTGACTTCTGCTCAGGGTGATTTGGTCAGTGATTTGGGCAAATCACTTGGCCAAATCACTTCCTCGTTGTAATTGCTTGATTGGCCTTGGTCTCGCCATTTCTGTGATGGTTGAATCTTGGTGATTTGGCCTGTCGATTTGGGCAAATCACCTGCCCCAATCACTTCAGCTAGGCTACCTCCCAGTAGTGCCCTGTTTTCTATCTTGGGCTGGACTGCCTTGTCTTGGTCAGCAGGCTGGGGAAGGGGGATCCAGGGGAACCTCCTCCACAAGATGAACAGTAAATCCTTCATAAAATTGCTTCAAACTGACGCGGAACCCTATGGCACAAGCCTCAAACCCGCACGCACAAGTAGATATGGAATCCAAAGATCTGATAAACCCACCTCCTATGGCACCCCACACTTAGAGAAGCTGAAACACCAATGATTGAAAGATTTAGATGAGAATCTGACAAACGCCACAACAAATAGTTGATAAGTTAATCGAGATTCCTGGTGCAATTGATGAAAGCAAATCCTCACTCTCACTCAAAGCAATACACGCCAAAGGCATGAAAATAATTATGATAATTTGATTTCAAAGCTGTCTCTTACAATTGTTTCTTATCCTTATATAGTAAGGAGAAAAAACAATTAAAACCCTAGGATACTCTTCTTGGGCCTGACTTAAACACATAAGGCCCAAGCCCAATCACATACTAAAATAACACATAAGTATTAAAACATAAGCCCAAAACATGGCCCAACACTCTAAAACTTAAAAGATAAAATATGGCCAGAATACAAGCCCAAACAAAACTAAAATAAAACAAGTGTTTAAATAATAAAACTAGCAAGCCCATCATAACAAAGTTGAATCTTCACAAAAGCCATTCTTGATCTTCACTTTAGGCTTTCCTTTATGTAGTTTTAGCCCATAGGTTTGATTAGGCTCCCTCAGCCTATGATTGCAAATGTTGCACCAAATCTGTCCCATATGAGTTAAAGCACGCCCTAAATATATATGGATTATATGAATATGATTTTGAACTACTCTTGGATCCATTGGAATGATATAAGTTTGCTCCACACCATTGTTAGAAATTTGTCCTATTGGATCCGTATCATTCTCTCTTTCTTTAGAAAAGATTCGTCCTCGAATCTTGCTGATATTTTTGTCAAGAAGGAAAGCTTTAGGCACCCATGTATCTTCAAAGACCTCCTTTTGAATAGGTGGAAATAGTATAAAACTTTCATCATGGATGTTTTCATCAACAACCTGCACATCAAGAACAAATGAACTAGACATAAAAATATTAGTCATAGAAAGATCATGTGGATGTGACCCATTCTCCTCTACAACTTGCAAAACAGTCTTATTCACCTCCTCCACCTCATCAATCATGTGCTCCCCATGTCCACCATCATTCACAACCTCTTCTATAAGTTCATTAATGGAATTTTCAATTTCAATCTCTATGGAAGTTGACATTGGAACTTTAGCCTCTTCTTTCTCCTTTTCTTTCTCCATCTTCCCTCCTTGAAGTAGTCTTGATTCTTTTCCAGCCTCGTTACCCTCAAACTCACTCTTTTCTCTCATTTTTTCCACAGAACTCAAGCTCTCACTCTCCTTTGTAGCCAAGGCCGAAGCCTCCCTCTCCCTCTCCAGCATTTTTATGTGATCGGCATATACCTCTTGAGGTGATAAAGGAGCGAGTATAAGCTTCTGTCCTTCATGAGTGAAGGAGTACTTGTTATTGAGCCCATCATGTTGCACCTTTCTATCATATTGCCACGGCCTACCCAACAATATATGGCTTGCCTGCATAGGTACCACATCGCACAAGATCTCATCCTTATACCTACCAATAGAAAATGGTATAACCACCTGGCGTGTAACTCTGACCTCACCACAATCGTTCAACCATTGCAATCTGTATGGCTTAGGGTGTTTAATAGAAGCCAAGCCCAATTTCTCCACCATATACACACTAGCCACATTTTCACAACTACCTCCATCAATAATGACAGTACACACTTTTCCATTAACCAAACACCTAGTGTGAAATATGTTTTCCCGTTGTTTCAGGCTTTCTTCCTTAACCTGCATATTCAGAGCACGCCTAGCAACAAGCATCTCACAATGTGCAGCAAGCAACACATTATTAACAAACGCATCCGAATCATCACAGTCATTATTGCAACTATGAGTTCTTTGAGGTATTCTTGTAGAAGTGGATGCTGGTGAGACATTCTGATCTTTACTCATCCTACCTTTAATCAACAAAGAACAAAGAGAACTAGCAAATATTGTGTTAGAAAAGAAAGAACTCAAGTGTTTGCACACTTACCACTCTTTTGCTGATTCTTCAATTGCACTTCAGAAACTAAGGTCAACCAACTAACCACAAGGTGCGTTTAATGAAACAAAAAAAGAAAACCTAAAGAAAGAACGAAGCGCGCAAAAACTAGAAAGAAGACACTGACAATTTGGAAAGTAACACACGAACTAGGTTTTGTGCTACTTGAAAATATCACCTAGAGTATAGATCCAAGCAAACAATACTCCAGCAATGTCAAGGAAGCAAAAGCAAGTTTAAATCAAAAAAAGAAACTTTGAATTCAAATAAAAACGAACCTGGACAAAAGTTTGAAATTAATTCACTTCAAAGCAAATTAAATATGGATCTAATTAAATCTACCCAAAAAGGAAAGTATCAAAACACTGCAAATAGAATCAGAAAAAAAAATGTAAATTTCTCTCAGATCATAAATATGGACGAAAATGGGCATTAAAAAAAAGGATTTGACACCAAATCGATTTAGATCCAATTGCCTTAAATGTGCACTTTAGGAAATAGGCAGAAATTCTTTTATCTCCTAATCTGGATTCAACCAAATTCAAAATTCAAAATTGATTCCCACAAATTACAGCAATCAATTGAGATAGGTAAGGCAATATAGACGAAAAAGGAAACATACCACAATATCGGCCAGATCAAGATAAATAAGGTAAAGGCGATTTTTGATTTTTTTTTATTTTTTTTTTATTTTAAGGATTTCGGTTTTTTTTTTTTTTTTTATAACTAATAATCAAGAAGGTGCAGCCATGGACACACAAGCTTTCACCGAAAAGAACAAGGAAGAAAAGGAAAACTCAAAAACCCCTAGATCCTAAGATAAATAAGAATTTACCTCACTTTGGCTCTGATACCAACTGACGCGGAACCCTATGGCACAAGCCTCAAACCCGCACGCACAAGTAGATATGGAATCCAAAGATCTGATAAACCCACCTCCTATGGCACCCCACACTTAGAGAAGCTGAAACACCAATGATTGAAGGATTTAGATGAGAATCTGACAAACGCCACAACAAGTAGTTGATAAGTTAATCGAGAATCCTGGTGCAATTGATGAAAGCAAATCCTCACTCTCACTCAAAGCAATACACGCCAAAGGCATGAAAATAATTATGATAATTTGATTTCAAAGCTGTCTCTTACAATTGTTTCTTATCCTTATATAGTAAGGAGAAAAAACAATTAAAACCCTAGGACACTCTTCTTGGGCCTGACTTAAACACATAAGGCCCAAGCCCAATCACATACTAAAATAACACATAAGTATTAAAACATAAGCCCAAAACATGGCCCAACACTCTAAAACTTAAAAGATAAAATATGGCCAGAATACAAGCCCAAACAAAACTAAAATAAAACAAGTGTTTAAATAATAAAACTAGCAAGCCCATCATAACAAAGTTGAATCTTCACAAAAGCCATTCTTGATCTTCACTTTAGGCTTTCCTTTATGTAGTTTTAGCCCATAGGTTTGATTAGGCTCCCTCAGCCTATGATTGCAAATGTTGCACCAAATCTGTCCCATATGAGTTAAAGCACGCCCTAAATATATATGGATTATATGAATATGATTTTGAACTACTCTTGGATCCATTGGAATGATATAAGTTTGCTCCACACCATTGTTAGAAATTTGTCCTATTGGATCCGTATCACAAACGGTGCCCATTGACCTTAAAAACTTTGCGTGTTTGTGGGCTGCGTATGTTTACAGCCCCATGTGGATAGACATGCTCAACTAAGAATGGCCCAGTCCACCTAGACCGAAGCTTCCTAGGAAATAATTTGATCCTTGAGTCAAAAAGCAAGACCTTATCACCAACCTGAAATTGTTTCCTGGAGATGTGTTTGTCATGGAAGGCTTTAGTCTTGGCTTTATAATCCCATGAAGCTTCATATGCATCACGCCGAATCTCCTCTAGCTCTTGAAGTTGCAATTTTCTGTGGGCTCCAGCCTCTTTTTCATCAAGATTACACCTTTTGATAGCCCAATAGGCTTTGTGTTCAAGTTCTACGGGCAGATGGCAAGCTTTTCCATAAATCAGCCTTATGGGGACATTTCTATTGGTGTTTTGTAGGCTGTTCTATATGCCCACAAGGCATCATTAAGGCGCACACTCCGGTCCGGCATACTGTCTTCTCGAGGATGGACTTGATCTCCCTGTTTGATACTTCGGCCAGCCCATTTGTTTGAGGGTGATAAGCAGTAGAAGTTCTATGGACAACATGGTGCTTTTTAAGGAGAGTTTCCACCACCTTGTTGCAGAAATGAGTGCCTCGGTCACTAATTATTGCTTTGGGCAGACCGAATCTGGAAAATATGTGGGATTTCACAAAGTCAACAACTGTTTTTGCATCATCATCCCTTGTTGCTTTGGCCTCAATCCATTTGGACACATAGTCCACTGCCAGCAGTATGTAGGTGCTGCCAAAGGAAGGTGGGAAGGGTCCCATGAAGTCAATGCCCCAAACGTCAAAGATTTCACATACCATGATGGGTGCTTGTGGCATTTCATTTCTGCCACTGAGGTTTCCTGTTTGTTGGCATCTTGCACATGACCTACAAAATAGATAAGTATCTCGAAATATGTTGGGCCAATATAACCCACATTCAAGGATCTTTAGAGCTGTCTTGCATGGGCCAAAATGTCCTCCACAGCTGTATGAGTGGCAAAAGGCTAGGACAGAAGAAATCTCATGATCAGGGATGCATTTGCGTATCACTTGGTCTGCACAATGCTTCCATAGGTAAGGTTCATCCCATACATAATATCTTGCATCTTTCTTGATCTTGTCTCTCATGTATTTGGGCAAATCAGTAGGTAAATCACCTGTAGATAGGTAATTTACTATATCAGCATACCACGGTTCCTCTTCTTGGACAGCAAACAGATGCTCATCGGGGAAGGTCTCATTGATGGCGTATGGCTCCATTTCTGAAGGTATTCGGCTGAGGTGATCAACTACAAGATTCTCTTTCCCCTTCTTGTCACGAATTTCAGTATCCATCTTACCAGCCTTGGTTTGGATTCCTTTTTCTTGATTAGATATCTCAATGCAGCATGGTCTGAATAAACAATCACCTTTGTCCCAAGTAGATAGGACCAAAATTTCTCCAATGCAAAAATTACAGCTAGCAACTCTTTTTCTGTGGTAGAGTAATTACATTGTGCTGAATCTAAGGTGTGTGAGGCATAGTGAATGACATGAGGAGAGTTACCTATACGCTGTCCCAATACTGCACCTATAGCAAAGTTGCTGGCATTATACATGATCTCAAAAGGAAGGGTCCAGTCAGGAGGCTGGATGATTGGGGCAGTGATCAGCAGTGATTTGATCAAATCAAAGGTTGTTTTGTAGCTTCCATCAAAGTCAAACGGCACGTCCTGTTGAAGTAATCTGCACAAAGGCTGAGTTATCTTGGAAAAATCTTTGATGAACCTTCTGTAAAAACCAGCATGGCCAAGGAAAGATCGAATCTCCCGAATGCTGGTTGGATATGGTAAACTTTTGATTGTATCTATTTTAGCTTTGTCTACCTCTATCCCTTTTGCTGAAACAATGTGGCCTAAGATTAGGCCATGGTTGACCATGAAGTGACACTTCTCGTAGTTCAAAACCAGATTTGTCTCCAAGCATCTTTGAAGTATCTTCTCCAAGTTGGCAAGGCATTCATTGAAAGAGTTGCTATACACCGTGAAATCAACCATAAAGACTTCAACAATTTTTTCCACATAGTCAGAAAAAAAATACTCATCATGCACCTTTGGAAAGTGGCTAGTGCATTGCAAAGACCGAAGGGCATCCTCCTAAATGCGAAGGTGCCAAATGGGCATGTGAAAGTGGTCTTTTCTTGATCCTCATGTGCAACAGGAATTTGATAAAATCCCGAATATCCGTCTAGGCAGCAGTAATGGCTTTTTCTAGCAAGTCTTTCAAGCATTTGGTCCATGAAGGGCAAGGGGAAGTGGTCCTTCCTTGTGGCTGTGTTGAGCTTCCTGTAATCCATGCATACCCTCCACGCATTTTGCACACGAGTGGGTACTAGCTCTCCTTCAGAATTGGGGACAATAGTAATCCCAGTCTTTTTTGGAACTACATGGATGGGACTCACCCACTTGCTGTCAGAGATGGGGTCGATGACTCCAGTATCTAAGAGCTTCATTATTTCTTTCTTCACAACCTCCATCATTGGTGGATTCAGCCTTTTTTGGGCCTCACGGACAGGTTTGCACTCATCCTCCATAAGTATCTGATGCATGCATGTTGAGGGTGAGATGCCCTTGATGTCCTCCAAGCTCCACCCAATTGCTTCTTTGTGTTTCCTGAATACCTTTAGGAGGCTGTCCTCTTCTTGTTGGCTGAGTTGATTGGAGACTATGACTGGAAGTATATCTCCAGCCCCCAAGTAGGCATATTTGAGGTGCCCTGGTAGAGTTTTCAGGTCTGGTGTTATTGCTGTCTGATCTGGTGTCTGCTGTTTATTCATTGATTTGGGCAGATTATCTGATGCTTGTTTTGGCGATCTGGCCAAATTGCTTCTGATTATATCTTGTTGCTCCAGTGATTTGGGCAAGTCAGGATCTGCTTGTTCTGGTGATTTGGGCAGATCATCCGCAACCAGTAATGTACAACAGGTTGTTTCTTCTGTCTCTGTGTTGTTGTTGTCCATGGCTTCTTGCCTGCAAAAACTATCATAAAGTAAATTCTCTTGATCAAAATTGAAAATTTCTTGACTTAAATCATCAATAATGTCAAGGCCATAGACAGGAGAAACATCATTGGGAAACTTCATGGCATCATAAACATTGAACTTGATAACTTCCCCTTCAAACTCCATAGTTAATGTGCCATCATGCACATCAATTTTGGTTCTAGCTGTGCTCAAGAATGGTCTTCCAAGTAGGATGTCAGAGGTTGTGTTGCTTTTGTCTTCCTCCATGTCAATTACATAAAAATCTGCTGGGAAGACTAGTTGATCCATTTGCACCAACACATCTTCTAACACTCCCTTGGGGTAGACAACTGATCGGTCAGCCAATTGGATCACTATGCTGGTGCCCTTGAGTGTACCTACGTTTAACAAGTTAAAGATGGAAAGTGGCATGACATTAATTGAAGCCCCAAGGTCACACATGGCCTTTTTTATCCCCACGTTGCCTATTTTGCATGAAACGGCAAACATTCTTCTATCCTTGCATTTGGTTGGAAGTTTCCTTTGAATAACAGCTGAGACACACTCCCCCACACTAACCTTTTTACGTTCAGTAAGTTTCCTTCAGTTGGTGCATAGCTCTTTGAGAAATTTGGCATACCTTGAAATTTGTTTTACAGCATCAAATAGGGGAATGTTGATTTCTACCTTTCGGAGCGTCTCAAGTATTTCTTTATCCTCTTTGTCCTTTTAGGATCTAGCAAATCTTCTTAGGAAGGGGGGAGGTACCTTGAACCTTTCTGCTGGCTGCTGTACTGATTTCTGCCTCTGACCCTAGGTTCTGCCTGGTCTGTTGATTTAGGCAGATCGACTTCTGTCCTCTCTGGTGATTTGGGCATATCGCCTTTGCTGGGCAGTTCATTCTGCCTATCGATTTGGTTTGTAATTTGGGCAGATCACTGCCCTGATCATTTTCTGGCAGATTCTCCTCAGTAACCTATTTTTTCATTTTCTCAGGCCTGTTGTCTTGAAGCTCCTTTCCACTCCTCAATGTGATGGCACTAGCATTCTGTCTTGGATTTATCTCAGTTTGGGAGGGTAGCTTTCCTTGTGTTTTAAGTTTACTCAAGGATGAAGTCATTTGTCCCATTTGTTACTCAAGATTTTGCACAGTGTTTGCTAAGGACTTCACAATCTCTTCAAGGGGTGTATTGGACTTTTGAGGTGCAGCTTGGGTTTGATTTCTTTGCTGGTAGCTTGGATATTGATTGGCCCTTGCATAGCTGAAGTTTGGATGGTCCCTCCAGCATGGGTTATAGGTGTTAGAATAGGGATCATACCTTCTTTGTCCATTGAAACCTCCAACTGCATTGACTTGCTGGTCCTCTTCTTGAAGAGAGGGACATAGATCAGTTGGATGGTTAACGTTTGCACATATTCCACATGGCTTGGGCTGCTGAATCTGCTGGGCTTGCTGGGATTGACCCACAACAAGGCTACGGACAGCATTGGTTAGATCAGATATTTGGGATGCCAAAGTGGATGTACTAACCTCATTCACCCTTCTTGGCGGCTGTTCTTGGTCTCCAAACTGCTGTGAAGCTGCTGCCATGGTGGAAATTAAAATCCTCATTTCTCGAGGTGATTTGTCTTAAATTGACCCTCCACAAGCTGCATTAATAAAATTTCTTTCCAAAGGTAGCAGACCTCTATAGAAATATTCAATGAGGGATTTGTCAGAAATATCATGCTGAGGACAGCTTGTGCATAACCTTTTGAACCTCTCCCAGTACTCATACAAGCCTTCAGAATGCTTTTGACTTATACCACTTATCTTTCGACGGATACCAATGGCTTTTGATGTTGGAAAGAATTTGCTCAAGAATGCTCTTACCATACCAGCCCATGATGTGATGGATCCGGGTGGCAAGTAGAATAGCCAATTTTTGGCATAGTCATCAAGGGAGAAAGGGAAGGCTCTAAGTTTAACATGCTCTTCTGAAATGCCTTAGGGTCTCATGGTTGAGCACACAATATGGAATTCCTTCAAGTGTTTGTGGGGATCCTCATTTTCCAAGCCTCTAAACTTGGGAAGGAGATGGATTAGGCCTGTCTTCAGTTCAAATGGTGCTGTTAATGGGGGATATGTAATGCATAAGGGCGCTTGATCTCCTATTGGTTCAACTAGCTCGCGGAGTGTTCTTTCCCGTGGCTGTGGTGCACGGATGGGCACGTTTTCAGCTTCATCTTTAACTTCTTCATATGCAGCAGGTGGTTCTGCCATTGTTTGATTTTCTGCAGTGACTTGAAGTTCTGTTTCTGGTTCAAACGCAGCAGTAGCAGGTGTGACAGTAGGTGAATCTGCTGGTGCAGTAAATTCTGCAGCAGGAGAATTAGCAATTCTATCAGGTGGCTCGGTGGCAGATCGAGTAGCAGAAACTCAGCTTGTGGCTGTTGCAGACGATGATGCTTTTGAGGCTTGGTTCCTCAAGTTTGCTTGCTTCCTCAAGCTCTTGGCAGTGTGTTCAATCTCAGGATCGTAAAGAAGCGTTTCTTTATGGCCAGACCTGGTCATAAAGGGAAAATACGTTAGTTTAAATCAAATCCCCAGCAACGGCGTCAATTTTTGATAGCGGTTGTTGAAGCCGTCAAAAATAAACCTATTATCAATCAATAAATAATTTGTAGATAATGGCAATAGGGTCGAACCACAGGGATTTGACACTACAGATTTTCCTAATAATGACTAAGGTAAACAAATGAATTAAAAAGAGGGGGTTTGATTTGATGAATTAAAACTAAATAGCAAGAGAAAGCAATAATTTAAAAAGATGAGAATTCCAATGGGAGAAGGATTCTAGTTGAAGCATGGATCTATTTCAGTTTGTTTAGAATTGATCATTGACTCTTTAATACTCCTATTTATTTCAATAAATTAGTTTAGGATGTGGAAGACACTTCTCACAATTCAAATTCCTCCTTAGTTCTAGTTTGATCACGAAACGTTCGCTAATCAAACACTAGTTAACAAGTTGCCAAGAAATGTTCTTGGAGATTTTTACTTTTCAACTGTTAACTGCCTTAAGACTTAGAGAAACCTAATTCTATCCTTGCCAACCGCGTGGCCAAGTTTAGATTATGCAACCGATTATACTTGAGTTTAAACAACCTAAGCAATTACGGACCTAAATCATTCAAACAATATATTACTCAAGCGATTAAAAGCAATAGGCCTTAATTGATTCTAAAAGCACGGTAATAATAATAGAAAGATCGAGTTCTATAAATATTGAAAATAAAGAAGAGTTTAATAATGGAGATTTAAATCTCCCAATTCATCACAAACTGAAATTTTCCAACTTCAACTAGAAAAGAAAAGTGTTTAGCCACTCATGGTGGACAAAATACACAAAAAGAAAGGAGAAAAAGTAGAAGAAGAGAGGCTGCTAGAATTTTGCAGTGTTATCGATGAGATTTTGCAGAAGATCTGATGATTTTCTGCTGATTTGGGACTGCCTCCTTTTATAGGAGAAGAGTCCTAATCCAATTAGGATTTGGAATCCTAATTTGAATTGGTCTTTTTGTGGTCTTTTATTCCTTCTTTGCTTTTGTATTTAATTATGAATGAATTCTTCTTCTTGAGAAAGTCTTTCTTGGAGTGACTCTTGGAGATGTTCTAGGATTAATCTTGAAGTGTTTGAAGAAGGATAGGACTTCAATGCTTTTGAATTTTGAATTCTGCCTTTTTCCCGCTCTGCTGTCCACCTCTATGTCATTTTGATTTGGGCAGTGATTTGCCCAAATCGCTTGCCCCAATCGCTTTATGTGAGTTAATCCCAGTTTTCTGCTTCAGCTTGATTTGGGCAGTGATTTGGCCAAATCACTTTGACCCAATCACTTTTCCAGCTTTTTCTGCACTTTTTTCTCCAACTTTTCAGTTTCTTCCTTTTTTTTAAGAACATGACAAAAACCATAAATTAAGCTGGAAAATGTGTAATTAAGCAGTAATAAAGATAATAAAAATGTGGCTAAATTATGTTTGATTAGTTATTTTTGACCGGCTTCGACAATCGCACAGTAAAAAATTAGCGCCGTTGCCGGGGAATTGATTTAACTAATTTATTTTTCTTTCATGACCAGGTCTGGACGCAAAGATACTTGACTCGCGGTTGTCAAAATCGGTCAAAAATAACCTTTTTGGTTATCAACAATCTTACAACTGTAGATAGTGGTGAAAGGATCGAATCCACAGGGAATTGAAGACTTACCTATCTTCATTGTCAAGACTAGGAGAATTAACTGAAAGCAAAGAAATTGAAAGCAAAATAAAAATAAAGTGCAAGTAAAGTAAAAAGGGGGGGTTTTGAGATTAATTGAATTGATTTAATGCTGAAAGCAATAAAAGAAAGCGAATAATAAAAATAAAGAGAAATCAATAATAAGAAAGATCTAGTTCAAGAATTGGATCCACTTCAGTTGTTGGGATTGATCATTGACACTTAGTTTCCCTTGATAGATTCAATAGATTAGTTATGGAGATGGAAGACGCTTCTCACCACTATGTCTCTCCTTAATTATAAACCAATTAGGGAACGTCCTCTAATTAATCACTAATCAACAAGTTGCCAAGAAATGTCCTTGGACCTTAGGCATCAAAACAACTGTCAATTGCATTAAGAAATAGAGAGATCTAATCCTAGCTACCCAAACGCATGGTGATATTGCTAGATTATGCAACTTCCTTAGTTTTTACACCAAGTGTTTTTGTGTTTGAACAATCCAAGCAATTACGGACTCAAAATTATTCAAACTAACAATATATTACCTTGCAATCAAGAATCAAGTGGCCACATTGATCATAATAACAAAGCAATAATGGAATCAAGCATGAAATTGCACAAATATTGAATAACCAAAAGATAAACAACTTATGTTCAGATCTCCCAATCCACAAAACAACCAAAGTATCACCTAATCTTCAATTAGAATAAAAGGTTTCAGCCACTCATGGCTGAACCAAAACTAAAAAAATAAAGAAAGGAAGAAGAAGAGATGGTGCCACTTGCAATCCCGTAGGTGTGCCCAAAGGGGTGTAGAAAAAGCATGGGGAGGCTCCTTATGTGTCTTTTTATAGTTGAAAGTGTTGCCCTAGGTCCTTACTTGCTGTCCAAGTTGTTAAGTTGTTGTCCAAGTGCTGCCCATGCCGCCCATATCCTAGCATTAATGAGGTGGAGCCTCCTTTTGAATTTTGAATTTTGAATGTGCAAGACTTGAGGTGGCATGTGTGACTCCTTTGGCTTCTTTGACAAGCTGAGTTTGAATTTCAAATTTGAATGTGCATCTTCTAAAGATTTGGCTTCTTTAATAAGGAAAAAGATTCTTGAAGATCTTGAATTTCAAACTGCTCTGCAGACTACACTTTCCTTATTTGGCACTTTCCTTATTTAGCACTTTCCTTATTTAGCACTTTCCTTATTTAGCACTTTCCTTAATGAGCTGAATCTTGAATTTGAATTTTGAATTCTCTTAAGGATTTGAAATTTGAATTTCAAATTACTTTCCTTATTTCGCTCCTTTCAAGTTGCATTTGGCATGCTTGCTCTCCTTTGCTCTATTTTAGGCAGTTTTAGGGGCAATTTCACCAAACTGTCTCTTTACACCATTTTCTATAGAATAAGATTAAAATTACAAAATTAGGCAGAGAAAGTATAAATTAACATCATGATAATATGGTCTAAATTATGCTCTATCAAATACCCCACACCTAGCCTTTTGCTTGTCCTCAAGCAAATAAACATAGTCAAACAAGCTTTCTTTGCTACTTGATCCTTTATTTCCACTTAAGCTCTTACTCTAGATACTTACTTTGAATCATTGCAGTGAAGAATGTATGCATCAAGGTTATTTACCTTCTTTCCTTGTCTCCCTTCACCTACCATGGCTAGTATTTGTTTTCCTCAAGAGAGAGATTACACATGCACATATTATTTATTCAATTAAGACTCTTTCTAGCTTTCAGAGTGATTTGCCCTTACCTTAAAGTACTATATTAAGCCTTTTGCACTTAAATCTTGCTTGAAAAAGTCACCAACCTATTGATGTGAAAGTATATATTTTCAATTGGTCACCTGTCCAAGTGGCTACTAGCTCTGTTCATAGTCTTTCAACCATTGGAATAGTTTTCAATTTGTGCATTTGAAGCCTTTGCCATTGCTGAATTTTCTTTCTCAAAGAATTGGGCAAATCAACACCAATTGCTAAAATAAGCCATGTTCAGTTATTCACACATCTTTCAATTCATTCTCTCTAATGAGTAATATATATTTTTCACCATGACAAGCTCAAAGATTCAATTCAAAAGGAAATTCCCAAACATGAATACAACTCACTGCAATTGATTCAACTTAAGTTTAAAGAGTCATCACATCAATGGGATCATGGAAAGAAAGCTCATCCAACATAGTCTATGAGTTTGAGTAAAGCAAATCAAAAAGAAAAACTGTGCCTACATGTGTGTGTTATTGAAAGCAAAAGTAACAAAAATGAAAAAAAAATTCAAACTGTGGCTATTCAAACTAAAACTAAAAGAAAAAATGACTAAAAATGAAAGTTCAGAGATATGCACCCCCACACCTAATTCATGCATTGTTTTTAATGTATGGAAAAATTAAAGTTCAAAGGAAACTGAGTACTCCGCTGGTGTGGTTTGTGTGGTGCGCCCTTGTTTAAGGTCACGGGCTGGACTTTCTCCACTTGATCAAGGCTTAAGTAATTGGGGGAGGGAAAAGGGTCCCAATTGTATTAAGTAAAAAGTGTAGCACGCCTTTTGTTTTGGTCCTCAGCCATTCCATTTCTTTCATGTACTTATGAAGTAACATGATTAGCTTCTCTTCTTTCAGGTGAGGTGTGCCTCTAGCCTTTATGTTTGCATTTTTTAGATGATTAGGCAGCACTTTGAACTCCAATTTATGTTTCTCCATATGTGGCTGCAATTTGGTACTAAATTCAGACAAAACAAATTCTACCTTATCCGGAGGTTTGGGCAGGCATTGATCCACATGCTCCTTTGGTTTGGGTGCTTGGAATTCCATTTTCTCCTTTTTCGCATGGGTTGTTTGCGTTGGCTGTCTGGCTGAACATGATTTGGCTTCCTTCTACGCAAGACCTGTCTGCGTTGGAAGGCTGGAGAGAGTGATCTGCGATTGGAGCTGCAGAGGTGCGACTGGACTTCCCTCTTTCTGCGCAAGATTGCAGTCCATCTGTTGGATGCAACAGACAATTTCTTTCAGTTCTGGCTCTTTTTGGCTTTCTTCATCTATTTGGCTAGCCTCCTTGCAAAAGTCATTGTTTAGCATATCATCTTGATCTATATCAAAAACTTCTTGGTTCAAACAATCAATGATATCTAAACTATCAACAGGTTCTGTTTGATGGGTTTGTTTGGACAAACATTTTTCTGGCTGTGTGTCTTCGACAGTTTGTTCTTGTACTTGCGAACTTTCATCATCAGACTTGGCATCTTGAAGCTCTTCCTCTCTTCTTAACATGTTTGCATTTAATGAGGTGGCCATTTGTCCTATCTGCTATTGGAGGCTTTGCACAGAAACTGCCAATGTCTCTATCATCTTCTCAAGGTGCTGGTGGGAACTTGGAGGTGCTAGTTGGAACTTGGAGGTGCTGGTTGAGCTTGATTTTCTTGATAATTTTGGTAGTTGTTAGCTCCAGCATAGTCGTAGTTTGGATGGTCTCCCCAACCTGAATTGTATGTGTTAAGGTAGGGATCATGTCTTGGCTGTCCATAGAATCCTCCAAATCCATGTACTTGTTGGTCATTGAATCTTCCAAATGCATGCACTTGTTGGTCATCCTCATAAAGCATAGGACATTGATCAGTTAGATGTCCTACATATGCGTAAATCCTACCTGGTCTGATTCGCTGAAGCTGTTTTTAACGTCCCGAAAATCGGACCGCAACCGGCGCTAGGATCCAGGTCGGCTTAAGGCCGCCGGGACCCGTAGCAAGCCTAACATGCATCCTGTGAACCTGTTTAATCCCATACATGATCAACAACATACATAAAAATTAAAACTTTTCTTTCATTCATTTTCTCATATACCAACCTCAACCTGTGCATGCACTGAACATAATCACAACTATACACATTGACCCCTCTTTGGGATCTCATCAATGCCCCCAAATGGGTGGCATAACATGTGTTGAGTTGGTTTACATAAACATCACAGATCATGTATTAAAAGGGATACCATACACATAGGGTCAAGCACAATCTCTGATCCTCAATGTCATTACATTACATAACTATTCACAACTCTACATCATTATACAATTTGTCATGTCCACATTCTAGCTATTACATACACAAGACTTCATTACTCTTGCTGACCTCCTGGTCTACCCTGTACCTGCAAGCCTGGGGGTTAAGGGAGAGGGGTGAGCTACAAGAGCCCAGTGAGCAGAATAATAAAACATTTAAAACATATGATAACATGAAATGCATCACATCACAGCTAATCACATCAAGGATGAATTTGTCACCAATAGTCCCCTACATGGTCCAACTGTGCCAGGGGCGTAGAATGGGCCTCACTGGTCTTTCTCTTGCATGGTGCCAGGGGCGTAGAATGGGCCTCGCTGGTCTTCCGTACCGTGTCATCATCATCATAACATATGGGGTCTAAAGGATCATTCAACATTCATCCACATCATCAACATATTATGCAACGCAACATATTCGTGAGTCTAATGCAAAAACCCTATTATATCTCATGGCATTCATGATGCGTGAATCATGCTAAAACTGATTCATTTATTTAAAAGCATAAGGGTTATTCCACTCACCTCTGGCTGAAGCTCTACTGACTCAGAAGCAGCTTAACTCACTGCTGGGGTCCTCGGTTCCTCGGGTCCGAACCGACACAGGTGGACTCAAATGAGGGACCAAACAACTAGAACATAACTCCAAACATATCCCCCAAAACCCCCTAGAACATCATGAAACAACCATAGAAAAACATGTAAAAGAGGGCTGGACAGGGCACTTTCGGCGGCAGGTTCGGCTGCCGAAAGTCCCTCCAGAGCCGAAAGTCAGGCAGGTTCGGCGGCACCTTCGGCGGCCGAAACTCCCAGACAGAGGCGAAACTCATGCATGTTCTGCGGCACTTTCGGCGGCCGAAACTCCCAGACAGAGACGAAAGTCTCCTTTCGGGGGCAAGCTTCGGCAGCCGAAGGCTGCTTCCCCAAGCATGTTCGACGGCCGAAAGTTCCTTCAGCTGCCGAACTTGGTTTCTCTCTTAGTGGCAGAAACTCAGCTCTTCTATGCATAAACGCCTCCCATTCCATCCAAACATGCATAAACCTATTCTACAACACACATACACAAGCATACAAGCTCCTAGGGCTTCAAACTATCTAAAACCCCATCTACAACACATCAAACATGCATTTGCAAGCCACATTGTTAAAAAACACAACATAAACGCATAAACCTAACCATAAGCTAAACATGCATTCTACCCCATAGATCTACTTAAAACTTACTTAAAACATGCAATGAGCTTAAGATCGGCTCTTACCTCTTGAAGATCGAGAGAGAGACGACCTAATCTTGGAGATGGGAGATTTTCAACTTCCTTGGGTCTCCAAGCTCAAAACTTGCTCAAAACTTGAAAATCTTCAAAACAAGATGAAAACTTGTGAAAATCGTGAAAGATTTGAAGGAAGAACTCAAAGATTTGTGAGGGACGGCGGAGAGCTAACTTTGGCCGAAAATGGGGAGAAAAGCTCGCCCATTTCGGCTAAGGGACCCTTTTATAGTGGCTGGCCAGGCCACGTTCGGGGGCCGAACGTGCCTCCGCATACATGCCATGTTCGGCGGCCGAACTTGAGATTCGGCGGCCGAACCTGGACTTCCCTCACTTATGCCTTCGGGGGCCCAAGGCACACCCGAAATGCCTGCATGTTCGGCGGCTGAACTTGAGGTTCGGCGGCTGAACCTGGGTTTTCCTCCAAGGTTGTTTTCATGCAAAAACTAATTTCCTTTTTACTTAAAACCATGAAATACATTAAAACATTTTATGAAAACATGGTTTTACCCTTCTAGAGTTCTCCGACATCCGAAATTCCACCGGACAGTAGGAATTCCGATACCGTAGTCTAGCCGGGTATTACATTCTCCCCCACTTAAGAACATTCGTCCCCGAATGTTCCTCAACTAGCACGTAGCATGGCATACACATGTCATACATACAAAGCACATAAGACTCACAAGGAACTAACCTCAGAAAAGATAAGGGTATTGCTGGAGCATGGACTCCCGTGTCTCCCAAGTGCATTCTTCCATATTGTGGTGGTTCCACAGGACTTTCACCATCGGGATTTCCTTGTTTCTCAGCTTCCTGATCTGGGTGTCTAGGATCCGTACTGGCTGCTCAACATAGGTGTGATCTTCTTGGATCTCCACATCAGGCTCACTAAGAACCTTGCCCGGATCTGACACGAACTTTCTCAACATGGAAACATGGAAAACCGGGTGGATTCTTTCCAATTAAGCAGATAAATCCAGCTTGTACGACACATTCCCAATCTTTTGCAAGACTTCAAAGGGTCCGATGTACCATGGAGCCAGTTTACCTTTCTTTCCGAACCGAACCACTCCTTTCATTGGAGACACCTTGAGCAATACCAGATCCCCCTCCTGAAACTCTACTTGCCGTCTGCGGATGTCTGCATAACTCTTATGTCTGCTTGTAGCAGTCTTGATCCTTTCTCTGATTATGGGTACCACCCTGCTGGTAATCTCTACTAGCTCAGGCCCTGCCAAGGCCTTCTCTCCAACTTCCTCCCAGCAAACAGGTGACCTGCACTTCCTTCCGTATAAAGCTTCATATGGAGCTATCCCGATGCTAGCATGATGGCTGTTATTGTAGGCAAACTCCACCAAGGGTAGATGCTGCCTCCAAGAACCGCCAAAATCTAGCACACACATTCTAAGCATATCCTCGATAGTCTGGATGGTCCTTTCTGACTGTCCGTCAGTCTGGGGGTGGAAGGCAGTACTGAAATCCAACCTGGTACCCATGGCATTCTGCAGACTCCGCCAAAACCTGGAGGTGAACTGGGGCCCTCTATCAGACACTATTGAAACAGGAACCCCGTGCAGCCTGACGATCTCATCAGCATACATCTGCGCCAACTTGTCCATAGAATAGCCACTCCTGACAGGGATGAAGTGAGCAGATTTGGTGAGTCTGTCCACAATCACCCATATGGAGTCCAATCTGTTGGACGTCGCCGGTAACCCCACTACGAAGTCCATAGCTATATTCTCTCATTTCCACTCTGGAATAGGTAGCGGGTTAAGCATTCCAGCCGGCTTCTGATGTTCCAGCTTCACCCTCTGACACACTTCGCAGCCTGACACAAACTGTGCCACTTCTTTCTTCATCGCTGGCCACCAATAAACTTTCCTCAGATCTTGATACATCTTGGTGGCTCCAGGGTGAACGCTGTATCTTGCATTATGAGCCTCCCTCATAATGTCTCCTTTTAGCCCTATGTCATCTGGTACACACAATCGACTCCCATAGCGGAGGATCCCCTTACTGTCAAATCTGAACTCACTGTCCTTGCTTGACTGAACAGTCCTGGTAATCTTCACTAACTCTGGGTCCTCATGCTGTTTCTGAGCCACTTGCTCCAGAAACACAGGTGTCACTCTCATCTGGGCCACTAAAGGACCTGTACCAGACAACTCCAATTGTAGACCTTCATCAATGAGCTTGTAAAACTCCTTCACCACTGGTCTCCTCTCTGCCGTGATGTGGGATAGACTGCCTAGTGACTTCCGGCTTAGGGCGTCTGCCACAACATTCGCCTTACCCGGATGATACTGAATCTTGCAATTATAGTCACTCAGCAGCTCTACCCATCTCCTCTGTCTCAAATTCAAATCTCTTTGACTCAGGATGTACTGTAGGCTCTTATGATCTGTAAAGATCTCACATTTTACCCCATAGAGGTAGTGCCTCCACATCTTGAGTGCAAAGATTACTGCTGCCATCTCTAGGTCATGCGTGGGGTAATTTAACTCGTGCTTCTTCAGCTGTCTAGAAGCATAAACAATCACCCTCTCATTCTGCATTAGTACACAACCCAGTCCCACACGGGACGTATCACAAAAGACTGTAAAGTCTTCATCACTAGATGGCAGAGCTAACACTGGTGCTGAAGTCAACCTCTTCTTAAGCTCTTCAAAACTCTCTTCGCACTGGTCGGTCCACACAAACTTTTGATTCTTCCTGGTTAACCTGGTCAGAGGAGCTGCAATTTTTGAGAAGTCCTGGACGAACCTCCTGTAGTAACCTGCCAAACCCAAGAAACTCCTGATCTCTATCACTGAAGTGGGTCTAGGCCAGTTAGCCACAGCTTCTACCTTTTTGGGGTCCACCTCTATTCCATTTTTCGACACCACGTGCCCCAAGAATGAAATGCTCCTCAGCCAGAACTCACACTTAGAGAACTTGGCATACAAGCCATGTTCCCTTAAGGTCTGTAGAACCAACCTCAGATGATGGGCATGCTCCTCTGCATTCCTGGAATACACTAAGATATCATCTATAAAGACAATAACAAAGTGATCCAGGTATTGGCTAAACACTCTATTCATGAGATCCATAAATGCTGCAGGGGCGTTGGTTAACCCGAACGGCATTACAAGGAACTCATAATGCCCATATCTGGTCCTGAAGGCTGTCTTCGGCACATCCTCCTCCCTTATCCTTAGCTGATGGTACACCGACCTCAGATCTATTTTGGAGAAACAACCTGCTCCGGCTAGCTGGTCAAATAGATCGTCGATCCTTGGCAACGGGTACTTATTCTTGGTAGTGACTTTGTTCAACTGCCTGTAGTCGATACAAAGCCTGAGAGATCCATCCTTTTTTTTCACAAACAAGACTGGTGCACCCCAAGGTGAGGTGCTCGGTCGGATGAAGCCCTTTTCTACCAGCTCTTGCAACTGTTCTTTCAATTCTTTCAACTCGGCTGGAGCCATCCTGTAGGGAGGAATAGAGATCGGTCAGGTTCCAGGCATCAATTCTATCTCGAACTCTATCTCCCTAGCAGGTGGTAAACCTGGCAGCTCGTCTGGGAAGACGTCTAGAAACTCTCTAACCACCGGCACCGAGGCGGGCTCTCTAATCTGACTGCTAAGCTCTCTCACATGAGCCAAATACCCCTGACATCCCCTCCTAAGCAACCTACGAGCCTGAAGAGCTGATATCAGACCTCTAGGTGTACCCCTCCTGTCTCCTCTGAAGACTACCTCTGACCCATCCTGACCTCTGAACCTGACTACCTTGTCCCTGCAGTCCAAGGTAGCACCATGGGTAGATAACCAGTCCATCCCTAGAATGATGTCAAAATCTGTCAAATCTAGAACCACCAGGTCGGCAGACAAGCATCTTCCCTCAACAAACACAGGACTTCACTGGCAGACTGACTCTGCCACTGATGGATCACACTTGGGTCCACTGACCCAGAGAGGACACTCTAACCCAGAGATCATCAGACCCAACCTCTCGACGGCTCTCGGAGCAATAAAAGAATGAGATGCACCAGGGTCCATCAAGGCATACACATCTGAACAACCAATGACTAAGTTACCTGCCACCACGGTGTTAGATGCATCTGCCTCCTGTTGAGTCATGGTGAAGATCCGTGCTGGAGCTGATGGACCTTCACCTCTGAAACCCGCTGAAGAAGAGGCTGCCCCTCTTCCTTTGCCTCTGCCACTAGCCTGAGTCACGGCTGGAGCTGCTGGCTGAGCCACACTACCAGAAGCTGTCTGCTGAGACTGTGCTCCAAAAGCTACCCTAGGACACTCCCGAGCCATGTGTCCCTCTTGCCCGCATCTGAAGCAGGCTGCTGTCCCAGCCCGACAAACTCCCTTGTGTGGCCTACCACACTTTGCACAAACTGCATTATCCGCACCAGAGCTAGAGCCACTCCTTAGTCCCAGACTGGACTTGACCTTGTTCCAGAACTTGTTCTTCTTTGGCTTCTTGGTGGTACTGCTCCACCTCTTACTACCTGAAGCTGCTGCACTAAAAGAAGAAGAGCCTGGGGTCTTAGAACCAGAAGGCTGTGCCACTGACTGCTTAACTGTCCCCTGAACGATGGCACTGGCCTCCATCTTCCGGGCCATATCCACTATGGCATGGAAGCTCTCCCTATCTACTGACTGGATCAAGGAGGAATATTTGGAGTGGAGTTTCATGATATACCTCCTTGACCTTTTCTGGTCCGAGTCAAGATTTTGCCCTGCAAATGGCAACAGCTCCAAGAATCTGTCTGTGAACTCCTCTACACTCATCTCATCAGTATGCCTCAACTGCTCAAACTCTATCATCTTCAGCTCCCTTGAACTATCTGGGAAAGCCCATCCTGCAAACTCGTTTGCAAACTCTTCCCAAGACATGCTGTCCACTCTCGGATTCATATAATTCTTGAACCACTCTCGTGCCTTCTTGCACTTAAGCGTGAACCCAGCCATCTGAATGGCTCTACTGTCATCAGTCCCAATCTCATCTGTGATCACCTTAACCCTTTCAAGATACACAAATGGGTCATCCCCTTTTTCATACTGAGGAGCACCCAGTTTCATGTAGTCGGTCATCTTGACCTTGCTCCCACTGGCTGAGCTAGGTCTAGAAGGTTGAGTAACTGGGGCTGCTGGTTCTGTAGGTGGTGGAGGTGGGGGTGCAGCATTCCCCGAGGTGGGGTTTGCCGGGTGAGGATAAAAGGGTGAGGGTGGATAAGCTGGGTACTGGGGGTGAGGTGGATAGAAAGGTGGATAAGGCATGTAGGTAGGGTAGGGGTTAAAGCTGGAGTAATCCGATGTGCCTCCCATCGGATACCCTGAACCCTGTGGGAAGGGTGGATAATGGGGTGGAAAACCATACCCCGAGGCCTGAGCGCCTCCCTGTGACTCCCCTGTCCCTTCTTCCGTCATGCTAACATCCAGATTTCCATCCCTCCTCTGGTCCTCTTCCATAACCTCCCTCACATCTGAAGAACTTCCTCCTCTATCTGTCCCCCTTCTGCTAGCATCAAAAGACCTTCTAGGGTCCCTTGACACTCTTTCTCTGCTTGATCTACATGACATTGCCCTAGGCAATGCAGAAGGACGGGTGCTCGTGCCCTCATCCTCAGGTGGCACTCCAGTCAATCGTGCAGATCGACGAGTTCCTCTCATCCTGTTTTCTGAAAAAAAACAGTACACAACACTAAAACATCAGCATCATATGGTTCATGTGGAAACACATGAACCTGCATCACATACATATCATTCATACCATAGCATTAATGTACATGTATAAAATCATGGTATTTCACATCATCAAACAAGACAGGACTCCACATCCTATCCTAGTGGACATGATCTTCCTATTGTGCTTGACCTTCTATAACATCTATGAGCCCAACACTCTAGGTCCGACCATATGAACCTAGGGCTCTGATACCATTCTGTAACATCCCGAAAATCGGACCGCAACCGGCGCTAGGATCCAGGTCGGCTTAAGGCCGCCGGGACCCGTAGCAAGCCTAACATGCATCCTGTGAACCTGTTTAATCCCATACATGATCAACAACATACATAAAAATTAAAACTTTTCTTTCATTCATTTTCTCATATACCAACCTCAACCTGTGCATGCACTGAACATAATCACAACCATACACATTGACCCCTCTTTGGGATCTCATCAATGCCCCCAAATGGGTGGCATAACATGTGTTGAGTTGGTTTACATAAACATCACAGATCATGTATTAAAAGGGATACCATACTCATAGGGTCAAGCACAATCTCTGATCCTCAATGTCATTACATTACATAACTATTCACAACTCTACATCATTATACAATTTGTCATGTCCACATTCTAGCTATTACATACACAAGACTTCATTACTCTTGCTGACCTCCTGGTCTACCCTGTACCTGCAAGCCTGGGGGTTAAGGGAGAGGGTTGAGCTACAAGAGCCCAGTGAGCAGAATAATAAAACATTTAAAACATATGATAACATGAAATGCATCACATCACAACTAATCACATCAAGGATGAATTTGTCACCAATAGTCCCCTACATGGTCCAACTGTGTCAGGGGCGTAGAATGGGCCTCGCTGGTCTTTCTCTTACATAACATAACATAACATGGTCCAACTGTGCCAGGGGCGTAGAATGGGCCTCACTGGTCTTTCTCTTGCATAGTGCCAAGGGCGTAGAATGGGCCTCGCTGGTCTTCCGTACCGTGTCATCATCATCATAACATATGGGGTCTAAAGGATCATTCAACATTCGTCCACATCATCAACATATTATGCAATGCAACATATTCGTGAGTCTAATGCAAACACCCTATTATATCTCATGGCATTCATGATGCGTGAATCATGCTAAAACTGATTCATTTATTTAAAAGCATAAGGGTTATTCCACTCACCTCTGGCTGAAGCTCTACTGACTCAGAAGCAGCTTAACTCACTGCTGGGGTCCTCGGTTCCTCGAGTCCGAACCTACACAGGTGGACTCAAATGAGGGACGAAACGACTAGAACATAACTCTAAAAACATCCCCCCAAAACCCCCCTAGAACATCATGAAACAACCATAGAAAAACATGTAAAAGAGGGCTGGACAGGGCACTTTCGGCGGCAGGTTCGGCGGCCGAAAGTCCCTCCAGAGCCGAAAGTCAGGCAGATTCGGCGGCACGTTCGGCGGCCGAAACTCCCAGACAGAGGCGAAACTCATGCATGTTCGGCGGTACTTTCGGCGGCTGAAAATCCCAGACAGAGACGAAAGTCTCCTTTCGGGGGCAAGCTTCGGCAGCCGAAGGCTGCTTCCACAAGCATGTTCGGCGGCCGAAAGTTCCTTCGGCTGGTGAACCTGGTTTCTCCCTTAGTGGCAGAAACTCAGCTCTTCTATGCATAAACGCCTCCCATTCCATCCAAACATGCATAAGCCTATTCTACAACACACATACACAAGCATACAAGCTCCTAGGGGCTTCAAACTATCTAAAACCCCATCTACAACACATCAAACATGCATTTGCAGCCATTGTTAAAAAACACAACATAAACTCATAAACCTAACCATAAGCTAAACATGCATTCTACCCCATAGATCTACATAAAACTTAATTAAAACATGCAATGAGCTTAAGATCGGCTCTTACCTCTTGAAGATCGAGAGAGAGAGGACCTAATCTTGGAGATGGGAGATTTTCAACTTCCTTGGGTCTCCAAGCTCAAAATTTGCTCAAAACTTGAAAATCTTCAAAACAAGATGAAAACTTGTGAGAATCGTGAAAGATTTGAAGGAAGAACTCAAAGATTGGTGAGGGACGGCGGAGAGCTCACTTTGGCCGAAAATGGGGAGAAAAGCCATCCCATTTCGGCTAAGGGACCCTTTTATAGTGGCTGGCCAGGCCACGTTCGGGGGCCGAACGTGCCTCCGCATACATGCCATGTTCGGCGGCCGAACTTGAGGTTCGGCGGCCGAACCTGGACTTCCCTCACTTATGCCTTCGGGGGCCCAAGGCACACCAGAAATGCCAGCATGTTCGGCGGCCGAACCTGGGTTTTCCTCTAAGGTTGTTTTCATGCAAAAACTCATTTACTTTTTACTTAAAACCATGAAATACATTAAAACATTTTATGAAAACATGGTTTTACCCTTCTAGAGGTCTCCGACATCCGAAATTCCACCGGACGGTAGGAATTCCGATACCGGAGTCTAGCCGGGTATTACACTGTTGAGCTTGTTGAGCTCGACCTATGACATAATTGTTCACAATAGAGGTTAGTTCAGAAAGTTGAGTAGTGAGAATAGATGTACTTACCTCGGCCATGAATCAGTTTCTTGAGTTCAGATCTAGTCATGAAAGAAAAACAAATAAGTTAAATTAACTCCCCGGCAACGGCGCCAATTTTTGACTCGTGGTTGTCGAAGCCGGTCAAAAATAACCTTGATAGTTATCAACAATCTTACAACTGTAGATAGTGGTGAAAGGATCGAATCCACAGAGAATCGAAAACTTACCTATCTTACTTGTCAAGACCAGGAGAATTAACTGAAAGCAAAGAAACTGAAAGCAAAATAAAAATAAAGTGCAAGTAAAGTAAAAAGGGGGGTTTTGAGATTAATTGAATTGATCTAATGCTGAAAGCAATAAAGGAAAGCGGATAATAAAAATAAAGAGAAATCAATAATAAGAAAGATCTAGTTCAAGAATTGGATCCACTTCAGTTGTTGGGATTGATCATTGACACTTAGTTTTCCTTGATAGATTCAATAGATTAGTTATGGAGATAGAAGACGCTTCTCATCACCATGTCTCTCCTTAATCATAAACCAATTAGGGAACGTCCTCTAATTAATCACTAATCAACAAGTTGCCAAGGAACGTCCTTGGGCCTTAGTCACCAAAACAACTGTTAATTGCATTAAGAAATAGAGAGATCTAATCCTATCTACCCAAACGCATGGTGATATTGCTAGATTATGCAACTTCCTTAGTTTTTACACCAAGTGTTCTTGTGTTTGAACAATGCAAGCAATTACGGATTCAAAATTATTCAAACTAACAATATATTACCTTGCAATCAAGAATCAAGTGGCCACATTGATCATAATAACAAAGCAATAATGGAATCAAGCATGAAATTACACAAATATTGAATAACCAAAAGATAAACAACTTATGTTCAGATCTCCCAATCCATAAAACAACCAAAGTATCACCTAATCTTCAACTAGAATAAAAGGTTTCAGCCACTCATGGATGAACCAAAACCAAAAAAATAAAGAAAGGAAGAAGAAGAGATGGTGCCACTTGCAATCCCGTAGGTGTGTCCAAGGGGGTGTAGAAAAAGCATGGGGAGGCTCCTTATGTGTCTTTTTATAGTTGAAAGTGTTGCCCTAGGTCCTTACTTGCTGCCCAAGTTGTTAAGTTGCTGCCCAAGAGCTGCCCATGCCGCCCATATCCTTGCATTAATGAGGTGGAGCCTCTCTTTTGAATTTTGAATTTTGCATGTGCAAGACTTGAGGTGGCATGTGTGACTCCTTTGGCTTCTTTGACAAGCTGAATTTGAATTTCAAATTTGAATGTGCATCTTCTAAAGATTTGGCTTCTTTAGTAAGGAAAAAGATTCTTGAAGATCTTGAATTTTAAACTGCTCTGCAGACTGCACTTTCCTTATTTAGCACTTTCCTTAATGAGCTGAATCTTGAATTTGAATTTGGAATTTTCTTAAGGATTTGAAATTTGAATTTCAAATTACTTTCCTTATTTGGCTCCTTTCAAGTTGCATTTGGCATGCTTGCTCTCCTTTGCTCCATTTTAGGCCGTTTTAGGGGCATTTTCACCAAATTGTCTCTTTACACCATTTTCTGCAAAATAAGATTAAAATCACAAAATTAGGCAGAGAAAGTGTAAATTAACATCAATAACATCATGATAATATGGTCTAAATTATGCTCTATCAATACTCTACTTTACGATCCAGAAATAGAGCGTACAGCCAAGCAACTAAGGAAGCAAGCTAATCCGAGGAACCAAGCCTCAAGGCCATCCTCATTAACAGCTGCTGCCCAAACAACACTTGTTGAAGCTGCTGCTGTCCAAGAGACAACAACTACTGTCAGAGATTCAGAAATTGCTGTTGAAACAAATTCTGTGCCTGCTGTCCAAACTACAAAAAAAAAGACAGCAACTACTGTCCACCTGCTGCAATCACTGCTGTCCGCAAGATAGCATCTACCGAAGCACAGCTTACATCCCCTGCTGCTGTCCAAAAACCAGTAACTGCTGAAATTGCCCCAACTAAACCAGAACATGCTGAAATTGCTGAACCAGCACAGCCCCCTGCTGAAACAGAATCACCAACTGTAGAAACAACACAGCCCACTGTTGTGTTTGCGCAAAAAGCTGCTGATATGGCAGAATACAACATGCAATATGCTGCCCCTCACCCAAGACCAGTAGAACCTGCTGTATATGCTGAAATTCAACCAGAAAATCAAGCATTAAGGGCACCAATTCCAAGGGAAAGAACTCTAAGAGAGTTAGCATCCCCTATAGGCGACCAAGCACCTCTTTGCGTCACCTATCCACCATTGACAGCCCCATTTGAGCTAAAACAGGTTTGATACACCTCCTACCTAAATTCAGAGGTTTGGAGAATGAAGACTCCCATAAACACTTGAAGGAATTTCACATAGTATGTTCTACCATGAGACCACAAGGCATATCCGAAGAACATGTGAAATTAAGAGCATTCCCCTTCTCACTTGATGATTATGCCAAAGATTGGCTATTTTACCTACCACCCGGATCAATCACTTCATGGGATGGTATGGTTAGAGCCTTTTTGAATAAATATTTTCCAGCCTCTAAAACCATAGGCATAAGAAGGGAGAGTAGTGGCATCAAGCAAAAAGACACTAAGGATTTGTATGACTATTGGGAAAGATTCAAGAGGTTATGCACAAGCTGTCCACAACATGACATCTCAGATAAATCACTCATAGAATACTTCTATGGTGGTTTGCTACTATCTGAAAGAAAATTAATTGATGTAGCATGGTTTGCTACTATCTGAAAGAAAATTAATTGATGTAGCATGTGGAGGCTCAATTGAAGATAGAACACCTCAAGCAATTCGAAATTTGATTTCAACACTTGCAGCCGCATCTAGACAATATGGAGATGAAAGGCAACTATCAAAAAGAGTCAATGAGGTAAGTACATCTTCTCTCACTTCTCAAATTTCTGAACTAACCTCCGCTGTGAAAAGTCTTGTTATAGGTCAATCTCAACTGATCAATGTCCTACACTTTAAGAGGATGACCAATAAGTAAATGCACTTGGAGGATTCAATAACCAGCAAAGACATTATCCATATTCCAACACCTACAATCCCGGTTGGAGAGACCATCCTAACTTCAGCTATGCTAGGGCAAACAATTATCAAAATTACCAAAGAAACCCAGCCTAAACAGCACCTCAAAGGTCCGACTTGCACCTTGAGGAGATGATGAAGTCATTGACAAATTCTATACAAAGTCTCCAATAGCAAATGGGTCAAATAGCCACCTCCATAAGCAAGCTTGAGTCTCAAGGGAAGTTACCTTCCCAAACCGAGGCAAATCCCAAGCAAAATGTGAGCGCCATAATGTTAAGAAGTGGGAAAGAACTTCAATATGTCAAGGCTGATGATAGAGGTTCAGAATTGCAAAGACATCTAGCTGAAGAAAAACTGCCAGAAACTGAGACATACTGCTGTTTGCCCAAACAGACTAGGCAAACAAGCAGACAGAATGCAGAAAGGGACAATCTGCCCCAGCAGACAGAGCATTGTTTGCCCAAACAGATTGAGCAAACAACACCAGCATACCAGCAGCAAAGTGCAAACCAGCAGCCAAGTTTCAAGATTCTTCCTCCTTTTCCAAAAAGGTTTGAAAAATCACAAAAAGAAAAAGAAGAAAAAGAGATCCTTAAAACCTTTAGGAAGGTGAAAATCAACATACCTTTGCTTGATACGGTTAAACAAATACCAAGGTACGCAAAATTCTTGAAAGAGTTGTGCACAAACCGAAGGATGCTTGCTGAAAGAGAAAAGGTAAGTGTAGGTGAGGTAGTTACTGCTGTCATTAAGAGAAAACTACTAGCAAAGTGCAAAGATCGAGGGATGTTTGCCGTTTCTTGCAAAATTGATAATGTTGGCATAAAGAAGGCCATGTGTGACTTAGGTGCATTAATTAATGTTATGCCTCTTTCTATTTATAACTCTTTGAATGCAGGTGCACTTAAGGACACTAGAGTGGTGATCCAATTGGCTGACAGATCCGTGGTATATTCCAAAGGCATTCTTGAAGATGTCCTAGTCCAAGTAGACCAACTTGTCTTCCCAGTAGATTTCTATTTAATTGATATGGAGGAAGACATTAGCAACACCACCTCAGACATATTGCTTGGACGACCCTTCTTGAGCAGGGTCAGAACTAAGATTGATGTGCATGATGGCACATTGACCATGGAATTTGAAGGGGAAGTAATAAAATTCAATGTCTATGATGCTATGAAATGTCCCCATGACATGTCCCCTGTTTATGGTTTAGATATCATTGATTCTTTGAGTCAAAATTTTTTTGATATAAATCAAAATGATATGCTAACCAATGATATCTATAGGAAGGACAGCCAAGAAGATGAAAGAAGCCAAGGAGAGCCTAAACGGACAGCAATGGACTGCTGCCCACAGCAGACAGACTATTGTTTGCCCAAACAGACTAGGCAAACAAGCAGACAAAAGGCAGAACAGGCAGACTACTATCTGCCCAAACAGCCAGCAAAGGCAAAACAGGCAAGCCACTGTTTGCCCAAATAGGACCAGTAGCCAATTAAGACAGAATGCAGACTGCCTATACCACTCCAGCAAGAAGAACACAGTTTGCCCAGACCAGTTGGGCAAATAGCTCCAACAGAATATTGTTCACCTAAACAGCCAGTAGAGAAGCAACAAGCAGATTGCTGTTTGCCCAAACAGCGTGAAAGGGCAGAGTCCAGTGAGACCAGATTGCTAGCACAGGTGAGCTGCTGTTTGACCAAACCACCAGCAGAGGAAAAGAAGGCAGAAGCTTGTTTTCCCAAACACGCTATGCAGATCGTACCAGCAGATTGCTGTTTGCCCAAACAGCAAGAGAAGGCAGAATCTTGTTTGCCCGAACAAGGGATCTCCATGCAGCAACTCTTGGAATATGCAGAAAATGAGAATCACCCCCGTGAACAATCATTCTATGCCCAAACTGATGAGCCATGGTACGCAGACATTGTAAATTACCTAGCCATAGGTAACTTACCTTCTGATATGCCCAAACACACAAAAGACAAAATAAAGAAGGATGCAAAGTACTACGTTTGGGATGAGCCATACCTTTGGAAGCATTGTTCTGACCAAGTGATAAGGAGGTGCATACCAGAGCAAGAGATAGCCTCAGTCCTTACATTCTGCCATTCATACAGTTGTGGTGGCCACTTTGGACTACGAAAGACAGCCCATAAAATCCTCGAAAGTGGATTATTTTGGCCTAACATTTTCCGAGATGCTTATTTGTTTTGCAGATCATGTGCACGATGCCAACATATTGGAAATCTAAGCAACAAAAATCAAATGCCTCAAAATCCTGTCATGGTTTGCGAGATATTCGATGCATGGGGCATAGACTTCATGGGGCCATTTCCGCCATCCTTTGGATACACCTATATAATCCTTGCAGCAAATTATGTATCCAAATGGATAGAAGCTAGAGCAACAAGAACCGATGATGCAAAGACGGTAGTGGATTTCGTGAAGACTAACACTTTTGCTAGGTATGGGGTGCCCAGGGCAATCATCAGCGATAGAGAGACTCACTTTTATAACAAGGTAGTGGAAAATCTTCTCAAAAAGCACCATGTCATACATAGAACATCCACAGCCTACCACCATCAAACGAATGGGCAAGCTGAAGTATCTAATAGAGAAATCAAGGCCATTTTAGAAAAGACAGTATGCCCTAATAGAAAGGATTGGAGTGTACGGTTGGAAGATGCTTTGTGGGCATATAGGACAGCCTACAAGACACCCATAGGAATGTCTCCTTACAGACTAGTCTACGGAAAAGCATGCCACCTTCCAGTTGAACTTGAACATAAGGCTTACTGGGCTATCAAGAATTGCAACATGGATCTTGAGGAGGCTGGAGCCCATAGGAAGCTACAACTACAAGAACTAGAAGAAATCATATGAGATGCCTACGAGACTTCTTGGGACTACAAAGCCAAGACCAAAGCCTTCCATGATAAGCGTATTTCATGAAAACAATTCAAGGATGGTGATAGAGTCTTACTCTTCGATTCTCATCTGAAATGTATTTCAAGAAAACAATTCAAGGATGGTGATAGAGTCTTACTCTTCGATTCTTGTCTGAAATTATTTCCAAGGAAGCTACGGTCTAGGTGGATTGGGCCATTCATTATGGAAAATACTTATCCCCATGGAGCCGTAGATATTCGCAGCATAGAAACTGGGAAGGTCTTCAAAGTAAATGGGCATCGTCTGAAACCGTTCTATGAGGAGTTTGCAGTACAAGTGATGGAAGAGATTCCACTAAAGTATCCTCCATAAGAACAAAGCTTGTAAAAAAAAAAAAAGGAGATATGTGTGCAAAACCAAATGTACAGGTGCAAGTGTTATAACCCACTTCCAAGTTTTAGTTATTTTGCAGGACGAAGCTGCTTGGCCAATCTGTTTGCCCAAACAAACTGGGCAAACAACGGAGATAACTCAAGAAAAAGGTTGGCATACTGTCTGCCCTCACAGCAAGCTGCAACCAGTCCACCTGTTTGACCAGCTTTTTTGCCCACGCAGCTGGGCAAACAACCCAGATAGAGAAAATGACAGAGAAAAAAAACTTAATTAGGGCAGTACCTTCTTCATCTATATTCAATATTCTATTATGCGCTTTCCATGACAACTCTTCTTCTTCTCAAAAACCTCGTATTGCTGCACAAGAATGACCAGCATCTTTTGCATTTTTCCTACAAGCCCTGCTGTCCCAAGACACGACAGACTGTTTGGGCATCACACAATAGCAACCAGCAGGCCTATCAGTAGCATACCAAGCTGTTTGCCCACGCAAGCTGGGCAAATAACCACAGCAGATCAACAGGCAGCCTATATTAGTAGGCCTACCAGCAGTAGACCCTCCAACCCAGCAGGCATCCCAGCACAGCAGATCATCTCCACCACCAGCATAGCAACCTCCGGCAACTCAGCAAGCAATGCATGATGTAGGTGTGGGGGTGCATATCTCTGAATTTTGATGCTTCATGCATACTTTTTGATTTCTTTTAATTTCTTTTAAGCTTTAATGTTTAGTTAGCACACATTAGGTGAATTTTTTTTCATTTTTGCTTTTAATTTACACACACACACATTCACATAGCCACAGTCTTCACACACATGTAGCCACAGTTTTTCTATTTTGGTATGCTTTACTCAAACACATAGGCTATGTTGAATGAGCTTTCTTTCCATGACCCCATTGATGTGATGACCCTTTAAACCTAAAGTTGAATCAATTGCAGTGAGTTGTATTCATTCTTGGGAATTTCCTTTTGAATTGAATCTTTGAGCTTGCTATGGTGAAAAATGCATGACATTACTCATTAGAGAGAATAATAAAAGTTGTGTGAATAAAGAAATATGACTTATTTTAGCAATTGGCATTGATTTGCCCAACCATTGAGAAAAAGAAAAAAGAAAATTCAGCAAAGGCAAAGACCTCAGAAGCACAAAATAAAAATTGTTCCAATGGTCAAAGACTATGAACAGAGCTAGTAGCCACTTGCACAAGTGACCAACTGAGTAACTGGGGGTGGGTATCACCAATATGTACCTTCACGTCAAAAGGTTGGTAACTTTTTCAGGCAAGGATAAAAGTGCAAAAAGCTGAATAAAAAGCAAAGTGCTTCAAGTAAAGGGCAAATCACTCCGAAAGCTAGAAAAAGTCTAACTAAACAATAATGTGTGCATGTATAATCTCTCTCTTGAGGAAAACAAATACTAACCATGGTAGGTAAAGGGAAACAAGGAAAGAAAGAAAGTAACCTTGATGCATGCACTCTTCACTGCAATGCTTCAAAGTAGGGGTATAGGGTAAGAGTTTAAGTGGAAATAAAGATCAAGTAGCAAAGAGAGCTTGTTTGACTAAGTCTATTTGCTTGAGGACAAGCAAAGGGTTAGGTGTGGGGGTATTTGATGGTGCCAAATTTAGACCCATTTTCTATATTGTTATTTATGTTAATTTACACATTTTCTGTCTAATTTTATGGTTTTGATCTTATTTTGCAGAAAATGGTGTAAACGGGCAATTTGGTAAAAATGGCCTTAAAACTGCCCAAAAGAGAGCAAAAGAGAACAAGCTAGTTTGCCCAAGTCCGTTTGCCCAAATCCAAGTTGAAGCTGAAATGGGAGAAGAATAATCTGTTGTTTTACTAGATTGTTTGCCCAAACAGACTGGGCAAACAGGACAGAAGTAGTGCACAAACAGAAGGGAAGACAGACTGTTTGCCCAAGCTATTTGCCCAAACAACCCGGGCAAACAACACTTGCGACAGTAGACAGCAGATTGTGGAAAATTTAAATTTTGAATCTTCAAGAAGTCCTCTTCACACCAAACACGTGAGGACAGCTCAGCAACCCTTCAAGGCACTTTAATGCTTAATCCCACATATTTAGGAAGCCAAATCTCATGAAGATACAATTACCTTCCAAGAATTCAACTCCAATTGGGAAAAGGAATCCAATCCAAACAAGGAAAATAGGGCAGCCCTTCATCTATAAATAGACAGCAAACCAGCAATCAAAGGAGATCTCATCAACATCTTTGGCAAGAACTTCTCCAGCAGCTGCGCGCCCCTAGCTGGCCCTTCCTCTTCTTTTTGTCTTGCTTTCTTTCTTTTCTTTTATGTTTGTTTCAGCCATGAGTGGCTGAAACCCTTATTTCTAGTTGAAGATTAGGTGAAACTTTAGTTTTTTATGGATTGGAAGATCTGAACATATTTTGTTAATATTTTATTTATCAATATATATGCAATTTGATGTTTAATTCTATTGTTGCTTTGTTATTTAGATCAATAGGGCCCATTGACTCTTGATTGCAAAGTAATAATTTGTTAGTTTGGATAGTTTGAAGTCCGTAATTGCTTGAATTTTTCTAACACAAGTAACCCTTGGTGTGAAAACCTAGGAAATTGCATAATCTAGCAATATCACCATACGTTTGGGCAGCTAGAATTAGGTCTCTCTATTTCTTAATGCAATTAACAGTTGTTAGATGCCAAAGGCCCAATGATGTTCCTTGGCAACTTGTTGATTAGTGGTTAATTAGAGGACGTTCCTTAATTAACCTATGTTTAAGGAGGGATATGGAGGTGAGAAGCGTCTTCCACCTCCATAACTAATTTATTGAGTCAAATAAAAGGATATAAGCATCAATGATCAATCCCAAAAACTAAAGTGGATCCAACTCTACAACTAGGCTTTTCTCATATTGAATTGTCTTTACTTAATTACTTGCTTTACTTTGCTATTTTTAATTCTAGTTTAGTCATGAAACTTCAAAACCCCCCAATTTACTTTTATTGTCTATTTATTTACTTGGTCTTGATTAGGAAAATAAGTAAGTATCAATTCCTTGTGGATTCGATCCTTTTGCCACTATCTATAGTTGTAAAATTGTGGATAACTAAAAAAGTTATTTTTGATCGGCTTCGACAACCGCACAGTCACCTTGAGAAGTGGGAAAGAGCTGCAGAGTGACAGGCCGGAACAACGGTTTGCCCAAATCTCTAGGCAAACCACCAAAAAAGTACTGTAGAATGATGGATTTGAGCAACGATTTTCCCAAACCTTTGGGTAAACCAGTGGGAAAGTACTCCAGAATGACAGACTTGAGCATAGATTTGCCCAAATCTTTAGGCAAACTGATAGAGCATATTTTAGACCCATTTATCATGATATTATTGATGTTCATTTACACTTTTTCTGCCTAATTTTGTGGTTTTGGTCTTGTTTTACAGAAAATAGGTGTAAAGAGACAATTTGGTGAAAATGCTCTTAAAACTGCCAAAAAGTGCCAAATATGGAAAGTGCTAAATAAGGAAAGTTTTCAAATAAGGAAAGTGCAGAAGCAAAAATAGATAAGGGAAGCGCAGTCAGCAGATTATTTGAAATTCAAATTGCAAATCTTTCTTTCCTTGTTTAAAGATATGCAGACACCTCAGCAGTCAGTTCTTCCTATTCAGGATGCGAGATCTCAAGAAGATGCACTTGCTTCTCATGCATTTAGTATTCAAAATTTGAAATTCAAAAGAAGGCTCCACCTAAAAAGGAAAGTTTGGACAGCATCTCTTCCCTTCTGAAAACCCTTACCGCGCACCTCCTTCTTTCTGAAAGCCAAGCCGCTCGCCTCCTTCCTTTTCAGACACAACTTGGGCAGCAAGCAGCCTCTTGGGCAGCAAGTAAGACCTAGGGCAGCATCTAATCCTATTTAAGAAGCATATAAGGCCAGCCGCAGAGGCTAGCACTTCTTCTCTTCGGATCACACAAGGCCGATGCCCCCAAGCCTCCAAGTCCTTCTTCTCTTCATTTTCTTCTACCTTTCTTCTTTATTTTTGGTTTAGTTTCAGCCATGAGTGGCTGAAACCTTTTATTCTAGTTGAAGATTAGGTGACACTTTGGTTGATTTATGGATTGGGAGACTTGATCATATATTGTTCATCTTTTGGTTATTCAATATTTGTGCAATTTCATGCTTGATTCCATTATTGCTTTGTTATTTTGATCAATGTGGCCACTCGATTCTTGATTGCAAGGTAATATATTGTTAGTTTGAATAGTTTTAAATCCGTAATAGCTTGGATTGTTCAAACATAAGAACACTTGGTGTAAGAACCAAGGAAATTATATGATCTAGCAACATCTCATGCGTTTGGGTAGCCAGGATTGGCTCTCTCTATTTCTTAATGCAATTGACAGTTGTTTGTTGCTTGAGGCCTAAGGACGTTCCTTGGCAACTTGTTGATTAGTGATTAATTAGAGGATGTTCCCTAATTGGTTTAATCTTAAGGAGAGACATGGTGGTGAGAAGCGTCTTCCATCCCCATAACTAATCTATTGAAACAACCAAAGAAACATAGTGTCAATGATCAATCCTAACAACTGAAGTGAATCCGATTCTTCAACTAGAGCTTTCTCATTATTAATTTCTTTTATTTTAATTATTTGCCTTCTTTTACTGCTTTCAGTTTTAGATCTCTTGAATCAATCTCAAAACTCCCCCATTTTACTTTCAATTTATTTGCTTTCAGTTTATCTCGTTTCAGTTTACTTCTCTTTCAGTTTATTTTTGTTTCAGTTAATTCTCTTGGTCTTGACAAGGAAGATAGATAAGTTTTCAATTCTCTATGGATTCGATCCTTTACCACTATCTGCAGTAGTAATATTGTTGATAACCGGCAAGGTTATTTTTGACCGCCCTCGACAACCGCGAGTCACAAACCATTGAGAAAGAGCTACAGAATGACGTCCCTGAGTCACGATTTGCCCAAACCTCTGGGCAAACTGTTGAGAAGACGCTGTGGCAATATGATAGAAAAGCTTATCCTTCACCAAGCACAACAGCCTCAGCAACCTCGGCCATGTGGTATATGTGCCTATGTGGGACATCCAACTGATCAATGTCCTAACTTGCAAGAAGATAGCCAGCAAGTGAATGCTATCGGAGGATACAACAACCAGTCCAGACATGATCCTTATTCCAACACCTACAATCCAGGCTGGAGAGACCATCCAAATCTGAGCTATGGAAGGGCAAACCAAAATCAGAACCACCAGAACTATCAAAGGAACCAAGCCCAACCAGCACCACCTCCCAATCCGAACCAGCACCTTGAAAAGATGATGGAGACCCTCACAAGTACTATGCAGATCATGGCTCAGCAGATGAACCAAATGCATGCAAAAATGAGCGATACTGAAACCCAAGGTAAGCTCCCTTCTCAAACTGAAACTAACCCCAGACAGAATGTGAGTGCCATCACCCTGAGAAGCGGAAAAGAGCTTCAAGACGCTAGCTATGAGCAAGAGAAGCAGGTTGCACGAGAACCAACTGGTTCAGAGGACATCCCTGCACAAACTGAAGAGCCTCCTGCGCAAAGGCAAGTCTCCACACAGCACCCTGCGCAATCTGAAGAGCCTCCTGCGCAAATAACTGATCCTAAGGTACGTTTTCAGATTCCACTTCCTTTTCCGAAAAGATTTGAAAGAACACAAAAAGAAAAGGAAGAAAGAGAGATCCTAGAGACTTTTAGAAAGGTGGAAATCAACATACCTCTGCTAGATGCTGTTAAGCAGATTCCCAGGTATGCAAAATTTCTGAAAGAGTTGTGTACCAATAGAAGAAAGCTTGCTGAGAGAGAGAAAGTAAGTGTAGGTGAAGTTGTTACTGCTGTTATTAAAAGAGAACTCCCTACTAAGTGCAAGGACAAAGGTATGTTTGCGATCTCATGTCAGATTGGGAATGTGGGGATTAAGAAAGCCATGTGTGATCTTGGTGCATCTATAAATGTCATGCCTCTTTCCATCTATAACTCTCTGAATGCATGTGCACTGAAAGACACAAAAGTAATGATACAATTAGCTGATAGATCTGTGGTATATCCCATAGGTGTCTTAGAAGATGTGGTAGTCCAAGTCAATGAACTAGTCTTTCCTGCAGATTTTTATGTGATAGACACTAAGGAAGACAGTTGCAATGCTAGTTCTGACATCCTTCTTGGACGTCCTTTCTTGAGTACTGCTAGAACTAAGATTGATGTGCATGATGGTACTCTCACTATGGAGTTTGAAGGGGAAGTCATTAAATTTAATGTCTATGATGCCATGAAACATCCACATGATATGTCCCCTGTTTATGGTCTTGATATTATTGACTACTTGAGCCAGGAAATGTTTGATGAAAATCAAGATTATGTTCTGAATGATGAACTTTGCAGGAATGAGAACGAGAAAGAATCAAAACTGAAAGAGACCGTCTGCAGCATTCAGCAGGTTGATGTTGCGCAAGCTGAAGACCTTCGGCCGCCGAACTCCACTTCCCTTCGGCCGCCGAACCCTGCTCCACCACTTTCAGCGCAAGCTGAAACCATCTCAGGCGCAACTCACCAGCCTCCAGCCCAAGCAAGCTCCTCCAACTGCCCCTTTCAGTCCAGTCCTGCGCAAACTGAAACCCTTGAGTCCAGTCTTGCGCCATCTCCATCACAGTCAAGTCAGAAAGCACCAGAAACAGATCTGAAGCCTCTCCCGGACCATCTGAAATACATGTACCTAGGAGCTGACAAGACACTACCGGTGATAGTGTCCAATGAACTGAGCCAATATCAAGAAGCAAGCCTACTGAGAGTATTGCAGAAACACAAAGGAGCCATAGGATGGACAATTGATGACATAAAAGGTATTTCTCCTTCCACATGCATGCATAGAATACAC
The DNA here is from genome assembly GCF_001659605.2 of Manihot esculenta. Taxonomy (NCBI): domain Eukaryota; kingdom Viridiplantae; phylum Streptophyta; class Magnoliopsida; order Malpighiales; family Euphorbiaceae; genus Manihot; species Manihot esculenta. The sequence continues at coordinate 18,736,985 of NC_035177.2, read as the reverse complement.
ATGGAAGATGAATGCAAACCGGTCAGAGATGCTCAAAGAAGACTGAATCCTCCTATGATGGAAATGGTGAAAAAGGAGATACTCAAGCTCCTAGATGCAGGTATTATCTATCCTATCTCTGATAGTAAATGGGTAAGTCCTGTGCATATACTCAAGCTCCTAGTGCTAGCCTCTGCGGCTGGCCTTATATGCTTCTTAAATAGGATTAGATGCTGCCCTAGGTCTTACTTGCTGCCCAAGAGGCTGCTTGCTGCCCAAGTTGTGTCTGAAAAGGAAGGAGGCGAGCGGCTTGGCTTTCAGAAAGAAGGAGGTGCGCGGTAAGGGTTTTCAGAAGGGAAGAGATGCTGTCCAAACTTTCCTTTTTAGGTGGAGCCTTCTTTTGAATTTCAAATTTTGAATACTAAATGCATGAGAAGCAAGTGCATCTTCTTGAGATCTCGCATCCTGAATAGGAAGAACTGACTGCTAAGGTGTCTGCACATCTTTAAACAAGGAAAGAAAGATTTGCAATTTGAATTTCAAATAATCTGCTGACTGCGCTTCCCTTATCTATTTTTGCTTCTGCACTTTCCTTATTTGAAAACTTTCCTTATTTAGCACTTTCCATATTTGGCACTTTTTGGCAGTTTTAAGAGCATTTTCACCAAATTGTCTCTTTACACCTATTTTCTGTAAAACAAGACCAAAACCACAAAATTAGGCAGAAAAAGTGTAAATGAACATCAATAATATCATGATAAATGGGTCTAAAATATGCTCTATCAGTTTGCCTAAAGATTTGGGCAAATCTATGCTCAAGTCTGTCATTCTGGAGTACTTTCCCACTGGTTTACCCAAAGGTTTGGGAAAATCGTTGCTCAAATCCATCATTCTACAGTACTTTTTTGGTGGTTTGCCTAGAGATTTGGGCAAACCGTTGTTCCGGCCTGTCACTCTGCAGCTCTTTCCCACTTCTCAAGGTGACTGTGCGGTTGTCGAAGCCGATCAAAAATAACTTTTTTAGTTATCCACAATTTTACAACTATAGATAGTGGCAAAAGGATCGAATCCACAAGAAATTGATACTTACTTATTTTCCTAATCAAGACCAAGTAAATAAATAGACAATAAAAGTAAATTGGGGGGTTTTGAAGTTTCATGACTAAACTAGAATTAAAAATAGCAAAGTAAAGCAAGTAATTAAGTAAAGACAATTCAATATGAGAAAAGCCTAGTTGTAGAGTTGGATCCACTTTAGTTTTTGGGATTGATCATTGATGCTTATATCCTTTTATTTGACTCAATAAATTAGTTATGGAGGTGGAAGACGCTTCTCACCTCCATATCCCTCCTTAAACATAGGTTAATTAAGGAACGTCCTCTAATTAACCACTAATCAACAAGTTGCCAAGGAACATCATTGGGCCTTTGGCATCTAACAACTGTTAATTGCATTAAGAAATAGAGAGACCTAATTCTAGCTGCCCAAACGTATGGTGATATTGCTAGATTATGCAATTTCCTAGGTTTTCACACCAAGGGTTACTTGTGTTAGAAAAATTCAAGCAATTACGGACTTCAAACTATCCAAACTAACAAATTATTACTTTGCAATCAAGAGTCAATGGGCCCTATTGATCTAAATAACAAAGCAACAATAGAATTAAACATCAAATTGCATATATATTGATAAATAAAATATTAACAAAATATGTTCAGATCTTCCAATCCATAAAAAACTAAAGTTTCACCTAATCTTCAACTAGAAATAAGGGTTTCAGCCACTCATGGCTGAAACAAACATAAAAGAAAAGAAAGAAAGCAAGACAAAAAGAAGAGGAAGGGCCAGCTAGGGGCGCGCGGCTGCTGGAGAAGTTCTTGCCAAAGATGTTGATGAGATCTCCTTTGATTGCTGGTTTGCTGTCTATTTATAGATGAAGGGCTGCCCTATTTTCCTTGTTTGGATTGGATTCCTTTTCCCAATTGGAGTTGAATTCTTGGAAGGTAATTGTATCTTCATGAGATTTGGCTTCCTAAATATGTGGGATTAAGCATTAAAGTGCCTTGAAGGGTTGCTGAGCTGTCCTCACGTGTTTGGTGTGAAGAGGACTTCTTGAAGATTCAAAATTTAAATTTTCCACAATCTGCTGTCTACTGTCGCAAGTGTTGTTTGCCCGGGTTGTTTGGGCAAATAGCTTGGGCAAACAGTCTGTCTTCCCTTCTGTTTGTGCACTACTTCTGTCCTGTTTGCCCAGTCTGTTTGGGCAAACAATCTAGTAAAACAACAGATTATTCTTCTCCCATTTCAGCTTCAACTTGGATTTGGGCAAACGGACTTGGGCAAACTAGCTTGTTCTCTTTTGCTCTCTTTTGGGCAGTTTTAAGGCCATTTTTACCAAATTGCCCGTTTACACCATTTTCTACAAAATAAGATCAAAACCATAAAATTAGACAGAAAATGTGTAAATTAACATAAATAACAATATAGAAAATGGGTCTAAATTTGGCACCATCAAATACCCCCACACCTAACCCTTTGCTTGTCCTCAAGCAAATAGACTTAGTCAAACAAGCTCTCTTTGCTACTTGATCTTTATTTCCACTTAAACTCTTACCCTATACCCCTACTTTGAAGCATTGCAGTGAAGAGTGCATGCATCAAGGTTACTTTCTTTCTTTCCTTGTTTCCCTTTACCTACCATGGTTAGTATTTGTTTTCCTCAAGAGAGAGATTATACATGCACACATTATTGTTTAGTTAGACTTTTTCTAGCTTTCGGAGTGATTTGCCCTTTACTTGAAGCACTTTGCTTTTTATTCAGCTTTTTGCACTTTTATCCTTGCCTGAAAAAGTTACCAACCTTTTGACGTGAAGGTACATATTGGTGATACCCACCCCCAGTTACTCAGTTGGTCACTTGTGCAAGTGGCTACTAGCTCTGTTCATAGTCTTTGACCATTGGAACAATTTTTATTTTGTGCTTCTGAGGTCTTTGCCTTTGCTGAATTTTCTTTTTTCTTTTTCTCAATGGTTGGGCAAATCAATGCCAATTGCTAAAATAAGTCATATTTCTTTATTCACACAACTTTTATTATTCTCTCTAATGAGTAATGTCATGCATTTTTCACCATAGCAAGCTCAAAGATTCAATTCAAAAGGAAATTCCCAAGAATGAATACAACTCACTGCAATTGATTCAACTTTAGGTTTAAAGGGTCATCACATCAATGGGGTCATGGAAAGAAAGCTCATTCAACATAGCCTATGTGTTTGAGTAAAGCATACCAAAATAGAAAAACTGTGGCTACATGTGTGTGAAGACTGTGGCTATGTGAATGTGTGTGTGTGTAAATTAAAAGCAAAAATGAAAAAAAATTCACCTAATGTGTGCTAACTAAACATTAAAGCTTAAAAGAAATTAAAAGAAATCAAAAAGTATGCATGAAGCATCAAAATTCAGAGATATGCACCCCCACACCTACATCATGCATTGCTTGCTGAGTTGCCGGAGGTTGCTATGCTGGTGGTGGAGATGATCTGCTGTGCTGGGATGCCTGCTGGGTTGGAGGGTCTACTGCTGGTAGGCCTACTAATATAGGCTGCCTGTTGATCTGCTGTGGTTATTTGCCCAGCTTGCGTGGGCAAACAGCTTGGTATGCTACTGATAGGCCTGCTGGTTGCTATTGTGTGATGCCCAAACAGTCTGTCGTGTCTTGGGACAGCAGGGCTTGTAGGAAAAATGCAAAAGATGCTGGTCATTCTTGTGCAGCAATACGAGGTTTTTGAGAAGAAGAAGAGTTGTCATGGAAAGCGCATAATAGAATATTGAATATAGATGAAGAAGGTACTGCCCTAATTAAGTTTTTTTTCTCTGTCATTTTCTCTATCTGGGTTGTTTGCCCAGCTGCGTGGGCAAAAAAGCTGGTCAAACAGGTGGACTGGTTGCAGCTTGCTGTGAGGGCAGACAGTATGCCAACCTTTTTCTTGAGTTATCTCCGTTGTTTGCCCAGTTTGTTTGGGCAAACAGATTGGCCAAGCAGCTTCGTCCTGCAAAATAACTAAAACTTGGAAGTGGGTTATAACACTTGCACCTGTACATTTGGTTTTGCACACATATCTCTTTTTTTTTTTTTTACAAGCTTTGTTCTTATGGAGGATACTTTAGTGGAATCTCTTCCATCACTTGTACTGCAAACTCCTCATAGAACGGTTTCAGACGATGCCCATTTACTTTGAAGACCTTCCCAGTTTCTATGCTGCGAATATCTACAGCTCCATGGGGATAAGTATTTTCCATAATGAATGGCCCAATCCACCTAGACCGTAGCTTCCTTGGAAATAATTTCAGACAAGAATCGAAGAGTAAGACTCTATCACCATCCTTGAATTGTTTTCTTGAAATACATTTCAGATGAGAATCGAAGAGTAAGACTCTATCACCATCCTTGAATTGTTTTCATGAAATACGCTTATCATGGAAGGCTTTGGTCTTGGCTTTGGTCTTGGCTTTGTAGTCCCAAGAAGTCTCGTAGGCATCTCATATGATTTCTTCTAGTTCTTGTAGTTGTAGCTTCCTATGGGCTCCAGCCTCCTCAAGATCCATGTTGCAATTCTTGATAGCCCAGTAAGCCTTATGTTCAAGTTCAACTGGAAGGTGGCATGCTTTTCCGTAGACTAGTCTGTAAGGAGACATTCCTATGGGTGTCTTGTAGGCTGTCCTATATGCCCACAAAGCATCTTCCAACCGTACACTCCAATCCTTTCTATTAGGGCATACTGTCTTTTCTAAAATGGCCTTGATTTCTCTATTAGATACTTCAGCTTGCCCATTCGTTTGATGGTGGTAGGCTGTGGATGTTCTATGTATGACATGGTGCTTTTTGAGAAGATTTTCCACTACCTTGTTATAAAAGTGAGTCTCTCTATCGCTGATGATTGCCCTGGGCACCCCATACCTAGCAAAAATGTTAGTCTTCACGAAATCCACTACCGTCTTTGCATCATCGGTTCTTGTTGCTCTAGCTTCTATCCATTTGGATACATAATTTGCTGCAAGGATTATATAGGTGTATCCAAAGGATGGCGGAAATGGCCCCATGAAGTCTATGCCCCATGCATCGAATATCTCGCAAACCATGACAGGATTTTGAGGCATTTGATTTTTGTTGCTTAGATTTCCAATATGTTGGCATCGTGCACATGATCTACAAAACAAATAAGCATCTCGGAAAATGTTAGGCCAAAATAATCCACTTTCGAGGATTTTATGGGCTGTCTTTCGTAGTCCAAAGTGGCCACCACAACTGTATGAATGGCAGAATGTAAGGACTGAGGCTATCTCTTGCTCTGGTATGCACCTCCTTATCACTTGGTCAGAACAATGCTTCCAAAGGTATGGCTCATCCCAAACGTAGTACTTTGCATCCTTCTTTATTTTGTCTTTTGTGTGTTTGGGCATATCAGAAGGTAAGTTACCTATGGCTAGGTAATTTACAATGTCTGCGTACCATGGCTCATCAGTTTGGGCATAGAATGATTGTTCACGGGGGTGATTCTCATTTTCTGCATATTCCAAGAGTTGTTGCATGGAGATCCCTTGTTCGGGCAAACAAGATTCTGCCTTCTCTTGCTGTTTGGGCAAACAGCAATCTGCTGGTACGATCTGCATAGCGTGTTTGGGAAAACAAGCTTCTGCCTTCTTTTCCTCTGCTGGTGGTTTGGTCAAACAGCAGCTCACCTGTGCTAGCAATCTGGTCTCACTGGACTCTGCCCTTTCACGCTGTTTGGGCAAACAGCAATCTGCTTGTTGCTTCTCTACTGGCTGTTTAGGTGAACAATATTCTGTTGGAGCTATTTGCCCAACTGGTCTGGGCAAACTGTGTTCTTCTTGCTGGAGTGGTATAGGCAGTCTGCATTCTGTCTTAATTGGCTACTGGTCCTATTTGGGCAAACAGTGGCTTGCCTGTTTTGCCTTTGCTGGCTGTTTGGGCAGATAGTAGTCTGCCTGTTCTGCCTTTTGTCTGCTTGTTTGCCTAGTCTGTTTGGGCAAACAATAGTCTGTCTGCTGTGGGCAGCAGTCCATTGCTGTCCGTTTAGGCTCTCCTTGGCTTCTTTCATCTTCTTGGCTGTCCTTCCTATAGATATCATTGGTTAGCATATCATTTTGATTTATATCAAAAAAATTTTGACTCAAAGAATCAATGATATCTAAACCATAAACAGGGGACATGTCATGGGGACATTTCATAGCATCATAGACATTGAATTTTATTACTTCCCCTTCAAATTCCATGGTCAATGTGCCATCATGCACATCAATCTTAGTTCTGACCCTGCTCAAGAAGGGTCGTCCAAGCAATATGTCTGAGGTGGTGTTGCTAATGTCTTCCTCCATATCAATTAAATAGAAATCTACTGGGAAGACAAGTTGGTCTACTTGGACTAGGACATCTTCAAGAATGCCTTTGGAATACACCACGGATCTGTCAGCCAATTGGATCACCACTCTAGTGTCCTTAAGTGCACCTGCATTCAAAGAGTTATAAATAGAAAGAGGCATAACATTAATTAATGCACCTAAGTCACACATGGCCTTCTTTATGCCAACATTATCAATTTTGCAAGAAACGGCAAACATCCCTCGATCTTTGCACTTTGCTAGTAGTTTTCTCTTAATGACAGCAGTAACTACCTCACCTACACTTACCTTTTCTATTTCAGCAAGCATCCTTCGGTTTGTGCACAACTCTTTCAAGAATTTTGCGTACCTTGGTATTTGTTTAACCGTATCAAGCAAAGGTATGTTGATTTTCACCTTCCTAAAGGTTTTAAGGATCTCTTTTTCTTCTTTTTCTTTTTGTGATTTTTCAAACCTTTTTGGAAAAGGAGGAAGAATCTTGAAACTTGGCTGTTGGTTTGCACTTTGCTGCTGGTATGCTGGTGTTGTTTGCTCAATCTGTTTGGGCAAACAATGCTCTGTCTGCTGGGGCAGATTGTCCCTTTCTGCATTCTGTCTGCTTGTTTGCCTAGTCTGTTTGGGCAAACAGCAGTATGTCTCAGTTTCTGGCAGTTTTTCTTCAGCTAGATGTCTTTGCAATTCTGAACCTCTATCATCAGCCTTGACATATTGAAGTTCTTTCCCACTTCTTAACATTATGGCGCTCACATTTTGCTTGGGATTTGCCTCGGTTTGGGAAGGTAACTTCCCTTGAGACTCAAGCTTGCTTATGGAGGTGGCTATTTGACCCATTTGCTATTGGAGACTTTGTATAGAATTTGTCAATGACTTCATCATCTCCTCAAGGTGCAAGTCGGACCTTTGAGGTGCTGTTTAGGCTGGGTTTCTTTGGTAATTTTGATAATTGTTTGCCCTAGCATAGCTGAAGTTAGGATGGTCTCTCCAACCGGGATTGTAGGTGTTGGAATATGGATCATGTCTTTGCTGGTTATTGAATCCTCCAAGTGCATTTACTTATTGGTCATCCTCTTAAAGTGTAGGACATTGATCAGTTGAGATTGACCTATAACAAGACTTTTCACAGCGGAGGTTAGTTCAGAAATTTGAGAAGTGAGAGAAGATGTACTTACCTCATTGACTCTTTTTGATAGTTGCCTTTCATCTCCATATTGTCTAGATGCGGCTGCAAGTGTTGAAATCAAATTTCGAATTGCTTGAGGTGTTCTATCTTCAATTGAGCCTCCACATGCTACATCAATTAATTTTCTTTCAGATAGTAGCAAACCATGCTACATCAATTAATTTTCTTTCAGATAGTAGCAAACCACCATAGAAGTATTCTATGAGTGATTTATCTGAGATGTCATGTTGTGGACAGCTTGTGCATAACCTCTTGAATCTTTCCCAATAGTCATACAAATCCTTAGTGTCTTTTTGCTTGATGCCACTACTCTCCCTTCTTATGCCTATGGTTTTAGAGGCTGGAAAATATTTATTCAAAAAGGCTCTAACCATACCATCCCATGAAGTGATTGATCCGGGTGGTAGGTAAAATAGCCAATCTTTGGCATAATCATCAAGTGAGAAGGGGAATGCTCTTAATTTCACATGTTCTTCGGATATGCCTTGTGGTCTCATGGTAGAACATACTATGTGAAATTCCTTCAAGTGTTTATGGGAGTCTTCATTCTCCAAACCTCTGAATTTAGGTAGGAGGTGTATCAAACCTGTTTTAGCTCAAATGGGGCTGTCAATGGTGGATAGGTGACGCAAAGAGGTGCTTGGTCGCCTATAGGGGATGCTAACTCTCTTAGAGTTCTTTCCCTTGGAATTGGTGCCCTTAATGCTTGATTTTCTGGTTGAATTTCAGCATATACAGCAGGTTCTACTGGTCTTGGGTGAGGGGCAGCATATTGCATGTTGTATTCTGCCATATCAGCAGCTTTTTGCGCAAACACAACAGTGGGCTGTGTTGTTTCTACAGTTGGTGATTCTGTTTCAGCAGGGGGCTGTGCTGGTTCAGCAATTTCAGCATGTTCTGGTTTAGTTGGGGCAATTTCAGCAGTTACTGGTTTTTGGACAGCAGCAGGGGATGTAAGCTGTGCTTCGGTAGATGCTATCTTGCGGACAGCAGTGATTGCAGCAGGTGGACAGTAGTTGCTGTCTTTTTTTTTTGTAGTTTGGACAGCAGGCACAGAATTTGTTTCAACAGCAATTTCTGAATCTCTGACAGTAGTTGTTGTCTCTTGGACAGCAGCAGCTTCAACAAGTGTTGTTTGGGCAGCAGCTGTTAATGAGGATGGCCTTGAGGCTTGGTTCCTCGGATTAGCTTGCTTCCTTAGTTGCTTGGCTGTACGCTCTATTTCTGGATCGTAAAGTAGAGTATTGATAGAGCATAATTTAGACCATATTATCATGATGTTATTGATGTTAATTTACACTTTCTCTGCCTAATTTTGTGATTTTAATCTTATTTTGCAGAAAATGGTGTAAAGAGACAATTTGGTGAAAATGCCCCTAAAACGGCCTAAAATGGAGCAAAGGAGAGCAAGCATGCCAAATGCAACTTGAAAGGAGCCAAATAAGGAAAGTAATTTGAAATTCAAATTTCAAATCCTTAAGAAAATTCCAAATTCAAATTCAAGATTCAGCTCATTAAGGAAAGTGCTAAATAAGGAAAGTGCAGTCTGCAGAGCAGTTTAAAATTCAAGATCTTCAAGAATCTTTTTCCTTATTAAAGAAGCCAAATCTTTAGAAGATGCACATTCAAATTTGAAATTCAAATTCAGCTTGTCAAAGAAGCCAAAGGAGTCACACATGCCACCTCAAGTCTTGCACATGCAAAATTCAAAATTCAAAAGAGAGGCTCCACCTCATTAATGCAAGGATATGGGCGGCATGGGCAGCTCTTGGGCAGCAACTTAACAACTTGGGCAGCAAGTAAGGACCTAGGGCAACACTTTCAACTATAAAAAGACACATAAGGAGCCTCCCCATGCTTTTTCTACACCCCCTTGGACACACCTACGGGATTGCAAGTGGCACCATCTCTTCTTCTTCCTTTCTTTATTTTTTTTGGTTTTGGTTCATCCATGAGTGGCTGAAACCTTTTATTCTAGTTGAAGATTAGGTGATACTTTGGTTGTTTTATGGATTGGGAGATCTGAACATAAGTTGTTTATTTTTTGGTTATTCAATATTTGTGTAATTTCATGCTTATGTTACCCCATTGGAGCATTTGATGAGGGCTCTAGTGTGGGGTTTTATGGTTATGAGTTTGTGCATGCACAGATTAAGCTTGGTAAATGAAAGAAAAAGTTTAAAGTTTTATGTATATGTATGATCATGTATGGGATTTAACAGGTATACAGGAAGTATGTTAGGCTTGCTACGGGTCCCGGCAGCCTTAAGCCGATCTGGATCCTAGCGCCGATAGCGGTCCGATTCCCGGATCATTATAGATTGGTATCAGAGTCCTAGGTTTCATATGGTCGGACCTAGAGAGTGTCAGGCTCATAGATATTATAGAAGGGCAAGCACAATAGGAAAATCATGTCCACTAGGATAGGATATAGAGTCCTGTCTTGAATGATGATGTGAAATGCCATGATTTTATGCATGTGCATTGATGATATGCTATGTATGTGATGTATGTGATGCGGGTTCATGTGTTTCCACATCAACCATTTGATGCTAATGTTTTATGTGATGTGTGCTGTTTTTCAGAAAACAGGATGAGAGGAACTCGTCGATCTGCACGATTGACTGGAGTACCACCTCAGGATGAGGGCACAGATGCCTGTCCTCCTGCATTGCCTAGGGCAATGTCATGCAGGTCTAGTAGGGAGAGAGTGTCAAGGGACCCTAGAAGGTCTTTTGATATGAGCAGAAGAGGAACAGTTCAGGAAGGAGTGTCAGAAGATGTGGGGGATGATATGGATGTGGATCAGAGGGGGGATGGCAGTCTTGGTGTGAACATGTCTGAAGAGGGCATGGGAGAGTCCCAAGGAGGCACTCAGGCCTCGGGGTTTGTTCAACCACCCCAATACCCACCCTTTTCATAGAATCCCGAGTATTCGATGGGAGGTACATCGGATTACCCCAGTTTTAATCCTTATTCTTCTTACATGCCATACCCACCTTTCTACCCACCATACCCACAGTACCCTATGTACCCACCCCCATCTTTCTATCTAGGTACAGCAAACCCTAACCCAGGGGATGTTGCACCTCCTCCACCACCAGCAGAACCTATGGTCCCAGAAGTCCAAGCACCTAAACCTAGCTCATCTGGAGGGAGCAAGGTCAAGATGACTGACTACTTGAAGTTGGATGCTCCTAAGTATGAAACAGGTGATGATCCGTTTGAGTACCTCAGGACGGTCAAGATGATAACAGATGAGTTAGGGGCAGATGACAGTAGAGCCATTCAGATGGCTGGGTTCACACTGAAGTGTAAGAAGGCCTGATAGTGGTTTAAAAATTATGTGAACCCGAGGTTGGAAAGTCTATCGTGGGAAGAGTTTGCTAATGAGTTTGCAGGATGGGCTTTCCCTGATAGCTCAAGAGAGTTGAAGATGATTGAGTTCGAGCAGCTAAGACAGACGGAGGAGATGAGTGTAGATGAGTACACAGATAAGTTCTTGGAGCTATTGCCGTTTGCAGGGCAAACTCTTGACACAGACCAGAAGAAGGCTAGGAGGTATATCATGAAGCTTCATTCCAGGTATTCCTCCTTGATCCAATCAGCAGAAAGGGAGAGCTTTCATGCCATAGTGGATATGGCCCGGAGGATGGAGGCTAGTGCAATCATTGAAGGGAAGGTTAAGCAGTCTGTGGCACAGTCTTCGGGTTCCAAGACCCCAGGTGGGAGAAAGTTAGACCCTTCCTCTTTGAGTACAGTAGCTTCAGGTAGTAAAAGGTGGGCTAATACCACCAAGAAGCCAAAGAAGAACAAGTTCTGGAACAAGATAAAGTCAGGTCTGGGATTAGGAGGTGGCTCGAGCTCAGGTGCAGACAGTGCAGTATGTATGAAGTGTGGGAAGCCGCACAAGGGAGTGTGTCGGTTTGGGACGACAGCCTGCTTCAGATGTGGGCAGGAGGGACACATGGCATAGGAGTGTCCTAGAGCAGCTTATATGGCACAGTCCCAGCAGACAGCTTCTGGTAGTGTGGCTCAGCCAGTAGCTCTAGCTGCGACTCAGGCCAGTGGCAGAGGCAGAGGGAGAGGGGCAGCCGCTTCTTCAGCGGGTTTCAGGGGCAAAGGTCCATCAACTCCAGCTCGGATCTTCACGATGACACAGCAGGAGGCAAATGCATCAAACACCGTGGTGTCAGGTAATCTCATCATTGGTTGTTTAGATGTGTATGCCTTAATGGACCCTGGTGCATCTCATTCTTTTGTTACTTCGAGAGCCGTTGAGAGGTTGGGTTTGATGGTCTCTGGGTTAGAGTGTCCCCTTTGGGTCAGTGGACCCAAGTGTGATCCATCAGTGGCGGAGTCAGTCTGCCGGTTTTAGCCCAGTTTTTGTTGAGGGAAGATACCTTCCAGCCGACCTTGTGGTTCTAGATTTGACGGATTTTGATGTCATTCTAGGGATGGATTGGCTATCTACCCATGGCGCTACCTTGGACTGCAGAGACAAGGTAGTCAGGTTCAGAGGTTAGGATGGGTCAGAGGTTGTCTTCAGAGGAGACAGGAGGGGTACACCTAGAGGTTTGATATCAGCCCTACAGGCTCGTAGGTTGCTCAGGAGGGGTTGTTAGGGTTTTCTAGCTCATGTGAGAGAGCTGGATAGTCATGTTAGAGAGCCCGCCTCAGTGCCCGTGGTCAGGGAGTTTTTAGATGTTTTCCCAGACGAGCTGCCAGGTTTACCATCTGCTAGGGAGATAGAGTTTGAAATAGAGTTGATGCCTGGAACCAGACCGATCTCTATCCCTCCCTACAGGATGGCACCAGCTGAGTTGAAAGAGTTGAAAGAGCAGTTGCAAGAGCTGGTAGACAAGGGTTTCATCCGACCGAGTACCTCACCTTGGGGTGCTCCAGTGCTATTTGTGAAAAAGAAGGATAGATCCCTAAGACTTTGTGTAACGATCCAAAAACCGGACCGCTACCGGCGCTAGGATCCAGATCGGCATAAGGCCGTCGGGACCCGTAGCAAGCCTGACATACTACCTGTATACCTGTATAATCCCATACATGATCAACAATTGCATAAAAATTTGAATTTTCTCATGCATTTACTAAACTCAACCTGTGCATGCACTATTCATATACATAATCATCAACCCCACACTGGAGTCCTCAACAAATACTCCAATGGGTAACATAACATATAGTGAGTTTGGCTTACTTAAAACATCATTAAACTATTACATTTGAAAGATCATGTAAACAAAGGGATTAACAACATACTAGAGTCAAGCACAACTATAATCCTCAATAACATCATTACATTACATAACTATTTAATACTATTCATTACATTTCAATATTTATCATGTCCACCACTAGCTATTACATGACCATGACTATACTCTAGCTGATCTCCTGATCTATCCCGTACCTGCAAACCTGGGGGATTAGGGAAATGGGGTGAGCTACTAGAGCCCAGTGAGCAGATGTAATACCCGGCTAGAATCCGGCACCGGAATTCCTGTCGTCCAGTGGAATCCGGGGTGTCGGAATTCTATAGGAGGGTAGGATTTATGTTTTCCTACAGTGTTATGATGTATGTTAAGGGTTTTAGTTAAATGGATTTGAGTTGGGTTGAGGTTGGAAGAGAAAAGTCTATGGAGACTTTTGCCAAGTTCGGCCGCCGAAGGTAAGTTCGGCCGCCGAAAGTGCCCAATGTTCGGCATCCGCAGTTTAGGTTCGGCCCCCGAATGTTGCATGGTTTTGCATGCGATTCGGCAGCCGAAGCTGAGTTGCTCAGCCAGCTCTTGTGCAATCCTGAGTCAGCATTTTGGACAGGTGTTGGCTCCAAACCCTGTCCAAAAGATTGGCCACGTCTCCCATGCTTTATTTGCAAGCCCAGCTCATGCAGAGTGTGTGTTGGTTTACAGAAGTTTTATGAAGGTTTGGGTAGAGATGCATGCTAAGGTGACAAAGGGTGTTTTTTGATGGTTTAGCTTGTAAGCATGATTATGTGTTATGTTTGCTGTGTTTGTTGGGGTTTTTAGGTAGTTTTGGACCCCTTTGTACATATACATGAGTATATGTGTGTTGAGGAGTTGAGTGTGCATGTTTTGAGAGATTGAAAGGATGGAGGAGCTTGTTTGCCGTCGGGGCTGAGTTCTGGATTAACTCAGGTTCGGCAGCCGAAGGTTCATTCGGCCTCCGAACCTCTTGCATGGTGGCTTAGGCTGCCACAGCTTGCCCCCGCGAGTTTTGCATGTTCGGCTCTGTTTGGGGGATTCGGCCGCCGAAGGTTAGAGACTTTCATCTCTGGAATGCCTTTTGGCCCCCGAAACTTGCCCCCGAAAGGGTTCGGCCGCCGAAGCTTGAGATTCGGCCGCCGAAGGTGCTTGAGTTTCGTCGCTGGAGAAGACTTTCGGCCGCCGAACCTGCCGCCGAAAGTGTTATGTCCAGCTTTCCTTTGCATGCTTTGCATGAGGTTTAGAGTGAGTTTAAGGGGAGTCTTGGGAAGTTTCATAGAGTTGGTCAGCAGTTAGTTTGGTCCCTCATTTGAGTTTATCTGTACCTATACAGACCAGAGGAACCAGAGAAAGCAGCAGTGAGTACTGCCCAGCGTTTTCAGAGCCTGCAGAGTCAGTCAGTCCAGTTAGCCAGAGGTGAGTGGAACTAAACTTAACTCTTTTAATTGACTAAGGGAATGTTTTAGCATATCTCATGCATCATGATTATGCCATAGGTTGATTGCATTAGTATCCACGAATATGTTGCATTGCATAGTTATTTGTTGATGTGGGTGAATGCTGAATGATCCAATAGTCTCAGACAGGAAGTCTAGGAGCCTTTGACTACGCCCTGGCAGGTATAGTAAAGACCAGGAGCCTTTGACTACGCCCTGGCAGTTATAGGAAAGACCAGGAGCCTTTGACTACGCCCTGGCAATGGTAAGTACAGAGGTGTTATATACACATATACATATATGCCAGGAAGACCAGGTGCTCGATTCTACGCCCTGGCACAGAGTTACTGGGACTATGTGGTGACAGGTTTACTCTTGATGTGGTTTGTCTGTGTTATGACGCATTCCATGAGAGCATGTTTTACTGAGATGTTTTACTGTTCTCTCACTGGGCTATAGAGCTCATCCCACTCCCTTAACCCCAGTTTTGCAGGTTCAGTGTACAGTGTACAGGGACAGTCCAGCAGAGTACGGAAAGAGTAAAGAGATTTGTAATAGCCTAGAGTGGACATGTAATATTAAAGAGATGTAATAATTGTGTGTCTCAAGTTAGAAATGTGCTTGACTTAGTGCTGTATGTGTTGTACATGATCTGGATATGTATATATGTTTTACTGTATGTGAAAAACCAGGCTTAACAGGTATGAGTTAACCCATCTAGAGCAAGCTCTAGTCAGGGGTACAGAGTACAGAGTACAGAGTACAGAGTACAGAGATAGTGCATGCACAGGTTAAGCCTTGGTACAGAGAAAAGAATTTTTATTTTTCACAGAAAATGTATGATCATGTATGAGTTTTACAGGTACACAGAGAGTATAGCAGGCTTGCTACGGGTTCTGGCGGCCTTAAGCCGACCTGAATCCTAGCGCCGGTGACGGTCCATTTTAGGGTCGTTACAGATTGGTATCAGAGCCCTAGGTTCACATGATTGGACCTATAGAGACAGTGTCGGGCTCATAGAGAGTGGTCAAGCACAATAGGAAATCATGTCCACTAGGATAGGGTGTTGCGTCTTATCTGTGATATGCCATGAGTTATGCATGTGCCTTATTGTTATGTGTTGTTTATGTGCTAAAGTGCTATGTTATATGTTGTGTTTCCAGAGAGTAAAGATGAGAGGAACTCATCGATCAGCTCGATTGACTGGAGTCCCACCAGAGAGTGAGAGACCAGCTGCTCGTCCTCCTGCATTGCCGAGGGCAAAGTCTCAGAGATCTAGCAGGGAAGGTACGTCAATAGACCCTAGAAGGTCTGTAGACGAGAGCAGAAGAGGAACAGTTAGGGGAGAAAGATCAGAGGAAAGGAGGGAAGCTATGGAGATTGATCAGTCTAGAGATGACAACATGAGTATAGGCAGATTTGAGGAAGGTATGGGAGAGTCGCAGGGAGGTGCGCAGACCTCAGGTTTTGGCTATCCAGAGTATCCGATGGGAGGTATGTCGGAGTACTCTAGTTTTGTGCCATATCCTTCTTACATGCCATATATGCCTTATCCTCCGTACTATCCACCATATCCTATGTATCCATCTTCCCCTACCCATCCAAGTGCAGCATACCCAGAGCCAAATGAACCAGTACCACCACCAGAACCAGTAGCCCCTGGTGACAGACATCAACCTAGCTCATCTGGAGATAAAGTGCAAATGACGGAGTACTTGAAATTGGATGCTCCTAAATACAACACAGGAGATGATCCATTTGATTACCTCATAGCAGTTAGGATGATCACCAGTGAATTGGGAGCAGACGATAGGAGAGCCATTGAGATGGCAGGTTTCACATTCAAATGCAAGAAAGCCAGAGAATGGTTTAAGAACTATGTGGAACCCAGAATGGACAGCATGTCATGGGGAGAGTTCGCCAATGCGTTTGCAGGGTGGGCTTTTCCTGACAGTTCTCGGGAGATGAAAGTGATAGAGTTCGAACAGTTGAGACAGACAGACGAAATAAGTGTTGATGAATTCACAGATAAGTTCCTGGATTTGCTTCAGTACGTGGGTCAAGCCTATGATACTAATCAGAAGAAGGCAAGGAGATATACTATGAGATTGCATCCCAGGTATGCTTCCTTAATTCTTCCAGCAGAAAAGGAGAGTTTCCACACCATAGTGGACGCAGCCAGGAAAATGGAAGCTAGTGCCAATATTCAGAAACAGTCAAAGGCACAGGCTTCGGGTTCTAAGGCCCCCAGTGCAGGCACGTCAGGCAGCAAGAGATGGGATAGAGCAAAAGGAACAAAGAATAAGTTCTGGAATAAAGTGAAGTCAGGTCTGGGAATAGGTAGTGGCTCAAGCTCTGGCACAGCTCCAGTCTGCAGAAGATGCGGAAGACCACATGTAGGGACTTGTCGGATGGGATCTACTGCGTGTTTTAGATGTGGACAGGAAGGGCATATTGCTCGGGATTGTCCTCAGGTGACTTTTGCACCATCCCAGCAGATGAGTTCAGGCAGTGTGGTACAGCTAGTTGTACGGCCAGCAGCTCCAGTCATGCCTCAGAGTAGTGGCAGAGGTAGAGGGAGAGGGGCAGCCTCTACTTCAGCAGCAGGTTCCCGAGGTGGAAATCCGGTAGCCCCAGCACGGATTTTCACAGTGACACAGGAGGAGGCGAACATGTCGAACACAGTGGTGTCAGGTAATCTCATCATTGGGTGTTCAGATGTGTATGCTTTGATGGACCCCGGTGCTTCTCATTCCTTTATTGCTTCGAGAGCCATAGAGAGATTGGGGTTGATCAGTTCTGAGTTAGAGTATCCTCTCTGGGTCAGTGGACCTAAATGTGACCCATCAGTGGCAGTGTTAGTCTGTCGTTTCAGTCCAGTGTTTATAGAGGGTAGATACCTTCCAGCTGACCTTGTGGTTCTAGATTTGACGGATTTTGATGTTATTATAGGGATGGATTGGTTATCTACATATAGTGCTACTTTGGACTGTAGAGAGAAGCTAGTGAGTCTCAGAGACCAGGATGGGTCAGAGTGTGTCTTCAGAGGAGACAGGAGAGGTACACCCAGAGGTATGATTTCAGCCCTTCAGGCTCGTCGTTTGCTTAGGAGGGGTTGTCAGGGGTTTCTAGCTCATGTGAGAGAGCTAGACAGTCAGGTTAGGGAACCAGCCACAGTACCAGTAGTTCGAGAGTTTCTCGATGTGTTCCCAGACGATTTACCAGGACTCCCACCTGATAGGGAGATAGGGTTTGAAATTGAATTGCTGCCAGGTACTAGACCTATCTCTATTCCTCCCTACAGGATGGCGCCAGCAGAGTTAAAAGAGTTGAAAGAACAGTTGCAGGACTTGGTAGATAAGGGTTTCATCCGCCCTAGTACCTCACCTTGGGGTGCTCCAGTGCTCTTTGTCAGAAAGAAGGATGGATCCCTCATACTTTGTATCGACTACAGACAGTTGAACAAGGTCACTATCAAGAATAGATATCCGCTACCTCGGATTGATGATCTCTTTGACCAGCTAGCTGGAGCAGGTTGTTTTTCGAAAATAGATCTGAGATCCGGGTATCATCAGTTGAGAGTCAGAGAGGCAGATGTGCCTACGACAGCTTTCAGGACTAGATATGGGCATTATGAGTTCTTAGTGATGCCGTTCGGGTTGACTAACGCCCCTGCAGCATTCATGGATCTCATGAATAGAGTTTTCAGTGAGTTTCTGGATCACTTTGTCATTGTTTTCATCGATGATATTTTAGTGTATTCCAGAGATGCAGAGGAGCATGCCCAGCATCTGAGGATAGTTTTGCAGACACTGAGAGAGCATGGTTTATATGCCAAGTTCTCGAAGTGTGAGTTTTGGTTGAGGAGCATTTCCTTCTTGGGACATGTGGTATCAGCAGAGGGTATTGAGGTAGACCCCAAGAAGATAGAAGCTGTAGCTAACTGGCCCAGACCCACTACAGTGACTGAGATTAAAAGCTTTCTGGGACTGGCAGGTTACTATAGGAGGTTCGTTCAGAACTTCTCAAAGATAGCGGCTCCTATGACCAAATTGACTCAGAAGAACTAGAAGTTTGTTTGGTCAGACCAATGTGAAGAGAGCTTTCAAGAGCTCAAAAAGAGATTGACAACAGCACCAGTGCTAGCTCTGCCTGTGAGTAATGAGGATTTCACAGTGTTCTGTGATGCATCTCGAGTGGGATTGGACTGTGTTTTGATGCAGAGTGATAGGGTGATAGCTTATGCTTCTAGACAGTTGAAGAAGCACGAGTTGAATTACCCTATCCATGACCTAGAGATGGCAGCAGTTATCTTTGCACTTAAGATGTGGCGGCATTACCTCTACGGGGTGAAATGCGAGATCTTCACTGATCATAAGAGTTTACAGTACATCTTGAGTCAAAGAGAGCTAAACTTGCGGCAGAGAAGATGGGTAGAATTGCTCAGTGATTATGATTGTAAGATCCAGTATCATCCGGGTAAGGCGAATGTTGTGGCAGACGCCCTAAGCCGGAAGTCACTAGGCAGTTTATCCCATATAGCAGCAGAGCGGAGACCAGTTGTGCTGGAGCTGTACAAGCTCTTAGAAGAAGGATTACAGTTAGAGTTGTCTGGTACAGGTGCGTTGATAGCACAGATGAGAGTGACACCTGTGTTTCTGGAACAGATAGCTCAGAGACAGCATGAGGACCCTGAGTTGATGAAACTTGCCAGGACTGTTCAGTCAGGCAACAGTGCAGAGTTTCGTTTTGACAGCAAAGGGATCCTCCGCTATGGGAGTCGACTTTGTGTACCAGATAGGAGCAATGTGAAGGAAGACATTATGAGGGAAGCTCATAATGCGCGGTATAGTGTTCACCCAGGAGCCACCAAGATGTATCAGGATCTGAAAAGGGTCTATTGGTGGCCAGCCATGAAGAAAGAAGTGGAGCAGTTTGTGACAGCTTGTGCAGTTTGCCAGAGGGTGAAACTAGAGCATCAGAAACCAGCAGGAATGCTTAACCCATTGCCGATTCCAGAGTGGAAATGGGAGAATATAGCCATGGATTTTGTAGTGGGTTTACCAGCAGCGTCCAACAGGATAGACTCTATATGGGTGATTGTGGACAGACTCACAAAATCTGCTCATTTTCTTCCAGTTCGGAGTACCTATTCTGTGGATAAGTTGGCACAGGTCTATCTGGATGAGATAGTGAGATTACATGGTGTTCCCGTGTCGATAGTTTCAGATAGAGGACCTCAGTTTACCTCTAGATTTTGGCGAAGTCTGCAGAGTGCGATGGGCACGAGATTAGAGTTTAGCACTGCTTTCCACCCACAGACTGATGGACAGTCAGAGAGGACCATCCAGACCATCGAGGATATGCTTCGACTGTGTGTGTTAGACTTTGGCGGTTCTTGGCGGCAGCATCTACCTTTGGTGGAGTTTGCCTACAATAACAGCCATCATGCTAGCATTGGGATGGCTCCTTATGAAGCTTTGTATGGGAGGAAGTGCAGATCCCCTGTTTGTTGGGAAGAGATAGGAGAGAAGGCTCTTGCAGGGCCAGAGTTAGTAGAGATTACTAGTCGAGTAGTGCCCGTGATCAGAGATAGAATCAGGACAGCGCAGAGTAGACAGAAAAGTTATGCAGACATTCGCAGAAAACAGTTAGAGTTTCAGGAGGGTAATTGGGTATTGCTAAAAGTGTCTCCAATGAAAGGAGTGGTTCGTTTTGGGAAGAAGGGTAAGTTAGCTCCACGATACATTGGACCCTTTGAGATTTTGCAAAGGATCGGAAATGTGTCGTATAAGTTGGATTTACCTGCTTCTATAGAGAGAATTCACCCGGTATTTCATGTTTCTATGCTACGACAGTTTGTGTCAGATCCGAATCAGGTTCTGAGTGAGCCTGAGGTGGAGATGCAGACATATCTCACCTATATAGAGCAGCCAGTGCGGATTTTCAGAGCCTGCAGAGTCAGTCAGTCCAGTTAGCCAGAGGTGAGTGGAACTAAACTTAACTCTTTTAATTGACTAAGGGAATGTTTTAGCATATCTCATGCATCATGATTATGCCATAGGTTGATTGCATTAGTATCCATGAATATGTTGCATTGCATAGTTATTTGTTGATGTGGGTGAATGCTGAATGATCCAATAGTCTCAGACAGGAAGTCCAGGAGCCTTTGACTACGCCCTGGCAGGTATAGTAAAGACCAGGAGCCTTTGACTACGCCCTGGCAGTTATAGGAAAGACCAGGAGCCTTTGACTACGCCCTGGCAATGGTAAGTACAGAGGTGTTATATACACATATACATATATGCCAGGAAGACCAGGTGCTCGATTCTACGCCCTGGCACAGAGTTACTGGGACTATGTGGTGACAGGTTTACTCTTGATGTGGTTTGTCTGTGTTATGACGCATTCCATGAGAGCATGTTTTACTGAGATGTTTTACTGTTCTACTCACTGGGCTATAGAGCTCATCCCACTCCCTTAACCCCAGTTTTGCAGGTTCAGTGTACAGTGTACAGGGACAGTCCAGCAGAGTACGGAAAGAGTAAAGAGATTTGTAATAGCCTAGAGTGGACATGTAATATTAAAGAGATGTAATAATTGTGTGTCTCAAGTTAGAAATGTGCTTGACTTAGTACTGTATGTGTTGTACATGATCTGGATATGTATATATGTTTTACTGTATGTGAAAAACCAGGCTTAACAGGTATGAGTTAACCCATCTAGAGCAAGCTCTAGTCAGGGGTACAGAGTACAGAGTACAGAGTATAGAGTACAGAGTACAGAGTACAGAGATAGTGCATGCACAGGTTAAGCCTTGGTACAGAGAAAAGAATTTTTATTTTTCACAGAAAATGTATGATCATGTATGAGTTTTACAGGTACACAGAGAGTATAGCAGGCTTGCTACGGGTTCTGGCGGCCTTAAGCCGACCTGAATCCTAGCGCCGGTGACGGTCCATTTTAGGGTCGTTACAGCAGAATAATAAAACATTTAAATCATATGCTATAATGGAATGTATCACATCACAGACAAATCACATCAAGGATGGTTTTGTCACCACTAGTCCTCTACATATCCAATAGTGCCAGGGGCGTAGAATGGGTCTCGACCTGGTCTTTCTCTTAACATAACATACATAACATAACATTCCCATAATGCCAGGGGCGTAGAATGGGTCTCGACCTGGTCTTTCTCTTAACATAACATACATAACATAACATTCCCATAATGCCAGGGGCGTAGAATGGGCCTCGACCTAGTCTTTCTCTTAACATAGTGCCAGGGGCATAGAATGGGTCTCGACCTGGACTTCCATACCATACCATATCATATCACATCATATCATACGAGGACTAAAGGATCATCCAACACCCATTCACATCATCATCATATTATGCAATGCTACATATTCGTGAATTCTAATGCAAACAACCTAATATATCTCATGGCATTCGTGATGCATGAACATGCTCTAAAACTGATTTATTTACTTTGAAACATAAAGAGTTATTCTACTCACCTCAGGTTAGCTCTGAAAAGACTCGGAAGCAGCTAACTCACTGCTGGGGTCCTCGGTTCCTCGGGTCCGAACCTACACAGGTGGACTCAAATGAGGGACCAAACATACAAGAACATGACTCTAAACAACTCCCCAAAAACCCCCTAAAACACCATGAAACAATCATAGAAATCATGCAAAGGAAGGCTGGACAGGGCACTTTCGGCGGCAGGTTCGGCGGCCGAAAGGCCCTCCAGAGCCGAAAGTCATGCACCTTCGGCGGCACTTTCGGCGGCCGAAGGTTCCCTCCAGAGATGAAACTCATGCATGTTCGGCGGCACCTTCGGCGGCCGAATCTCCCCTCCAGAGCCGAAAGTCCACTTTCGGGGGTAGGGTTCGGCAGCCAAAGGCTGGCCTCCACAGGCAGGTTCGGCGGCCGAAAGTCCCTTCGGCTGCCGAACCTGAGTTCTTCTAAAGGGCATAACTCAGCCTCCTTCATGCACAAATGCCTCCCAAGTCATACAAACATGCATTTCCTTACTCTACAACATGCATACACACATACATAAGCTCCTAGGGCTTCAAACTATCCTAAACCCCAACTACAACACATCAAACATGCATATACAACTCACATTGCTCATAAACACAACATAAACCTACACATGCATTTCTACCCCAAGAAACTTCATGAAACTCAATTAAAACATGAAAAGAAGTGTGGATCTACTCTTACCTCTTGAAGATCGAGAGCAGAGGCGATCTAACTCAGAGATGGGAGAGATCTCACTCCTTTGGTCTCCAAGCTCCACAACTTGCTCTTTATGCTCAAATATCTTCAAACCAAGATAAAACTTGTTAAAATTTGAAAGATTGGAGGAAAAACATCAAACACGAACCATGGGAGAGCAAGAACTCACCGTGGCCGAAAATGGGGAAAAAACTCGCCCGTTTCGGCCATGGAACTCTTATATAGGGGCTGCCAGACCACCTTTCGGCAGCCTAAAGTGCCTCCAAAACTCATGCAAGTTTGGCGGCCGAACATGACCTTTGGCGGCCGAACCTTTGCCACTTTCTGAAGCCTAACTTGCCCCCTTAAACTATCCAATGTTCGGCGGCCGAACCTGGAAATGCCTCCATAGTCTTTTTCATTAAAAACTCAATTTTGTTCTTGTTTAAAATCATAAAATACATTTAAAACATTTTATAAAAACATGATTTTACCCTTCTAGAGGTTTCCAACATCCGAGATTCCACCTGACGGTGGGAATTTCGTTACTGGAGTCTAGCCGGGTATTACATTCTTTCCCCCTTAAGAACATTCGTCCCCGAATGTTCACCAAACAAACATAGCATGGCATAAAAACATAAACACACAACAAAACACATAACACTCACCTTAGAAGAGATGAGGATATTGCTGGAGCATGGACTCCCGTGTCTCCCAGGTACACTCCTCGATGTTGTGGTGATTCCAAAGGACTTTCACCATCGGGATTTCCTTGTTTCTCAACTTTCTGATCTGGGTGTCTAGGATCCGTACTGGTTGCTCCACATAGGTGAGATCCTCTTGGATCTCCACATCAGGCTCACTAAGAACCTTACCCGGATCTGACACGAACTTTCTTAACATAGAAATAGGGATGGCAGGCGGGAGGGTTTTTACGGGTACCCGGTCCGCCCAAACCCTATTAGGACGGATTTGGGTTTTTACAAAACGGATTTGGACGGATTCGGGTTTGAAAAATTTTACCCGTCTCGGATTCGGGTAGGGTTCGGGATTAGGTGATCGGATACCCATTACCCGAACCCGATTAACTATACTAACAAAACTAACCCTAATCCCTAATTTATTTTTTCATTTTACTCTTTCCTCTCTTCTCGCTTCCCTTCCCATAGTTCTCAGTCACGCCTCTCCCCCACTTCACTGACGACTGCCGGCAGCCCAGTCGTCACCGGCGACGTCTCCTTTCTCTCCCCAGTCGACGATAAATCTTCTCTCTCCCCCGTCAGTAATATCTCCTTCTCTCTCTCCAACGGCGACATCTCCGACTTTCCAGTTGAAGACAACTCTTCCCTCTGTCCGGTCGACGTCGGCGATATCTCCTTCTCTCTCCCCAGTTGGGTGAAATCTACTCTTTTCGATTTACGCTTCTCTCCCTGCACTTCACTGACGCTAGAGACAACCCTTCTCTCCTCAATCGGCGACATCTGCTTTGACTAGAACTCTCTTTAGGTTTCAAGATCTTTTATGTGTATGTTCTTAAAGAATTTTATAATTTATGAACTATTAATCTGATTATTTGGATATGTTAAAAAATCTAATTATTTGCTATTTAATTAATGTAATACTGTTGATTTTTAAAATTTATGGACAATTAATCTAATTATTTGATTATAAATCATTATTTGCTGGGTTGTTGAGTTGCTGGTTCTTGTCATTGAACATTTATCCTCCTACTGGGTTGTGCAACTGTTAGATAATTTATTTGGTTTTGTCATTGAATTCAATTAAAAAAATTATTTGCTGAGTTGCTGGTTTATATCGGGTTTGGGTATTGTGCGGGTATTGTTAAATGGATTTGGGACGGGTTCGGATAGTAAAATTAAAATATTAAACGGGTTTGGGACGGGTTCGAAAATTGTATATATAATCGGGTTCGGGTTTGGGTACTCTCAATTTTGCGGGTACCCTACCCGTTTACATCCCTACATAGAAACATGGAAAACCGGATGAATTCTTTCCATTGAAGCAGGTAAATCCAGCTTATACGATACATTCCCGACCTCCTACAAGATCTCAAAGGGTCCGATGTACCGTGGAGCTAGCTTACCTTTCTTCCCAAACCGAATCACCCCTTTCATTGGAGACACCTTAAGCAATACCAAATCCCCCTCCTGAAACTCTACTTGCCTTCTGCGGATATCTGCATAACTCTTTTGCATGCTTGCAGCAGTCTTGATCCTTTCTCTGATTATGGGCACCACTCTGCTGGTGATCTCTACAAGCTCAGGCCCTGCCAAGGCCCTTTCCCCAACTTCTTCCCAGCAAATAGGTGACCTACACTTCCTTCCATACAAAGCTTCATATGGAGCCATCCCTATGCTAGCATGATGGCTGTTATTGTAGGCAAACTCCACCAAGGGTAGATGCTGCCTCCAAGAACCGCCAAAATCCAGCACACACATTCTGAGCATATCCTCAATTGTCTGGATGGTCCTCTCTGACTGTCCGTCTGTCTGTGGATGGAAAGTAGTGCTAAAATCCAACCTGGTACCCATAGCATTCTGCAGACTCCGCCAAAACCTGGAGGTGAACTGGGGTCCTCTATCAGACACTTTTGAAACAGGAACCCCATGCAGCCTGACAACCTCATCTACATACACCTGCGCCAACTTGTCCACAGAATAGCCACTCCTGACAGGGATGAAGTGAGCAGATTTGGTCAGTCTGTCCACAATCACCCATATGGAGTCTAACCTGTTGGACGATGCCGGTAACCCCACCACGAAATCCATAGCTATATTCTCCCATTTCCACTCTGGAATAGGTAGTGGGTTAAGCATTCCAGCCGGCTTCTGATGTTCCAGCTTCACCCTCTGACATATTTCGCAGGCTGACACAAACTGTGCCACTTCTCTCTTCATAGCTGGCCACCAATAAACTCTTCTTAGATCTTGATACATTTTGGTGGCTCCCGGGTGAACACTGTATCTGGCATTATGAGCCTCCCTCATAATGTAATGTCTCCCTTCAGACTCACGTCATCTGGTACACATAATCTATTCCCATAGCGGAGGATCCCCTTGCTGTCAAATCTGAACTCCTCATTCTTGCCTGACTGGACAGTCCTGGCAATCTTCACTAATTCTGGGTCCTCGTGCTGTTTCTGAGCCACCTGCTCTAGAAACACAGGTGCCACTCTCATCTGGGCAATCAAAGCACCTGTACCAGACAACTCCAACTGTAGACCTTCATTAATGAGCTCGAAGAACTGCCTCACCACTGGTCTTCTCTCTACTGAAATATGGTACAAACTGCCAAGTGATTTCCGGCTTAAGGCGTCTGCCACAACATTTGCCTTACCCGAACGGTACTGAATCTTGCAATCATAGTCACTGAGCAGTTCTACCCATTGTCTCTGCCTCAAATTCAGCTCTCTCTGACTCAGGATGTACTGCAGGCTCTTATGATCTGTGAAGATCTCACATTTTACCCCATAAAGGTAGTGCCTCCACATCTTGAGTGCAAAGATTATAGCTACCATCTCTAGGTCACGTGTAGGGTAATTCAACTCGTGCTTCTTCAGCTGCCTAGAAGCATAAGCAATCACCCTTTCATTCTGCATTAGCACACAACCTAGTCCCACACGGGACGCATCGCAATAGACTGTGAAGTCCTCATTATTAGTTGGCAGAGCTAACACCAGTGCTGAAGTCAACCTCTTCTTTAGCTCTTCAAAGCTCTCTTCACACTGGTCAGTCCACACGAACCTCTAGTTCTTCTTAGTCAGTCTGGTCATAGGAGCTGCAACCTTAGAGAAGTCTTGAACGAACCTCCTGTAGTAACCTGCCAAACCCAAGAAGCTCTTAATCTCTGTCACTGTAGTGGGTCTAGGCCAGTTAGCTACAGCTTCCACTTTCTTGGGGTCTACCTCGATTCCATTTTCTGACACAACATGCCCCAAGAATGAAATGCTCCTCAACCAGAACTCACACTTGGAGAATTTGGCATACAAGCCGTGTTCCATCAAGGTCTACAGAACTAACCTCAGATGATGGGCATGCTCCTCTGCATTCCTAGAATACACTAAGATATCATCTATGAAGACAATAACCAAGTGATCCAGGTATTGGCTAAACACTCTGTTCATGAGATCCATGAATGCTGCAGGGGCATTGGTTAACCCGAACGGCATCACAAGGAACTCATAGTGCCCATATCTGGTTTTGAATGCTGTCTTCGGTACACCCTCTTCTCTTATCCTCAGCTGATGGTACCCGGATCTCAGATCTATCTTGGAGAAACACCCTGCTCCGGCTAGCTGGTCGAATAGATCGTCGATCCTTGGCAACGGGTACTTATTCTTGGTAGTGACCTTGTTCAACTGCCTGTAGTCGATACAAAGTCTAAGGGATCCATCTTTCTTTTTCACGAACAGTACTGGAGCACCCCAAGGTGAGGTACTCGATCGGATGAAGCCCTTATCTACCAACTCTTGCAACTGCTCCTTAAGCTCTTTCAATTCAGCTGGTGCCATCCTGTAGGGAGGGATAGAGATCGGTCTAGTTCCAGGCATCAACTCAATTTCGAACTCTATCTCCCTAGCAGGCGGTAAACCTGGTAGCTCGTCTGGGAACACATCTGAAAACTCACTGACCACGGGCACTGAGGCAGGCTCTCTGACATGACTATTAAGCTCTCTCACATGAGCTAGAAAACCCTGACAACCCCTCCTGAGCAGCCTACGAGCCTGTAGGGCTGATATCAAACCTCTAGGTGTACCCCTCCTGTCTCCTCTAAAGACGACCTCTGACCCATCCTGACATCTGAACCTGACTACCTTGTCTCTGCAGCCCAAGGTAGCACCATGGGTAGATAGCCAATCCATCCCTAGAATGATGTCAAAATCTGTCAAATCTAGAACCACAATGTCGGCTGAAAGGCATCTCCCCTCAATAAAAACTGGACTACACTGGCAGACTGACTCTTCCACTGACGGGTCACACTTGGGTCCACTGACCCATAGGGGGCACTCTAACCCAAAGACCATCAAACCCAACCTCTCGACGACCCTCGGAGCAATGAAAGAATGAGATGCACCAGGGTCCATTAAGGCATAAACATCTGAGCAACCAATGATGAGATTACCTGCCACCACGGTGTTCGATGCATTTGCCTCCTGCTGTGTCATTGTGAAGATCTGTGTTGGGGCTGACGGACCTTCACCTCTGAAACCCGCTGAAGAAGAGGCTGCCCCTCTCCCTCTGCCTCTGCCACTGGCCTGAGTCGCGGCTGGAGCTACTGGTTGAGCCACACTACCAGAGGCTGTCTGCTGAGACTGTGCCATAAAAGCTGCTCTAGGACACTCCCGAGCCATGTGTCCCTCCTGCCCACATCTGAAGCAGGCTGTCATCCCAACCAGACATACACCCTTGTGCGGCTTCCCACACTTCCTACATACTGCATTATCTACACCTGAACTCGAGCCACTTCCCAATCCCAGACCTGACTTGATCTTGCTCCAGAACTTGTTCTTTTTAGACTTGGCCTTACCCCACTTTTTACTGCCTGAAGCTGCTGCACTCAGAGAAGAAGGGTCTAACCTTCCCCCACCTGGGGTCTTGGAACCAGAAGGCTATGCTACTGACTGCTTAACTTTCCCTTCGATGATTGCACTAGCCTCCATCCTTCGAGCCATATCCATAATGGCATGGAAACTCTCCCTCTCTGCTGACTAAATCAAGGAGGAATACCTGGAATGGAGCCTCATGATATACCTCCTTGACTTCTTCTGATCTGTGTCCAGATTTTGCCCGGCAAACGGCAACAGCTCCAAGAATCGATCTGTGTACTCATCCACACTCATCTCATCCGTCTGCCTCAACTGCTCAAATTCAATCATCTTCAACTCCCTTGAACTGTCAGGGAAAGCCCATCCTGCAAACTCATTTGCAAACTCCTCCCATGATAGGCTGTCCAATCTCGGGTTCACATAGTTTTTAAACCACTCTCGGACCTTCTTGCATTTTAGTGTGAACCAGCCATCTGAATGGCTCTACTGTCATCAGCTCCTATCTCATCTGTAATCGTTCTGACCCTCTCCAGATACACAAATGGGTCATCACCGGTTTCATATTGGGGAGCACCCAGCTTCATGTAGTCGGTCATCTTGACCTTGCTCCCTCCAGATGAGCTAGGTTTAAGCATTTGGGTTACTGGGACAGTAGGTTTTGCTGATGGTGGAGGAGGTGCAGCATTCCCTGGGGTAGGGTTTGTTGTACCTGGGTAGAAGGACGGGGGTGGGTACATAGGGTACTGTGGGTATGGTGGGTAGAAAGATGGGTATGGCATGTGTGAGTGGTAAGGGCTAAAGCTGGGGTAATCCGATGTACCTCCCATCGAATACCCGAGATTCTGAGAAAAGGGTGGGTACTGGGGTGGCTGAACAAATCCCGAGGCCTGAGTGCCTCCTTGGGACTCTCCCATACCCTCGTCCGACATACTCACTCCAAGACTGCCATCCCTCCTCTGATCTACATCCATATCATCCCCCACATCCTCTGACATTCCTCCTTGAACTGTTCCCCTTACTGATCTGCTTCTGTTCATATCCAAAGACCTTCTAGGGTCTCTCACCGCTCTTTCCCTGCTAGACCTGCTAGACATTGCCCTTGGCAATGCAGGGGGACGGGCACTCATGCCCTCATCCTCCGGTGGTACTCCAGTCAATCGTGCAGATCGACGAGTTCCTCTCATCCTGTTTACTGAAAAACAGCACACATAGCATAACATTAGCATCAAATGGTTCATGTGAAAACACATGAACCCGCATCACATACATCACATACATAGCATATCATGGCATTTCACATCATCAATCAAGACAGGACTCTACATCCTATCCTAGTGGACATGATTTTCCTATTATGCTTGCCCTTCTAGAACATCTATGAGCCCGACATTCTCTATAGGTCTGACCATATGAACCTAGGGCTCTGATACCAATCTGTAACGACCCGAAAACCGGACCGCTACCGGCGCTAGGATCCAGATCGGCATAAGGCCGTCGGGACCCGTAGCAAGCCTGACATACTACCTGTATACCTGTATAATCCCATACATGATCAACAATTACATAAAAATTTGAATTTTCTCATGCATTTACCAAACTCAACCTGTGCATGCACTATTCATATACATAATCATCAACCCCACACTGGAGTCTTCAACAAATACTCCAATGGGTAACATAACATATAGTGAGTTTGGCTTACTTAAAACATCATTAAACTATTACATTTGAAAGATCATGTAAACAAAGGGATTAACAACATACTAGAGTCAAGCACAACTATAATCCTCAATAACATCATTACATTACATAACTATTTAATACTATTCATTACATTTCAATATTTATCATGTCCACCACTAGCTATTACATGACCATGACTTTACTCTAGCTGACCTCCTGATCTATCCCGTACCTGCAAACCTGGGGGATTAGGGAAATGGGGTGAGCTACTAGAGCCCAGTTAGCAGAATAATAAAACATTTAAATCATATGCTATAATGGAATGCATCACATCACAGACAAATCACATCAAGGATGGTTTTGTCACCAATAGTCCTCTACATATCCAATAGTGCCAGGGGCGTAGAATGGGCCTCGACCTGGTCTTTCTCTTAACATAACATACATAACATAACATTCCCATAATGCCAGGGGCGTAGAATGGGCCTCGACCTGGTCTTTCTCTTAACATAGTGCCAGGGGCGTAGAATGGGCCTCGACCTGGACTTCCATACCATACCATATCATATCACATCATATCATACGAGGACTAAAGGATCATCCAACACCCATCCACATCATCATCATATTATGCAATGCTACATATTCGTGAATTCTAATGCAAACAACCTAATATATCTCATGGCATTCGTGATGCATGAACATGCTCTAAAACTGATTTATTTACTTTGAAACATAAAGAGTTATTCTACTCACCTCAGGCTAGCTCTGAAAAGACTCGAAAGCAGCTAACTCACTGCTGGGGTCCTCGGTTCCTCGGGTCCGAACCTACACAAGTGGACTCAAATGAGGGACCAAACATACAAGAACATGACTCTAAACAACTCCCTAAAAACCCCCCAAAACACCATGAAACAATCATAGAAATCATGCAAAGGAAGGCTGGACAGGGCACTTTCGGCGGCAGGTTCGGCGGCCGAAAGGCCCTCCAGAGCCCAAAGTCATGTACCTTCGTCGGCACTTTCGGTGGCCGAAGGTTCCCTCCAGAGACGAAACTCATGCATGTTCGGCGGCACCTTCGGCGGCCGAATCTCCCCTCCAGAGCCGAAAGTCCACTTTCGGGGGTAGGGTTCGGCAGCCAAAGGCTGGCCTCCACAGGCAGGTTCGGCGATCGAAAGTCCCTTCGGCTGCCGAACCTGAGTTCTTCCAAAGGGCAGAACTCAGCCTCCTTCATGCACAAATGCCTCCCAAATCATACAAACATGCATTTCCTTACTCTACAACATGCATACACACATACATAAGCTCCTAGGGGCTTCAAACTATCCTAAACCCCAACTACAACACATCAAACATGCATATACAACTCACATTGCTCATAAACACAACATAAGCCTACACATGCATTTCTACCCCAAGAAACTTCATGAAACTCAACTAAAACATGAAAAGAAGTGTGGATCTACTCTTACCTCTTGAAGATCGAGAGGAGAGGCGAACTAACTCGGAGATGGGAGAGATCTCACTCCTTTGGTCTCCAAGCTCCACAACTTGCTCTTTATGCTCAAATATCTTAAAACCAAGATAAAACTTGTTAAAACTTGAAAGATTGGAGGAAAAACATCAAACACAAACCATGGGAGAGCAAGAACTCACTGTGGCCGAGAATGGGGAGAAAACTCGCTCGTTTTGGCCATGGAGCTCTTATATAGGGGCTGCCAGACCACCTTTCGGCAGCTTAAAGTGCCTCCAAAACTCATGCAAGTTTGGCGGCCGAACATGACCTTCGGCGGCCGAACCTTTACCACTTTTGGAAGCCTAACTTGCCCCCCTAAACTATCCAATGTTCGGCGGCCGAACTTGAGGTTCGGCTGCCGAACCTGGAAATGCCTCCATAGTCTTTTTCATTAAAAACTCAATTTCTTTCTTGTTTAAAATCATAAAATACATTTAAAACATTTTATAGAAATATGATTTTACCCTTCTAGAGGTTTCCGACATCCGAGATTCCGCCTGACGGTAGGAATTCCGATACCGGAGTCTAGCCGGGTATTACACTTTGTATCGACTACAGGCAGTTGAACAAGGTCACTACCAAGAATAAGTATCTGCTACCTAGGATCGACGATCTATTTGACCAGCTAGCAGGAGCAGGTTGTTTCTCCAAGATAGATCTGAGATCCGAATACTATCAGCTGAGGATAAGAGAGGAAGATGTGTCGAAAATGACATTCAGGACCAGATACAGGCACTATGAGTTCCTTATGATGCCGTTCGGGTTAACCAATGCCCCTACAGCATTCATGGATCTCATGAACAGAGTGTTTAGTCAGTACCTGGATCACTTTGTTATTGTCTTCATTGATGATATCTTAGTGTATTCCAGGAATGCAGAGGAGCATGCCCATCATCTGAGGATAGTTATGCAGACCCTGAGAGAGCATGGCTTGTATGGCAAGTTCTCTAAGTGTGAATTCTGGTTGAGGAACATCTCATTCTTGGGGCATGTTGTGTTAGAAAATGGAATAGAAGTGGACCCCAAGAAGGTGGAAGCTGTAGCTAACTGGCCTAGACCCACTACAGTGATAGAGATTAAGAGCTTCTTGGGCTTGGCAGGTTACTACAGGAGGTTCGTTCAGGACTTCTCTAAGATTGCAGGTCCTATGACCAGATTGACTAGAAAGAATCAGAAGTTTATGTGGACTGACCAGTGTGAAGAGAGTTTTGAAGAGCTAAAGAAGAGGTTAACGTCAGCACCGGTATTAGCTCTGCCTACCAGCAATGAAGACTTCACAGTGTTTTGTGATGCGTCCCGTGTGGGACTGGGTTGTGTATTGATGCAGAATGGAAGGGTGATTGCTTATGCTTCTAGGCAGCTGAAGAAGCATGAGTTGAATTATCCTACACATGACCTAGAGATGGCAGCTGTAATCTTTGCACTCAAGATGTGGAGGCATTACCTTTATGGGGTTAAATGTGAGATCTTCACAGATCATAAAAGCCTGTAGTACATCCTGAGTCAGAGAGAGTTGAACTTGAGGTAGAGAAGATGGGTAGAACTGCTTAGTGACTATGATTGCAAGATTCAGTACCATCCGGGTAAGGCGAATGTGGTGGCGGACGCCTTAAGCCGGAAATCACTTGGCAGTCTATCCCATATCACAGCAGAAAGGAGACCGGTGGTGAAAGAGTTTCATAAGCTCATTAACGAAGGTCTACAGTTAGAGTTGTCTGATACAGGTGCTTTGATATCCCATATGAGAGTGACACATGTGTTTCTGGAGCAGGTGGCTCAGAAACAGCACGAGGACCCAGAGTTAGTGAAGATTGCCAGGACTGTTCAGTCAGGCAAGAACGAAGAGTTCAGATTTGACAGTAAGGGGATCCTCCGCTATGGGAACAGATTGTGTGTACCAGATGACGTGGGTCTGAAGGGAGACATTATGAGGGAAGCTCATAATACCAGATACAGTGTTCTCCTTGGAGCCACCAAAATGTATCAGGATCTGAAAAGAGTGTATTGGTGGCCAGCTATGAAAAGAGAAGTGGCACAGTTTGTGTCAGCCTGCGAGGTATGTCAGAGGGTGAAGCTGGAACATCAGAAGCCGGCTGAAATGCTTAACCCACTGCCGATTCCAGAGTGGAAATGGGAGAATATAGCTATGGATTTCGTGGTGGGGTTACCGGCAACATCCAACAGATTGGACTCTATATGGGTGATTGTGGACAGACTGACCAAATCTGCTCACTTCATCCCTGTTAGGAGTGGCTATTCTGTGGACAAGTTGGCGCAGGTGTATGTCGATGAGGTTGTCAGGGTGCATGGCTCTCCTGTTTCAATAGTGTATGATAGAGGACCCCAGTTTACCTCTAGATTTTGGCGGAGTCTGCAGAGTGCTATAGGTACTAGGCTAGACTTTAGCACTGCTTTCCATCCTCAGACGGACGGACAGTCAGAGAGGACCATCCAGACAATTGAAGATATGCTCAGAATGTGTGTGCTAGATTTTGGCGGTTCTTGGAGGCAGCATCTACCTTTGGTGGAGTTTGCCTACAATAACAGCTATCATGCTAGCATAGGGATGGCTCCATATGAAGCTTTGTATGGAAGGAAGTGCAGGTCACCTGTTTGTTGGGAAGAAGTTGGAGAGAGAGCCTTGGCAGGGCCTGAGTTAGTAGAGATCACCAGCAGGGTGGTGCCCATTATCAGAGAAAGGATCAAGACTGCTGTGAGCAAGCAAAAGAGCTATGCAGATATCTGCAGAAGACAAGTAGAGTTTCAGGAGGGGGATTTGGTATTGCTCAAGGTGTCTCCTATGAAAGGGGTGATTCGGTTTGGGAAGAAAGGTAAGTTAGCTCCACGGTACATTGGACCCTTTGAGATCTTGCAAAAGGTCAGGAATGTATCGTATAAGTTAGACTTACTTGCTTCAATGGAAAGAATCCATCCGGTTTTCCATGTTTCCATGTTACGGAGGTTCGTGTCAGATCCGGGTAAGGTTCTTAGTGAGTCTGATGTAGAGATCCTAGAAGATCTCACCTATGTTGAGCAGCCAGTACGGATCGTAGACACGCAGATCAAAAAATTGAGGAACAAGGAAATCCCGATGGTGAAAGTCCTTTGGAATCACCACAACATCGAGGAGTGTACCTGGGAGACACGGGAGCCCATGCTCCAGTAATATCCTCATCTCTTCTAAGGTGAGTGTTATGTGTTTTTGTGGTGTGTTCATGTTTTATGCTATGCATGTGTTTGTTTGGTGAACATTCGGGGACGAATGTTCTTAAGGGGGGAGAATGTAATACCCAGCTA
This sequence comes from Manihot esculenta, assembly GCF_001659605.2. NCBI lineage: Eukaryota > Viridiplantae > Streptophyta > Magnoliopsida > Malpighiales > Euphorbiaceae > Manihot > Manihot esculenta. The sequence continues at coordinate 18,702,440 of NC_035177.2, read as the reverse complement.
GACTCCGGTATCGAAATTCCTACCGTCCGGTGGAATCTCGGATGTCGGAACCCTCTAGAAGGGTAAAATCATGTTTTTATAAAGTATTTTCATGTATTTTATGGTTTTAAGTAAGAAAGAAATTGAGTTTTGAATGAAAATGACCATTGAGGAAAATCCAGGTTCGGCCGCCGAACCTCATGTTCGACCGCCGAACATGGTGGAGTTTTGGAGTCACCTTTGGCTTCCGAAGGTGGTCTGGCCAGCCATCTATCAAAGGTCCCATGGCCGAAAATGGGCGAGTTTCTCCCCTATTTTCGGTCAACGGTGAGTCCATGCCCTCCCATGGTTGGTTTTGATGATTTTCTTCAAATCTTTAAAGTTTTAACGAGTTTTAACTTGGTTTTGAAGATTTTTGGAGCTAAGATCAATATTTGAAGCTTAGAGACCCCAGAGCTCTCTTCCTCCATTTCTCCAAGTTTAGGTCGCCTCCTCTCTCGATCTTCAAGAGGTAAGAGTAGATCTTTAGCTCATTCCATGTTTTAAGCAAGTTTTATGAAAGTTTATGGGGTAGAAATGAATGTTTAAGTTAGTTGACTGAGTGTTAGGGTTCATGTGAGTTTTGTTGAAAATATGTGTAATGTATGGTATATGAGTTGTTATATGTGTTGTTGTTGGGCTTTAGGAGAGTGTGAGACCCCTATATGCTTGTTTGCATGAGTATGCATGTTGTAGAATAGCTAAATGCATGTTTGAAAGGTTTAGGAGGCAAATGTGAATGAGGAGGCTGACTTCTGCCACTTTGGAAGAACTCAGGTTCGGCAGCCGAAGGACTTTCGGCCGCCGAACCTGCCTGTGGAGGCAAGCTTTTGGCTGTCGAACCCTGCCCCCGAAAGTTGGACTTTCGGCTCTAGAGGGGAGTTTCGGCCGCCGAAGGTGCCGCCGAACATGCATGAGTTTCGTCTCTGGAAGGGACTTTCGGCCGCCGAAAGTGCCGCCGAAAATGGCTGAGTTTCTGCTCTGGAGGGACTTTTGGCCGCCGAACCTGCAGCCGAAAGTTCCCTGTTCAGCCTTCCTTTGCATGTTTTCTATGATTGTTTTAAGGTGTTTTAGGGGGTTTTTAGGGAGTAGTTTAGAGTTATGTTAGTGTATGTTTGGTCCCTCATTTGAGTCCACCTGTGTAGGTTCGGACCCGAGGAACCAAGGACCCCAGCAGTGAGATAGCTGCTTCAGAGTCTTTTCAGAGCTAGCCTGAGGTGAGTAGAATGACTCTTTATATTGCAAAGTAAATAAATAAATTTTGAGCATGTTCATGCATCACGAATGCCATGAGATATATTAGGTTGTTTGCATTAGAATTCACGAATATGTTGCATTGCATAATATGATGTTGATGTGGATGAACATTGGATGATCCATTAGCCCTCGTATGGTATGATATGACATGATGATGATACAGTATGGAAGTCCAGGAAGACTGATGTAAGCACGACCAACAATACTAAAAATGATGAGCTAGCATTGCCTCAAGGACCAATTACAAGGTTGAGATCCAAGAGGTTGAAGGAAGCACTTCAAGGATTCATGAAGGAATATGTTCAAGCTTTGCAAGTTCATTTTGAAGTTGAAGAACAATCTGACCATTCCAAGTCAATTAGGCCGAATGTGTCCTTATTGACAATTCAAATTTTGTATTTATAGTGGGTAGCTATTTAGTAGTTAGTAGTCAACCAGTAGTGGGTAGTTATTTGGTAGTGGATAGTTAACCAATAGTGGGTAGTTATCCAGTAGTGGATAGTGGCATAGATCATGGATCCATGCAGAGTAGTGGGTAGTGGCATAGATCATGGGTCCATGCCTAGTAGTGGGAAGTGGCAAAGATCATGGGTCTTTATTTATGTTATATAAAGCATCTCTTTTTCCATATTGTAGACAGATTATCAATTATTCAATACAATTGCTTTATGCAATTCTTCTTTGAGAGCTTAAGAGAGATCTTGGTTCTTGACACTACATCACGAATAAGGTTCGATACTAACTTGTATGTTTCTTATTCTTGCTGTTTTTAAAATCAATCAGTTATAAGTGTTCTTAATTGCAAGTTAATTAAGGGTGCTTTAGATTGGGGAATTGTTTTCTGAACTAAGTTCTTTTTACTAGGGTATGTGTCGTTTCAGTCTCTAATAGGCTGGGGTTCCGCATCAATTGGTATCAAAGCTAGGCTTAGTAATAATTTCTTAACTATCCTTTGTGTCTTTTCTTCAATTTTTCATGATCTTTCCATTTGGGATACCTATTAGTGTCGAATTTATTATTTAGTTTCTGTTCAAATCGAATTTTACCCCAAATTCTTGTTTAGGCGGAATTACTATCTTAAGTGATTTGATTTGTGCTTTCTGCCCTAGTTCATATACTCCTATTCTTATACTCTTAGAATAGTATTTCTAGTGTTTTACTCTTGTGCGTATAAAAAAAAAATACCAAAAAGAAGAAAAAAAAAGAAAAAAGAATTTCTGCAACTTTGGGTCAATTGTTCAAACTTTATTCTGATATTGATACCTACTGGTATAAATCATATTTCATATACCTTGAACATATTTCTGGGCTTGGGATTCGAAATACATGTTTGGGGTAGGTTTAGGGCAAATTTGGATAGTATTTTTACAAAACCAGTTGTACTCAATACTTGTTGTTTTAAGTGTCTATTTTGTTTGCTTGCTTTGAATTGTTTTTGTTGAGTCAATATTAAGATTAGTTAACCTAGGATTGCATGCTTAGGGATAACTTCGTGTTAAGCACATCCGTCTTGTTAAGTTTTTATTCTTAATTTGTCAATTTGGTGTCTTTCTGTCTGTTGGTTCCATACACTTAGTTTGACAAATTGCACATTGTTGAACATCTAATTACACTTAGTACACGAAATATGACTTTTGTGTGCTAAATCAATCCGTTTGTTCATTTTGATCAGTTTGCATCTATTGTTGTTTCATATCTTTTCTTGTTAGGCCTTTCCTTGCTTTCCTTATTATTTGAATCATACAAGCTTGGCTTATTGAGCCTTTATTCTGAAGTGCACTTTTGAGATACCAAGTGAGTGCTTGAAAGTTAAACACGTGAGTTGAGAGATTTGTGAATTTTTCTATAATGTCTGAGCATAATACTGGTGATACTTCTGACCCAACATGTGATCTTAAAGATATGTATAAAGCTTTCATGGATAGCTTTCAGAAGCTAAATTTGAGAATGGATAACCTTGAGGACAACCTTAGATCTTCAAAGGGCAAGTCCAATCAGAGGGATGATGATACACACGATCCATACTATGAAGAGGAAAATGAGGCACAATCAGCCCCTTTCCGAGCCAGAAGGTTCAATGATCGTGTACCCTATGTAGATAATAATATGAACTCCATAAAAATGAAGATTCCAAGCTTCAATGGTAATGCTGATGTTGATGCCTATTTAGAGTGGGAGCGTAAAGTGGAGATGGTTTTTAACTGTCAAAGCTATTCTGATGATAAAAAGGTAAAACTTGCTGCCCTTGAGTTTTCAGATTATGCACTAATATGGTGGGATGAGCTTGTGAAATCTAGGAGAAGGAATGGAGAGTTACCCATTGCTAGTTGGGATGAGATGAAGCGAATCATGAGGAAGAAATATGTGCCTACTTATTACCATAGAGATCTCCATCATTAGTTGCAAAGATTAACTCAGGGATCAAAGTTTGTTGATGAGTATCATAAGGAGATGGAGTTGCTCCTGATCAAAGCAAACATAGTGGAGGAGGAAGACCAGACTATGGCTCATTTCTTTGGTGGTCTTAACAAGGAGATTGCTGATGTGGTTGATTTGCAACCATATGTTGATTTGGAAGACTTGGTGAACATTGCAATTAAGGTGGAAAGACAAAGAGGCCGAAATAGATGGGGGAGCAACAGGGCTGCTCAAAACTCCAACAACAAATGGGGTTCCAAATGGAACACCAAGTCTGATCCTAAAAGGTTTGATAAGTCTTCAACTCAAAAAGGCAAGTTACCTTCCAAAGAAACATCCAACTCTCATGGTAAAAATGAATCAGCCCCTAAATCAAATAGAACTAGAGATATTCAGTGCTTTAAATGTAAAGGGCGTGGGCATTATGCCAATGAGTGTGTTAATAAACGTGCCATGATAGTGAGGGGAGATGAGATAGTCTCCGAAACTGATTCTAATTCTAATGAAATACCACCTTTAGAAGATTGTTCCGATGTAGAGATAGAAGAGTATCCAGTTCAAGGAGAGTCCTTAGTGATATTGCGTACTTTAAATGTTTCTATGAAAGAAGGACTTGAACAGCGTGAAAACATCTTTCACACTCGTTGTTTGGTAGGTGATAAAGTCTGTAGCATGATAATAGATTCGGGTAGTCAAGTTAATTGTGCTAGTACTATTTTAGTTGATAAATTAGGACTAGAAACTATTAAACACCCTAATCCTTACAGACTTCAATGGTTGAATGATAGTGGCGAGGCAAAGGTAACCAAGCAATGTAAAGTGCCATTTTCTATTGGCAAGTATGTAGATGAGGTTACTTATGATATTGTACCCATGCAAGTTGGACATATTTTATTAGGTAGACCATGGCAATTTGATAGGCGTGTCATTTATGATGGGTATAGTAATAGGTTTTCTTTTACATTCCTTAGTGTAAAACATATACTTGTACCCTTATCTCCTAAAGATGTATATGCAGATCAAGTGAAATTACAACAATCTGCTAAATTAGGTAAGGGAGGTGAGACAAGTAAAAAGAATGAGGGAAAAGAGGCCAGTAGTAAAAAGAAAGTTTCGAATGGCCCAAAGGAGAGTGACTGCACAGGAAATGATAAAAATGAGAGACGTGCAGGAGAGAAAACGTTAGTGAGTGTGGAGGTAAAAGGAGAGCTGAGTGAGAAGAGTGAAGAATTCAGCAAGTCTTCCTTTTATTGTAAAGAGAGAGAGTTGAAGAAAGCATACTTAGGGAAGAGAGTTTTTAATTATATTGCGTTTTAGTTCCAATTTTATGATTGAGACTAACCCTACTAATGAATTGCCTAGTTCTTTTTCTAAGTTATTGCAGGACTTTGCGGATGTATTTCTTGAGGAGGTGCCATCTGGGTTGCCACCCATTAGGGGAATAGAACATCAAATCGATTTTGTTCCTAGAGCTCAGATTCCAAACCATCCAGCTTACCGGAGTAATCCTGAGGAGACGAAGGAATTGCAAAAGCAAGTTGATGAGTTGCTAGCTAAGGGACATATCAGGGAGAGCCTCAGTCCATGCGCAGTACCTGTTTTGTTGGTTCCAAAGAAAGATGGAACAATGCACATGTGTGTTGATTGTCGTGCGATCAACAAAATCACTGTAAAGTATCGCCATCCTATTCCTAGATTAGATGATATGCTTGAAGAATTATGTGGTGTTGTTTTCTTTACAAAAATTGATTTGAAAAGCGGTTATCATCAAATTAGGATGAAGTTAGGTGATGTCGAAAACTTCCTTTAAGACAAAATATGGTTTATATGAATGGTTAGTGATGCCTTTTGGTTTAACTAATGCACCTAGCACATTTATGAGATTGATGAACCATGTTTTGCGTGATTACCTAGGTAAGTTTGTGGTTGTGTATTTTGATGATATATTGATTTATAGCCGAAACATGGATGACCACATTAGGCATGTTGAACTTGTTTTACAGAAGTTGCGTGAACATGAATTGTATGCTAATATTAAGAAATGCACATTTTGTACTGATAGTGTCATATTCCTAGGATTTATTATTAGTTCACGTGGAGTTGAGGTAGATAATGAAAAGGTTAAGGCTATCCAAGAATGGCCTACACCTAAGAATGCTAATGAGGTGAGATCCTTTCATGGATTAGCAAGCTTCTATAGGAGGTTTGTTAGAGATTTCAGCACTATTGCTGCACCTCTAAATGAGATCATTAAAAAGACTGTAGGATTTAAATGGGGTAAAGAACAGGAACTTGCATTTAACACATTAAAGGAAAAACTTACTACTGCTCTTGTTTTAAGGTTACCTGATTTTTCTAAAACCTTTGAAATTGAATGTGATGCTTCTGGGATTGGTATTGGTGCTGTTCTTATGCAGGAAGGCCGACCCATAACATATTTCAGTGAGAAGCTAGGTGGCGTACATTTGAACTATTCCACCTATGACAAAGAGTTCTACGCACTGATTAGGGCTCTTGAAGTTTGGGAACACTACTTGCTGCCTAATGAGTTTGTGATTCATACCGACCATCAGTCTCTCAAACACTTGAAGGGAAGTTGAACAAGCGGCTTGGTTTTGGGTTGAATATCTCAAAATCTTTCCTTATGTGATTAAATACAAGCAAGGTAAAGAGAACGTGGTTGCTGATGCATTATCTAGACGTTATGCATTGACTTCCATGCTTAGTTTTAAGTTGTTAGGGTTTGAGCATTTGAAAGATATGTATGAGAATGATACTGATTTTTCTGATGTATTTAAGGCATATGAACATGGGGCGTTTAATAAGTTTTATTTGCATGATGGGTTTCTTTTTAGGGGGAAACAAATATGCATACCCAAGTGTTCAGTGCGTGAGTTGCTTGTTAGAGAATCGCATTCAGGAGGGTTAATGGGACATTTTAGTGTGCAAAAGACTTTAGACATGTTGAACGAACACTTTTATTGGCCTAATATACGAAAATATGTAGAGAAAGTTTGTGCTCAATGCTTTGCATGTAAACAGGCTAAATCTAAGTCCTTGCCACATGGGTTATATACCCCTTTGCCTGTACCTACTGAACCTTGGATTGATATATCTATGGATTTTGTGATAGGTTTACCTAGGACAAAAAGAGGTAGAGATTCAATGTTTGTTGTTGTAGATCGCTTTAGTAAGATGGCACATTTTATTCCATGTTATAAAACTGATGATGCAACGAACATAGCTTATTTGTTTTTCAAGGAAGTAGTCCGTTTGCATGGTATACCTAGGACTATTGTTTCTGATAGAGATTCTAAGTTCCTTAGTCATTTCTGGCGTGTTTTGTGGGGGAAATTGGGTACTAAACTTTTATTTTCTACTACTTGTTATCCACAAATAGATGGCCAAACTGAAGTTGTTAATAGGACTTTAGGAACTATGCTTTGTGCTGTTGTGGGTAAGAACTTGAAAACTTGGGAAGAATGTTTGCCATATGTTGATTTTGCTTATAATCGCGCTGTCCATTCTTCTACTGGTTATTTACCTTTTGAGATTGTGTATGGTTTTAATCCATCAACTGTATTAGATTTAATGCCTTTACCTTTGAACGAGCTGTCTAATTTAGATGGAAAAGCGAAGGATGAAATGGTTAAATCAATACACTTGAAAGCGCGTGAGTATATTGAGAAGCGCGAAAAAATGTATGAGAAACAGGCCAATAAGGGTCGCAAGAAAGTTATATTCAGACCAGGTTGTAACGACCCGAAAATCGGACCGCTACCGGCGCTAGGATCCAGATCGGCATAAGGCCGCCGGTACCCATAGCAAGCCCAACATACATCCTGTATACCTGTTAAATCCCATACATGATCAAACATATACATAAAACATTTAAACTTTTTCATTCATTTACCAAGCTTAACCTGTGCATGCACAATTCATAAGCATAAAACCCCACATTGGAGCCCTCATCAAATGCTCCAATGGGGTAACATATCATACATAAGCTTGGTTTACATAATACATCTACAAACAATTCATTAAAAAGATCATGTGAAAAAGGGATTAACTTTACATACTAGGGTCAAGCACAACTCTAAACCTCAAATAACATCATTACATTACATTACAATACTATACTTTACATTACATTACAATACTATACCTTACATTACAATACTATACTTTACATTACAATGTTGTAGCTATTACATAAAACATAACTTTACTCTTGTTGACTTCCTGATCTATCCCGTACCTGCAAACCTGGGGGATTAAGGGAATGGAGTGAGCTACTAGAGCCCAGTGAGCAGAATAGTAAAAACATTATATTAAAGATTCATGCTTTCATGGAATGCATCACATCACAGACAAATCACCTTAAGGATGAACTTGTCACCAATAGCCCTCTACGTTTCCATTAGTGCCAGAACGTAGAATGGGTCCTGGTCTTTCTCTTACATAACATATCATAACATTCCAAGGTGCCAGGGACGTAGAATGGGTCTTCCTGGACTTTCTCTTACATAGTGCCAAGGACGTAGAATGGGTCTTCCTGGACTTCCATACCGTATCATCATCATATCATATCATACCATATGAGGGCTAATAGATCACTCAATGTTCATCCACATCGACAACATAATATGCAATGCAACATATTCATGAATTCTAATGCAAATCACCTAATATATCTCATGGCATTCATGATGCGTGAATCATGCTAAAACTTTCATTATTTGCTTTGAAACATAAAGAGTCATTCTACTCACCTCAGGCTAGCTCTGACAAGACACTGAGGCAGCTATCTCACTGCTGGGGTCCTCGGTTCCTCGGGTCCGAACCTACACAGGTGGACTCAAATGAGGAACCAAACATACATGAACATGACTCTAAACCATCCCCCAAAAACCCCCTAACACCTTAAAACAATCATAGAAAATATGCAAAGGAAGGCTGAACATGGCACTTTCGGCGGCAGGTTCGGCGGCCGAAAGTCCCTCCAGAGCCGAAACTCAGCCACTTTTGGCGGCACCTTCGGCGGCCGAAAGTGGTTCCAGAGACGAAACTCATGCATGTTCGGCGGCACCTTCGGCGGCCGAATCTCCCTTCCAGAGCCGAAAGTCCACTTTCGGGGGCAGGGTTCGGCAGCCAAAGGCTTGCCTCCTCAGGCAGGTTCGGCGGCCGAAAGTCCTTTCGGCTGCCGAACCTGAGTTCTCCCAAAGTGGCAGAACTCAACCATTTTATGCACATTTGCCTCCGAAACCAAACAAACATGCATTTAGCTATTCTATAACATGCATACACAAGCAAATAAGTATTTAGGGGTCTCAAACTATCCTAAACCCCAATACAAACACATAAAGCAACTCAAACATCATACATTACCCAAAAACTCAACATTTACCCTAACAACAAACAACTAACTTACACATGCATTCCTAACCCATAAACTTTCATAAAACTTGTTTAAAACATGAAAAGAGCTAAGGATCTACTCTTACCTGATCGAGAGGGGAGACGATCTAAACTTGGAGATGGGAGAAATCTAGCTCCTTGGGTCTCCAAGCTCCAAAACTTGATCTTAGCTCCAAAACTCTTCAAAACCAAGTTAGAACTCGTTAAAACTTGAAAGATTTGAGGAAAATCATCAAAACCAACCATGGGAGAGCATGGACTCACCGTTGGCCGAAAATAGGGGAGAAAGCTCGCCCGTTTTCGGCCATGGGTCCTTTTATAGGTGGCTAGCAAGGCCACCTTCGGAAGCCGAAAGTGACTCCAAAACGCATGCATGTTCGGCGGCCGAACATGAGCCACATTCGGAAGCCTAACGTGCCCCCCTAAACTATCCCACGTTCGGCGGCCGAACTTAAGGTTCGGCGGCCGAACCTGGAAATGCCTCCATGTTCTTTTTCATTTAAAACCCAATTTCTTTCTTACTCAAAACCATGAAATACTTTAAAACATTTTATGAAAACATGATTTTACCCTTCTAGAGGTTTTCGACATCCGAGGTTCCACCAGACGGTAGGAATTCTGATACCGGAGTCTAGCCGGGTATTACACAGGTGATTGGGTTTGGATCCATATGCGAAAGGAGAGGTTTCCGAATCAAAGGAAATCAAAACTTGATGCACGAGGGGATGGACCATATCAAGTGCTGAAACGAATCAATGACAATGCATACATAATTGATCTGCCAGGTGAGTTTGGTGTAAGTGCTACCTTTAATGTTTCTAATTTGTCTCCTTTTGATTTTGGTACAGATTCGAGGACGAATCCTTTTCAAGAGGGAGGGGATGATGTAAGCACGACCAACAACACTAAAATTGATGAGCTAGCATTGCCTCAAGGACCAATTACAAGGTTGAGATCCAAGAGGTTGAAGGAAGCACTTCAAGGATTCATGAAGGAATATGTTGAAACTTTGCAAGTTCATTTTGAAGTTGAAGAACAATCTGACCATTCCAATTCAATTAGGCCGAATGTGTCCTTATTAACAATTCAAATTTTGTATTTATAGTGGGTAGCTATTTAGTAGTTGGTAGTCAACCAGTAGTGGGTAGTTATTTGGTAGTGGAAAGTTAATCAATAGTGGGTAGTTATCCAGTAGTGGATAGTGGCATAGATCATAGATCCATACAGAGTAGTGGGTAGTGGCATAGATCATGGGTCCATGCCTAGTAGTGGGAAGTGGCAAAGATCATGGGTCTTTATTTATGTTATATAAAGCATCTCTTTTTTCATATTGTAGACAGATTATCAATTATTCAATACAATTGCTTTATGCAATTCTTCTTTGAGAGCTTAAGAGAGATCTTGGTTCTTGACACTGCATCACAAATAAGGTTCGATACTAACTTGTATGTTTCTTATTCTTGCTATTTTTAAAATCAATCAGTTATAAGTGTTCTTAATTGCATGTTAATTAAGGGTGCTTTAGATTGGAGAATTGTTTTCTGAACTAAGTTCTTTTTACTAAGGTATGTGTCGTTTCAGTCTCTAATAGGCTAGAGTTCCGCATCAAAGACCCATTCTACGTCCCTGGCACTATGTAAGAGAAAGTCCAGGAAGACCCATTCTACGTCTCTGGTACATTGGAATGTTATGATATGCTATGTAAGGGAAAGACCAGGACTCATTCTACGTTCTGGCACTATTGGATATGTGGAGGGCTATTGGTGACAAGTTCATCCTTAATGTGATTTGTTTGTGATGTGATGCATTTCATGAAAGCATGAATTTTAATATAATGTTTTATTATTCTGCTCACTGGGCTCTAGTAGCTCACCCCATTCCCTTAACCCCCAGGTTTGCAGGTACGGGATAGACTAGGAAGTCAGCAAGAGTAAAGAAGTCATGTTTTATGTAATAGTTAGATGTGGACATGTACTGTAAAATGTTATAATGTGATGTAATGTAAAGAATTGTATTGAGGATAGAATTGTGCTTGGCCCTAATGTATGTTAATCCCTTTTTGGTACATGATCTTTCTAATGAAATGTTTTAATGATGTTTATGTAAACCAAGCTTAATGTATGATATGTTACCCCATTGGAGCATTTGATGAGGGCTCCAGTGAGGAGTTTTATGGTTATGAGTTTGTGCATGCACAGATTAAGCTTGGTAAATGAAAGAAAAAGTTTAAAGTTTTATGTATATGTATGATCATGTTTGGGATTTAACAGGTATACAGGAAGTATGTTAGGCTTGCTACGAGTCCCGGCGGCCTTAAGCCGATCTGGATCCTAGCGCCGGTAGCGGTCCGGTTCCCGAGTCGTTACAATTCCATTGTGGAGTTCCTGGAGGAGTCAATTGTGAAACAATTCCACAGTTTCTAAGATGTTCATCAAACTCTTGGCTTAAATATTCACCACCTCGATCAGATCGAAGCATTTTAATTGTTCTACCAAGTTTATTTTGTACTTCATTTTGAAAAATTCTAAACATTTCAAAAGATTCATGCTTATGTTTCATTAGGTAGACATAACCATACCTACTAATGTAATACCCGGCTAATTCAGGCATCGGAATTCCTACCGTCCGGTGGAATTCGGGGATGTCAGAGACTTCTAGTAGGAGGGTATTAGAAAGTTTTGCAAAGTGTTTTTAAGACTTTGTAAGATTTGGAATTTGTTGAGTCTATTTGTATCATGTCTGGGAGTTATCAGGTACACAGAGAGTATAGTCGGCTTGCTACGGGTCCCGGCGGCCTTAAGCCGATCTGGATCCTAGTGCCAGTGATGGTTCGGACCGTTACTGAGGGGTATCGGTTTCCGGGTCGTTACAACTAAAATCATCAGTGAATGTAATGAAGTACTGATAACCTCCTCTGGCACTAATGCTTAGTGGGCCACATATGTAATACCCGGCTAGACTCCGGTATCGGAATTCCTACCGTCCGGTGGAATCTCGGATGTTGGAAGTCTCTAGTAGGGTAGAAACATGTTTTCTTAAAATGTTTTAAAGTATTTCATGGTTTTAAGTATGAAAATTTAAATGAGTTTTTGCATGAAAAGTCCTTGGAGGAAAACCCAGGTTCGGCCGCCGAAAGTCAAATTCGGCCGCTGAACATGCATGCGTTTTGGAGGCACGTTAGGCCCCGAAAGCATGAGTGAAGGCAGTCCAGGTTCGGCCGCCGAATCTCAAGTTCGGCCGCCGAACATGGCATGCATGCGGAGGCAAGTTCGGCCCCCGAACGTGGTCTGGCCAGCCACTATAAAAGGGGCACTTAGCCGAAATGGGCGAGCTTTCTCCCATTTTCGGCCACAGCTAGCTTCCGACCTCCCTCTTCTGAATCTTGTGTTCTTTCTCCAAATCTCTTCCATTTTTCTTGAGTTTTAAACTCACATTTCAAGTTTTGAGCATTTAAACCAAGTTTTGGAGCTTTGGGAACTCAGGAGCTCATTTTCGTGGATCTCCAAGTTTAGGTCGTCTCCCTCTCGATCTTCAAGAGGTAAGAGCCGATCATAAGCTCCTTATGTGTTTTAAATAAGTTTTATGCAAGATCTATGGGTAGAGATGCATGTTTAGGCTTGTTGATGAGTTTATGGGTTTTGATGATGATTTGAGCAATGTATGTTGATTGTGTGTAGTGGGAGTGTTGTAGTTGGGGTATTTGATAGTTTGAGACCCCTAGGAACTTGTATACATGTTTTGGTTGAGATTTATGCATGATTTGAGGTTTTGGGAGGCAAGGGGTTCATGTGAACCAAGTTTCTGCCCTTCTGGCAGAAACCAGGTTCGGCCGCCGAAGGGAGTTTCGGCCGCCGAACCCCCTTGTGGAGGCAGCATTCGGCTGCCGAAGCTTGCCCCCGAAAGAAGACTTTCGGATCTGTTTGGGAGGTTCGGCCGCCGAAGGTGCCGCCGAACCTGCCTGACTTTCGGCTCTGGAGGGACTTTCGGCCGCCGAACCTGCCGCCGAAAGTGCCCTGTTCAGCCATTTCTTGCATGTTTTTATGTGATGTTTTCATGATGTTACAGGGGGTTTTTGGGGAGTATATTAGAGTTATGTTTATGTATGTTTGGTCCCTCATTGGAGTCCACCTGTGTAGGATCGGACCCGAGGAACCGAGGACCCCAGCAGTGAGCCAGCTGCTACAGAGTGTGTCAGAGCTAGCCAGAGGTGAGTGGAATAAACTTTAAGTTTTAAAATAAACGAAATATGAATTTTGAGCATGATCCATGCATCATGAATGCCATGAGATATAGTAGGTTGCTTGCATTAGTATTCACGAATATGTTGCATTGCATTTATGATGTTGATGTGGATTGGTTATTGGATGACCCTTTAGTCCTCATATGATATGATGATGCTACGGCATGAGATATGGTATGGAAGTCCAGGTTGTACCCATTCTACGTCCCTGGCACGATGTAAGAGGAAGTCCAGGTTGTACCCATTCTACGTCCCTGGCACAGTTGGACTGTATGATATGCTATGTTAAGGGAAAGACCGGTTGTACCCATTCTACGTCCCGGCACAGTTGGACTATGTAGAGGACTATTGGTGACAATACCATCCGAGATGTGATTTGTTGTGATGTGTTGCATTACATAATGGCATGAAATTTTAATACATGTTTTCTCTATTCTGCTCACTGGGCTTCGTAGCTCACCCCTCTCCCCTAACCCCAGATGTGCAGGTACAGGGTAGACCAGGAGGTTAGCCAGAGTTTTGAAGTATGTGTATGTAATAGTTAGATTGTGGACATGACAATTGTATTATGATGTAATGTAAGAAATTTCAGTATGTTATGTAATGAGGTATTTTGAGGTTATAGATGTGCTTGACCCTATGAGTATTGTTATCCCTTTTGATACATGATCTATAGAAATGTTTTATAATGTTTATGAAAGCCAACTCATCTCATGTTGTATCGCCCGTTGGGGCATTGATGAGATCCCACAGAGGGATCATGACTATGATTATGACTATGTACAGTATATGTTCAGGTTGAGTTGGATGTTTGAAAGAAAGGTTTTAAATTTTTATGTATTTTCTTGATCATGTATGGGATTAAACAGGTTTACAGGTTATATGTCAGGCTTGCTACGGGTCCCGGCGGCCTTAAGTCGACCGGATCCTAGCGCCGGTAGCGGTCCGATTTTCGGGTCGTTACGGAATGGTATCAGAGCCCTAGGTTCATAGGATCGGACCTAGAGTGTCGGGCTCATAGATGTTATAGAAGGTCAAGCACAATAGGAAGATCATGTCCACTAGGATAGGATGTGGAGTCCTGTCTTGTATGATGATGTGAAATGCCATGATTATATACATGTGCATTGATGCTATGATATGAATGATGTATATGGGATGAGGGTTCATGTGTGCCCACATGAACCATATGATGCTAATGTTTGTATGATGTGTACTGTTTTTCAGAAAACAGGATGAGAGGAACTCGTCGATCCGCACGATTGACTGGAGTGCCACCTGAGGATGAGGGCACGAGTGCCCGTCCTCCCACATTGCCTAGGGCAATGTCTTGTAGAGCCAACAGAGATAGAGTGTCAAGGGACCCTAGAAGGTCTTTTGATGCTAGCAGAAGGGGGACTGATAGAGGAGGAAGTTCTTCAGATGTGAGGGAGGTTATGGAAGAGGACCAGAGGAGGGATGGGAACCTGGATGTGAGCATGGAGGAAGAAGGGACAGGAGAGTCTCAGGGAGGCGTTCGGGCCTCGGGGTATGGTTTTCCACCCCACTATCCACCCTTCCCACAGGGTTCAGGGTATCCGATGGGAGGTACATCGGATTACTCCAGCTTTAACCCCTACCCTACCTACATGCCCTATCCACCTTTCTATCCACCTTACCCACAGTACCCAGCTTATCCACCCTCACCTTTTTACCCAAACCCGGCAAACCCCACCTCGGGGAATGCTGCACCTCCACCTCCACCACCTACAGAAATCGCAGCCCCAGTTACTCAACCTCCTAGACCTAGCTCAGCTGATGGGAGCAAGGTAAAGATGACAGATTACCTCAAGCTAGATGCTCCCAAATACAAGTCAGGGGATGACCCCTTTGAGTATCTGAGAGTGGTAAAGACAATAACTGATGAGCTAGGGGCAAGTGACAGCAGGGCCATTCAGATGGCAGGGTTCACTTTAAAGTGCAAGAAGGCACGGGAATGGTTCAAGTGTTATGTGGACCCGAGACTAGACGGTGTGACATGGGAAGAATTTGCGAATGAGTTCGCTGGATGGGCTTTTCCAGACAGTTCCAGAGAACTGAAGATGATTGAGTTTGAGCAACTGAGGCAGTCAGAGCACATGGGTGTAGAGGAGTTCACGGATAAATTCTTGGAGCTATTGCCTTTTTCAGGGCAAGCTCTAGATACAGATACGAAGAAAGCCAAGAAATATGTTATGAAGCTGCATTCCAGGTACTCCTCGTTAGTTCAGTCAGCAGAGAGAGAAAGTTTCCACACTGTGGTGGATATGGCTCGAAGAATGGAAGCGAGTGCTATAGTTGAGGGGTCAGTGAAGCAGTCAGTGACCCAGTCTTCAGGGGTTAAGACCCCAGGCAGAGGAGGACCAGGGTTCTCTTCTCAGAGCTCAGGTAAGAAGAGGTGGGATAACACCACCAGGAAGTCGAAGAAGAATAAGTTTTGGAACAAGTTGAAATCCGGTCTGGGTTTTGGCGGTGGCTCGAGCTCAGGCTCAGATGGTACAGAATGCCAGAGATGTGGAAGACCACACAGGGGAGTGTGTCGAGCTGGGACTAACACATGTTTTAGATGTGGACAGGAGGGACACATGGCTCGGGATTGTCCTAGAGCACCTTTTATGGGCCAGCCCCAGCAGACAACTTCTGGTAGTGTGGCACAGCCAGCAGTTCCAGCCACAGCTCAGGGCAGTGGTAGAGGTAGAGGTAGAGGGGCAGCCTCTTCTTCTGGTTCCCGAGGTGAAGGTCCATCAGCTCCAGCCAGGATCTTCACCATGACTCAGCAGGAGGCTAACACATCCAACACCGTGGTGTCAGGTAATCTCGTCATTGGGTGTTCTGACGTGTATGCATTAATGGACCCGGGTGCATCTCATTCATTTATTGCTCCGAGAGCCGTTGAGAGGTTGGGTCTGATAGTCTCTGGGTTAGAGTGTCCCCTATGGGTCAGTGGACCCAAGTGTGACCCGTCAGTGGCAGTGTCAGTCTGCCAGTACAGTCCAGTTTTTGTTGAGGGAAGATGCCTCTCCGCCGACCTTGTGGTTCTAGATTTGACAGACTTTGACGTCATTCTAGGGATGGATTGGCTATCTACCCATGGTGCTACCTTGGACTGCAGGGACAAGGTAGTCAGGTTCAGAGATCAGAACGGGTCAGAGGTCGTCTTCAGGGGAGACAAGAGGGGCACGCCTAGAGGTTTGATATCAGCTCTTCAGGCTCGTAGGTTGCTTAGGAAGGGATGTCAGGGGTACTTAGCTCATGTGAGAGAGCTAGACAGTCAGGTCAGGGAGCCGGCCTCGGTGCCAATTGTCAGAGAGTTTCAGGATGTCTTTCCTGATGAGCTTCCAGGTTTACCACCTGCTAGGGAGATAGAGTTCGAGATAGAGTTGGTGCCTGGAACTAGACCGATCTCTATCCCTCCCTACAGGATGGCCCCAGCCGAGTTAAAGGAGTTGAAGGAACAGTTGCAAGAGCTGGTAGAAAAGGGTTTCATCCGACAGAGTACCTCACCTTGGGGTGCTCCGGCCTTGTTTGTGAGAAAGAAGGATGGATCCCTTAGGCTTTGTATCGACTACAGACAGTTGAACAAAGTCACTACCAAGAATAGGTACCCTTTGCCAAGGATCGATGATCTATTCGACCAGTTAGCAGGAGCAGGTTGTTTCTCCAAAATAGATCTGAGATCGGGGTACCATCAGCTAAGGATCAGAGAAGAAGATGTGCCAAAGACAGCTTTCAGGACCAGATATGGGCATTTTGAGTTCCTTGTAATGCCGTTCGGGTTGACCAACGCCCCTGCAGCATTCATGGATCTCATGAACAGAGTGTTTAGTCAATACCTGGATCACTTTGTTATTGTTTTCATAGATGATATCTTAGTGTATTCCAGGAATGCAGAGGAGCATGCCCATCATCTGCAGTTGGTCTTGCAGACCTTGAGGGAACATGGCTTGTATGCCAAGTTCTCTAAGTGTGAATTCTGGCTGAGGAGCATTTCGTTCTTGGGGCATGTGGTGTCGGAAAATGGTATAGAGGTAGACCCCAAGAAGACAGAAACTGTGGCTAACTGGCCTAGACCCACTTCAGTGACAGAGATTAGAAGTTTCTTGGGTTTGGCAGGTTACTACAGGAGGTTCGTTCAGGACTTCTCAAAGATAGCAGCTCCTCTGACCAGACTAACCAGGAAGAATCAGAAATTTCTGTGGACCGACCAGTGCGAAGAGAGTTTTGAAGAGCTTAAGAAGAGGTTGACTTTAGCACCAGTTTTAGCTCTGCCATCTGGTGATGAGGACTTTACAGTCTTTTGTGATGCGTCCCGTGTGGGACTGGGTTGTGTACTGATGCAGAATGAGAGGGTGATTGCTTATGCTTCTAGGCAGCTGAAGAAGCATGAGTTGAATTACCCCACACATGACCTAGAGATGGCAGCAGTAATCTTTGCACTCAAGATGTGGAGGCACTACCTCTATGGGGTAAAATGTGAGATCTTTACAGATCATAAGAGCCTGCAGTACATCCTGAGTCAAAGAGATCTGAATCTGAGACAGAGGAGATGGGTAGAGCTGCTGAATGACTATGATTGCAAGATTCAGTATCATCCGGGTAAGGCGAATGTCGTGGCAGACGCCCTAAGCCGGAAGTCACTAGGCAGTTTATCCCACATATCGGCAGAGAGGAGGCCAGTGGTGAAAGAGTTTTACAAGCTCATTGAGGAAGGTCTACAGATGGAGTTGTCTGGTACAGGTGCCTTGGTGGCCCAGATGAGAGTGGCACCCGTGTTTCTGGAGCAGGTGGCTCAGAAACAGCATGAGGACCCAGAGTTAGTGAAGATTGCCAGGACTGTTCAGTCAGGCAAGGACAGTGAGTTCAGATTTGACAACAAGTGTAATACCCGGCTAGACTCCGGTATCGGAATTCCTACCGTCCGGTGGAATTTCGGATGTCGGGAACTTCTAGAAGGGTAAAGACATGTTTTATGAAATGTTTTTATGTTTTTAATGGTTTTAAAGTATGAAACTAAATGAGTTTTTGCATGAAAATAGCATTGGAGGAAAACCCAGGTTCGGCCGCCGAAAGTCAAGTTCGGCCGCCGAACATGCATGCGTTTTGGAGGCACGTTAGGCCCCCGAAAGCATGAGCTAGGGAAGTTCAGGTTCGGCCGCCGAAAGTCAAGTTCGGCCGCCGAACATTTGCATGGATGCGGAGGCACATTCGGCCCCCGAACGTGGCCTGGCCAGCCACCTATAAAAGGGTCCCTTAGCCGAAAATGGGCGAGCTTTTTCTCCCCATTTCGGCCAAGGTGAGCATTCCGCCATCCTTCCCCAATCTTGAGTTTTTCCTTCCTTTTTCCATGATCTTTACAAGTTTATAACTTTGGTTTTGAAGATCTTTGAGCTTAGAACAAGTTTTGGAGCTTGGAGACCAAAAGTTGGAACCTCTCCCATCTCCAAGTTTAGATCTCCTCAACCCTCGATCTTCAAGAGGTAAGAGCCGATCTTAAGCTCTTCATGTGTTTTAAGTAAGTTTTAAGTGATTTTATGGGGTAGAATGACATGTATAGGGTTGTATGAGTTTTTAAGCAAATGTTAAGTTTTAAGTGATTTATGATCAATGTATGATGTTTGAGTATGCTTGAAGTGTTGTAGTTGGGGTATTTGATGTTTTGAGGCCCCTAGGAACTTGTATGCATGATTTGGGTGAAGTATATGCATGATGTGAGAGTTGGGAGGCATTTGTGCATAGGGGAGCCAAAGTTTCTGCCCTTTGGCAGAAACCAGGTTCGGCAGCCGAAGGCACTTTCGGCCGCCGAACATGGCTTGAGAGGCAGCTTTAGGCTGCCGAAGCTTGCCCCCGAAAATTGGAGTTTCGGCTCTGTCCGAGACTTTTGGCCGCCGAAGGTGCCGCCGAACCTGCCTGACTTTCGTCTCTGGAGGGACTTTCGGCCGCCGAAGGTGCCGCCGAAAGTGCCCTGTCCAGCCTTTTCTTGCATGATTCCTAGGAGTGTTTTGGTGATGTTTTAGGAGGTTTTTGGGGGTATGTCTAGAGTTATGTTCTTGATGATTGGTGCCTCATTTGAGTCCACCTGTGTAGGTTCGGACCCGAGGAACCGAGACCCCCGGTTGTGAGATAGTCGTTCCGAGCTCGTTGTTACAGCTTCAGTCACCAGGTGAGTGGAACAACTTCTTAAGTTTTAAAGTAAATGAATAAATGAATGAATCATAAAGCATTGCCCATGCATCATTATGCCATGCAATATTTCAGGATGTTTGCATTAGATCTCACGAATATGCTGCATTGCATAAATTGATGTTGATGTGGATGAATGTTGAGTGATCCATTAGCCCTCGTATGTTATGTCATGATATGATGATGATACGGTATGGAAGTCCAGGAAGACCCATTCTACGTCCCTGGCACTATGTAAGAGAAAGACCAGGACCCATTCTACGTTCTGGCACTAATGGAAATGTAGAGGGCTATTGGTGACAAATTCATCCTTTATGTGATTAGCTGTGATGTGTTGCATTCCATGAAAGCATGAATAAGAAAAAGTTATATAATAATATACCTAAAAATGGAGGAATCATAATAATAATAGAATGTATAATAATATACCTAAAAAGGGTGGAATTAAAGCAAATATTTTTAGTTTCCGCTCATTGGGCTTTATAGCTCACCCCCTCTCCCCTAACCCCAGTCTTGCAGGTGCAGAGTAGATAGAGAAGTCAGCAGAGTAAGAGAAGTTTATGTAATAGCTTAGCTGTGGACATGGTTTGTTGGTAATGTATAAGTAAGATGAGATGTAATGTAATGTAAGTTTGATAATGTGCTTGACTAGAGTCTGTTGTATTCCCAGTACACATGGTCTTGTATGAGATATAATGTTTTTATGATGATTATGTAATCCAAGCCTATGTTATGTTATGTTACCCCATTGGAATATTTGATGAGGATTCCAATGAGAGGTTTATGTTATGTTGTGCATGCACAGGCTAGGCTTGGCAAAGAAATGTTTGAATGAATGAATGAAAGAAAAGTTTTTAATTTTTATGTATGTTGTTGACCATGTATGAGATTAAACAGGTTCACAGGATGTAGGTTTGGCTTGCTACGGGTCCCGGCGGCCTTAAGTCGATCTGGATCCTAGCGCCGGTGGCGGCCTGATTTTCGGGTCGTTACAGAGTGGTATCAGAGCCTGGTTCCTATGGTCGGACCTAGAGTGTCGGGCTCATAGATGTGATAGAAAGTCAAGCACAATAGGAAATCATGTCCACTAGGATAGGATGTAGAGTCCTGTCTAGAATGAAAGTATGATATGCCATGAGATATGCTATGTATATGATGTGGGTTCATGTGTTTCCACATGAACCATTGGATGCTAATGTTTTGATTTCTGTGCTGTTTTTTTTCAGTAATCAGAATGCGAGGAACTCGTCGATCAGCTAGATTGGCTAGAGTACCACCGGAGGATGAGGGCACGAGCGCCCGTCCTCCAGCATTGCCAAGGGCAATGTCGAGTAGGTCCCACAGGGACAGAGCAGTGGGAGATCCTAGAAGATCTCTGGATCTGGGTAGAAACAGATCAGTAAGAGGAACGGTTCAAGGAGACAGATCAGTAGATGTGGGAGAAGAGATGGATGTGGACCAGAGGAGGGATGGTAGTCTTGGTGTGAGCATGCCAGAAGAGGGCATGGGTGAGTCTCAGGGAGGCACTCAGGCCTCGGGGTTTATTCCACCACCCCAGTACCCACCTTTTTCACCATACCCCGGGTATTCGATGGGAGGTACATCGGATTACCCCAGTGTTAATCCTTACCCTTCTCACATGCCATACCCACCTTTTTACCCACAGTATCCACAGTACCCTATGTACCCACCTCCATCCTTCCATCCAGGCACAGCAAACCCTATCCCAGGGGATGCCGCACCTCCACCACCAGCAGAAACCACAGTTATAGAAAACCAAAGACCTCAACCTACCTCATCTGGAGGGAGCAAGGCTAAGATGACCGACTATATGAAGTTGGGTGCTCCTCAGTTTGATACCGGTGATGATCCGTTTGTGTACCTGGAGAAGGTCAAAACAATTACAGATGAGATAGGGGCTGATGACAGTAGAGCCATTCAAATGGCTGGTTTCACTCTGAAATGCAAGAAGGCACGAGAATGGTTCAAGAACTATGTGAAACCAAAGGTGGACAGTTTGTCATGGGAGGAGTTTGCGAATGAGTTCGCAGGATGGGCTTTCCCTGACAGTTCCAGGGAGCTGAAGGTGATTGAGTTCGAACAGCTGAAGCAGACAGATGAGATGGGTGTCGATGAGTACACCGATAGATTCTTAGAGTTGTTGCCATTTGCTGGGCAGCATCTGGATACAGATCCGAAGAAATCGAGGAGGTATGTCATGAGGCTCAATTCCAGGTATTCCTCTTTGATTCAGTCAGCTGATAGAGAAAGTTTCCATGCCATTATAGACATGGCCAAGAGAATGGAGGCTAGTGCCGTAATAGAGGGAAAAGTCAAGCAGTCTGTGGCACAACCTTCTGGTTCTAAGACCCCAGGTGGGGGAAGGATAGACCCTTCATTCTTGAGTTCAGCTAGTAAGAAGTGGGGCAATACCACTAAGAAACCAAAGAAAAATAAGTTCTGGAGCAAGATCAAATCAGGTCTGGGATTAGGAAGTGGCTCAAGTTCTGGTGCTGATAATGCAGTGTGTGCAAGGTGTGGTAAGCTACACAGGGGAGTATGCCGGTTTGGGACGACAGCCTGCTATAGGTGTGGGCAAGAGGGACACATGTCTTGGGAGTGTCCGAGAGCAGTTCCTACGGCACAGCCCCAGCAGACAACTTCGGGTAGCGTAGCACAGCCAGCAGCTTCAGCCGCAACACAGGCTAGTGGTAGAGGCCGAGGGAGAGGGTCAGCCTCTTCTTCATCAGTTTACAGAGGGGAAGGTCCGTCAGCTTCAGCACGGATCTTCACAATGACGCAGCAAGAGGCAAACGCATCCAACACCGTGGTGTCAGGTAATATCATCATTGGTTGTTCAGATGTTTATGCCTTAATGGACCCGGGTGCATCCCATTCTTTTGTTTCTCCGAGAGCGGTCGAGAGGTTGGGTTTGATGGTCTCTGGGTTAGAGTGTCCCCTATGGGTCAGCGGACCCAAATGTGACCCGTCAGTGGCAGAGTCAGTCTGCCAGTACAGTCCAGTTTTTATAGAGGGAAGATGCCTATCCGCCGACCTAGTGGTTCTAGACTTGACAGATTTTGACGTCATTCTAGGGATGGATTGGCTATCTACCCATGGTGCTACCTTGGATTGCAGAGACAAGGTGGTTAAGTTCAGATGTCAGGATGGGTCAGAGGTCGTCTTTAGAGGAGACAGGGGGAGTACACCTAGAGGTTTGATATCAGCCCTACAGGCTCGTAGGCTGCTCAGGAGGGGTTGTCAGGGTTATCTAGCTCATGTGAGAGAGCTAGACAGAGATGTCAGAGAGCCCGCCTCGGTGCCTGTGGTTAGAGAGTTCTTAGATGTTTTCCCAGACGAGCTGCCAGGTTTACCGCCTCCTAGGGAGATAGAGTTCGAAATAGAATTGATGCCAGGAACCAGACCGATCTCTATCCCTCCCTACAGGATGGCGCCAGCAGAGCTGAAAGAGCTTAAAGAACAGTTGCAAGAGCTGGTAGACAAGGGTTTCATCCGACCGAGTGCCTCACCTTGGGGTGCTCCAGTGTTGTTCGTGAAGAAGAAGGATGGATCCCTTAGACTTTGTATCGACTATAGACAGTTGAACAAGGTTACTACCAAGAACAAGTACCCGTTGCCTAGGATCGATGATCTATTCGACCAGCTAGCAGGAGCAGGTTGTTTCTCTAAAATAGATCTGAGATCTGGGTATCATCAGCTGAGGATCAGAGATGAAGATGTGCCAAAGACGGCATTCAGGACCAGATATGGGCATTATGAGTTTCTTGTGATGCCGTTCGGGTTAACTAACGCCCCTGCAGCATTCATGGATCTCATGAACAGAGTATTTAGCCAATACCTGGATCACTTCGTTATTGTCTTCATAGATGATATCTTAGTGTATTCCAGGAATGCAGAAGAGCATGCCCATCATCTGCGGTTGGTCTTGCAGACTTTGAGGGAACATGGCTTGTATGCCAAGTTCTCTAAATGTGAGTTCTGGCTAAGGAGCATTTCGTTCTTGGGGCATGTAGTGTCAGAGAATGGGATAGAGGTAGACCCCAAGAAGACAGAGACTGTGGTTAACTGGCCTAGACCCACTTCAGTGACGGAGATCAGAAGTTTCTTGGGTTTGGCAGGTTACTACAGGAGGTTCGTTCAGGACTTCTCAAAGATAGCAGCTCCTCTGACCAGACTAACCAGGAAGAATCAGAAATTTCTGTGGACCGACCAGTGCGAAGAGAGTTTTGAAGAGCTTAAGAGGAGGTTGACTTCAGCACCAGTGTTAGCACTGCCATCTAGTGGAGAGGACTTTACAGTCTTTTGTGATGCGTCCCGTGTGCGACTGGGATGTGTGCTTATGCAGAATGAGAGGGTGATTGCTTATGCTTCTAGACAGCTAAAGAAGCATGAGTTGAATTACCCCACACATGACCTTGAGATGGCAGCAGTAATCTTTGCACTCAAGATGTGGAGGCACTACCTCTATGGGGTAAAATGTGAGATCTTTACAGATCATAAGAGCCTGCAGTACATCCTGAGTCAAAGAGATTTGAATTTGAGACAGAGAAGATGGGTAGAACTGCTCAGTGACTACGATTGCAAAATCCAGTATCATCCGGGTAAGGCTAATGTTGTAGCTGATGCCTTAAGCCGGAAATCACTCGGCAGTCTATCCCACATCACAGCAGAACGAAGACCAGTAGTAAAGGAGTTCTACAAGCTCATCGAAGAAGGGCTACAGTTAGAGTTGTCGGGTACAGGTGCCTTGTTGGCCCAGATGAAAGTGACACCCGTGTTCCTTGAGCAAGTCGCTCAGAAACAGCATGAGGACCCCGAGTTAGTGAAGATTGCCAGGACTGTTCAGTCAGGCAAGAATGATGAGTTCAGATTTGACAGCAAGGGGATCCTCCGCTATGGGAGTCGATTATGTGTACCAGATGACATAGGGCTAAAAGGAGACATTATGAGAGAGGCTCATAATGCAAGATACAGCATTCACCCCGGAGCCACCAAGATGTATCAAGATCTAAAGAAGGTTTATTGGTGGCCAGCTATGAAGAAAGAAGTGGCGCAGTTCGTGTCAGCCTGCGAAGTGTGTCAGAGGGTGAAGCTGGAACATCAGAAGCCAGCTGGAATGCTTAACCCGCTACCGATTCCAGAATGGAAATGGGAAAACATAGCTATGGACTTCGTAGTAGGGTTACCGGCGACGTCCAACAGATTGGACTCCATATGGGTGATTGTGGACAGACTCACCAAATCTGCTCACTTCCTCCCTGTCAGGAGTGGCTACTCTGTGGACAAGTTGGCGCAGGTGTATGTAGATGAGATTGTCAGGCTGCATGGGGTTCCAGTGTCTATAGTGTCAGATAGAGGGCCTCAGTTCACTTCCAGATTTTGGCGGAGTCTGCAAAATGCCATGGGTACTAGGTTAGACTTCAGTACTGCCTTCCATCCCCAGACTGATGGACAGTCAGAGAGGACCATCCAAACAATAGAAGATATGCTCAGAATGTGTGTGCTAGATTTTGGCGGTTCTTGGAGGCAACATCTACCTTTAGTAGAGTTCGCCTACAATAACAGCTATCATGCTAGCATCGGGATGGCTCCATATGAAGCTTTGTATGGAAGGAAGTGCAGATCACCTGTTTGCTGGGAAGAAGTTGGAGAGAAGGCCTTGGCAGGGCCTGAGCTAGTAGAGATTACCAGCAGGGTGGTACCCATAATCAGAGAAAGAATCAAGACTGCTGCAAGCAGACAGAAGAGTTATGCAGACATCCGCAGAAGACTAGTTGAATTTCAGGAGGGGGATCTGGTATTGCTTAAGTTGTCTCCAATGAAAGGAGTGGTTAGGTTCGGGAAGAAAGGTAAGCTAGCCCCACGATACATCGGACCCTTTGAAATCTTGCAAAAGATTGGGAATGTGTCGTACAAGCTGGACTTACCTGCTTCAATGGCAAGAATCCATCCGGTTTTCCATGTTTCCATGTTGAGGAAGTTTGTGTCAGATCCGAGTAAGGTTCTTAGTGAGCCTGATGTGGAGATCCAAGAGGATCTCACCTATGTGGAGCAGCCAGTGCGGATCATAGACACCCAGATCAGAAAGCTAAGAAACAAGGAAATCCCGATGGTGAAAGTCCTTTGGAACCACCACAATATAGAAGAATGTACCTGGGAGACACGGGAGTCCATGCTCCAACAGTATCCCCACCTCTTTTAGAGGTTAGTATCTATGTGTTCTATGTGTTTAGTATGTATGTTATGTTCTATGTTATGCATGTATTAGTTGAGGAACATTCGGGGACGAATGTTCTTAAGGGGGGGAGAATGTAATACCCGGCTAGACTCCGGTATCGGAATTCCTACCGTCCGGTGGAATTTCGGATGTCGGGAACTTCTAGAAGGGTAAAGACATGTTTTATGAAATGTTTTTATGTTTTTAATGGTTTTAAAGTATGAAACTAAATGAGTTTTTGCATGAAAATAGCATTGGAGGAAAACCCAGGTTCGGCCGCCGAAAGTCAAGTTCGGCCGCCGAACATGCATGCGTTTTGGAGGCACGTTAGGCCCCCGAAAGCATGAGCTAGGGAAGTTTAGGTTCGGCCGCCGAAAGTCAAGTTCGGCCGCCGAACATTTGCATGGATGCGGAGGCACATTCGGCCCCCGAACGTGGCCTGGCCAGCCACCTATAAAAGGGTCCCTTAGCCGAAAATGGGCGAGCTTTTTCTCCCCATTTCGGCCAAGGTGAGCATTCCGCCATCCTTCCCCAATCTTGAGTTTTTCCTTCCTTTTTCCATGATCTTTACAAGTTTATAACTTTGGTTTTGAAGATCTTTGAGCTTAGAACAAGTTTTGGAGCTTGGAGACCAAAAGTTGGAACCTCTCCCATCTCCAAGTTTAGATCTCCTCAACCCTCGATCTTCAAGAGGTAAGAGCCGATCTTAAGCTCTTCATGTGTTTTAAGTAAGTTTTAAGTGATTTTATGGGGTAGAATGACATGTATAGGGTTGTATGAGTTTTTAAGCAAATGTTAAGTTTTAAGTGATTTATGATCAATGTATGATGTTTGAGTATGCTTGAAGTGTTGTAGTTGGGGTATTTGATGTTTTGAGGCCCCTAGGAACTTGTATGCATGATTTGGGTGAAGTATATGCATGATGTGAGAGTTGGGAGGCATTTGTGCATAGGGGAGCCAAAGTTTCTGCCCTTTGGCAGAAACCAGGTTCGGCAGCCGAAGGCACTTTCGGCCGCCGAACATGGCTTGAGAGGCAGCTTTAGGCTGCCGAAGCTTGCCCCCGAAAATTGGAGTTTCGGCTCTGTCCGAGACTTTTGGCCGCCGAAGGTGCCGCCGAACATGCATGAGTTTCGTCTCTGTCTGGGAGTTTCGGCCGCCGAAGGTGCCGCCGAACCTGCCTGACTTTCGTCTCTGGAGGGACTTTCGGCCGCCGAAGGTGCCGCCAAAAGTGCCCTGTCCAGCCTTTTCTTGCATGATTCCTAGGAGTGTTTTGGTGATGTTTTAGGAGGTTTTTGGGGGTATGTCTAGAGTTATGTTCTTGATGTTTGGTGCCTCATTTGAGTCCACCTGTGTAGGTTCGGACCCGAGGAATCGAGACCCCCGGTTGTGAGATAGTCGTTCCGAGCTCGTTGTTACAGCTTCAGTCACCAGGTGAGTGGAACAACTTCTTAAGTTTTAAAGTAAATGAATAAATGAATAAATGAATGAATCATAAAGCATTGCCCATGCATCATTATGCCATGCAATATTTCAGGATGTTTGCATTAGATCTCACGAATATGCTGCATTGCATAAATTGATGTTGATGTGGATGAATGTTGAGTGATCCATTAGCCCTCGTATGTTATGTCATGATATGATGATGATACGGTATGGAAGTCCAGGAAGACCCATTCTACGTCCCTGGCACTATGTAAGAGAAAGATCAGGACCCATTCTACGTTCTGGCACTAATGGAAATGTAGAGGGCTATTGGTGACAAATTCATCCTTTATGTGATTAGCTGTGATGTGTTGCATTCCATGAAAGCATGAATAAGAAAAAGTTATATAATAATATACCTAAAAATGGAGGAATCATAATAATAATAGAATGTATAATAATATACCTAAAAAGGGTGGAATTAAAGCAAATATTTTTAGTTTCCGCTCATTGGGCTTTATAGCTCACCCCCTCTCCCCTAACCCCAGTCTTGCAGGTGCAGAGTAGATAGAGAAGTCAGCAGAGTAAGAGAAGTTTATGTAATAGCTTAGCTGTGGACATGGTTTGTTGGTAATGTATAAGTAAGATGAGATGTAATGTAATGTAAGTTTGATAATGTGCTTGACTAGAGTCTGTTGTATTCCCAGTACACATGGTCTTGTATGAGATATAATGTTTTTATGATGATTATGTAATCCAAGCCTATGTTATGTTATGTTACCCCATTGGAATATTTGATGAGGATTCCAATGAGAGGTTTATGTTATGTTGTGCATGCACAGGCTAGGCTTGGCAAAGAAATGTTTGAATGAATGAATGAAAGAAAAGTTTTTAATTTTTATGTATGTTGTTGACCATGTATGAGATTAAACAGGTTCACAGGATGTAGGTTTGGCTTGCTACGGGTCCCGGCGGCCTTAAGTCGATCTGGATCCTAGCGCCGGTGGCGGCCTGATTTTCGGGTCGTTACACTTTTCATAATTAAGTACAAGTGGAACAATTGGTACTCACTCTCACCAGACTATTCCCTTAAAGCGGGAGGTCAAGGGTTCGAGCAGTGGGGGAGGCGACCTAATTTCCAAAGGGAAATTTGGGCCAAATCCACTTGGGGTAAGATGGGCCGTAGGTGCTCTCCCGAGGGACAAATCCTGCCCGGATCCCGTGAGGGTGAGGGGATGTTAAGACAGTGCCGGTCACGGAGGATGGCCGGGCTGTTACAACAAGGGGATCCTCCGCTATGGGAGCAGACTATGTGTACCAGATGACATAGGGCTAAAAGGAGACATTATGAGGGAGGCTCATAATGCAAGATACAGCGTTCACCCCGGAGCCACCAAGATGTATCAAGATCTAAAGAAGGTTTATTGGTGGCCAGCCATGAAGAAAGAAGTGGCACAGTTCGTGTCAGCCTGCGAAGTGTGTCAGAGGGTGAAGTTGGAACATCAGAAGCCGGCTGGAATGCTTAACCCGCTACCTATTCCAGAGTGGAAATGGGAAAATATAGCTATGGACTTCGTAGTGGGGTTACCGGCGGCGTCCAACAGAGTGGACTCCATATGGGTGATTGTGGACAGACTCACCAAATCTGCTCACTTCATTCCTATCAGGAGTGGCTACTCTGTGGACAAGTTGGCGCAGGTATATGTGGACGAGATCGTCAGACTGCATAGGGTTCCTGTTTCGATAGTGTCAGATAGAGGGCCCCAGTTCACCTCCAGGTTTTGGCGGAGTCTGCAGAATGCCATGGGTACTAGGTTGGATTTCAGTACTGCCTTCCACCCCCAGACTGATGGACAGTCAGAAAGGACCATCCAGACTATCGAGGATATGCTTAGAATGTGTGTGCTGGACTTTGGCGGTTCTTGGAGGCAGCATCTACCTTTGGTGGAGTTTGCCTACAACAACAGCCATCATGCTAGCATCGGGATGGCTCCATATGAAGCTTTGTACGGAAGGAAGTGCAGATCACCTGTTTGCTGGGAGGAAGTTGGAGAAAAGGCCTTGGCAGGGCCTGAGCTAGTAGAGATCACCAGCAGGGTGGTACCCATAATCAGAGAGAGAATCAAGACTGCTGCAAGCAGACAGAAGAGCTATGCAGACGTCCGCAGGAGACAGTTAGAGTTTCAGGAGGGGGATCTGGTATTGCTCAAGGTGTCTCCAATGAAGGGAGTGGTTCGCTTCGGGAAGAAAGGTAAACTAGCCCCACGATACATCGGACCCTTTGAAATCTTGCAAAAGATTGGGAATGTGTCGTACAAGCTGGATTTACCTGCTTCAATGGAAAGAATCCATCCGGTTTTCCATGTTTCAATGTTGAGGAAGTTTGTGTCAGATCCGAGCAAGGTTCTTAGTGAGCCTGATGTGGAGGTCCAAGAGGATCTCACTTATGTTGAACAGCCAATACGGATCCTAGACACCCAAATCAGAAAGTTAAGAAACAAGGAAATCCCGATGGTGAAAGTCCTGTGGAACCACCACAACTTGGAAGAATGCACTTGGGAGACACGGGAGTCTATGCTCCAGCAGTACCCTCATCTCTTTTAAGGTTAGATCTCTATGTGTTTTTGTGCTATGTATGTATGTTATGTTTTATGTCATGCTATGTATGCTAGTTGAGGTACATTCGGGGACGAATGTTCTTAAGGGGGGGAGAATGTAATACCCGGCTAGACTCCGGTATCGGAATTCCTACCGTCCGGTGGAATCTCGGATGTCGGAAGTCTCTAGTAGGGTAGAAACATGTTTTCTTAAAATGTTTTAAAGTATTTCATGGTTTTAAGTATGAAAATTTAAATGAGTTTTTGCATGAAAAGTCCTTGGAGGAAAACCCAGGTTCGGCCGCCGAAAGTCAAATTCGGCCACCGAACATGCATGCGTTTTGGAGGCACGTTAGGCCCCGAAAGCATGAGTGAGGGCAGTCCAGGTTCGGCCGCCGAATCTCAAGTTCGCCGCCGAACATGGCATGCATGCGGAGGCAAGTTCGGCCCCCGAACGTGGTCTGGCCAGCCACTATAAAAGGGGCACTTAGCCGAAATGGGCGAGCTTTCTCCCATTTTCGGCCACAGCTAGCTTCCGATCTCCCTCTTCCGAATCTTGTGTTCTTTCTCCAAATCTCTTCCATTTTTCTTGAGTTTTAAACTCACATTTCAAGTTTTGAGCATTTAAACCAAGTTTTGGAGCTTTGGGAACTCAGGAGCTCATTTTCGTGGATCTCCAAGTTTAGGTCGTCTCCCTCTCGATCTTCAAGAGGTAAGAGCCGATCTTAAGCTCCTTATGTGTTTTAAATAAGTTTTATGCAAGATCTATGGGTAGAGATGCATGTTTAGGCTTGTTGATGAGTTTATGGGTTTTGATGATGATTTGAGCAATGTATGTCGATTGTGTGTAGTGGGAGTGTTGTAGTTGGGGTATTTGATAGTTTGAGACCCCTAGGAACTTGTATGCATGTTTTGGTTGAGATTTATGCATGATTTGAGGTTTTGGGAGGCAAGGGGTTCATGTGAACCAAGTTTCTGCCCTTCTGGCAGAAACCAGGTTCGGCCGCCGAAGGGAGTTTCGGCCGCCGAACCCCCTTGTGGAGGCAGCATTCGGCTGCCGAAGCTTGCCCCCGAAAGAAGACTTTCGGATCTGTCTGGGAGGTTCGGCCGCCGAAGGTGCCGCCGAACCTGCCTGACTTTCGGCTCTGGAGGAACTTTCGGCCGCTGAACCTGCCGCCGAAAGTGCCCTGTTCAGCCATTTCTTGCATGTTTTTATGTGATGTTTTCATGATGTTACAGGGGGTTTTTGGGGAGTATATTAGAGTTATGTTTATGTATGTTTGGTCCCTCAGTGGAGTCCACCTGTGTAGGATCAGACCCGAGGAACCGAGGACCCCAGCAGTGAGCCAGCTGCTACAGAGTGTGTCAGAGCTAGCCAGAGGTGAGTGGAATAAACTTTAAGTTTTAAAATAAACGAAATATGAATTTTGAGCATGATCCATGCATCATGAATGCCATGAGATATAGTAGGTTGCTTGCATTAGTATTCACGAATATGTTGCATTGCATTTATGATGTTGATGTGGATTGGTTATTGGATGACCCTTTAGTCCTCATATGATATGATGATGCTACGGCATGAGATATGGTATGGAAGTCCAGGTTGTACCCATTCTACGTCCCTGGCACGATGTAAGAGGAAGTCCAGGTTGTACCCATTCTACGTCCCTGGCACAGTTGGACTGTATGATATGCTATGTTAAGGGAAAGACCGGTTGTACCCATTCTACGTCCCGGCACAGTTGGACTATGTAGAGGACTATTGGTGACAATACCATCCGAGATGTGATTTGTTGTGATGTGTTGCATTACATAATGGCATGAAATTTTAATACATGTTTTCTCTATTCTGCTCACTGGGCTTCGTAGCTCACCCCTCTCCCCTAACCCCAGATGTGCAGGTACAGGGTAGACCAGGAGGTTAGCCAAAGTTTTGAAGTATGTGTATGTAATAGTTAGATTGTGGACATGACAATTGTATTATGATGTAATGTAAGAAATTTCAGTATGTTATGTAATGAGGTATTTTGAGGTTATAGATGTGCTTGACCCTATGAGTATTGTTATCCCTTTTGATACATGATCTATAGAAATGTTTTATAATGTTTATGAAAGCCAACTCATCTCATGTTGTATCGCCCGTTGGGGCATTGATGAGATCCCACAGAGGGATCATGACTATGATTATGACTATGTACAGTATATGTTCAGGTTGAGTTGGATGTTTGAAAGAAAGGTTTTAAATTTTTATGTATTTTCTTGATCATGTATGGGATTAAACAGGTTTACAGGTTATATGTCAGGCTTGCTACGGGTCCCGGCGGCCTTAAGTCGACCCGGATCCTAGCGCCGGTAGCGGTCCGATTTTCGGGTCGTTACAACATACATCTGTGTGTATTAAGCCCAATAAGTCTGAAGCCCTTTGACCTTGTCCAGTAAAAGGGTCCTTTGTCATCTTACCAAGAAAACAAAATTCACAATTTTTGAATGATTCAAAATCAAATGAATCTAATAAACCATCTTTATGGAGCTTAGATATGCGATTCTCATTTATATGACTAAGACGACAGTGCCATAAATATGTTGGGTTTAACTCATTTGGCTTAGTTTTTTTAGAAGTTATGTTATAGATATTGTTGTCTCTAGAATTATCTAGATTAAGGACATAAAGGCCATCATATGAATTTGCAATACAATAAAGTAAATCATCTTACTAATGGAGCATTTCTTATTCTTAATAAGAAATGAAAAACCTTCATCGTCCAAAACAGAAATTGAAATAATATTCCTACTCAAAGTAGGAACATAAAAGCAATTGTTCAAAACTAACAAAAGCCTACTGGGCAACACAAGTTCATAAGTCCCTACAGCTAAGGCAGCAACTCTTTCTCCATTGCCTACACGTAGGTCCATATCGCTCTTTTTCAGTTTTCTACTCCTTTTGAGACCCTTCACATTTGTACAAATGTGAGAACCACATCCGGTATCTAATACCCATGAAGTGGAAATAGATAAATTAATATCTATAACATAAATACTTGAAGTTGTAGTCTCACTACTCTTCTTCTTCTTGCACTCATCCAAATAGAGTTTGTAATTTCTCTTCCAATGTCCTGGTTCCTTGCAATGGAAGCAAATTCCTTTCTTAGGAACTATTTCCTTAGGAACTTTTGCCTTGGATTGCCATTTAGGCTTACCTCATCCCTTAGACCCATTACCACATTTAGACTCAGGCTTCCCCTTATTTTTCATGGGTTTACCCTTATTGACATTCAAAATTTGGATAGGCCTTTTCTTGATATTTACCTCAGCTGTCTTTAGCATCCCATGCAGCTTAGAAATGGATTTCTCCATATTGTTCATGTTATAGTTCATGACAAACTGAGAAAAACTACTGGGTAAAGAATGTAGGATCAAATCCGTAGAAAGTTCTAAACTCAGAGGATAGCCAAGCCTAGCAAGGTGATCAATGTAGCCTTTTATCTTTAAAACATGAGCACTAACTGATTCACCTTCAGCCATTTTGCAATCATGCAATGCAATGGTGGTTTCATACCTATCTTGCTTAGCTTGCTGTTGGAAAGCTTATTTGAGATGGACACTCATCTCATAGGCCTCAAGGTGCTCCAGATCCTTTTGAAGTTCTGAGCACATAGTTGCCAACATAAGACATCCAATGTCATTAGAATCATCCATATGCTTCTTATGCTTGTTCTTAACAGCATTAGCAGCATCAACAGGAGATGGTTCTGGGATAGCTTCATCAAGCACATAGGACTTTTTCTCTTGCTTGAGAACAATTCTCAAGTTTCTAAACCAGTCAACAAAATTAGTCCCATTTTCTTTCAGTTTATCCTTCTTAAGGATGGATCGCAGTGATAAGGTAGAATTATTATTAGCAGCTATAATTATCTACAAAATATGTAAATATAATCAATTTAATATTGAGGTGATAATAATCTGCCACTAAAATATAACCCTAAAAAAGAATTATTAAAATAATAATATTTTAGTGGGCTAAGATCCATATTTCACCTAATTCTAAGTCAGTTTTGGCATGACGCTTAGAAATAAGTTATTTAGGTAGGTAACTCCATACCAATTACATCTAATGTAACTCTTAGATTATGAGGTGTTGACATTATATGTCAAATTACATGTTATACCCCATCTAATGCCTTAGGCCCAAAACCGTTTTGATAGCCTAATTAAGCCCAACCAAAATTAAATAAATGAGTAACTATTACTCATCCTATCTTAGTAGGATAACCTAAGCACTTTTGCTTTGGCAAAACCTGTATTTTGGTGATCTTAGTCTTGATAGGTATTTAATATATGGGTGGCATTAAAACTTAAAATTTTAGAGTGAGGGTTTAACTTTTAATTTTAATTATTTTGTCTTGCATATATATATTATAGCATCCTATATGCATACACATATATATATATATATAGAGAATAATGCATAGTATCTCATACTAATATATGACAAAATAATAAAATATAGTCATTTAAATATGATTTAAAGACTAAAAGAAAATAATTTAAAATTTATTTTCTTATTAATATTTTTTTTATTTCCAGGGGTAGATTTGTAATTAGGGCATTATCTTCTTCCTCAGGAAGAAGCCCTAGTTGCCGTTTCTTCACCAAGCAGCAGCCCATGCAATCGCGGCCATGTCTGACAATGAGCTCAGCAGCCACAGAAGTGGCCACTTTCCATCGTTGCTTTGGGCATGCATCAGCGGTGGGTCATGCCAACACACATGACCACCTCCCATTGCGTGCTCGCCTGTGGCCTTCACATGTGATGGTCTGGTCCTTAGCATTTTTTTGGTTCACGATGATTGTTCATCGTGAATCCAATTTTTTTCTATTATTTTTTTAATTTAATTTTTCTAACAAAAATTAAAATTATCTAAATGATCCAATCATTCATCCACAATTATCATGCCATTCTAATAAATATATATCATATATAAAAGCACAGGTTGGCTCTGATACCACTGTTGGAAAATCTAGAGATTATTGCAACCCAAAGGCGCAGCGGAAAAATAAAATTTCTCTAATTTCCTTTTTCCAGAATCCGAGTGCTTCGTTTATTTCATAAAAAGGATATGAGACTAACCTGTTAATCTCGTCAAGAAGATACAATGCCGGACTGATGGTGCTGCTTTTTCAAACGAACAGCCTCTATGATATCCGCAGGAACGACTTCTATCCTTCTAGAGTACTAGCTCTCTCAAAGATGGATAGATTATGTGCTCCACAATCTGCAATAGTTAGATTGAATTTTTTTCAAAAATTAACATCATCTCCATAATTCATAGAAGGAGTATTTATATGTTTCAGTCTTTTGTTTTTCCCACAACTCCTTTTCCTAAAAAGAGTTGTGTTCATAACCCACTATCACAATCTCGCAGATACTCAAATATCTTATGTGATAGAGTCCTTTATCTGTAACAGTTACAGATAGACTGTAGATTTTTTAAATATTATTATCTCTTAATAATAATAACACTTTATTATTATTAATTAATAATAATAATAATAACACTTTATTATTATTAATTATATTAATAATTAATAATAATAACACTTTATTATTATTAATTATATTAATGGGATTTGGGCTTTTAGCCCATTAATATGTCATAGCACATCAACAACGTACTTTTGTGTGTGACTGATAGAGCATATTTTAGTCCATTTTATCACTATGTTCTTGATGTTTATTTACATCTTTTCTGCCTAATTTTGTGGTTTTAATCATGTTTTGCAGATTTTAGGTGTAAAAAGACATTCTGGAGAAAATGCTCTTAAAACTGCCAAAAAGTGCCAAATATGGAAAGTTCCAAAAAAGGAAAGTTTTCATATATGGAAAGTTCTAAATAAGGAAAGTTTTCATATATGGAAAGTGTAACGACCCGAAAATCGGACCGCTACCGGCGCTAGGATCCAGATCGACTTAAGGTCGCCGGGACCCGTAGCAAGCCTAACATACATCCTGTATAGCTGGTATAATCCCATACATGATCAAACATAAGCATAAACTTTAAAACATAAAACTGTAAACTTGTTCTTTAACCCGTTTGACCTGTGTATACACTATGTCTGAACTCATAGAACCCCTAGGGTTAGCATACTCTATGTCAAACTCGGTTCATCACATGTACCAACATAAAAATAAAACTCATGTACAAGGGGATTATCCAACTCGGGCCAAGCACAATACTATAACTCTGAACATATAACATAATATCATTATGCAATACAACTCTTTATACAACAATACATAACCTTACATTACATCATGTCCACTACTATTCTATTACATAAACATGACCATGGACGTAACCTGCTGATCTCCTGACTATCTCTGACCCTGCAAACCTGAGGTTAGGGGAGAGGGGTGAGCTAAAAAGCCCAGTGAGCAGAAACCATAAAAGAAAACAGTTCATTTTAACGTATGCTATCATGGAATGCGTCACATCACAAATATATCACCTCAAGGATGAATCTGTCACCAATAGCCCTCTACATATCAATCTCGTACCACAACAAGTCAACAATGCTTTATGCCAGGGGCGATACGGCCACGCCTGGACTTCACATACTTTATGCCAGGGGCGATACGGCCACACCTGGACTTCTCATACTATATGCCAGGGGCGATACGGCCACGCCTGGGCTTCACATACTTTATCATATCGTACATGCCATATCATATCAATTCATATCATGTCATAACATACTGAGGGCTAGAGGATCATCCAGTATCCATCCACATCATCATCATCGTATTATGCAATGCATCATATTCGTGAATTCTAATGCAAACAACCTATTGCATAACATGGTATTCATGATGCATGAACATGCTTGAACATGCTGAAAACATTTGATTTAAAACATAAGGGTTAGTTCCACTCACCTCTGGCTAGCTCTGGACTAACTCTGAAGCAGCTAACACTGCTAAACACCTCGGTTCCTCGGGTCCGATCCTACACAGGTGGACTCCAGTGAGGTGTCAAACATACTCTAAACAACTCATAAACAACTCCCCAAAAACCCCCTAAAGCATCACTTAAACATGCATAGAAAACACTCATGAAAAGGCTGGACAGGGCACTTTCGGCGGCACTTTCGGCGGCCGAAGGTCCCTTCCAGAGACGAAAGTCAGGCAGGTTCGGCGGCACCTTCGGCGGCCGAACTCTCTCTCCAGAGACGAAAGTCAGGCACTTTCGGCGGCCGAACATTACCTTCGGCGGCCGAAAGTCTGCTTTCAAGCCAAAACCCAACTTTCGGGGGCAAGGTTAGGCGGCCAAACCATGCATCCTCAGGCAGGTTCGGCGGCCGAAACCACCTTCGGTGGCCGAACCTGAGTTCATCCAGAACTCAGCCTTTGTGCATTTCAAGCCTCCCAAACCTTCCATACACCCCAAAACAAGCATCCAACTCCTCAAACACATGCATACATCCTTAACCATGCACAAAGGAGCTCAAACAAGCTTAAACTCCCCAAAAACAACATCTAAAGCATACATAGATAGTTTATGACCCACATAGGCCAAAACCATCAAAACAAACCAAACCTCACATACTCTTTCCCAATCATGCATACTCTCTCCCATATGCTCAAGGGGCTTGAAAACTAACTTAAACCCCAACACAAACATCACATGAACATACATTATCATACATTGGGCATAAAACCCACATAAACCCTAACATGCATATCTACCCATACTCAACCATCAAAACCTCTTAAAACTCACTTAAAACTTCATGAAACGTAAAGAAAAGCATAGATCCACACTTACCTCTTGAAGATCGAGGGTTTGTGCGAGCTCTAACTTGGAGATGGGAGGAAACTACTCCTTGGGTCTCCAAGCTTCCAAAACCTTGATCTAAGCTTGAAAACTCTTCAAAACAACCATGGAACTCATAAAAATATGAAGGAGATGAAGAGAAAACATGAAAATGACCAAAGGAGGACATGAACACACCTGAGCTCGAGAATGGAGAGAAATCTCGCCCATTTTCGGTCTGAGGGGCTTTTATAAGTGGCCAGCCAAACCTCCTTCGGCGGCCTAACATTGCATGCAAAACACCCCCATGTTCGGCGGCCGAACTTGAGGTTCGGCGGCCGAACCTGGTTTGTTCAAACATAGCTTTCGGAGGCCAAAAGCGTTCCCAAAACCAACTCATGTTCGACGACCGAACTTCACTTTCGGCGGCCGAACCTGGCAAAAACCTCCTTGGTCTTTTCTTTTCAAAACTCAAATCTTTTTCATTTAAAACCATGAAATCAGTAAAAATCATTTTAGAAATCACATTTTTACCCCTCTAGAAGACTCTGGCATCATCAAAATTCCATATTCCAACGGAGATTCCGCCGGAAAGTAGGGATTCCGATGCCGGAATCTAGCCGGGTATTACATTCTTCCCCCCTTTAAGAACATTTGTCCTCGAATGTTCAAACAGACAAACAGGCAACTCAAAACATAGCATCTAACATACATAAGCAAGAAAAACCTAAAAACCTCTCTTCTAAAAGAGAGACACGGTCATTTCTGGAGTAAAAACTCTCGGTCTCCCCGGTGAACTTTTCATCTTAAGGTGATTCTAAGGGGTTTTCATCATCGGGATTTCCTTGTTTCCACACTTTCTGACTGGTGTGTCTGCGGTCCGTACTAACTGCTCAACAAAGGTGAGATCCTTTATGATCTCCACCTCTGGTTCTTTCCAGAACCTCACTTGGACCCGACACGAACTCATATATCGTGGAAACATGAAAAAAAATGAATGGATCTCTTCCATTGAAGTGGGTAAATCTGACTCGTGGGATACATTCCCAAATCCTTTGCAGGATTCCAAAGGGTCCAAT
Organism: Manihot esculenta; assembly: GCF_001659605.2. Classification (NCBI taxonomy): domain Eukaryota; kingdom Viridiplantae; phylum Streptophyta; class Magnoliopsida; order Malpighiales; family Euphorbiaceae; genus Manihot; species Manihot esculenta. The sequence continues at coordinate 18,663,744 of NC_035177.2, read as the reverse complement.
GTATCTGAGAGCTAATTTACCTTTCTGCCCCTAACGAATCACCCTCTCTTTAAGAGACACCTCCAGCAAACCTCAACACGCTTCCGCCGTGCACTCTGACAAAACTCTTGTTCTCTTCTGAAACTCTACATGCCTCTTGCAGACGACTTCATACTCTCCTGCCGACTCACAGCAGTTCTGATTCTTCTCATCTTTGACTACTGGCCTTCTTCTTACTATACTAAGGGATGGGATAAGCTGTCAAGTGGTTTTCGGTTGAGGGCATCTATCAAAAATATCTGCCTCAGCCGAATGATGCTAAACCTTGAAGTCGCGAATACCACGCAGTTTTTACCCATCTCCTATACCTCATGTTCTTCTCCCTTGACTCAAGATGTATTGCAAGCTCTTTCAATCTGTAAGGATCTGTCCTCATACCTTATACAGGTATCGCCTCCACATCTTGAGTGCAAGTATTACCAATGTAATACCCGGTTCGAATTCGGCACCGGAATTCCTGTTGTCTGATGGAATCCGGGGTGTCGGAATTCTTAAAAAAAGGTAGGATTTGTGTATTACTAGGTGTTATGATGTGTTTAAATGTTTTAAGGTTAAGGGAAGTGAGTTTTGAGTTGAAATTGACCTAAGGCAGTTGCGCCAAGTTCGGCCGCCGAAAGTAAGTTCGGCCGCCGAAAGTGTTTGGCTTCCGAAGGGAAGTTCGGCCCCCGAATGTTGCATGGTGTTACATGCGATTGGGCAGCCGACATTGAGTTGGCCAGCCCGCTGAGTCAGGCTTTTGACAGATGTTGGCCTCAGATTCTTGCCATGAATTAGCCACGTCTTCTATGACTCATCTGCAAGTGTTTTGAGCAGCTCATGCAGGAGTTTGCTCATTCACCACGTTTTGAGAGGTTTAGCAAAAAGTGAGTTTGAGAGTGGGAGAGGAGGTGATTCGTTTTCCCTTGTTCAGAGTGTGTAGTTTCTTACTACAGGAGGTAAGTGATGTTCTTGAATGTGTTTTCTAAAGGTTTTAGGGGGATTTGTGGAAGGAGATGCATGCTTAGGTTATTCATGATAGTTTTGATGAGTTATGCATGGATACATGTTTATGTGTTATGTTTGATTTGTTGTTTGGGGTTATTAGCTAGTCTTGGACCCCTGTGATCATATACATGAGTATATGTATGGTGAGGAGGTGACGTTTGCATGGTTTGAGAAGTGGAAGGAAAGAAGGAGATGGTTTGCCGTTGAAACTGAGTTCTGGATGAACTCAGGTTCGGCAGCCGAAAGTTCATTCGGCCGCCGAACCTCTTGCATGGTGGCTTAGGCTGCCACAGCTTGCCCCCGAGTGTTTTGCATGTTCGGCTCTGTTTGGGGGATTCGGCCGCCGAAGGTGCCACCGAAGGTGCTTGAGTTTCGTCTCTGGAGAGGACATTCGGCCGCCGAAGGTGCCGCCGAAGGTGTCTTGTCCAGCTTTCTTTTGCATGCTTTGCATGGATAGTTAAGTGAGTTTCAGGGGATTCTTGGAGAGTTTAATAGAGATATTGATAAGTTAGTTTGGTCCCTCATTTGAGTCTATCTGTATAGGTACAGACCAGAGGAACCAGAGAGAGCAGCAGTGAGTACTGCTCCAGAGTTTCAAAACCTGCAGAGTCAGTCAGTCCAGATAGCCAGAGGTGAGTGGAACTAAACTTATGACTGTTAAATGAATCACAAACTGCTTTTAGCATATCTCATGCATCATGTTTATGCCATAGGTTGCTTGCATTAGTCTTCACGAATATGTTGCATTGCATTGTTATTTGATGATGTGAGTAAATGCTGAATGATCCAATAGTCACAGACAGGAAGACCAGGAGCCTTTGACTACGCCCTGGCACGTATAGCAAAGACCAGGAGCCTTTGACTACGCCCTGGCAGGTATATAGCAAAGTCCAGGAGCCTTTGACTACGCCCTGGCAATGGTAAGTTTACAGGTGTTATATACACATATACATATATGACAGGAAGACCAGGTGCTCGATTCTACGCCCTGGCACAGAGTTACTGGGACTATGTGGTGACAGGTTTACTCGTGATGTGGCTTGTCTGTGTTATGACGCATTCCATGAGATCATATTTTACTGAAATGTTTTACTGTTCTACTCACTGGGCTATAGAGCTCATCCCACTCCCTTCACCCCAGTTTTGCAGGTTCAGTATTCAATGTACAGTGTACAGGGACAGTCCAGCAGAGTACAGGAAAAGAAAAGAGATCTGTAATAGCTTAGAGTGGACATGTAATTTAAAGAGATGTAATAGTTGTTGCTTGACCTAGTGACCTAGTGATGTATGTTTTGTACATGATCTGTATATGTATGTATGTTTTCCTGTATGTGAAAACCAGGCTTAACAGGTATGAGTTAACCCATCTAGAGCAAGCTCTAGTCAGGGATACAGAGTACAGAGTACATGAGTACAGAGTACAGAGATAGTGCATGCACAGGTTAAGCCTTGGTTCAGCAAAGAGTTTTATTTTCACATAATATGTATGATCATGTATGAGTTTTACAGGTACACAGAGAGTATAGCAGGCTTGCTACGGGTTCTGGCGGCCTTAAGCCGACCTGAATCCTAGCGCCGGTGACGGTCCTTTTTGGGGTCGTTACAGATTGGTATCAGAGCCCTAGGTTCACATGATCGGACCTATAGAGACAGTGTTGGGCTCAGACAGGGTAGAAGTGGTCAAGCACAGTAGGAAATCATGTCCACTAGGATAGGGTCTTGAGTCCTATATGCTATGATATGCTATGAGTGTTGTATGTGTATGATTGTTATGTGATAGTTATATGCTAAAGTGGTATGTTCTATGTTGTGTTTCCAGAGTAAAGATGCGAGGAACTCGTCGATCAGCTCGATTGACTGGAGTCCCACCAGAGAGTGAGAGACCAGCTGCTCGTCCTCCTACATTGCCAAGGGCAAGGTCTCAGAGATCTAGCAGGGAAGGTACGTCAATAGACCCTAGAAGGTCTGTAGACGAGAGCAGAAGAGGAACAGTTAGGGGAGGAAGATCAGAGGAAAGGAGGGAAGCTATGGAGATTGATCAGTCTAGAGATGACAGCATGGGTATAGGCAGTTTTGAGGAAGGTATGGGAGAGTCGCAGGGAGGTGCTCAGGCCTCAGGTTTTGGCTATCCATCCTTGTTTCAGGAGCCAGAGTATCCGATGGAGGGGATGTCGGAGTACTCTCGATTTGACCCATATCCTACATATATGCCATATATGCCATATCCTCAGTATTACCCATCATATCCACCATATCCTATGTATCCATCTTCCCCTATACATCCAAGTGCAGCACACCCAGAGCCAAATGACCCAGTATTACCACCAGAACCAGTAGCCCCTGTTGTTGACAGACATGAACCTAGCTCATCTGGAGGTAAAGTCCAAATGACGGAGTACTTGAAATTGGATGCTCCTAAATACAACACGGGAGATGATCCATTTGATTACCTCAGAGCAGTTAGGATGATCACCAGTGAATTGGGAGCAGATGATAGGAGAGCCATTGAGATGGCAGGTTTCACAATAAAGTGCAGGAAAGCCAGAGAATGGTTTAAGCATTATGTGGAGCCTAGAATGGACAGCATGTCATGGGGAGAGTTCGCCAATGAGTTTGCAGGGTGGGCTTTTCCTGACAGTTCGAGGGAGATGAAAGTAATTGAATTTGAACAGTTGAGACAGACAGACGAGATGAGTGTTGATGAATTCACAGATAAGTTTCTGGATCTGCTTCAGTATGTGGGTCAGGCCTATGATACTGATCAGAAGAAAGCAAGGAGATATACCATGAGACTTCATCCCAGGTATTCTTCTTTGATCCTTCCAGCAGAAAAGGAGAGTTTTCCCTCTATTATAGATGCAGCCAGGAAAATGGAAGCTAGTGCCAAGATTCAGAAACAGTCACAGGCACAGGCTTCGGGTTCTAAAGCCCCTACACCAAGCAGTAAAAGATGGGATAGAGCGAGAGGAACAAAGAGTAAGTTCTGGAATAGAGTCAAGTCAGGTCTGGGAATAGGTAGTGGCTCAAGCTCTGGCACAGCTCCAGTCTGCAGACGATGCGGAAAACCACATGGAGGAGTTTGTCGGTTGGGATCTACAGCTTGTTTTCGCTGTGGACAGGAAGGGCATATTGCTCGGGATTGTCCGCAGATGACTTTTGTACCATCCCAGCAGATGAGTTCAGGCAGTGTGGTACAGCCAGTTGTACGGCCAGCAGCTCCAGTCATGCCTCAGACTAGTGGCAGAGGTAGAGGGAGAGGGGTAGCCTCTACTTCAGCAGCAGGTTCCCGAGGTGGAAATCCGATAGCCCCAGCACGGATTTTCACAGTGACACAGGAGGAGGCTAACACGTCGAACACAGTGGTGTCAGGTAATCTCATCATTGGGTGTTCCGATGTGTATGCTTTGATGGACCCCGGTGCTTCTCATTCCTTTATTGCTTCGAGAGCCATAGAGCGATTGGGTTTGATCAGTTCTGAGTTAGAGTATCCTCTCTGGGTCAGTGGACCTAGATGTGACCCATCAGTGGCAGTGTCAGTCTGTCGTTTCAGTCCAGTGTTCATAGAGGGTAGATGCCTTCCAGCTGACCTTGTGGTTCTAGACTTGACCGATTTTGATGTCATTCTAGGGATGGATTGGCTATCTGCATATAGTGCTACGTTGGACTGTAGAGAAAAGCTAGTGAGTCTCAGAGACCAGGATGGGTCAGAGTGTGTCTTCAGAGGAGACAGGAGAGGTACACCCAGAGGTATGATTTCAGCCCTTCAGGCTCGTCGTTTGCTTAGGAGGGGTTGTCAGGGGTTCCTAGCTCATGTGAGAGAGCTAGATAGTCAGGTGAGGGAACCAGCCACAGTACCAGTAGTCCGAGAGTTTCTCGATGTGTTCCCAGACGATTTACCAGGACTACCTCCTGATAGGGAGATAGGGTTTGAAATTGAATTACTGCCAGGTACTAGACCTATCTCTATTCCTCCCTACAGGATGGCGCCAGCTGAGTTAATAGAGTTGAAAGAACAGTTGCAGGACTTGGTAGATAAGGGTTTCATCCGCCCTAGTACCTCACCTTGGGGTGCTCCAGTGCTCTTTGTCAGAAAGAAGGATGGATCCCTCAGACTTTGTATCGACTACAGACAGTTGAACAAGGTCACTATCAAGAATAGATATCCCTTACCTCGGATTGATGATCTATTTGACCAGCTAGCTGGAGCAGGTTGTTTCTCGAAAATAGATCTGAGATCCGGATATCATCAGTTGAGAGTCAGAGAGGCAGATGTGCCTAAGACAGCTTTTAGGACCAGATATGGGCATTATGAGTTCTTAGTGATGCCGTTCGGGTTGACTAACGCCCCTGCAGCATTTATGGATCTCATGAACAGAGTATTCAGTGAGTTTCTGGATCACTTTGTCATTGTGTTTATCGATGATATCTTAGTGTATTCCAGAGATGCAGAGGAGCATGCCCAGCATCTGAGGATTGTTTTGCAGACACTGAGAGAGCATGGTTTATATGCCAAGTTCTCGAAGTGTGAGTTTTGGTTACGGAGCATTTCCTTCTTGGGACATGTAGTATCAGCAGAGGGTATTGAGGTAGACCCCAAGAAGATAGAGGCTGTAGCTAACTGGCCCAGACCCACGACAGTGACTGAGATTAAAAGCTTTCTGGGACTGGCAGGTTACTACAGGAGGTTCGTTCAGAACTTCTCAAAGATAGCAGCTCCTATGACCAAATTGACTCAGAAGAACCAGAAGTTTATCTGGTCAGACCAGTGTGAAGAGAGCTTTGAGGAGCTCAAGAGGAGATTGACAACAGCACCAGTGTTAGCTCTGCCTGTCAGTGATGAGGATTTCACAGTGTTCTGTGATGCATCTCGAGTGGGATTGGGTTGTGTATTGATGCAGAGTGATAGAGTAATAGCTTATGCTTCTAGACAGTGGAAGAAGCACGAGTTGAATTACCCTACCCATGACCTAGAGATGGCAGCAGTTATCTTTGCACTTAAGATGTGGCGGCATTACCTCTACGGGGTTAAATGCGAGATCTTCACTGATCACAAGAGTTTACAGTACATCTTAAGTCAGAGAGAGCTAAATTTGAGGCAGAGAAGATGGGTAGAATTGCTCAGTGATTATGATTGTAAGATCCAGTATCATCCGGGTAAGGCGAATGTTGTCGCAGACGCCCTAAGCCGGAAATCACTAGGCAGTTTATCCCATATAGCAGCAGAGCGGAGACCAGTTGTGATGGAGCTTTATAAGCTCTTTGACGAGGGATTACAGTTAGAATTGTCTGGTACAGGAGCGTTGATTGCACAGATGAGAGTGACACCTGTGTTTCTGGAGCAGATAGCTCAGAGACAGCATGAGGACCCTGAGTTGATGAAAATTGCCAGGACTGTTCAGTCAGGCAATAACGCAGAGTTTAGATTTGACAGCAAAGGGATCCTTCGCTATGGGAGTCGACTTTGTGTACCAGATAGGGGCAGTGTGAAGGAAGACATTATGAGGGAAGCTCATAATGCGAGGTATAGTGTTCACCCAGGAGCTACCAAGATGTATCAGGATCTGAAAAGGGTCTATTGGTGGCCAGCCATGAAGAAAGAAGTGGCGCAGTTCGTGACAGCCTGTGAGGTTTGTCAGAGGGTGAAATTAGAGCATCAGAAACCTGCAGGAATGCTTAACCCATTACCGATTCCAGAGTGGAAATGGGAGAACATAGCCATGGATTTTGTAGTGGGTTTACCAGTAGCATCCAACAGGATAGACTCGATATGGGTGATTGTGGACAGACTCACGAAATCTGCTCATTTTCTTCCAGTACGGAGTAACTATTCTGTAGATAAGTTGGCTCAGGTCTATCTGGATGAGATAGTGAGATTACATGGAGTGCCAGTGTCTATAGTTTCAGACAGAGGACCTCAGTTTACTTCTCGCTTTTGGCGGAGTCTGCAAAGTGCAATGGGCACAAGATTAGAGTTTAGTACTGCTTTCCACCCACAGACTGATGGACAGTCAGAAAGGACCATCCAGACCATAGAGGATATGCTTCGCCTTTGTGTGTTAGACTTTGGCGGTTCTTGGAGGCAGCATCTACCTTTGGTAGAGTTTGCCTATAATAATAGTCATCATGCTAGCATTGGGATGGCTCCTTATGAAGCATTATATGGGAGGAAGTGCAGATCACCTGTTTGCTGGGAAGAGGTAGGAGAAAAGGCTCTTGCAGGGCCAGAGTTAGTTGACATTACCAGCAAAATGGTGCCCATAATCCGAGAGAGAATCAGAACAGCTCAGAGTAGACAGAAAAGTTATGCAGACGTTCGCAGGAAACAGTTAGAGTTTCAAGAGGGTAATTGGGTATTGCTGAAAGTGTCTCCAATGAAAGGAGTGATTCGTTTTGGGAAGAAAGGTAAATTGGCTCCACGGTACATTGGACCCTTTGAGGTATTGCAGAGGATCGGAAATGTGTCGTATAAGCTGGATTTACCTGCTTCTATGGAAAGAATTCACCCGGTATTTCATGTTTCTATGCTACGACAGTTTGTGTTAGATCCGAATCAGGTTCTGAGTGAGCCTGAGGTGGAGATTCATACAGATCTCACCTATATAGAGCAGCCAGTGCGGATTCTGGACACGCAGATCAGACAGCTAAGGAACAAGGAGATTCCGATGGTGAAAGTGTTGTGGAACCACCATAACCTAGAAGAGTGCACCTGGGAGACGCGAGAGTCGATGCTCCAGCAATATCCCTATTTGTTTTGAGGTTAGTTTCCTCCTTGTGTTTTGTTTTGTGTTTTAGGAACATCCGAGGACGAATGTTCTTAAGGAGGGGAGAATGTAATACCCGGTTCGAATTCGGCACCGGAATTCCTGTTGTCTGATGGAATCCGGGGTGTCGGAATTCTTAAAAAAAGGTAGGATTTGTGTATTACTAGGTGTTATGATGTGTTTAAATGTTTTAAGGTTAAGGGAAGTGAGTTTTGAGTTGAAATTGACCTAAGGCAGTTGCGCCAAGTTCGGCCGCCGAAAGTAAGTTCGGCCGCCGAAAGTGTTTGGCTTCCGAAGGGAAGTTCGGCCCCCGAATGTTGCATGGTGTTACATGCGATTGGGCAGCCGACATTGAGTTGGCCAGCCCGCTGAGTCAGGCTTTTGACAGATGTTGGCCTCAGATTCTTGCCATGAATTAGCCACGTCTTCTATGACTCATCTGCAAGTGTTTTGAGCAGCTCATGCAGGAGTTTGCTCATTCACCACGTTTTGAGAGGTTTAGCAAAAAGTGAGTTTGAGAGAGTTTGAGAGTGGGAGAGGAGGTGATCCGTTTTCCCTTGTTCAGAGTGTGTAGTTTCTTACTACAGGAGGTAAGTGATGTTCTTGAATGTGTTTTCTAAAGGTTTTAGGGGGATTTGTGGAAGGAGATGCATGCTTAGGTTATTCATGATAGTTTTGATGAGTTATGCATGGATACATGTTTATGTGTTATGTTTGATTTGTTGTTTGGGGTTATTAGCTAGTCTTGGACCCCTGTGATCATATACATGAGTATATGTATGGTGAGGAGGTGACGTTTGCATGGTTTGAGAAGTGGAAGGAAAGAAGGAGATGGTTTGCCGTTGAAACTGAGTTCTGGATGAACTCAGGTTCGGCAGCCGAAAGTTCATTCGGCCGCCGAACCTCTTGCATGGTGGCTTAGGCTGCCACAGCTTGCCCCCGAGTGTTTTGCATGTTCGGCTCTGTTTGGGGGATTCGGCCGCCGAAGGTGCCGCCGAAGGTGCTTGAGTTTCGTCTCTGGAGAGGACATTCGGCCGCCGAAGGTGCCGCCGAAGGTGTCTTGTCCAGCTTTCTTTTGCATGCTTTGCATGGATAGTTAAGTGAGTTTCAGGGGATTCTTGGAGAGTTTAATAGAGATATTGATAAGTTAGTTTGGTCCCTCATTTGAGTCTATCTGTATAGGTACAGACCAGAGGAACCAGAGAGAGCAGCAGTGAGTACTGCTCCAGAGTTTCAAAACCTGCAGAGTCAGTCAGTCCAGATAGCCAGAGGTGAGTGGAACTAAACTTATGACTGTTAAATGAATCACAAACTGCTTTTAGCATATCTCATGCATCATGTTTATGCCATAGGTTGCTTGCATTAGTCTTCACGAATATGTTGCATTGCATTGTTATTTGATGATGTGAGTAAATGCTGAATGATCCAATAGTCACAGACAGGAAGACCAGGAGCCTTTGACTACGCCCTGGCACGTATAGCAAAGACCAGGAGCCTTTGACTACGCCCTGGCAGGTATATAGCAAAGTCCAGGAGCCTTTGACTACGCCCTGGCAATGGTAAGTTTACAGGTGTTATATACACATATACATATATGACAGGAAGACCAGGTGCTCGATTCTACGCCCTGGCACAGAGTTACTGGGACTATGTGGTGACAGGTTTACTCGTGATGTGGCTTGTCTGTGTTATGACGCATTCCATGAGATCATATTTTACTGAAATGTTTTACTGTTCTACTCACTGGGCTATAGAGCTCATCCCACTCCCTTCACCCCAGTTTTGCAGGTTCAGTATTCAATGTACAGTGTACAGGGACAGTCCAGCAGAGTACAGGAAAGAAAAGAGATCTGTAATAGCTTAGAGTGGACATGTAATTTAAAGAGATGTAATAGTTGTTGCTTGACCTAGTGACCTAGTGATGTATGTTTTGTACATGATCTGTATATGTATGTATGTTTTCCTGTATGTGAAAACCAGGCTTAACAGGTATGAGTTAACCCATCTAGAGCAAGCTCTAGTCAGGGATACAGAGTACAGAGTACATGAGTACAGAGTACAGAGATAGTGCATGCACAGGTTAAGCCTTGGTTCAGCAAAGAGTTTTATTTTCACATAATATGTATGATCATGTATGAGTTTTACAGGTACACAGAGAGTATAGCAGGCTTGCTACGGGTTCTGGCGGCCTTAAGCCGACCTGAATCCTAGCGCCGGTGACGGTCCTTTTTGGGGTCGTTACAATTGCCATCTCTGGATCGTGTGTAAGATGATTCAACTCATGCTTCTTCAACTACCTAGAAGCATAAGCAATCATTCTACCACTTTACATAACACACAACCTAGTCCTACACGGGACGCATCACAGAACACTGTGAAACCTCCATCACTGGCGGACAGAGCTACCACTGGTGCTGACATCAACATTTCCTTTGGCTTTTCAAAGCCCTCTTCAATCTGAGTAGACCACACACCCTCTGGTTCTTCTTGATCCATCTGGCCATAGGAGCGGCAACTCTAGAGAAGTTCTAGATGAACCTCCATTAGGTAACCTGCCCAACCCAAAAAGCTCTCGATCTTAGTCATTACCATGGGCCTGGGCTAGTCGGCTACAACTTCAACTTCCTCAGGTCTACTTCACTTTTCTTTCTCCGACACACATGACCCAAGAAGGATATGCTCCTCGACCAGAACTCACATTGGAGAACTAGGCATCCAAGCCATGTTCTCTCAGGATTTGCAATCCTGATTTCAGATGATGGGCATACTCTTCTGCATTTCTGGAACTCGCCGAGATACCGTCAATGAAGACAATAACGGAGTGATCCAGAAACCGACTAAAACTCTGCTTATGAGATCCATGAATGCCGTAGGGGCGTTCATTAACCCGAACGACACTCCTAGAAACTCATAGTGCCCATATCTGGTTCTAAACACTGTTCTCAGTACATCTTCTTCCTTGATCTTAACTGATGGTACCTGGACTTCAGATCTATCTTGGAAAGGCAACTAGCTCCTGCTAGCTAGCTTAAAATAGACCGTCGATCCAAGGTAACAAATACTTGTTCTGGGTAGTGACTTTGTTCAACGACTAGTAGTCGATACAAAGTCCTAGGGATCCACCCTTCATCCTCATAGCAACACTGGAACACCCCAAAGTGAAGTGCTCAGTCAGGTGGGAATCCTTAACTACCAACTTTACCACTGCTCTTACAACTCTTTAAACCTTGTTGATACCATCCTGTGGGGAGGGATAGAGGTTGGTCCAATTCCATGCATTACTTCTATTTTGAACTCTATCTCCCTGACAGGTGATAGTCCTGGGAACTCATCTGGGGAAACATCTAAAACTCTCTAACAAAGGGCACTGAGGCGGGCTCCCTGACCTGACTGCTATACTCTCTCTGAAGAGCTAGAACCCCTGACAACTTTTCCTGAACAACCTACGAGCCTATAGGGTTGATACTGAACCTCTAGGTATCCCTATTCTGTCCCCTCTAAGGACTACCTCTGATCCATCTTGACCTCTGAACCTGACTACCTTGTCTATGTAGACTAGGTAGTACCACTAGTAGAAGAACCAATCCAACCCTAGAATGACGTCAAACAGTCAAATCTAGAACCGCTAGGTCAGCTGGAAGGCATCTACTCACAACACATACTCTGACTATACCGGCAGACTGACTCTGCCACAGATGGATCACACTTGGGTGTACTGACCCCAAGGGGATACTCTAACCCATAAGCTATCAACCCAACCTCACAAGGGCTCACAAGCAAACAAAGAAAAGAGAAACATCAGGGTTCATAAAACAGACACATCAGAACATACCAGAGTGAGATTACCTGATCCCATCGGGTTCGATGTGTTAGCCTCCTGGTGGGTCATGGCGAAGATCCGCGCTGGGGCTAATGGACCTTCCCCATGGGAACCTGCTGAAGAAGGGGCTGTCCCCCTGTCTCCGCCTCTACCACTGCCCTGTAACATGACCGGAGCTGATGGCTGTACCATACTGCCTGGAGTTGTCTGATGGGACGGTGTCATAAAAGCTGCCTTAGGGCACTCTCGAGCTATGTGCCCCTCCTGGCCGCATCTGTAACATGCTGTAGTCCCAAACCGACAGACTCCCTTGTGCGGCCTACCGCACCTCGTACACTCTGCAACCTCTGTGCCTGAGCTCGAGCCACTTCCTAATCCCAGACCAGACTTTATCCGATTCCAGAACTTGTTCTTCTTTGATCTTCTGAGACCTCTGTCTCCCTTCTTACTTTTTGTGACAGCCTCACTTAGAGGGGAGAGATTAACATCACTTGTCCCCGGGATTTTGGAATCCGAAAACTGTGCCACGTACTGTTTAACTGTCCCTTGGACAATGGCACTAGCCTCCATTCTCCGCGCCATATCCACTATAGCATGGAATCTCTCCCTTTCTGCTGATTGAACCAACGAGGAATACCTGGAGTGAAGCTTCATAACATATCTCCTAGACTTCTTCAGGTCTGTGTCAAGACCTTGTCCTGCAAACGGCAATAGCTCCAGGAACCTGTCTGTAAACTCCTCTACGCTCATCTCTTCCGTCTGCCTTAGCTGCTCAAACTCAATCATCTTCAATTCTCTGGAACTATCTGGAAAAGCCCATCCTGTAAACTCATTGGCAAACTGCTCCCAAGATAAGCTCTCCAACCTTGGGTCCACATAGTTTTTGAACCACTCCCTTGCCTTCTTGCATTTCAATGTGAACCCTGCCATCTGAATGGCTCTACTGTCACTTGCTCCTAGCTCATCTGTTATCATCTTTACCATTCTGAGATACTCAAAAGGGTCATCGCCTGCTTCGAACTTGGGGGCATCCAACTTGAGGTAATCTGTCATCTTTACCTTACCCCCAACTGATGAACCAGGTTTGGGTATCCGGACATCAGGGACTACTGGTTCTGCTGGTGGAGGAGGAGGTGCAGCATCCCCTGGGTTAGGGTTTGCTGGACTTGGGAAAAAGGGTGAGGATGGAAACATGGGGTACTGTGGGTACGGTGGGTAAAAGGGAGGATAGGGCATAAAGGTGGGATATGGATTATGGCTAAAGAAATCCGATGTACCTCCCATCGGATACCCTGGCCCTTGCGGGTAGGGTGGACACTGTGGTGGAACAAAGCCCGAGGCCTGAGTGCCTCCTTGGGACTCGCCCATATCCTCTACTGACATACTCATGCCCAAACTACTATCTCTTCTCTGGTTATCCTCCTCTGTTTCCATCACATCCGCTGACATACCTTCATGAACTGATCTCCTCCGACCAGCATCAAAAGACCTTCTAGGGTCCCTTGATGTACTTTCCCTGATCGTCCTACAAGATCTTGCCCTCTGCAGAGCAGGGGAATGGGCATCCATGCCCTCATTCTCTGGCGGAGCTCCAGTCAATCTCGCAGATCGACGAGTTCCTCTCATCTTGACTTCTGAAAGCATAACATAGCATATAAACATTAGCATCTTATGGTTCATGTGGAAACACATGAACCTGCACCACATACATAACATACATATCATAGCATTAATGCACATGCTCATCGTCATGGCATTTCACATCATCATACAAGACAGGACTCCATATCCTATCCTAGTGGACATGATCTTCCTATTGTGGTTGCCCTACTATAACCTCTATGAGCCCGACACACTATAGGTCCGACCATGTGAACCTAGGGCTCTGATACCATTCTGTAACGACCCGAAAATCGGACCGCTACCGGCGCTAGGATCCAGATCGACTTAAGGTCGCCGGGACCCGTAGCAAGCCTAACATACATCCTGTATAGCTGGTATAATCCCATACATGATCAAACATAAGCATAAACTTTAAAACATAAAACTGTAAACTTTTTCTTTAACCCGTTTGACCTGTGTATACACTATGTCTGAACTCATAGAACCCCTAGGGTTAGCATACTCTATGTCAAACTCGGTTCATCACATGTACCAACATAAAAATAAAACTCATGTACAAGGGGATTATCCAACTCGGGCCAAGCACAATACTATAACTCTGAACATATAACATAATATCATTATGCAATACAACTCTTTATACAACAATACATAACCTTACATTACATCATGTCCACTACTATTCTATTACATAAACATGACCATGGACGTAACCTGCTGATCTCCTGACTATCTCTGACCTTGCAAACCTGGGGTTAGGGCAGAGGGGTGAGCTAAAAAGCCCAGTGAGCAGAAACCATAAAAGAAAACAGTTCATTTTAACGTATGCTATCATGGAATGCGTCACATCACAAATATATCACCTCAAGGATGAATCTGTCACCAATAGCCCTCTACATATCAATCTCGTACCACAACAAGTCAACAATGCTTTATGCCAGGGGCGATACGGCCACGCCTGGACTTCACATACTTTATGCCAGGGGCGATACGGCCATACCTGGACTTCTCATACTATATGCTAGGGGCGATATGGCCACGCCTGGGCTTCACATACTTTATCATATCGTACATGCCATATCATATCAATTCATATCATGTCATAACATACTGAGGGCTAGAGGATCATCCAGTATCCATCCACATCATCATCATCGTATTATGCAATGCATCATATTCGTGAATTCTAATGCAAACAACCTATTGCATAACATGGTATTCATGATGCATGAACATGCTTGAACATGCTGAAAACATTTGATTTAAAACATAAGGGTTAGTTCCACTCACCTCTGGCTAGCTCTGGACTAACTCTGAAGCAGCTAACACTGCTAAACACCTCGGTTCCTCGGGTCCGATCCTACACAGGTGGACTCCAGTGAGGTGTCAAACATACTCTAAACAACTCATAAACAACTCCCCAAAAACCCCCTAAAGCATCACTTAAACATGCATAGAAAACACTCATGAAAAGGCTGGACAGGGCACTTTCGGCGGCCGAAGGTCCCTTCCAGAGACGAAAGTCAGGCAGGTTCGGCGGCACCTTCGGCGGTCGAACTCTCTCTCCAGAGACGAAAGTCAGGCACTTTCGACGGCCGAACATTACCTTCGGCGGCCGAAAGTCTGCTTTCAAGCCAAAACCCAACTTTCGGGGGCAAGGTTAGGCGGCCAAACCATGCATCCTCAGGCAGGTTCGGCGGCCGAAACCACCTTCGGCGGCCGAACCTGAGTTCATCCAGAACTCAGCCTTTGTGCATTTCAAGCCTCCCAAACCTTCCATACACCCCAAAACAAGCATCCAACTCCTCAAACACATGCATACATCCTTAACCATGCACAAAGGAGCTCAAACAAGCTTAAACTCCCCAAAAACAACATCTGAAGCATACATAGATAGTTTATGACCCACATAGGCCAAAACCATCAAAACAAACCAAACCTCACATACTCTTTCCCAATCATGCATACTCTCTCCCATATGCTCAAGGGGCTTGAAAACTAACTTAAACCCCAACACAAACATCACATGAACATACATTATCATACATTGGGCATAAAACCCACATAAACCCTAACATGCATATCTACCCATACTCAACCATCAAAACCTCTTAAAACTCACTTAAAACTTCATGAAACGTAAAGAAAAGCATAGATCCACACTTACCTCTTGAAGATCGAGGGTTTGTGCGAGCTCTAACTTGGAGATGGGAGGAAACTACTCCTTGGGTCTCCAAGCTTCCAAAACCTTGATCTAAGCTTGAAAACTCTTCAAAACAACCATGGAACTCATAAAAATATGAAGGAGATGAAGAGAAAACATGAAAATGACCAAAGGAGGACATGAACACACCTCAGCTCGAGAATGGGGAGAAATCTCGCCCATTTTCGGTCTGAGGGGCTTTTATAGGTGGCCAGCCAAACCTCCTTCGGCGGCCTAACATTGCATGCAAAACACCCCCATGTTCGGCGGCCGAACTTGAGGTTCGGCGGCCGAACCTGGTTTGTTCAAACATAGCTTTCGGAGGCCAAAAGCGCTCCCAAAACCAACTCATGTTCGGCGGCCGAACTTCACTTTCGGCGGCCGAACCTGGCAAAAACCTCCTTGGTCTTTTCTTTTCAAAACTCAAATCTTTTTCATTTAAAACCATGAAATCAGTAAAAATCATTTTAGAAATCACATTTTTACCCCTCTAGAAGACTTTGGCATCATCAAAATTCCATATTCCAACGGAGATTCCGCCGGAAAGTTGGGATTCCGATGCCGGAATCTAGCCGGGTATTACAGAAAGTGCCAAATAAGGAAAGTGTCAAAAAGCACAGTCAGCAAACTGTCCAAAATTCGAACTGCAGAATCTTTCCTGCCTTATTTAGAACATGTGCCAAAAAAGGAAGGTTTTCAAATAAGGCGAGTTTTCAGAAAAGGAAAGCCTTTAAATGAGGGAAGTGCAGAGGCAAAATCAAACAAGGAAAGCTCAGTTAGAAGATTATTTGAATTTCAAATCGCAGATCTTTATTTCCTTGTTCAAAAGATGTGCACACACTGCAGCAGTCATATCTTCCTGTTTAGGCAGCAAGATCCCAAGGAGATGCTCTTCCTCTTATGCATTCAGCATTTAAAATTCAAACGAAGGCTCCACCTAAAAAGGAAAGATTGGACAGATATCTTTCCACTTCTGCACATTTATGACTGCAATCTCCTGCCTCTTCTGCAAACCACGCGCGCGCCTCCTCTTTTGGAAGCATGATCCGTGCGCCACTTTCCCTCTGCAAGCCTTGATGCGCTCCTCTTTCCTTCTGAAGCTCCAGCCACGACTCTTACCTCTTCTGAAGACATAAATACACGATTCTTTCCCTTTCAGAAAGCAATTCGCGGGCCTCCTTCCATCCGGTGAGCTTGCAGTGCGATTCTTTCCTCTTCTGCAACAACTTGGGCAGCAAGTAGCACATGGGCAGCAACTTGGGCAGCCTCTTCACTAAATAGGAAGCAAGGAAGACCTAAGACAGCATCTGAACTCTATAAAAAGGTACACAAATACAGCCGCAGATCTCTTCGGCACCTCTATTCTTCAATTGGCGCAAAGCACCTCTCCGGCTCCATCTTCGGCTTCTCTCTTCTTCTACCTTTCTTTTATTTTTGTTTTTGTCCAGCCATGAGTGGCTGAGCTATTTTATTCTAGTTGAAGATTGGTTGAAACTAAGGTTGTTTAAAGGATTGTGAGATCTGAACATAAAGTGTTTTCTTTTGGTTTGTTCAATATTCATACAGTTCATGCTTGAATGCCATATTTGCTTTGTTGTTTTGATCAAATTCGCGACTTGATTCTTAATTGCAAGGTAATTAATTGTTGGTTTGGATAATCTTTAGTCCGTAATTGCTGAAATTATTCAACCATAAGAACACTTGGTGTAACAACTAAGGAATTGTATGATCTAGCAACATCTCATGCGTTTGAGTAGTTAGGATTGGATCTCTCTCTTTCTTCATGCAATTAGCAATTGTTTGAGGCCTAAGGCCCAAGGACGTTCCTTGTCAATCTTTTAATTAGTAATTAATTAGAGGACGTTCCCTAATTGGTTTAATCATAAGGAGAGACATGGTGGTGAGAAACGTTTTCCATAACCATAATTAATCTGTTGAACCAATCTAAAGAACTTAAGTTTCAATGATCAATCCAAACAACCAAAGTGGATCCATCTCTTCAACTAGATCTTTTTAATATTGATTTCATCTTATTTTTAATCACTTGCTCATTTTATTGCTTTCAGTAGTTATTAATCAAATCAATCTCAAACCCCCCCATTTTACTTTTCATGCACTTTTATTTTAATCGCTTTCAGTTCAATCACTCTCTGTGCGTTTTCTTGGTCCAAATAAGGAAAGTTGGTAAGTTTGCAATTCTCTGTGGATACGATCCTTTGCCACTATCTGCAGTAGTAATATTGTTGATAACCGGAAATGTTATTTTTGACCGGCTTCGACAACCGTTCTGTAAAAAATTGGCGCCGTTGCCGGGGAATTGTTTTAACTTGTTTATTTTCCTTTTATGACCAGATCTGGACGCGAGGAAATCCTACCTTACGATCCGGAAATTGAGCGCACCATCAGGAGACTAGGTAAGCAAACAGGTACACATTTGGGGGCTGTACAATCCAGATCCGCGCAAAGTAGCCTTCAAATCACAGATCAACCTTCTGAAACCACTCCAACGCATCCTGAACCATCTGAAATGGCTGAAAACATGGCACCACCTACTGCCAATGCTGAACATGCTGTCCGCGAGGAAATACCTCAAGAAAATCCAGCCGTAAGGGCCACAGAACCGAGAGGAAGAACCATGGGAGAACGGGCAGCCCCCATAGGTGATCAAGCACCTCTGTGCATCAACTACCCACCTCTGACTGTTCCTTTCGAGCTCAAAACAGGTTTGATTCATATTCTCCCTAAATTTAGAGGATTGGAAAATGAAAACCCACACAAGCACTTGAAGGAATTCACCATTATCTGTTCATCCATGAGACCTCAAGGAATCACTGAAGATCATGTTAGATTAAGAGCTTTTCCTTTCTCTCTTGATGATCATGCTAAAGATTGGTTATTTTATTTGCCACCTGGATCTATAAATTCTTGGGAAGAAATGGTTCAAACCTTTTTGAACAAATATTTCCCAACATCTAAGTCAATTGGCATAATAAGAGAAATCACTAGCATAAAACAGAAACCAACTGAAGATTTATATGACTATTGGGAAAGGTTTGAAAGGCTTTGTACAGGTTGTCCACAACATGATATGTCAGACAGGTCCCTTATACAGTTCTTCTATGGAGGATTGTCATCATCAGAAAGGAGATACATTGATGTAGCCTGTGGAGGATCCATTAAAGACAAGACACCCATAGAGATGAGGGAACTGATTTCCACTCTTGCAGCCTCATCTAGGCAATATGGGGAAGACAAACAAATGCAAAGAGGAATCCATGAGGTAAGTATATCCACTACTGATTCTCAAATTTCAAAACTAACTTGCCTTATGGAAAAGCTTATCCTTCACCAAGCACAACAGCCTCAGCAACCTCGGCCATGTGGTATATGTGCCTATGTGGGACATCCAACTGATCAATGTCCTAACTTGCAAGAAGATAGCCAGCAAGTGAATGCTATCGGAGGATACAACAACCAGTCCAGACATGATCCTTATTCCAACACCTACAATCCAGGCTGGAGAGACCATCCAAATCTGAGCTATGGAAGGGCAAACCAAAATCAGAACCACCAGAACTATCAAAGGAACCAAGCCCAACCAGCACCACCTCCCAATCCGAACCAGCACCTTGAAAAGATGATGGAGACCCTCACAAGTACTATGCAGATCATGGCTCAGCAGATGAACCAAATGCATGCAAAAATGAGCGATACTGAAACCCAAGGTAAGCTCCCTTCTCAAACTGAAACTAACCCCAGACAGAATGTGAGTGCCATCACCCTGAGAAGCGGAAAAGAGCTTCAAGACGCTAGCTATGAGCAAGAGAAGCAGGTTGCACGAGAACCAACTGGTTCAGAGGACATCCCTGCGCAAACTGAAGAGCCTCCTGCGCAAAGGCAAGTCTCCACACAGCACCCTGCGCAATCTGAAGAGCCTCCTGCGCAAATAACTGATCCTAAGGTACGTTTTCAGATTCCACTTCCTTTTCCGAAAAGATTTGAAAGAACACAAAAAGAAAAGGAAGAAAAAGAGATCCTAGAGACTTTCAGAAAGGTGGAAATCAACATACCTCTGCTAGATGCTGTTAAGCAGATTCCCAGGTATGCAAAATTTCTGAAAGAGTTGTGTACCAATAGAAGAAAGCTTGCTGAGAGAGAGAAAGTAAGTGTAGGTGAAGTTGTTACTGCTGTTATTAAAAGAGAACTCCCTACTAAGTGCAAGGACAAAGGTATGTTTGCGATCTCATGTCAGATTGGGAATGTGGGGATTAAGAAAGCCATGTGTGATCTTGGTGCATCTATAAATGTCATGCCTCTTTCCATCTATAACTCTCTGAATGCATGTGCACTGAAAGACACAAAAGTAATGATACAATTAGCTGATAGATCTGTGGTATATCCCATAGGTGTCTTAGAAGATGTGTTAGTCCAAGTCAATGAACTAGTCTTTCCTGCAGATTTTTATGTGATAGACACTAAGGAAGACAGTTGCAATGCTAGTTCTGACATCCTTCTTGGACGTCCTTTCTTGAGTACTGCTAGAACTAAGATTGATGTGCATGATGGTACTCTCACTATGGAGTTTGAAGGGGAAGTCATTAAATTTAATGTCTATGATGCCATGAAACATCCACATGATATGTCCCCTGTTTATGGTCTTGATATTATTGACTACTTGAGCCAGGAAATGTTTGATGAAAATCAAGATTATGTTCTGAATGATGAACTTTGCAGGAATGAGAACGAGAAAGAATCAAAACTGAAAGAGACCGTCTGCAGCATTCAGCAGGTTGATGTTGCGCAAGCTGAAGACCTTCGGCCGCCGAACTCCACTTCCCTTCGGCCGCCGAACCCTGCTCCACCACTTTCAGCGCAAGCTGAAACCATCTCAGGCGCAACTCACCAGCCTCCAGCCCAAGCAAGCTCCTCCAACTGCCCCTTTCAGTCCAGTCCTGCGCAAACTGAAACCCTTGAGTCCAGTCTTGCGCCATCTCCATCACAGTCAAGTCAGAAAGCACCAGAAATAGATCTGAAGCCTCTCCCGGACCATCTGAAATACATGTACCTAGGAGCTGACAAGACACTACCGGTGATAGTGTCCAATGAACTGAGCCAATATCAAGAAGCAAGCCTACTGAGAGTATTGCAGAAACACAAAGGAGCCATAGGATGGACAATTGATGACATAAAAGGTATTTCTCCTTCCACATGCATGCATAGAATACACATGGAAGATGAATGCAAACCGGTCAGAGATGCTCAAAGAAGACTGAATCCTCCTATGATGGAAATGGTGAAAAAGGAGATACTCAAGCTCCTAGATGCAGGTATTATCTATCCTATCTCTGATAGTAAATGGGTAAGTCCTGTGCATATAGTTCCGAAGAAAACTGGAATTACCATTGTTCCGAATGCTGAAGGGGAACTTGTCCCCACAAGAGTCCAGAATGGGTGGAGAGTATGCATGGATTACAGGAAACTCAATGCTGCAACAAGGAAAGACCACTTTCCGCTACCTTTCATTGATCAGATGCTGGAAAGGCTCGCAGGTAAGTCCCATTACTATTGTCTTGATGGTTACTCAGGTTTTTACCAGATTCCAGTTGCCCCAGAGGACCAAGAGAAGACCACCTTCACTTGTCCGTTTGGCACTTTTGCCTTTAGGAGAATGCCATTTGGACTATGCAATGCACCTGCCACCTTTCAGCGATGCATGATGAGCATATTCTCTGACTACGTGGGTAAGACAATTGAAGTGTTCATGGATGATTTTACAGTGCATGGTAACTCCTTTGAGGAATGCCTTGCCAACTTAGAAAAAATCTTACAGAGATGCCTTGAGTCTAACCTTGTACTTAATTATGAAAAGTGTCATTTTATGGTTAACCAAGGCATGGTCTTGGGTCATGTTGTTTCAGCTAAGGGCATTGAAGTGGACAAAGCTAAGGTAGATACCATTAAAAATCTGCCCTACCCGACCAATATTAGAGAAATTCGATCATTCCTTGGCCATGCAGGGTTTTATAGAAGATTCATCAAAGATTTCTCTAAGATTACATTGCCATTATGTAAATTGCTTCAACAGGATGTTACATTTGATTTTGATGCAGGTTGCAAAAAGGCCTTTGATCTGATTAAAGAACTGCTTGTGACTGCCCCAATTATTCAAGCACCTGATTGGAACTTACCTTTTGAAATCATGTGTGATGCAAGCAATCATGCAGTAGGAGCAGTCTTGGGGCAACGTGTGGGAAACTCACCCCACGTCATTCACTATGCCTCCCGCACACTGGATGCTACACAAGGCAACTACACAACAACAGAAAAGGAACTCCTGGCTGTTGTATTTGCTTTAGAAAAATTCAGGCCATATCTCTTGGGAACCAAAGTTATTGTCTATTCTGACCATGCAGCTCTGCGATATCTGATCAAGAAAAAGGAAGCAAAACCAAGACTTATTAGGTGGATTCTCCTTCTACAAGAATTTGATCTGGAGATAAGGGACAAGAAGGGCAAAGAGAATCTTGTAGCCGACCACCTCAGCCGGCTTCCATCTAGCTCCACACCTTGTCCAGTCAAGGAAGACTTCCCAGACGAACATCTGTTCGTCGCTCGTTCAGCTTAAGAGGATCGCACACCATGCACCACACCCCAGGGGAGTACTCACTTTCATTTGCTCTTTTATGTTCCTTAAGGACAATGCATGATTTAGGTGTGGGGGTGCATGTTTCTCTCTTCTTCCCTCCCCTTTCTTCTTCTTCTTCCCCCTTCTTCTTTCAGTTCTGTGAAATTTCCTTTTAGTTCCTTTCAGATTTGCGTTTTCTGCATTTGTTTTAATTCATGCGATTTTTCCTTTCAGTTTGTTTCATTTATGCTTTCAATAAAACACACACACAACCACAACAATCTTCTTCTTTTTGTTTTGCTCTACTCAAACTGATAAACTATGTTGGATGAGCTTTTCTTTCCATCCATTGATGTTATGACTCTTTAAATGTTGAATCACTTGCAGTGAGTTATATTCATATTTGAGAATTACCTTTTGAATTGAACCTTTGAGCTTGCCATGGTGAAAAATGTATTGATGACACTCATTAGAGAGAATGAATTGATTGATGTGTGAATGAACTTAACATGACTTGATTTAGCAATTGGTGTTGATTTGCCCAAATCATTGAGAGAAAGAAATTCACAAAGGCTTAGACTTCAAAAGCACAAATTGAACAATTGTTCCAATGGTCAAAAGACTATGAACAGAGCTAGTAGCCACTTGGACATGTGACCAACTGAGTAACTGGGGGTGGGTATCACAAATATGTACGTCAAAAGGTTGGTGACTTTTTCAAGCAAGATTAAAGTGCAAAAAGCTGAATAAAGTACTTCAAGGTAAGGCAAGTTACTCTGAAAGCTAGAAAAAGTCTTATCTGAACAAATAATATTGCATGTGTAATCTCTCTTGAGTAAAACAAATCCTAGCCATGGTGAGTAAAGGGAAACAAGAAAAGAAGGTAAGCAACCTTCATGCATATTTTCTTCACTGCAATGATTCAAAATAGGGGTCTAGAGTAAGAGCTTAAGTGGAAATAAGGATCAAGTAGCAAAGAAAGCTTGTTTGACAATGTTTGTTTGCTTGAGGACAAGCAAAGAGCTAGGTGTGGGGGTATTTGATAGAGCATATTTTAGTCCATTTTATCACTATGTTCTTGATGTTTATTTACATCTTTTCTGCCTAATTTTGTGGTTTTAATCATGTTTTGCAGATTTTAGGTGTAAAAAGACATTCTGGAGAAAATGCTCTTAAAACTGCCAAAAAGTGCCAAATATGGAAAGTTCCAAAAAAGGAAAGTTTTCATATATGGAAAGTTCTAAATAAGGAAAGTTTTCATATATGGAAAGTGCCAAATAAGGAAAGTGTCAAAAAGCACAGTCAGCAAACTGTCTGAAATTCGAACTGCAGAATCTTTCCTGCCTTATTTAGAACATGTGCCAAAAAAGGAAGGTTTTCAAATAAGGCAAGTTTTCAGAAAAGGAAAGCCTTTAAATGAGGGAAGTGCAGAGGCAAAATCAAACAAGGAAAGCTCAATTAGAAGATTATTTGAATTTCAAATCGCAGATCTTTATTTCCTTGTTCAAATCCTTTGAACATCCATCTCTACTTCTCTCGCATCTGCAGACATTCTCCTTAGATCCATTCCTTCTCTGCTCACATCAAAAGACCTTCCAGGGTCCCTTGATGTTCCCCATCTACCGACTCTACACGACTGCTGACGCGGAACCCTATGGCACAAGCCTCAAACCCACACGCACAAGTAGATACGGAATCCAAAGATCTGATAAACCCACCTCCTATGGCACCCCAAACTTAGAGAAGCTGAAACACCAATGATCGAAGGATTTAGATGATAATCCGACAAACGCCACAACGAATAGTTGATAAGTTAGCCAAGATTCCTGGTGCAATTGATGAAAGCAAATCCTCACTCTCACTCAAAGCAATACACGCCAAAGGCATGAAAGAAATTCTGAAAAGTTTGATTAAAAGCTGCCTCTTACAATTGTTTCTTATCCTTATATAGTAAGGAGAAAAACAAATAAAACCCTAAGCCAGTCTTCTTGGGCCTGACTTAAACACATAAGACCCAAGCCTAATCATACACTAAAATAACACATAGGTATTAAAATATAAGCCCACAACATGGCCCAACACTCTAAAACTTAAAAGATAAAATATGGCCAAAATACAAGCCCAAACAAAACTAAAATAAAATAAGTGTTTAAATAATAAAACTAGCAAGCCCATCATAACAAAGTTGAATCTTCACAAAAGCCTTGCTTGATCTTCACTTTAGGCTTTCCTTTATGTAGTTTTAGCTCATAGGTTTGATTAGACTCCCTCAGTGACGCGGAACCCTATGGCACAAGCCTCAAACCCACACGCACAAGTAGATAACGGAATCCAAAGATCTGATAAACCCACCTCCTATGGCACCCCAAACTTAGAGAAGCTGAAACACCAATGATCGAAGGATTTAGATGAGAATCCGACAAACGCCACAACGAATAGTTGATAAGTTAGCCAAGATTCCTGGTGCAATTGACGAAAGCAAATCCTCACTCTCACTCAAAGCAATACACGCCAAAGGCATGAAAGAAATTCTGAAAAGTTTGATTAAAAGCTCCCTCTTACAATTGTTTCTTATCCTTATATAGTAAGGAGAAAAACAAATAAAACCCTAAGACACTCTTCTTGGGCCTGACTTAAACACATAAGATCCAAGCCCAATCACACACTAAAATAACACATAAGTATTAAAATATAAGCCCACAACATGGCTCAACACAATAAAACTTAAAAGATAAAATATGGCCAGAATACAAGCCCAAACAAAACTAAAATAAAACAAGTGTTTAAATAATAAAACTAGCAAGCCCATCATAACAAAGTTGAATCTTCACAAAAGCCTTGCTTGATCTTCACTTTAGGCTTTCCTTTATGCAGTTTTAGCCCATAGGTTTGATTAGACTCCCTCAGCCTATGATTGCCAGTGTTGCACCAAATCTGTCCCATATGAGTTAAAGCATGCCCCAAATATATATGGATTATATGAATATGATTTTGAACTACTTCTGGATCCATTGGAATGATATAAGTTTGCTCCACACCATTGTTAGAAATTTGTCCTATTGGATCCGTATCATTCCCTCTTTCTTTAGAAAAGATTCGTCCTCGAATCTTGCTGATACTGATGTCAAGAAGGAAAGCTTTAGGCACCCATGTATCTTCAAAGACCTCCTTTTGAATAGGTGGAAATAGTATAAAACTTTCATTATGGATGTTTTCATCAACAAACTGCACATCAAGAACAAATGAACTAGACATAAAAATATTAGTCATAGAAAGATCATGTGGATGTGACCCATTCTCCTCTACAACTTCCAAAACAGTCTTATTCACCTCCTCCACCTCATCAATCATGTGCTCCCCATGTCCACCATCATTCACAACCTCTTCTATAAGTTCATTAATGGAATTTTCAATTTCAATCTCTAAGGAAGTTGACATTGGAACTTTAGCCTCTTCTTTCTCCTTTTCTTTCTCCATCTTCCCTCCTTGAAGTAGTCTTGATTCTTTTCCAGCCTCGTTACCCTCAAACTCACTCTTTTCTCTCATTTTTTCCACAGAACTCAAGCTCTCACTCTCCTTTGTAGCCAAGGCCGAAGCCTCCCTCTCCCTCTCCAGCATTTTTATGTGATCGGCATATACCTCTTGAGGTGATAAAGGAGCGAGTATAAGCTTCTGTCCTTCATGAGTGAAGGAGTACTTGTTATTGAGCCCATCATGTTGCACCTTTCTATCATATTGCCACGGCCTACCCAACAATATATGGCTTGCCTGCATAGGTACCACATCGCACAAGATCTCATCCTTATACCTACCAATAGAAAATGGTATAACCACCTGGCGTGTAATTCTG
Organism: Manihot esculenta; assembly: GCF_001659605.2. Lineage (NCBI taxonomy): Eukaryota > Viridiplantae > Streptophyta > Magnoliopsida > Malpighiales > Euphorbiaceae > Manihot > Manihot esculenta. The sequence goes on along the minus strand of NC_035177.2, from coordinate 18,637,839 downwards.
ACCTCACCACAATCGTTCAACCATTGCAATCTGTATGGCTTAGGGTGTTTAATAGAAGCCAAGCCCAATTTCTCCACCATATACACACTAGCCACATTTGCACAACTACCTCCATCAATAATGACAGTACACACTTTTCCATTAACCAAACACCTAGTGTGAAATATGTTTTCCCGTTGTTTCAGGCTTTCTTCCTTAACCTGCATATTCAGAGCACGCCTAGCAACAAGCATCTCACAATGTGCAGCAAGCAACACATTATTAACAAACGCATCCGAATCATCACAGTCATTATTGCAACTATGAGTTCTTTGAGGTATTCTTGTAGAAGTGGATGCTGGTGAGACATTCTGATCTTTACTCATCCTACCTTTAATCAACAAAGAACAAAGAGAACTAGCAAATATTGTGTTAGAAAAGAAAGAACTCAAGTGTTTGCACACTTACCACTCTTTTGCTGATTCTTCAATTGCACTTCAGAAACTAAGGTCAACCAACTAACCACAAGGTGCGTTTAATGAAACAAAAAAAAAAAAACCTAAAGAAAGAACGAAGCGCGCAAAAACTAGAAAGAAGGCACTGACAATTTGGAAAGTAACACACGAACTAGGTTTTGTGCTACTTGAAAATATCACCTAGAGTATAGATCCAAGCAAACAATACTCCAGCAATGTCAAGGAAGCAAAAGCAAGTTTAAATCAAAAAAAGAAACTTTGAATTCAAATAAAAACGAACCTGGACAAAAGTTTGAAATTAATTCACTTCAAAGCAAATTAAATATGGATCTAATTAAATCTACCCAAAAAGGAAAGTATCAAAATACTGCAAATAGAATCAGAAAAAAAAATGTAAATTTCTCTCAGATCATAAATATGGACGAAAATGGGCATTAAAAAAAAGGATTTGACACCAAATCGATTTAGATCCAATTGCCTTAAATGTGCACTTTAGGAAATAGGCAGAAATTCTTTTATCTCCTAATCTGGATTCAACCAAATTCAAAATTCAAAATTGATTCCCACAAATTACAGCAATCAATTGAGATAGGTAAGGCAATATAGACGAAAAAGGAAACATACCACAATATCGGCCATATCAAGATAAATAAGGTAAAGGCGATTTTTGATTTTTTTGATTTTTTTTTTTAAGGATTTCGGTTTTTTTTTTTTTATAACTAATAATCAAGAAGGTGCAGCCATGGACACACAAGCTTTCACCGAAAAGAACAAGGAAGAAAAGGAAAACTCAAAAACCCTAGATCCTAAGATAAATCAGAATTTACCTCACTTTGGCTTTGATACCAACTGACGCGGAACCCTATGGCACAAGCCTCAAACCCACACGCACAAGTAGATAACGGAATCCAAAGATCTGATAAACCCACCTCCTATGGCACCCCAAACTTAGAGAAGCTGAAACACCAATGATCGAAGGATTTAGATGAGAATCCGACAAACGCCACAACGAATAGTTGATAAGTTAGCCAAGATTCCTGGTGCAATTGATGAAAGCAAATCCTCACTCTCACTCAAAGCAATACACGCCAAAGGCATGAAAGAAATTCTGAAAAGTTTGATTAAAAGCTCCCTCTTACAATTGTTTCTTATCCTTATATAGTAAGGAGAAAAACAAATAAAACCCTAAGACACTCTTCTTGGGCCTGACTTAAACACATAAGATCCAAGCCCAATCACACACTAAAATAACACATAAGTATTAAAATATAAGCCCACAACATGGCTCAACACAATAAAACTTAAAAGATAAAATATGGCCAGAATACAAGCCCAAACAAAACTAAAATAAAACAAGTGTTTAAATAATAAAACTAGCAAGCCCATCATAACAAAGTTGAATCTTCACAAAAGCCTTGCTTGATCTTCACTTTAGGCTTTCCTTTATGCAGTTTTAGCCCATAGGTTTGATTAGACTCCCTCAGCCTATGATTGCCAGTGTTGCACCAAATCTGTCCCATATGAGTTAAAGCATGCCCCAAATATATATGGATTATATGAATATGATTTTGAACTACTTCTGGATCCATTGGAATGATATAAGTTTGCTCCACACCATTGTTAGAAATTTGTCCTATTGGATCCGTATCACTCAGCCTATGATTGCAAGTGTTGCACCAAATCTGTCCCATATGAATTAAAGCACGCCCCAAATATATATGGATTATATGAATATGATTTTGAACTACAGACATTCTCCTTAGATCCATTCTTTCTCTGCTCACATCAAAAGACCTTCCAGGGTCCCTTGATGTTCCCCATCTGCCGACTCTACACGACTGCGCTCTTGGCAGAGCAGGGGGAAAGGTGTCCATACCTTCCCTCTTAGACGGAACTCCAGTCGATTCCACAGATCGACGAGTGCCTCGCATCCTAGTTCCTCTGAAGAACAACACACAATCATACAAACATTAGCATCATACGGTTCATGTGGAAACACATGAACCTGCATCACATACATAGCATAACATTAATGCATATGCATAAAATCATGGCACTTCACATCATCAATCAAGACAGGACTTTACATCCTATCCTAGTGGACATGATTTTGCCTATTGTGCTTGCCCTTCTATGACATCTATGAGCCCAACGCACTCTAGGTCCGACCATGTGAACCTAGGGCTCTGATACCACTCTGTAACGATCCAAAAACCGGACCGCTACCGGCGCTAGGATCCAGATCGACTTAAGGTCGCCGGGACCCGTAGCAAGCCTAACATACATCCTATTACCTGGTAAAATCCCAAACATGATCAAACATAAACATAAAAACTTTAAAACCTTTCATATACCAAGCTTCATTTGTATGCTACATAACTGTAAACATATAAACCCCCATGCTAGAGCCCTCATCAAATGCTCTAGCTGGGTCAACATTACATACATCAAGCCTGGTTTACATCTCAACAATAAAACATAACATACATCATGTACAAAAAGGGATTAACCAGACCTTAGGGCCAAGCACATAACTAATCCTCAAGTCATTACATTACATTATCTTACAATACATTATATCAATTTACATTACATGTCCACGCTAACATGCTAATCTATTACATAAACATAACCTTAACCTTTGCCGACTTCCCGCACTACCTCAAACCTGCAAACCTGGGGGTTAGGGGAAAGGGGTGAGCTAAAAAGCCCAGTGAGCAGAACAATAAACATTAGAATAAAATATGCTTTCATGGAATGCGTCACATCACAAATATTTCACATCACGGATGGACATGACCTCCAAAACTCTCTCTGTCTGTGCCCGGCCCTCGAAGGAGCTCCTCAGGACTTCTGTAACATATCATGGTGCCCGGCCCTCGAAGGGGCTCCTCAGGACTTCATTAGTGGCCGACCCTCGGTGGGGCTCCTCAGGACTTCTGTAACATAACATATCTAGGGCTATTGGGGTCGCCTTGGTCCATCCACATCAACAACATAATATGCAATGCATCATCTTCGTGAAATCTAATGCAATCAACCTATTATCATGGTATTCATGATGCGTGAACATGCTTAAAACATTTGAGTTAGCTCTACTCACCTCTGGCAGACGCCGGACTAACTCTGCAACAGCTAACACTGTTGGCCTCCTACGTTCCTCGGGTCCGATCCTACACAGGTGGACTCAAATGAGGGACCAAACACACTCTAATAAAACTCTAAACAACTCCCCAAAAACTCCCTAAAGCATCTTAAAACAATCATAGAAATCATGCAAAGGAAGGCTGGACAGGGCACTTTCGGCGGTAGGTTTGGCGGCCGAAAGTCCCTCCAGAGCCGAAACTCAGCCACTTTCGGCGGCACCTTCGGCGGCCGAAAGTCCCTTCCAGAGACGAAACTCATGCATGTTCGGCGGCACCTTCGGCGGCCGAAACTCCCCTCCAGAGCCGAAAGTCCAACTTTCAGGGGCAGGGTTCGGCAGCCAAAAACTTGCCTCCACAGGCAGGTTCCGCGGCCGAAAGTCCCTTCGGCTGCCGAACCTGAGTTCTTCCAGAATGGCAGAACTTAGCCTCCTCATGCACAAACAGCCTCCAAATCTTCCAACACAACCCAAAACCTCACATGCTCTCTCCCAAACATGCATACACACTCCCTCATGCATATAGGGCATAAACTAGCTTAAACCCCAACACAAACATCACATAAACATACATTAGGCATAAAACCCACATAAACCTTAACATGCACATCTACCCACACACAAGCATCAAATCTCCTTACAACTTACTTAAAACAAAGAAAAGGGTGTGGATCTACACTTACCTCTTGAAGATCGAGGGTTGGTGCGATCCATAACTTGGAGATGGGAGAAATCTAGCTCCTTGGGTCTCCAAGATCCAAAACTTGATCTTAAGCTCAAAACTTCAAAACCCAAACTAAAACTTGTTAAAACTTGAAAGATTTGAAGAAAGAACATGAAATCAACCAAAGGAGGACATGAACTCACCCTAGCTCGAGAATGGGGAGAAAAGTCGCCCATTTTCGGTCTGAGGGCCTTTTATAGGTGGCCGGTCAACCACCTTCGGCGGCCTAAGCTGTCTCCGCAGCTCCACCACATTCGGCAGCCTAACGTGCCCCTAAACTATCCCATGTTCGGCGGCTGAACTTGAGGTTCGGTGGCCGAACCTGGAAATGCTATCCTTGGTCTTTTCTTTTCAAAATTCAATTTATTTTGCATTAAAACCATAAAATCATGTGAAAACATTTTAGAAAACACATTTTACCCTTCTAGAAGGCTCCGGCATCTTTGAATTCCAGATTCCGAAGGAGATTTCGCTGGAAAGTCGGGATTCCGATGCTACGATCTAGCCGGGTATTACAGCATAACTGAAAGCAAGTGACTGAAAGCAGAATAAAAGTAAAGTGCAATAAAGTAAAAAAGGGGGGGTTTTGAGATTGACTTGACTAACAACTATTGAAAGCAATTAAATCAGCAAGTAATTAAAATAAAATAGGAAATCAATATGAGAAAGGTCTAGTTGAAGATATGGATCCACCTTGGTGGCTTGGATTGATCATTGAAACTTATGTTCTCTTAATTGGTTCAATAGATTAGTTATGGAGGTGGAAGACGCTTCTCACCACCATGTCTCTCCTTATGATTAAATCAATTAGGGAATGTTCTCTAATCAATTACTAATTAACAAATTGCCAAGGAACGTCCTTGGACCTTAGGCATCAAAACAATTGTCAATTGCATGAAGAAAGAGAGAGATCCAACCTAGCTACTCAAACGCATGAGATGTTACTAGATCATATAATTCCTTAGTTTTTACACTAAGTGTTCTTAGGTTAGAATATTTCCAGCAATTACGGACTAAAAAATATCCCAACTAACAATCAATTAACTTTACAATCAAGAATCAAGTGGCCAATTTGATCAAAACAACAAAGCAATCTTAGATTCAAGCACACAATTGTATGAATATTGAACTAATCAAAGATAAATAGTTTATGTTCAGATCTCACAACCCATAAAACAACCTTAGTTTCAACCAATATTCAACTAGAATTAAAGAATTCAGCCACTCATGGCTGAATTAAAACAGAAAATAAAAGGGAAGGAAAAAGAAAGATGAACCGAAGAGATTGAATTCTTCAATTCTGCCTTGCGCCGAATCCTTGCAGAAATTGCCGAGAGATGGAGTGTCCTTTGGTTGGCCACTTAAGGGTCTTTATATAGGACCAGAGGAGTGCGCCCTACATTCAAATTGCTGGCCACGTGTGCTGGAGTTGCTGCCCATGTGTTGTGTTCCCCATGCCGCATGTGAACGTGTGAAGTGGGAGCATGCTTTGGGTCTTCAATTGTGAGGAATGGGGCTGCCGTTCACTTAGAGGCTGGTCAAGTGTCCCTTGGCTGCCCATATCTCTTCAAGAAGCTGCCCAAGTGCTTCCAAAGGGCTGCCCAAGTATCAAGTTGCTGCCCATGCACAAATAAGGAAGGTGGAGCCTTTCCTTGCACATGTGAGTTTTGAATGTGCAAAGCATGAGTTGGCAAGCATGTGATCTTCAAGATTTGGCTTCCTTAGCAAGCTGGATTTTTGAAATTCAAAATTTGAATATGAATCTTAGAGATTTGAATTTCAAAATACTTTCCTTATTTGGCTCTTTAATTATGGCAACTTGAGATTTGGCTTCTTGAATAAGGAAAAGGTGACTTGGAGATTTGAAATTTGAATTTCAAATTGCTTTGGTTGAATGCTCTTTCCTTCTTTGCCACTTTCCTTATTTAGAACTTTCCTTATTTAGCTTGACTTGATTTCATCTTGGCAGGCTTGCTCCCTTTTGCTCCAAATAAGGCAGTTTTAGGGGGATTTTCTCCAAAATGTCCTTTTACACCATTTTCTGCAAAATAATATCAAAAGCACTAAATTAAGCAGAAATCATGTAAATAATTATCAAGAATATCAAGATAAAAAGGACTAAAATATGTTCTATCAAATACCCCCACACGTAACCTTTTGCTTGTCCTCAAGCAAATAAACATAGTTAAACAAGCTTTCTTTGCTACTTGATCCTTATTTCCAATTAAACTCTTACTCAAGACACCTATTTTGAATCATTGAAGTGAAGTATATATGCATGAAGATTACTTACCTTCTTTCCTTGTTTCCCTTTGCTTACCATGGCTAGGATTTGTTTTCCTCAAGAGAGACCATACATGCACATTTTTGTTAAGACTTTTTCTAGCTTTCAGAGTGACTTGCCCTTACCTTGAAGTACTTTATTCAGACTTTTGCACTTAGATTTTGCTTGAAAAAGTCACCAACCTTTTGACGTGAAGGTACATATTTGTGATACCCATCCCCAGTTACTCAGTTGGTCACCTTTCCAAGTGGCTACTAGCTCTGTTCTTAGTCTTTTGACCATTGGAACAATTTTTTATTTGTGCTTTTGAGGTCTTTGCCTTTGCTGAATTTTCTTTCTCTCAATGATTTGGGCAAATCAAAACCAATTGCTAAAACAAGTCACATTAAGTTCATTCACACAAATTTTAATTTATTCTCTCTAATGAGGGTCATCAATATATTTTTCACCATGGCAAACTCAAAGATTCAATTCAAAAGGCAATTCTCAAACCTGAATATAACTCACTGCAATTGATTGAACATAAGTTTAAAGAGTCATCACATCAATGGGGTCATAGAAAGAAAAACTCATCCAACATAGTTCATCAGTTTGAGTAGAGCAAAACAAAAAGAAGAAGAAGAAGGTTGTGTGTATGTTATTGAAAGCATGATTGAAAATAAACTAAAGGAAAAACTGAAAGCAAAAACGCAAATTCTGAAAGAAAAAAAATTTCACAGAACTGAAAAAGAAAAGAAGAAGAAGGGGAGAAGCAGAATTGAAGAAGAAAAGAAGAAGAAGGGGAGAAGAAGAGAGATATGCACCCCCACACCTAAATCATGTATTGTCCTCAATGTGTAAGAAACATAAAAGAACAAAGGAAACTGAGTACTCCCCTAGGGTGTGGTGCATGTCATGTTTTACTTAGGCTGAATGAGTGACAAACAGATGTTCGTCTAGGAACTCTTCTTTGATTGGACAAGGTGTAGAGCTAGATGGAAGCTGGCTGAGGTGGTCAGCTATAAGATTTTCTTTCCCTTTCTTGTCTCTTATCTCCAGATCAAATTCTTGTAGGAGAAGAATCCACCTAATGAGTCTTGGTTTGGCTTCCTTTTTCTTGATCAGATATCGCAAAGCTGCATGGTCAGAATAGACAATGACTTTAGTTCCCAAGAGATATGGTCTGAATTTCTCCAAAGCAAACACAACAACTAAGAGCTCCTTTTCTGTTGCTGTGTAGTTGCTTTGTGTAGCATCCAGTGTGCGAGAGGCATAGTGAATGACGTGGGGTGAGTTTCCCACACGTTGCCCCAAGACTGCTCCCACTGCATAGTTGCTTGCATCACACATGATTTCAAAGGGCAAGTTCTAGTCAGGTGCCTGAATAATTGGGGCAGTCACAAGCAATTCTTTAATCAAATCAAATGCCTTTTTGCAATCTGCATCAAAATCAAATGTTACATCCTGTTGGAGCAATTTGCATAATGGAAATGTAATTTGGGAGAAATCTTTGATGAATCTTCTATAGAACCCTGCATGGCCAAGGAATGACCGAATTTCTCTAACATTAGTGGGGTAAGGCAGGTTTTTAATGGTATCCACCTTAGCTTTGTCCACCTCAATGCCCTTAGCTGAAACAACATGACCTAAAACCATACCTTGATTAACCATAAAATATGACATTTTCCATAATTAAGTACAAGATTAGATTCAAGGCATCTCTGTAGGATTTTTTTTCAAATTAGCAAGGCATTCCTCAAAAGAGTTACCATGTACTGTGAAATCATCCATGAATACTTCAATTGTCTTACCCACATAGTCAGAGAATATGCTCATCATGCATCGCTGAAAGGTGGCAGGTGCATTGCATAGTCCAAATGGCATTCTTCTAAAAGCAAAAGTGCCAAAAGGGCAAGTGAAGGTGGTCTTCTCTTAGTCCTCTGGCGCAACTAGAATCTGATAAAAACCTGAATAACCATCAAGACAACAATAATGGGACTTACCTGCAAGCCTTTCTAGCATCTGATCAATGAAAGGTAGTGGGAAGTGGTCTTTCCTTGTTGCAGCATTGAGCTTCCTATAGTCCATGTACACTCTCCATCCATTCTGAACTCTTGTAGGAACAAGTTCTCCCTCAGCATTTGGAACAATGGTAATTCCAGTTTTTTTTGGAACTACATGCATAGGACTTACCCATTTGCTATCAGAGATAGGATAGATAATACCTGCGTCTAGGAGCTTGACTATCTCCTTTTTCACCACTTCCATCATAGGTGGATTCAGTCTTCTTTGAGCATCTCTGACTGGCTTGCATTCATCCTCCATGTGTATTCTATGTGTGCATGTGGAAGGAGAAATACCTTTTATGTCATCTATGGTCCACCCTATGGCTCCTTTATGCTTCTGTAGTACTTTCAAAAGGCTTGCTTCTTCATGTTGGCTCAATTCATTAGACACTATTACTGGTAGTGTCTTGTCAGCTCCTAGGTACATGTATTTCAGATGGTCTGGGAGAGGCTTTAGATCTGATTCTGGTGCTTTCTGACTTGACTGCAAAGGCGGGCTGGAAGAGCTTGCTTGCATTGGAGGCTGTGGAGCAAGGTTCGGCGGCCGAAAGGAAATAGAATTCAGCGGCAGAAGCTAAGGTGAAGGATTCAGCAGCCGAAGGATGGCTGAGTTCGGCGGCCGAAAGGTGGTTTCAGTCTGCGCTGAGATCTGTGGTGAGTGATTCGGCGTCTGAAAGGCAGTTGAATTTGGCGGCCGAAAAGCAGTGGCTTCAGTCTGCGCAAGGCTTTCCTGTAGGGGTGCAACAGAGTTTTCTTCATCCTGCGCTTGCTTGCGATTTACCTGTTGGACACTACAGACTGTCTGTTTCAGTTTTGGTTCTTTCTGACTCTCAGTCCTGCAAAGATCATCATTCAGAACATAAGCTTGATTCTCATCAAATATTTTCTGGCTCAAGCAGTCAATAATATCAAGACCATAGACAGGGGACATACCATGTGGATATTTCATGGCATCATAGACATTAAACTTAATCACTTCCCCTTCAAACTCCATAGTGAGATCAATCTTAGTTCATGGCATCATACCATCATGCACATCAATCTTAGTTCTAGCAGTACTCAAGAAAGGACGTCCAAGAAGGATATCAGAACTAGCATTACAACTATCTTCCTTAGTATCAATCACATAAAAATTAGCAGGAAAGACAAGTTCATCTACTTGAACTAACACATCTTCTAGAACACCTATGGGATATACCACAGATCTATCAGCTAATTGGATCACAACTCTTGTGTCTTTCAGTGCACATGCATTCAGAGATTTATAGATGGAAAGGGGCATGACATTTATAGATGCACCAAGATCACACATGGCTTTTTTGATTCCAACATTTCCTATCTTATAAGAAATTGCAAACATACCTTTGTCCTTGCACTTAGTAGGGAGCTCTCTTTTAATAACAGCAGTGACAACCTCACCTACACTTACTTTCTCTCTCTCAGCAAGCTTTCTTCTATTGGTACACAACTCTTTCAGAAATTTTGTGTACCTGGGAATTTGCTTAACGACATCTAGCAGAGGTATGTTGATTTTCTCCTTTATGAAAGTCTTAAGAATCTCCTTTTCTTCCTTTTCTTTTTGTGTTCTTTCAAACCTCTTGGGAAAAGGAGGTGGAATCTGAAAACGTACCTTTTGATCAATCTTCTGCGCAGGTGGTGCTTCAGGTTGCGCTGGAGGGGCTTCAGGTGTTTCAGAATGCGCAGGGAAGGTTTCAGATGGCGTAGGCTTTGGTGCTATTTGCTTTTCTTCCTCATATCTTGCATTTTGAAGCTCTTTTCCATTTCTCAAAGTAATAGCACTGACATTCTGTCTGGAATTAGTTTCTGTTTGAGAAGGGAGTTTACCTTGGGTTTCAAAATTGCTTCCGGATGTGGCCATCAGATCTACACGCTGATTGAGGCTTTGTATAGCACTTGCCATGGACTCCATCATCTTTTCAAGGTGTTGGTTGGGCTTGGTTCCTTTGATAGTTCTGATTATTGTTGGCCCTTCCGTAGCTGAAATTGGGGTGGTCTCTCCAACCTAGATTGTATGTGTTTGAATATGGATCATGTCTAGGCTGGTTGTTGTACCCTCCAATGGCATTAACTTGCTGGTTGTCTTCTTGCAGTGTAGGACATTGATCAGTTGGGTGTCCTACATATACACAAATACCACATGGCCTAGGTGGCTGGGCTGCTTGGCTGGGCTGCTTGAATCTATTGAACCAGTCCTATGGCAAAATCTTTCATAACAGCTGTCAGTTCAGAAATAGTAGGTAAACTTACCTCATTGACTCCTCTCTGCAATTGCTTTTCTTCTCCATATTGCCTAGATGAGGCTGCAAGTGTAGAAATCAACTCTCGCATCTCCCTAGGTGTCTTGTCTGCAATGGATCCTCCATAAGCTACATCTATGAATCTCCTTTTTGATGAGAGCAATCCTCCATAGAAGAACTGTATGAGGGACCTGTCTGACATATTATGTTGTGGACAACCTGTACATAGTCTTTCAAACCTTTCCCAGTAATCATTTAAATCCTCAGTTGGTTTCTGTCTTATGCTAGTAATTTCTCTTATTACGCCAATTGACTTAGATGTTGGGAAGTATTTATTCAAAAAGGTTTGGACCATATCATCCCAAAAAGTTATAGATCCAGGTGGCAAATAAAAAAACCAATCCTTAGCATAGTCATCTAATTAAAAAGGAAAAGCTCTTAACTTAACATGAACTTCAAAAGTACCTTGAGGTCTCATAGATGAACAAAAAATATTGAACTCTTTCAAGTGCTTGTGTGGATTTTCATTTTGCAAACCTCTAAATTTAGGGAGAAGATGAATCAAACTTGTTTTCAGTTCAAAGGGAACTGTCAGAGGTGGATAGGTGATGCACAATGGTGCTTGATCACCTACAGGTGTTGCCAATTCTCTCATGGTTCTTTCTCTTTGTATTGGAGCTCTCATGGCTGGATTTTCTTGAATTATTTCGTATTGGACAGCATGTCCATTAGGGGCAGCATGTTGTGCAATAGGTTCAGCCATTGGTGCAAAGTTTGGTTGCTGCAGAAGGGAAGGTTCGGCGGCCGAAGGTTGAGGAGGTTCGGCGGCCGAATGTGTGGCAGAATGTCCGGCTGCACAAAGGTAGCCTTCAGGCGCTTCTTCAGATGGAACCGCTTGCTTTCCTAGTCTTCTGAGAGTGTGTTCAATCTCCGGATCGTGAGGCAGAGTGTCCCTATGTTCAGATCTGGTCATGAAAGAAAAATAAACAAGTTAAATCAATTCCCCGGCAACGGCGCCAATTTTTGACTCGCGGTTGTCGAAGCCGGTCAAAAATAACCTTTCCGGTTATCAACAATTTTACAACTGCAGATAGTGGTACAGGATCGAATCCATAGAGAATTGAATACTTATCTATTTTTTCCAACAAGATCAAGAGAATCAACTAGAAGCACAACTGAAAGCAAGTCACTGAAAGCAGAATAAAAGTAAAGTGCAATAAAGTAAAAAATGGAGGGTTTTGAGATTGATTTGACTAACAACTATTGAAAGCAATTAAATCAGTAAGTAATTAAAATAAAATAGGAAATCAATATGAGAAAGGTCTAGTTGAAGATATGGATCCACCTTAGTTGCTTGGATTGATCATTGAAACTTCTGTTCTCTTAATTGGTTCAATAGATTAGTTATGGAGGTGGAAGACGCTTCTCACCACCATGTCTCTCCTTATGATTAAATCAATTAGGGAACGTCCTCTAATCAATTACTAATTAACAAATTGCCAAGGAACGTCCTTGGGCCTTAGGCATCAAAACAATTGTCAATTGCATGAAGAAAGAGAGAGATCCAACCCTAGCTACTCAAACGCATGAGATGTTGCTAGATCATACAATTCCTTAGTTTTTACACCAAGTGTTCTTAGGTCAGAATATTTTCAGCAATTACGGACTAAAAAATATCCCAATTAACAATCAATTAACTTTGCAATCAAGAATCAAGTGGCCAATTTGATCAAAACAACAAAGCAATCTTAGATTCAAGCACACAATTGTATGAATATTGAACTAATCAAAGACAAATAGTTTATGTTCAGATCTCACAACCCATAAAACAACCTTAGTTTCAACCAATCTTCAACTAGAATTAAAGAATTCAGCCACTCATGGCTGAATTAAAACAAAAAATAAAAGGGAAGGAAAAAGAAAGATGAACCGAAGAGATTGAATTCTTTAATTCTGCCTTGCGCCGAATCCTTGCAGAAATTGCCGAGAGATGGAGTGTCCTTTGGTCGGCCACTTAAGGGTCTTTATATAGGACCAGAGGAGTGCGCCCTACATTCAAATTGCTGGCCACGTGTGCTGGAGTTGCTGCCCATGTGCTGTGTTCCCCATGCCACATGTGAACGTGTGAAGTGGGAGCGTGCTTTGGGTCTTCAATTGTGAGGAATGGGGCTGCCGTTCACTTAGAGGCTGGTCAAGTGTCCCTTGGCTGCCCATATCTCTTCAAGAAGCTGCCCAAGTGCTTCCAAAGGGCTGCCCAAGTATGAAGTTGCTGTCCATGCACAAATAAGGAAGGTGGAGCCTTTCCTTGTACATGTGAGTTTTGAATGTGCAAAGCATGAGTTGGCAAGTATGTGATCTTCAAGATTTGGCTTCCTTAGCAAGCTGGATTTTTGAAATTCAAAATTTGAATATGAATCTTGGAGATTTGAATTTCAAAATACTTTCCTTATTTGGCTCTTTAATTATGGCAACTTGAGATTTGGCTTCTTGAATAAGGAAAAGGTGACTTGGAGATTTGAAATTTGAATTTCAAATTGCTTTGGTTGAATGCTCTTTCCTTCTTTGCCACTTTCATTATCTAGAACTTTCCTTATTTAGCTTGACTTGATTTCAACTTGGCAGACTTGCTCCCTTTTGCTCCAAATAAGGCAGTTTTAGGGGGATTTTTTTTCAAAATGTCCTTTTACACCATTTTCTGCAAAATAATATCAAAAGCACTAAATTAAGCATAAATCATGTAAATAATTATCAATAATATTAAGATAAAAAGGACTAAAATATGTTCTATCAATTTGTATGACTATTGGAAAAGATTCAAGAGACTATGCACAAGCTGTCCACAACATGACATCTCAGATAAATCACTCATAGAATACTTCTATGGTGGTTTGCTACCATCCGAAAGAAAATTCATTGATGTAGCATGTGGAGGTTCAATTGAAGATAAAACACCTTAAGCAATTAGAGATCTGATTTCAACACTTGCAGCCGCATCTAGACAATATGGAGATGAAAGGCAACTGCCAAGTAGAGTTAACAAGATAATTACATCTGCTCTCACTTCTCAACTTTCTAAACTAACCTCTAGTGTGAGAAGTCTTGTTATAGGTCAATCCCAACAAGCTCAACAACTTCAGCAGATTAGGCCATGTGGGGTATGTGCACAAGTGGGACATCCAACTGATCAATGTCCTACACTTCAAGAGGATGACTAACAAGTAAATGCACTTAGAGGATTCAATAACCAGCAAAGATATGATCCATATTCCAACACCTACAATCCCTGTTGGAGAGACCATCCTAACTTCAACTATGCTAGGGCAAACAATTATCAATATTACCAAAGAAACCCAGCCCAAATAGCACCTCAAAGGTCCAAAATGCAACTTGAGGAGATGGTGAAGTCATTGGCAAATTCTTTCCAAAATCTCCAACAGCAAATGGGTTAAATTGGCACCTCCCTGAGCTGTAACGACCCGAAAATCGGACCGCTACTGACGCTAGGATCCAGGTCGACTTAAGGCCGCCATGACCCGTAGCAAGCCTGACATGCAACCTGTAAACCTGTTTAATCCCATACATAATCAACAACATACATAAAAATTAAAACTTTTCTTTCATTCAAACACCAAACTCAACCTGTGCATGCACTGAACATAGACATAATCATAAACATTGACCCCCTCTGAGGGATCTCATCAATGCCCCAATGGGCAAATACAACATGTGTTGAGTTGGTTTACATAAACATCATAAAAGATCTAGGATCATGCATTAAAAGGGATACATTACACATGGGTCAAGCACAACCTCTAATCCTCAATATCTTTACATTACATAACTATTCATAACTTTACATTTTATCATGTCCACATTCTATCTATTACATACAAAAGACTTCAATACTCTTGCTGACCTCCTGGTCTATCCTGTACCTGCAAACCTGGAGAATTTGGGAGAGGGGTGAGCTACTAGAGCCCAGTGAGCAGAATAATAAAGCATTTAAAACACATGCCATCATGAAATGCATCACATCACAACTAATCATATCAAGGATGAACTTGTCACCATTTAGCCCTCTACATAATCCAATCATGCCAGGGGCGTAGTGCAGGCCACACCTGGTCTTTCTCTTATACATAACATAACATACATAACCAATGGTGCCGGGGGCGTAGTGCAGGCCACACCCGGTCTTTCTCTTACATAGTGCCAGGGGCGTAGTGCAGGCCACACCTGGACTTCCATATCATATCATCATGTCGTAACATATGAGGGCTAATGGATCATTCAACATTCATCCACATCAACAACATATTATGCAATGCAACATATTCGTGATTTCTAATGCAAACAACCTAAAATATCACATGGCATCCGTGATGCATGAACATGCTCAAAACTGATTTATTTACTTGAAACATAAGGAGTTATTCTACTCACCTCTGGCTAGCTCTGACACTGACTGAAGCAATTGACTCACTGCTGAGGTCCTCGGTTCCTCGGGTCCGAACCTACACAGGTGGACTCAAATGAGGGACCAACATACTATAACATGACTCTGAAAAAATCCCCCAAAACCCTCTAAAACACCTAAAAACATCCATGCAAGAACATGCAAAGGAAGGCTGGACAGGGCACTTTCGGCGGCAGGTTCGGAGGCCGAAAGTCCCTCCAGAGCAGAAAGTCAGGCAGGTTCGGCGGCACCTTCGATGGTCGAAAGTCCCAGACAGAGACGAAAGTCTCCTTTCGGGGGCAACTTCGGCAGCCGAAAGGCCTGCCTCCCAGGCAGGTTCGGCGGCCGAAAGTCCTTCGGCTGCCGAACCTGGTTTCTGCCAGAGGGCAGAAACTTGGTTCCCTTTGCCCAAAAACCTCTCCTTCTCATTCCAACATGCATATAACTCATTCAAATCATGCAAATAAACATACATTGGCTCCTAGGGGCTTCAAACTATCTTAAACCCCAACTACAACACACAACAACAACACATTGCTCAAAATCACAACATAAGCTCATAAACCTAACCATAAGCTAAACATGCATTCAACCTCATAGATCTTACATAAAACTTACTTAAAACATGCAATGAGCTTAAGATCGGCTCTTACCTCTTGAAGATCGAGAGAGAGACGACCTAAACTCGGAGATGGGAGAGATTTGAGTTCTTGAACCTCAAAGCTCTAAAACTTGCTTAAAACTTGAAAATCTTCAAAACAAGATGAAAATTTGTGAAAATCATGAAAGATTTGGAGGAAGAACTCAAAGATTGGTGAGGGACAGCGGAGAGCTCACCTTGGCCGACAATGGGGAGAAAACTCGCCCGTTTTCGGCTAAGGGACCCTTTTATAGTGGCTGGCCAGGCCACGTTCGGGGGCCGAACGTGCCTCCGCATGCATGCCATGTTCGGCGGCCGAACTTGAGATTCGGCGGCCGAACCTGGACTTCCCTCAATTATGCCTTCGGGGGCCTAAGGCACACCCGAAATGCCTGCATGTTCGGCGGTCGAACTTGAGGTTCGGCGGCCGAACCTGGGTTTTCCTCCAAAGTTGTTTTCATGCAAAAACTCATTTCCTTTTCACTTAAAATCATGAAAAACATTAAAACATTTTATGAAAACATGTTTCTACCCTACTAGGGGCTTCCGACATCCGAGATTCCACCGGACGGTAGGAATTCCGATACGGGAGTCTAGCCGGGTATTACATTCTTCCCCCCTTAAGAACATTCATCCCCGAATGTTCCTCAACTAGCACATAGCATGGCATACACATAACATACATACAAAACGCATGAAACATATAAGAAACTAACCTTAGAAAAGATAAGGGTATTGCTGGAGCATGGACTCCCGTGTCTCCCAAGTGCATTCTTCCAAATTGTGGTGGTTCCACAGGACTTTCACCATCGGGATTTCCTTGTTTCTTAGCTTTCTGATCTGGGTGTCTATGATCCGTACTGGCTGTTCAACATAGGTGAGATCCTCTTGGATCTCCACATCAGGCTCACTAAGAACCTTGCCCGGATCTGACACGAACTTTCTCAACATGGAAACATGGAAAACCGGATGGATTCTTTCCATTGAAGCAGGTAAATCCAGCTTGTACGACACATTCTCAATCTTTTGCAAGACTTCAAAGGGTCCGATGTATCGTGGAGCCAGTTTACCTTTCTTTTCGAAGCGAACCACTCCTTTCATTGGAGACATCTTGAGCAATACCAGATCCCCCTCCTGAAACTCTACCTGTCTTATGCGGATGTCTGCATAACTCTTCTGTCTGCTTGCAGCAGTCTTGATTCTTTCTTCGATTATGGGTACTACCCTGCTGGTAATCTCTACTAGCTCAGGCCCTGCCAAGGCCTTTTCTCCAACTTCTTCCCAGCAAACAGGTGATCTGCACTTCCTCCCATACAAAGCTTCATATGGAGCCATCCCGATTGATACGGATCCAATAGGACAAATTTCTAACAATGGTGTGGAGCAAACTTATATCATTCCAATGGATCTAGAAGTAGTTCAAAATCATATTCATATAATCCATATATATTTGGGGCGTGCTTTAACTCATATGGGACAGATTTGGAGCAACACTTGCAATCATAGGCTGAGGGAGTCTAATCAAACCTATGGGCTAAAACTACATAAAGGAAAGCCTAAAGTGAAGATCAAGCAAGGCTTTTGTGAAGATTCAACTTTGTTATGATGGGCTTGCTAGTTTTATTATTTAAACACTTGTTTTATTTTAGTTTTGTTTGGGCTTGTATTCTGGCCATATTTTATCTTTTAAGTTTTAGAGTGTTGGGCCATGTTGTGGGCTTATATTTTAATACTTATGTGTTATTTTAGTGTGTGATTGGGCTTGGGTCTTATGTGTTTAAGTCAGGCCCAAGAAGAGTGTCTTAGGGTTTTATTTGTTTTTCTCCTTACTATATAAGGATAAGAAACAATTGTAAGAGGGAGCTTTTAATCAAACTTTTCAGAATTTCTTTCATGCCTTTGGCGTGTATTGATTTGAGTGAGAGTGAGGATTTGCTTTCATCAATTGCACCAGGAATCTTGGCTAACTTATCAACTATTCGTTGTGGCGTTTGTCGGATTCTCATCTAAAATCCTTCGATCATTGGTGTTTCAGCTTCTCTAAGTTTGGGGTGCCATAGGAGGTGAGTTTATCAGATCTTTGGATTCCGTATCTACTTGTGCGTGTGAGTTTGAGGCTTGTGCCATAGGGTTCCGCGTCAGTTGGTATCAGAGCCAAAGTGAGGTAAATTCTTATTTATCTCAGGATCTAGAGTTTTTTTTCTGAGTTTTCCTTTTCTTCGTTATTGAGTTTTCCTTTTTTTCTGAGTTTTTTTTTCTGAGTTTTCCTTTTCTTCGTGCATCACAAAAAAAAAAAAATCGCAATACAAAAAAAAAAAAAAACAAAAAAAAAACGAAAAAAAAAAAAAAAAATTCCCTTTGCCTTATCTTGTTCTGGCAGAAATTGTGATTGTATCTATATTTCCGTACCGATCTCAATTGATTGCTGTAGTTTGTGGGAATCAATTTGGAAATTTGAAATTTGAATTGGGTTGAATCCAGATTAGAGACAAAAGAAATCTGCCTATTGAATTTTATTTGATTTTTTTTTTTCTGACTCTATTTGTGGGTCTTGATACTTGCCTTTTTGGGTAGATTTTAATAGATCCATATTTAATTTACTTTGAAGTGAATTAAATTCAAAATTTTCCAGATTCGTTTTTATTTGAATTCTAAGTTTCCTTTTTGGTTTAAGCTTGTTTTTATTTCCTTGACATTGCTGGAGTATTATTTGCTTGTGTCTATACTCTAGGTGATATTTTCAAGTAGCACACCACCTAGTTCTGGTGTTACTTTCCAAATTGTCAGTGTCTTCTTTCTAGTTTTTGTGCGCTTCCTTCTTTCCTTAGGTTTTTTTTCTTTGTTTCATTAAACGCACCTTGTGGTTAGTTTGTTGACCTTAGTTTCTGAAGTGCAATTGAAGAATCAGCAAAAGAGTGGTAAGTGTGCAGACACTTGAGTGCTTTCTTTTCTAACACAATATTTGCTAGTTTCTTTGTTCTTTGTTGATTTAAGGTAGGATGAGTAAAGACAAAAATGTGGTGGATAGTAGTGGTGAAAGTGAATCGGACATGGGTAACGATTATGAGATCTTTAAGAAGTCAGTCAGTGGTGAGTTACAAAGGCTCAGTAGGGCTCTTGAGAGGATGACCGTAAGTATGGAGAGTTTGAAAGTCTCACAGGCTTCTACTTCTACGAGAATGGCTCATCGAATTCTTAACCCCGATAGACCACAAGTCCGAGAACCTCAAGTTCGAGGTGAAGTTGATGATACAGAAGATAATGTCGGACAAGGGAGGGGGAGAGGAGAAGTTCATGGAGGTAATAGAACAGGCGTAGGGTGGAATAGAGGTGGAGATGCTAGGCTTGGCAGAAATGATGATGACACCGAGACATACCAAACCAACACAATTGACGGTGACTTGAGCTCCATAAAGATGAAAGTTCTTGAATTTAAAGGGAATAACAATGCTGAAGAATACATTGAATGGGAGAGAAAAACTGAGCAAATCTTTGAGTGTCATAACTATACCGAGGAGAAGAAGTCTCATATTGCCGCCGTTGAGTTCACGGGTTATGCCTCTTTCTGGTGGGATCAATTGAAATCCACTAGGAGGAATAAGGGCTTAAGGGCAGTTCCACCATGGGACTACTTGAAAGAGTTGATGCGCCAAAGATTTATTCCTTCGCACTATTATAGGGATTTGTACAACAGGTTGGCAAGACTGGTGCAAGGAGGAAAGAGTGTGGAAGAATACCACAAGGAGATGGAGATGATGATGGCTAGGGCTCATATTGAGGAGGATGAGCAAATGTTGATGTCCAGGTTTCTAGGTGGCCTTAACCACTACATTGCTGAAGAACTTGACATGTACCAATACAATACCATGGAGGATATGGTTGATAAAGCAATGAAAATAGAAAGGCGACACAAGGGCAGAAATAATCTTAAACTCACATACAAGTCCTCAAACAGTGGTGGTGGATTTCCAGGCTATAGAAGTGGAGAAAAGAAAGATTATAAAAGCCCAATCCAAGGGGGCAAAGATTCGGTGGCCACTAACAAAGGACCTTCTCAAGGGAATAACAAGGAACAGTCAGGTACTTCTAACTCTTCTAACCCTACTAGAGAGATAAAATGTTTTAAATGTTTGGGAAAAGGACATATTGCATCTCAATGTCCTAATAAAAGAGTTATGATAGCAACTGCTGATGGGGGTGTAGTGTCTGATTCTGATCATAGTGATGATGAGATAGATGCTAATATGACTGAATTGATTGATGCTCATAATGACTGTGATGATTCGGATGTGTTTGTTGATAATGTGTTGCTTGCTGAACGTGGTGAGATGCTTGTTGCTAGGCGTGCTTTGAATATCCAGGTTAAGGAAGAAAGTCTAGAACAACGGGAAAACATATTTCACACTAGGTGTTTGGTTAATGGAAAAGTGTGTACTCTCATTATTGATGGGGGTAGTTGCACAAATGTGGCTAGTGTATATATGGTGGAGAAATTGGGCTTGGCTTCTATTAAACATCCTAAGCCATACAGATTGCAATGGTTGAATGATTGTGGGGAGGTTAAGGTTACACGCCAGGTGGTTATACCATTTTCCATTGGTAGGTACAAGGATGAGATCTTGTGTGATGTGGTACCTATGCAGGCAAGCCATATGTTGTTAGGTAGACCGTGGCAATATGATAGAAAGGTGCAGTTTGCCCAGAGGTTTGGGCAAATCGCGACTCAGGGACGTCATTCTGTAGCTCTTTCTCAATGGTTTGTGACTCGCGGTTGTCGAGGGCGGTCAAAAATAACCTTGCCGGTTATCAACAATATTACTACTGCAGATAGTGGTAAAGGATCGAATCCATAGAGAATTGAAAACTTATCTATCTTCCTTGTCAAGACCAAGAGAATTAACTGAAACAAAAATAAACTGAAAGAGAAGTAAACTGAAATGAGATAAACTGAAAGCAAATAAATTGAAAGTAAAATGGGGGAGTTTTGAGATTGATTCAAGAGATCTAAAACTGAAAGCAGTAAAAGAAGGCAAATAATTAAAATAAAAGAAATTAATAATGAGAAAGCTCTAGTTGAAGAATCGGATTCACTTCAGTTGTTAGGATTGATCATTGACACTATGTTTCTTTGGTTGTTTCAATAGATTAGTTATGGGGATGGAAGACGCTTCTCACCACCATGTCTCTCCTTAAGATTAAACCAATTAGGGAACATCCTCTAATTAATCACTAATCAACAAGTTGCCAAGGAACGTCCTTGGGCCTCAAGCAACAAACAACTGTCAATTGCATTAAGAAATAGAGAGAGCCAATCCTGGCTACCCAAACGCATGAGATGTTGCTAGATCATATAATTTCCTTGGTTCTTACACCAAGTGTTCTTATGTTTGAACAATCCAAGCTATTACGGATTTAAAACTATTCAAACTAACAATATATTACCTTGCAATCAAGAATTGAGTGGCCACATTGATCAAAATAACAAAGCAATAATGGAATCAAGCATGAAATTGCACAAATATTGAATAACCAAAAGATGAACAATATATGATCAAGTCTCCCAATCCATAAATCAACCAAAGTGTCACCTAATCTTCAACTAGAATAAAAGGTTTCAGCCACTCATGGCTGAAACTAAACCAAAAATAAAGAAGAAAGGTAGAAGAAAATGAAGAGAAGAAGGACTTGGAGGCTTGGGGGCATCGGCCTTGTGTGATCCGAAGAGAAGAAGTGCTAGCCTCTGCGGCTGGCCTTATATGCTTCTTAAATAGGATTAGATGCTGCCCTAGGTCTTACTTGCTGCCCAAGAGGCTGCTTGTTGCCCAAGTTGTGTCTGATGGACCTTCCCGCGCTACCCAAGAGGCTGCTTGCTGCCCAAGAGGCTGCTTGCTGCCCAAGTGCTAGCCTCGGGTTCGATGTGTTAGCCTCCTGGTGGGTCATGGCGAAGATCCGCGCTGGGGCTAATGGACCTTCCCCATGGGAACCTGCTGAAGAAGGGGCTGTCCCCCTGTCTCCGCCTCTACCACTGCCCTGTAACATGACCGGAGCTGATGGCTGTACCATACTGCCTGGAGTTGTCTGATGGGACGGTGTCATAAAAGCTGCCTTAGGGCACTCTCGAGCTATGTGCCCCTCCTGCCCGCATCTGTAACATGCTGTAGTCCCAAACCGACAGACTCCCTTGTGCGGCCTACCGCACCTCGTACACTCTGCAACCTCTGTGCCTGAGCTCGAGCCACTTCCTAATCCCAGACCAGACTTTATCCGATTCCAGAACTTGTTCTTCTTTGATCTTCTGAGACCTCTATCTCCCTTCTTACTTTTTGTGACAGCCTCACTTAGAGGGGAGAGATTAACATCACTTGTCCCCGGGATTTTGGAACCCGAAAACTGTGCCACGTACTGTTTAACTGTCCCTTGGACAATGGCACTAGCCTCCATTCTCCGCGCCATATCCACTATAGCATGGAATCTCTCCCTTTCTGCTGATTGAACCAACGAGGAATACCTGGAGTGAAGCTTCATAACATATCTCCTAGACTTCTTCAGGTCTGTGTCAAGACCTTGTCCTGCAAACGGCAATAGCTCCAGGAACCTGTCTGTAAACTCCTCTACGCTCATCTCTTCCGTCTGCCTTAGCTGCTCAAACTCAATCATCTTCAATTCTCTGGAACTATCTGGAAAAGCCCATCCTGTAAACTCATTGGCAAACTGCTCCCAAGATAAGCTCTCCAACCTTGGGTCCACATAGTTTTTGAACCACTCCCTTGCCTTCTTGCATTTCAATGTGAACCCTGCCATCTGAATGGCTCTACTGTCACTTGCTCCTAGCTCATCTGTTATCATCTTTACCGTTCTGAGATACTCAAAAGGGTCATCGCCTGCTTCGAACTTGGGGGCATCCAACTTGAGGTAATCTGTCATCTTTACCTTACCCCCAACTGATGAACCAGGTTTGGGTATCCGGACATCAGGGACTACTGGTTCTGCTGGTGGAGGAGGAGGTGCAGCATCCCCTGGGTTAGGGTTTGCTGGACTTGGGAAAAAGGGTGAGGATGGAAACATGGGGTACTGTGGGTACGGTGGGTAAAAGGGAGGATAGGGCATAAAGGTGGGATATGGATTATGGCTAAAGAAATCCGATGTACCTCCCATCGGATACCCTGGCCCTTGCGGGTAGGGTGGACACTGTGGTGGAACAAAGCCCGAGGCCTGAGTGCCTCCTTGGGACTCGCCCATATCCTCTACTGACATACTCATGCCCAAACTACTATCTCTTCTCTGGTTATCCTCCTCTGTTTCCATCACATCCGCTGACATACCTTCATGAACTGATCTCCTCCGACCAGCATCAAAAGACCTTCTAGGGTCCCTTGATGTACTTTCCCTGATCGTCCTACAAGATCTTGCCCTCTGCAGAGCAGGGGAATGGGCATCCATGCCCTCATTCTCTGGCGGAGCTCCAGTCAATCTCGCAGATCGACGAGTTCCTCTCATCTTGACTTCTGAAAGCATAACATAGCATATAAACATTAGCATCTTATGGTTCATGTGGAAACACATGAACCTGCACCACATACATAACATACATATCATAGCATTAATGCACATGCTCATCGTCATGGCATTTCACATCATCATACAAGACAGGACTCCATATCCTATCCTAGTGGACATGATCTTCCTATTGTGGTTGCCCTACTATAACCTCTATGAGCCCGACACACTATAGGTCCGACCATGTGAACCTAGGGCTCTGATACCATTCTGTAACGACCCGAAAATCGGACCGCTACCGGCGCTAGGATCCAGATCGACTTAAGGTCGCCGGGACCCGTAGCAAGCCTAACATACATCCTGTATAGCTGATATAATCCCATACATGATCAAACATAAGCATAAACTTTAAAACATAAAACTGTAAACTTTTTCTTTAACCCGTTTGACCTGTGTATACACTATGTCTGAACTCATAGAACCCCTAGGGTTAGCATACTCTATGTCAAACTCGGTTCATCACATGTACCAACATAAAAATAAAACTCATGTACAAGGGGATTATCCAACTCGGGCCAAGCACAATACTATAACTCTGAACATATAACATAATATCATTATGTAGTTCTTTCTTTCCTTGTTTAAAGATGTGCAGACACCTCAGCAGTCAGTTCTTCCTATTCAGGATGCGAGATCTCAAGAAGATGCACTTGCTTCTCATGCATTTAGTATTCAAAATTTGACATTCAAAAGAAGGCTCCACCTAAAAAGGAAAGTTTGGACAGCATCTCTTCCCTTCTGAAAACCCTTACCGCGCACCTCCTTCTTTCTGAAAGCCAAGCCGCTCGCCTCCTTCCTTTTCAGACACAACTTGGGCAGCAAGCAGCCTCTTGGGCAGCAAGTAAGACCTAGGGCAGCATCTAATCCTATTTAAGAAGCATATAAGGCCAGCCGCAGAGGCTAGCACTTCTTCTCTTCGGATCACACAAGGCCGATGCCCCCAAGCCTCCAAGTCCTTCTTCTCTTCATTTTCTTCTACCTTTCTTCTTTATTTTTGGTTTAGTTTCAGCCATGAGTGGCTGAAACCTTTTATTCTAGTTGAAGATTAGGTGACACTTTGGTTGATTTATGGATTGGGAGACTTGATCATATATTGTTCATCTTTTGGTTATTCAATATTTGTGCAATTTCATGCTTGATTCCATTATTGCTTTGTTATTTTGATCAATGTGGCCACTCGATTCTTGATTGCAAGGTAATATATTGTTAGTTTGAATAGTTTTAAATCCGTAATAGCTTGGATTGTTCAAACATAAGAACACTTGGTGTAAGAACCAAGGAAATTATATGATCTAGCAACATCTCATGCGTTTGGGTAGCCAGGATTGGCTCTCTCTATTTCTTAATGCAATTGACAGTTGTTTGTTGCTTGAGGCCCAAGGACGTTCCTTGGCAACTTGTTGATTAGTGATTAATTAGAGGATGTTCCCTAATTGGTTTAATCTTAAGGAGAGACATGGTGGTGAGAAGCGTCTTCCATCCCCATAACTAATCTATTGAAACAACCAAAGAAACATAGTGTCAATGATCAATCCTAACAACTGAAGTGAATCCGATTCTTCAACTAGAGCTTTCTCATTATTAATTTCTTTTATTTTAATTATTTGCCTTCTTTTACTGCTTTCAGTTTTAGATCTCTTGAATCAATCTCAAAACTCCCCCATTTTACTTTCAATTTATTTGCTTTCAGTTTATCTCGTTTCAGTTTACTTCTCTTTCAGTTTATTTTTGTTTCAGTTAATTCTCTTGGTCTTGACAAGGAAGATAGATAAGTTTTCAATTCTCTATGGATTCGATCCTTTACCACTATCTGCAGTAGTAATATTGTTGATAACCGGCAAGGTTATTTTTGACCGCCCTCGACAACCGCGAGTCACAAACCATTGAGAAAGAGCTACAGAATGACGTCCCTGAGTCGCGATTTGCCCAAACCTCTGGGCAAACTGCACCTTTCTATCATATTGCCACGGTCTACCTAACAACATATGGCTTGCCTGCATAGGTACCACATCACACAAGATCTCATCCTTGTACCTACCAATGGAAAATGGTATAACCACCTGGCGTGTAACCTTAGCCTCCCCACAATCATTCAACCATTGCAATCTGTATGGCTTAGGATGTTTAATAGAAGCCAAGCCCAATTTCTCCACCATATATACACTAGCCACATTTGTGCAACTACCCCCATCAATAATGAGAGTACACACTTTTCCATTAACCAAACACCTAGTGTGAAATATGTTTTCCCGTTGTTCTAGACTTTCTTCCTTAACCTGGATATTCAAAGCACGCCTAGCAACAAGCATCTCACCACGTTCAGCAAGCAACACATTATCAACAAACACATCCGAATCATCACAGTCATTATGAGCATCAATCAATTCAGTCATATTAGCATCTATCTCATCATCACTATGATCAGAATCAGACACTACACCCCCATCAGCAGTTGCTATCATAACTCTTTTATTAGGACATTGAGATGCAATATGTCCTTTTCCCAAACATTTAAAACATTTTATCTCTCTAGTAGGGTTAGAAGAGTTAGAAGTACCTGACTGTTCCTTGTTATTCCCTTGAGAAGGTCCTTTGTTAGTGGCCACCGAATCTTTGCCCCCTTGGATTGGGCTTTTATAATCTTTCTTTTCTCCACTTCTATAGCCTGGAAATCCACCACCACTGTTTGAGGACTTGTATGTGAGTTTAAGATTATTTCTGCCCTTGTGTCGCCTTTCTATTTTCATTGCTTTATCAACCATATCCTCCATGGTATTGTATTGGTACATGTCAAGTTCTTCAGCAATGTAGTGGTTAAGGCCACCTAGAAACCTGGACATCAACATTTGCTCATCCTCCTCAATATGAGCCCTAGCCATCATCATCTCCATCTCCTTGTGGTATTCTTCCACACTCTTTCCTCCTTGCACCAGTCTTGCCAACCTGTTGTACAAATCCCTATAATAGTGCGAAGGAATAAATCTTTGGCGCATCAACTCTTTCAAGTAGTCCCATGGTGGAACTGCCCTTAAGCCCTTATTCCTCCTAGTGGATTTCAATTGATCCCACCAGAAAGAGGCATAACCCGTGAACTCAACGGCGGCAATATGAGACTTCTTCTCCTCGGTATAGTTATGACACTCAAAGATTTGCTCAGTTTTTCTCTCCCATTCAATGTATTCTTCAGCATTGTTATTCCCTTTAAATTCAAGAACTTTCATCTTTATGGAGCTCAAGTCACCGTCAATTGTGTTGGTTTGGTATGTCTCGGTGTCATCATCATTTCTGCCAAGCCTAGCATCTCCACCTCTATTCCACCCTACGCCTGTTCTATTACCTCCATGAACTTCTCCTCTCCCCCTCCCTTGTCCGACATTATCTTCTGTATCATCAACTTCACCTCGAACTTGAGGTTCTCGGACTTGTGGTCTATCGGGGTTAAGAATTCGATGAGCCATTCTCGTAGAAGTAGAAGCCTGTGAGACTTTCAAACTCTCCATACTTACGGTCATCCTCTCAAGAGCCCTACTGAGCCTTTGTAACTCACCACTGACTGACTTCTTAAAGATCTCATAATCGTTACCCATGTCCGATTCACTTTCACCACTACTATCCACCACATTTTTGTCTTTACTCATCCTACCTTAAATCAACAAAGAACAAAGAAACTAGCAAATATTGTGTTAGAAAAGAAAGCACTCAAGTGTCTGCACACTTACCACTCTTTTGCTGATTCTTCAATTGCAC
Source organism: Manihot esculenta (assembly GCF_001659605.2). Classification (NCBI taxonomy): domain Eukaryota; kingdom Viridiplantae; phylum Streptophyta; class Magnoliopsida; order Malpighiales; family Euphorbiaceae; genus Manihot; species Manihot esculenta. Next base: position 18,610,531 of record NC_035177.2, on the reverse strand, counting down.
TTCAGAAACTAAGGTCAACAAACTAACCACAAGGTGCGTTTAATGAAACAAAGAAAAAAAACCTAAGGAAAGAAGGAAGCGCACAAAAACTAGAAAGAAGACACTGACAATTTGGAAAGTAACACCAGAACTAGGTGGTGTGCTACTTGAAAATATCACCTAGAGTATAGACACAAGCAAATAATACTCCAGCAATGTCAAGGAAATAAAAACAAGCTTAAACCAAAAAGGAAACTTAGAATTCAAATAAAAACGAATCTGGAAAATTTTGAATTTAATTCACTTCAAAGTAAATTAAATATGGATCTATTAAAATCTACCCAAAAAGGCAAGTATCAAGACCCACAAATAGAGTCAGAAAAAAAAAAATCAAATAAAATTCAATAGGCAGATTTCTTTTGTCTCTAATCTGGATTCAACCCAATTCAAATTTCAAATTTCCAAATTGATTCCCACAAACTACAGCAATCAATTGAGATCGGTACGGAAATATAGATACAATCACAATTTCTGCCAGAACAAGATAAGGCAAAGGGAATTTTTTTTTTTTTTTTCGTTTTTTTTTTGTTTTTTTTTTTTTTTGTATTGCGATTTTTTTTTTTTTGTGATGCACGAAGAAAAGGAAAACTCAGAAAAAAAAACTCAGAAAAAAAGGAAAACTCAATAACGAAGAAAAGGAAAACTCAGAAAAAAAACTCTAGATCCTGAGATAAATAAGAATTTACCTCACTTTGGCTCTGATACCAACTGACGCGGAACCCTATGGCACAAGCCTCAAACTCACACGCACAAGTAGATACGGAATCCAAAGATCTGATAAACTCACCTCCTATGGCACCCCAAACTTAGAGAAGCTGAAACACCAATGATCGAAGGATTTTAGATGAGAATCCGACAAACGCCACAACGAATAGTTGATAAGTTAGCCAAGATTCCTGGTGCAATTGATGAAAGCAAATCCTCACTCTCACTCAAATCAATACACGCCAAAGGCATGAAAGAAATTCTGAAAAGTTTGATTAAAAGCTCCCTCTTACAATTGTTTCTTATCCTTATATAGTAAGGAGAAAAACAAATAAAACCCTAAGACACTCTTCTTGGGCCTGACTTAAACACATAAGACCCAAGCCCAATCACACACTAAAATAACACATAAGTATTAAAATATAAGCCCACAACATGGCCCAACACTCTAAAACTTAAAAGATAAAATATGGCCAGAATACAAGCCCAAACAAAACTAAAATAAAACAAGTGTTTAAATAATAAAACTAGCAAGCCCATCATAACAAAGTTGAATCTTCACAAAAGCCTTGCTTGATCTTCACTTTAGGCTTTCCTTTATGTAGTTTTAGCCCATAGGTTTGATTAGACTCCCTCAGCCTATGATTGCAAGTGTTGCTCCAAATCTGTCCCATATGAGTTAAAGCACGCCCCAAATATATATGGATTATATGAATATGATTTTGAACTACTTCTAGATCCATTGGAATGATATAAGTTTGCTCCACACCATTGTTAGAAATTTGTCCTATTGGATCCGTATCAATCGGGATGGCTCCATATGAAGCTTTGTATGGGAGGAAGTGCAGATCACCTGTTTGCTGGGAAGAAGTTGGAGAAAAGGCCTTGGCAGGGCCTGAGCTAGTAGAGATTACCAGCAGGGTAGTACCCATAATCGAAGAAAGAATCAAGACTGCTGCAAGCAGACAGAAGAGTTATGCAGACATCCGCATAAGACAGGTAGAGTTTCAGGAGGGGGATCTGGTATTGCTCAAGATGTCTCCAATGAAAGGAGTGGTTCGCTTCGAAAAGAAAGGTAAACTGGCTCCACGATACATCGGACCCTTTGAAGTCTTGCAAAAGATTGAGAATGTGTCGTACAAGCTGGATTTACCTGCTTCAATGGAAAGAATCCATCCGGTTTTCCATGTTTCCATGTTGAGAAAGTTCGTGTCAGATCCGGGCAAGGTTCTTAGTGAGCCTGATGTGGAGATCCAAGAGGATCTCACCTATGTTGAACAGCCAGTACGGATCATAGACACCCAGATCAGAAAGCTAAGAAACAAGGAAATCCCGATGGTGAAAGTCCTGTGGAACCACCACAATTTGGAAGAATGCACTTGGGAGACACGGGAGTCCATGCTCCAGCAATACCCTTATCTTTTCTAAGGTTAGTTCCTTATATGTTTCATGCGTTTTGTATGTATGTTATGTGTATGCCATGCTATGTGCTAGTTGAGGAACATTCGGGGATGAATGTTCTTAAGGGGGGAAGAATGTAATACCCGGCTAGACTCCCGTATCGGAATTCCTACCGTCCGGTGGAATCTCGGATGTCGGAAGCCCCTAGTAGGGTAGAAACATGTTTTCATAAAATGTTTTAATGTTTTTCATGATTTTAAGTGAAAAGGAAATGAGTTTTTGCATGAAAACAACTTTGGAGGAAAACCCAGGTTCGGCCGCCGAACCTCAAGTTCGACCGCCGAACATGCAGGCATTTCGGGTGTGCCTTAGGCCCCCGAAGGCATAATTGAGGGAAGTCCAGGTTCGGCCGCCGAATCTCAAGTTCGGCCGCCGAACATGGCATGCATGCGGAGGCACGTTCGGCCCCCGAACGTGGCCTGGCCAGCCACTATAAAAGGGTCCCTTAGCCGAAAACGGGCGAGTTTTCTCCCCATTGTCGGCCAAGGTGAGCTCTCCGCTGTCCCTCACCAATCTTTGAGTTCTTCCTTCAAATCTTTCATGATTTTCACAAATTTTCATCTTGTTTTGAAGATTTTCAAGTTTTAAGCAAGTTTTAGAGCTTTGAGGTTCAAGAACTCAAATCTCTCCCATCTCCGAGTTTAGGTCGTCTCTCTCTCGATCTTCAAGAGGTAAGAGCCGATCTTAAGCTCATTGCATGTTTTAAGTAAGTTTTATGTAAGATCTATGAGGTTGAATGCATGTTTAGCTTATGGTTAGGTTTATGAGCTTATGTTGTGATTTTGAGCAATGTGTTGTTGTTGTGTGTTGTAGTTGGGGTTTAAGATAGTTTGAAGCCCCTAGGAGCCAATGTATGTTTATTTGCATGATTTGAATGAGTTATATGCATGTTGGAATGAGAAGGAGAGGTTTTTGGGCAAAGGGAACCAAGTTTCTGCCCTCTGGCAGAAACCAGGTTCGGCAGCCGAAGGACTTTCGGCCGCCGAACCTGCCTGGGAGGCAGGCCTTTCGGCTGCCGAAGTTGCCCCCGAAAGGAGACTTTCGTCTCTGTCTGGGACTTTCGGCCGTCGAAGGTGCCGCCGAACCTGCCTGACTTTCTGCTCTAGAGGGACTTTCGGCCTCCGAACCTGCCGCCGAAAGTGCCCTGTCCAGCCTTCCTTTGCATGTTCTTGCATGGATGTTTTTAGGTGTTTTAGAGGGTTTTGGGGGATTTTTTCAGAGTCATGTTATAGTATGTTGGTCCCTCATTTGAGTCCACCTGTGTAGGTTCGGACCCGAGGAACCGAGGACCTCAGCAGTGAGTCAGCTGCTTCAGTCAGTGTCAGAGCTAGCCAGAGGTGAGTAGAATAACTCCTTATGTTTCAAGTAAATAAATCAGTTTTGAGCATGTTCATGCATCACGGATGCCATGTGATATTTTAGGTTGTTTGCATTAGAAATCACGAATATGTTGCATTGCATAATATGTTGTTAATGTGGATGAATGTTGAATGATCCATTAGCCCTCATATGTTACGACATGATGATATGATATGGAAGTCCAGGTGTGGCCTGCACTACGCCCCTGGCACTATGTAAGAGAAAGACCGGGTGTGGCCTGCACTACGCCCCCGGCACCATTGGTTATGTATGTTATGTTATGTATAAGAGAAAGACCAGGTGTGGCCTGCACTACGCCCCTGGCATGATTGGATTATGTAGAGGGCTAAATGGTGACAAGTTCATCCTTGATATGATTAGTTGTGATGTGATGCATTTCATGATGGCATGTGTTTTAAATGCTTTATTATTCTGCTCACTGGGCTCTAGTAGCTCACCCCTCTCCCAAATTCTCCAGGTTTGCAGGTACAGGATAGACCAGGAGGTCAGCAAGAGTATTGAAGTCTTTTGTATGTAATAGATAGAATGTGGACATGATAAAATGTAAAGTTATGAATAGTTATGTAATGTAAAGATATTGAGGATTAGAGGTTGTGCTTGACCCATATGTAATGTATCCCTTTTAATGCATGATCCTAGATCTTTTATGATGTTTATGTAAACCAACTCAACACATGTTGTATTTGCCCATTGGGGCATTGATGAGATCCCTCAGAGGGGGTCAATGTTTATGATTATGTCTATGTTCAGTGCATGCACAGGTTGAGTTTGGTGTTTGAATGAAAGAAAAGTTTTAATTTTTATGTATGTTGTTGATTATGTATGGGATTAAACAGGTTTACAGGTTGCATGTCAGGCTTGCTACGGGTCATGGCGGCCTTAAGTCGACCTGGATCCTAGCGTCAGTAGCGGTCCGATTTTCGGGTCGTTACAGCTCAGGGAGGTGCCAATTTAACCCATTTGCTGTTGGAGATTTTGGAAAGAATTTGCCAATGACTTCACCATCTCCTCAAGTTGCATTTTGGACCTTTGAGGTGCTATTTGGGCTGGGTTTCTTTGGTAATATTGATAATTGTTTGCCCTAGCATAGTTGAAGTTAGGATGGTCTCTCCAACAGGGATTGTAGGTGTTGGAATATGGATCATATCTTTGCTGGTTATTGAATCCTCTAAGTGCATTTACTTGTTAGTCATCCTCTTGAAGTGTAGGACATTGATCAGTTGGATGTCCCACTTGTGCACATACCCCACATGGCCTAATCTGCTGAAGTTGTTGAGCTTGTTGGGATTGACCTATAACAAGACTTCTCACACTAGAGGTTAGTTTAGAAAGTTGAGAAGTGAGAGCAGATGTAATTATCTTGTTAACTCTACTTGGCAGTTGCCTTTCATCTCCATATTGTCTAGATGCGGCTGCAAGTGTTGAAATCAGATCTCTAATTGCTTAAGGTGTTTTATCTTCAATTGAACCTCCACATGCTACATCAATGAATTTTCTTTCGGATGGTAGCAAACCACCATAGAAGTATTCTATGAGTGATTTATCTGAGATGTCATGTTGTGGACAGCTTATGCATAGTCTCTTGAATCTTTTCCAATAGTCATACAAATTGATAGAACATATTTTAGTCCTTTTTATCTTAATATTATTGATAATTATTTACATGATTTCTGCTTAATTTAGTGCTTTTGATATTATTTTGCAGAAAATGGTGTAAAAGGACATTTTGAAAAAAAATCCCCCTAAAACTGCCTTATTTGGAGCAAAAGGGAGCAAGTCTGCCAAGTTGAAATCAAGTCAAGCTAAATAAGGAAAGTTCTAGATAATGAAAGTGGCAAAGAAGGAAAGAGCATTCAACCAAAGCAATTTGAAATTCAAATTTCAAATCTCCAAGTCACCTTTTCCTTATTCAAGAAGCCAAATCTCAAGTTGCCATAATTAAAGAGCCAAATAAGGAAAGTATTTTGAAATTCAAATCTCCAAGATTCATATTCAAATTTTGAATTTCAAAAATCCAGCTTGCTAAGGAAGCCAAATCTTGAAGATCACATACTTGCCAACTCATGCTTTGCACATTCAAAACTCACATGTACAAGGAAAGGCTCCACCTTCCTTATTTGTGCATGGACAGCAACTTCATACTTGGGCAGCCCTTTGGAAGCACTTGGGCAGCTTCTTGAAGAGATATGGGCAGCCAAGGGATACTTGACCAGCCTCTAAGTGAACGGCAGCCCCATTCCTCACAATTGAAGACCCAAAGCACGCTCCCACTTCACACGTTCACATGCGGCATGGGGAACACAGCACATGGGCAGCAACTCCAGCACACGTGGCCAGCAATTTGAATGTAGGGCGCACTCCTCTGGTCCTATATAAAGACCCTTAAGTGGCCGACCAAAGGACACTCCATCTCTCGGCAATTTCTGCAAGGATTCGGCGCAAGGCAGAATTAAAGAATTCAATCTCTTCGGTTCATCTTTCTTTTTCCTTCCCTTTTATTTTTTGTTTTAATTCAGCCATGAGTGGCTGAATTCTTTAATTCTAGTTGAAGATTGGTTGAAACTAAGGTTGTTTTATGGGTTGTGAGATCTGAACATAAACTATTTGTCTTTGATTAGTTCAATATTCATACAATTGTGTGCTTGAATCTAAGATTGCTTTGTTGTTTTGATCAAATTGGCCACTTGATTCTTGATTGCAAAGTTAATTGATTGTTAATTGGGATATTTTTTAGTCCGTAATTGCTGAAAATATTCTGACCTAAGAACACTTGGTGTAAAAACTAAGGAATTGTATGATCTAGCAACATCTCATGCGTTTGAGTAGCTAGGGTTGGATCTCTCTCTTTCTTCATGCAATTGACAATTGTTTTGATGCCTAAGGCCCAAGGACGTTCCTTGGCAATTTGTTAATTAGTAATTGATTAGAGGACGTTCCCTAATTGATTTAATCATAAGGAGAGACATGGTGGTGAGAAGCGTCTTCCACCTCCATAACTAATCTATTGAACCAATTAAGAGAACAGAAGTTTCAATGATCAATCCAAGCAACTAAGGTGGATCCATATCTTCAACTAGACCTTTCTCATATTGATTTCCTATTTTATTTTAATTACTTACTGATTTAATTGCTTTCAATAGTTGTTAGTCAAATCAATCTCAAAACCCTCCATTTTTTACTTTATTGCACTTTACTTTTATTCTGCTTTCAGTGACTTGCTTTCAGTTGTGCTTCTAGTTGATTCTCTTGATCTTGTTGGAAAAAATAGATAAGTATTCAATTCTCTATGGATTCGATCCTATACCACTATCTGCAGTTGTAAAATTGTTGATAACCGGAAAGGTTATTTTTGACCGGCTTCGACAACCGCGAGTCAAAAATTGGCGCCGTTGCCGGGGAATTGATTTAACTTGTTTATTTTTCTTTCATGACCAGATCTGAACATAGGGACACTCTGCCTCACGATCCGGAGATTGAACGCACTCTCAGAAGACTAGGAAAGCAAGCGGTTCTGTAATACCCGGCTAGAATCCGGCATCGGGATTCCTGCTTTCCGGCGGAATCTAGGGTGTTGGATCTCTCTAGAAGGGGTAAAATGTGTTTTCTAAAATGTTTTTCACATGATTTCATGGTTTTAAATGGAAATGAATTGAGTTTTGAAGGGAAAAGACCAAGGAGGCGTTTGCCAGGTTCGGCCGCCGAAAGTGAAGTTCGGCCGCCGAACATGGAAAGGCTTCGGGAGCGCCTTTGGCCTCTGAAAGTCTTGTTTAAACAAGCCAAGGTTCGGCCGCCGAAAGTCAAGTTCGGCCGCCGAACATGCATGAGTTTAGGGGGCACGTTAGGCTGCCGAAGGTCTTCGACCAGGCCACCTATAAAGGGCCCTCAGATCGGAAATGGGCGAGTTTTCTCCCCATTCTCGAGCTCAGGTGAGTTTATGCCTTCCTTTGGTCGTTCTCGTGTTTTCTCTACCCATCTCTCAAGTTTTTCATGATTTTTACCCTTGTGTTTGAAGATTTAAAGCTTAAAAGGAGTTTTGGGAGCTTGGAGCTTTTGGAGCTTGGATTCTCCACACCTCCGAGTTAGGGGTCACACCACCCTCGATCTTCAAGAGGTAAGTGTAGATCCTTGCTTCCCTAGTGTTTTCATGAAGTTTTAAGTAAGTTTTAGAAAGTTTGATGGTTGAGTTTGGGTAGAAATGCATGTCTAAGGTTTATGTGGGTTTTATATCCAATGTATGTTATGTGATGTTTGTGTTGAGGAGTTTATGGTAGTTTATGCTCCTTTATGCTTGTGGGAGTGAGTATGCATGATTGGGAGAGAGTATGTAAGGATTTGGGGTGTTTTGAGTTTGGTTTTTGGCTTGGCAGAATCGGACCTGTCGTCCAGAGGGGACCAGGTTCGGCCGCCGAAAGGGGTTTCGGCCGCCGAACCTGCATGGGAGGCAGTCTTTAGGCTGCCGAATGTGCCCCCGAAGGAGGGACTTTCGTTTCTGTCCTTGGGTTTCGGCCGCCGAACCTGCCGCCGAACCTACCCGAGTTTCGTCTCTGGAAGGGACTTTCGGCCGCCGAAGGTGCCGCCGAAAGTGTCCTGTCCAGCCGTTTCTTGGGTGTTTTCCCTGCATGTTTAAGTGATGTTTAGAGGGGTTTTTGGGGAGTTGTTTATGAGTTGTTAGAATGTGTTTGGCACCTCATTCGAGTCCACCTGTGTAGGATCGGACCCGAGAGACCGAGGAGGCCATCAGTGTTAGCAGTTGCAGAGTCAGTCAGCGTCTGCCAGGAGGTGAGTAGAACTAAACTTAATCTTTTATGCACAAAAATCTAATGCCTAAAGCATGTTCATGCATCATGATTATGTATAGTAGGTTGATTGCACTAGTTCACGAATATGTTGCATTGCATTATTTCATGTTGATGCTGAGGTAGGGTGGACCGAGGCGACTTCAATAGCCCATATCTGTCACGAGTCTTGTCTTAGTCCTTTGAGAGCCGGACAAGTACATGTAGGAAAGTCCATGTGAGCTCTCTGTGGACCTGACACCATGTCATGTATGTTACAGGCCTTTGTGAGCTCCTATGGGGGAGCCGGGCACCGACAGAGGGATTTTTTATGTCATGTCCATCCTCTGAGAGGAAAGATGCATGCAAAAAGTCAGACTCTCAGAAACCAGGGTCCGTGGGGAATACATCTTGCATAAGCCCCGAGACGGACAAGATTATGTGATTTCTCTGTGTTATGACGCATTTCATGAAAGCATGAATAAGAAAAGAAAGAATAAGTTAAATGAATAATAATATACCTAAAAATGGAGGAATTAAAACAAATGTTTTTAGTTATAATGAACTGTTTTCTCTGTTTCTACTCACTGGGCTTTTTAGCTCACCCCTTTCCCCTAACCCCAGTGTTGCAGGTTTAAGTCAGAGTCCAGAGGCTGCAGGGTAAAGTCAAGGTTAAGATATGCATGTTGTAATAGTTTATGTTTATGTTACAGTTTAGTAGTTTTAGAAGTGGACATGTAATATAAGTCGATGTAATGTAAATTGAGATAATGTATGTAACTGATTGTAGAGTTAATGTTTATGGATTAGAGTGTGCTTGGCCCTATAGATTGGTTAATCCCTGTTAATGCATGGTTATGTTTATGTTATATGTTGAGTTGAGAACCAAACTTGAGGCATGTAATGTTACCCCATTGGAGTATATGATGAGGACTCCAGTGGAGGTTTTATGATTTTATGATGTATGTTTCATGTCAGGATACATGCACAGGTCAGGTTTGGGTTCAACAGATGTTCAGTTTTCATGTTTTTATGGTTAAGTTTTAATCATGTATGGGATTTGACCAGGTAATAGTATGTATGTTTGGCTTGCTACGGGTCCCGGCGGCCTTAAGCCGATCTGGATCCTAGCGCCGGTGGCGGTCCGGTTTCCGGGTCGTTACAGAGTGGTATCAGAGCTTTGGGCCTCGAGAGTACGGTGTGTTGCACATCGGAAAGAGGTTGGCTTAGAGGTCATAGAAGGGCAAGCACAATAAGAAAGATCAAGAGTAGAATCATGTCCACTAGGATAGGATGTTGAGTCCTGTCTTGATAATGATGTGATATGCCATGACGTTATGCTATGTATGTATGTATGATATGTATGTGTGGGTTCATGTGTTTTCATATGAACCGTATGATGTTAATGATTGATTGATTGCTTGTGTGTTGTTCTTCAGAGGAGCCAGAATGCGAGGTGCTCGTCGATCTGTGGAATCGACTGGAGTTCCATCTGAGAGGGAAGGTATGGATACCTTTCCCCCTACTCTGCCAAGAGCGCAGTCGTGGGGAGTCAGCAGATGGGGAACATCAAGGGACCCTGGAAGGTCTTTTGATGTAAGCAGAGAAGCAATGGCTCCAAGAAGGATGTCAGCTAGTATGAGAGAAGTAGAGTTGGATGTTCAGAGAAGGGATGTCAGTATGGGAGTCAGAGTACCTGAAGAAGGTATGGGAGATTCTCAGGAGGATGCTCAGACTCAGGATTCCAGAATCTCGGGTTCAGGAGGGATTGATCCCTCCACCCTGAGTACAGCCGCCACTAGAAGAGTGAAGTGGGGCAGAACCCTTAGGGGTAAGAAGAAGAAGTTTTGGCAGAATCTGAAGGCTAGTTTGGGTTTTGGTGGCTCAAGCTCTGGCTCAGGCAGTTTAAGATGCTTGAGGTGCGGAAGGCCGCACAAAGGAGTCTGCCGTTATGGGACAACAGCTTGTTACAGGTGCGGACAGGAGGGGCACATAGCACGTGAGTGTCCCACTGTGCCCAGGTTGGCTCAGTCTCAGCCAGTAGCTCCAGCCATGTTTCAGGTTAGTGGTCGAGGCAGAGGAAGAGGGTCAGTCCCTCATCTCTCAGGTTCCCGTGGAGAAGGTCCGTCAGCTTCAGCTCGGATCTTCACCCAAGCTCAGCAGGAGGCAGACACATCAAACATGGTGGTGTCAGGTACGCTCACTTTTGAATGTTCTGATGTGTATGTTTTGTGAACCCTAGTGTTTTTCTCTTTCTTTAGTTACTCTAGGAGCCGTCGAGAGGTTAAGTTGATAGCTTTTGGGCTAGAGTGTTCTCTTTGGTCAGTAGACTCTCGTGTGATTCATCTGTGGCAGAGTCAGTCTGCCGGTCCAGTTCTATGACAGTTGAGGGTGGATGCCTTCCACCCGACATTGAGGTCCTAGACTCGACTGTCTGGACGTCAGTTTAGGGTTGGATTGGGTTTCTACTTGTGGTGCTACCTTGGTCCGTAGAGACAAGGTAGTCAGGTTCAGAGGACAGGATGGGTCAAAGATTTTCTTCTGAGGGGACACAGTAGGGATGCCTAGAGGTTTGATGTCAGCCGGTAAGGTTCGTAGGGTACGTAGGAGGAATTGTCAGAGGGTTCTAGCTCTTGTTTGAGAGTTTAGCAGTCAGGTCGGGGAACCAGCCTCAGTGCCAGTCATTAGAGAGAGAATTCGTGGATGTATTCCCAGGCGAGTTGTCAGGATTACCATCTGTCAGGGAGTTAGAGTTTGGTTTAGGAGTGGTGTCTGGACGCAGAACCATTTCTACCCTTCCCTATAGGATGGCGCCTGCATAGAGAGAGGTAGCAGTAGAGTAGAGGCGAGACTTGGTAGACAAGGAGTTTTGTCCGACCTAGTACCTCACTCTGGATTGTTCCAGTATGGTTGTGGGAAACGAAGGATGAATCCTTGAGACTTCGTAACGACTGTAAGCAGTTGACTAAGGTCACTACCAAGAGCAGGTATTCCCATGCAAGATGGATGATCTATTGGGACAGCTAGTAGGAGCTGTTTGTTTTTCCAAGATAGATCTGAAATTCGGGTACTACCTGTGAGAGTTAGAGTTAGTTTTGGGTTAGTAGTGAGAAGAAGCCAGTTAGTTAAGATGAGAAGAGAAGAGAAGAGAAGGATCAGAGTAGCGCAGCAGAAGCTTGTGGAGTTCAGGAGAAGGTGAGGTATTGCTATAATATGTTTGAAAGGTCGGGAGTTCTTACTCCAGCGTTTGGTATCTCTCTTTGGAGAGAAGCTTTAGGATTCGCTTGCTTGCTTGTTTATGTATGATTGATGCTATGTTTCAGATGCCTGTTTGTTTGTTTTAACATTCGAGGACGAATGTTTTTGTAAGGGGGGTAGAATGTAATACCCGGCTAGAATCCGGCATCGGGATTCCTGCTTTCCGGCGGAATCTAGGGTGTTGGATCTCTCTAGAAGGGGTAAAATGTGTTTTCTAAAATGTTTTTCACATGATTTCATGGTTTTAAATGGAAATGAATTGAGTTTTGAAGGGAAAAGACCAAGGAGGCGTTTGCCAGGTGCGGCCGCCGAAAGTGAAGTTCGGCCGCCGAACATGGAAAGGCTTCGGGAGCGCCTTTGGCCTCCGAAAGTCTTGTTTAAACAAGCCAAGGTTCGGCCGCCGAAAGTCAAGTTCGGCCGCCGAACATGCATGAGTTTAGGGGGCACGTTAGGCTGCCGAAGGTCTTCGACCAGGCCACCTATAAAGGGCCCTGAGATCGGAAATGGGCGAGTTTTCTCCCCATTCTCGAGCTCAGGTGAGTTTATGCCTTCCTTTGGTCGTTCTCGTGTTTTCTCTACCCATCTCTCAAGTTTTTCATGATTTTTACCCTTGTGTTTGAAGATTTAAAGCTTAAAAGGAGTTTTGGGAGCTTGGAGCTTTTGGAGCTTGGATTCTCCACACCTCCGAGTTAGGGGTCACACCACCCTCGATCTTCAAGAGGTAAGTGTAGATCCTTGCTTCCCTAGTGTTTTCATGAAGTTTTAAGTAAGTTTTAGAAAGTTTGATGGTTGAGTTTGGGTAGAAATGCATGTCTAAGGTTTATGTGGGTTTTATACCCAATGTATGTTATGTGATGTTTGTGTTGAGGAGTTTATGGTAGTTTATGCTCCTTTATGCTTGTGGGAGTGAGTATGCATGATTGGGAGAGAGTATGTAAGGATTTGGGGTGTTTTGAGTTTGGTTTTTGGCTTGGCAGAATCGGACCTGTCGTCCAGAGGGGACCAGGTTCGGCCGCCGAAAGGGGTTTCGGCCGCCGAACCTGCATGGGAGGCAGTCTTTAGGCTGCCGAATGTGCCCCCGAAGGAGGGACTTTCGTTTCTGTCCTTGGGTTTCGGCCGCCGAATCTGCCGCCGAACCTACCCGAGTTTCGTCTCTGGAAGGGACTTTCGGCCGCCGAAGGTGCCGCCGAAAGTGTCCTGTCCAGCCGTTTCTTGGGTGTTTTCCCTGCATGTTTAAGTGATGTTTAGAGGGGTTTTTGGGGAGTTGTTTATGAGTTGTTAGAATGTGTTTGGCACCTCATTCGAGTCCACCTGTGTAGGATCGGACCCGAGAGACCGAGGAGGCCATCAGTGTTAGCAGTTGCAGAGTCAGTCAGCGTCTGCCAGGAGGTGAGTAGAACTAAACTTAATCTTTTATGCACAAAAATCTAATGCCTAAAGCATGTTCATGCATCATGATTATGTATAGTAGGTTGATTGCACTAGTTCACGAATATGTTGCATTGCATTATTTCATATTGATGCTGAGGTAGGGTGGACCGAGGCGACTTCAATAGCCCATATCTGTCACGAGTCTTGTCTTAGTCCTTTGAGAGCCGGACAAGTACATGTAGGAAAGTCCATGTGAGCTCTCTGTGGACCTGACACCATGTCATGTATGTTACAGGCCTTTGTGAGCTCCTATGGGGGAGCCGGGCACCGACAGAGGGATTTTTGATGTCATGTCCATCCTCTGAGAGGAAAGATGCATGCAAAAAGTCAGACTCTCAGAAACCAGGGTCCGTGGGGAATACATCTTGCATAAGCCCCGAGACGGACAAGATTATGTGATTTCTCTGTGTTATGACGCATTTCATGAAAGCATGAATAAGAAAAGAAAGAATAAGTTAAATGAATAATAATATACCTAAAAATGGAGGAATTAAAACAAATGTTTTTAGTTATAATGAACTGTTTTCTCTGTTTCTACTCACTGGGCTTTTTAGCTCACCCCTTTCCCCTAACCCCAGTGTTGCAGGTTTAAGTCAGAGTCCAGAGGCTGCAGGGTAAAGTCAAGGTTAAGATATGCATGTTGTAATAGTTTATGTTTATGTTACAGTTTAGTAGTTTTAGAAGTGGACATGTAATATAAGTCGATGTAATGTAAATTGAGATAATGTATGTAACTGATTGTAGAGTTAATGTTTATGGATTAGAGTGTGCTTGGCCCTATAGATTGGTTAATCCCTGTTAATGCATGGTTATGTTTATGTTATATGTTGAGTTGAGAACCAAACATGAGGCATGTAATGTTACCCCATTGGAGTATATGATGAGGACTCCAGTGGAGGTTTTATGATTTTATGATGTATGTTTCATGTCAGGATACATGCACAGGTCAGGTTTGGGTTCAACAGATGTTCAGTTTTCATGTTTTTATGGTTAAGTTTTAATCATGTATGGGATTTGACCAGGTAATAGTATGTATGTTTGGCTTGCTACGGGTCCCGGCGGCCTTAAGCCGATCTGGATCCTAGCGCCGGTGGCGGTCCGGTTTCCGGGTCGTTACAGGTTCCATCTGAAGAAGCGTCTGAAGGCTACCTTTGTGCAGCCGGACATTCTGCCACACATTCGGCCGCCGAACCTCCTCAACCTTCGGCCGCCGAACCTTCCCTTCTGCAGCAACCAAACTTTGCACCAATGGCTGAACCTATTGCACAACATGCTGCCCCTAATGGACATGCTGTCCAATACGAAATAATTCAAGAAAATCCAGCCATGAGAGCTCCAATACAAAGAGAAAGAACCATGAGAGAATTGGTAACACCTGTAGGTGATCAAGCACCATTGTGCATCACCTATCCACCTCTGACAGTTCCCTTTGAACTGAAAACAAGTTTGATTCATCTTCTCCCTAAATTTAGAGGTTTGCAAAATGAAAATCCACACAAGCACTTGAAAGAGTTCAATATTTTTTGTTCATCTATGAGACCTCAAGGTACTTTTGAAGTTCATGTTAAGTTAAGAGCTTTTCCTTTTTAATTAGATGACTATGCTAAGGATTGGTTTTTTTATTTGCCACCTGGATCTATAACTTTTTGGGATGATATGGTCCAAACCTTTTTGAATAAATACTTCCCAACATCTAAGTCAATTGGCGTAATAAGAGAAATCACTAGCATAAGACAGAAACCAACTGAGGATTTAAATGATTACTGGGAAAGGTTTGAAAGACTATGTACAGGTTGTCCACAACATAATATGTCAGACAGGTCCCTCATACAGTTCTTCTATGGAGGATTGCTCTCATCAAAAAGGAGATTCATAGATGTAGCTTATGGAGGATCCATTGCAGACAAGACACCTAGGGAGATGCGAGAGTTGATTTCTACACTTGCAGCCTCATCTAGGCAATATGGAGAAGAAAAGCAATTGCAGAGAGGAGTCAATGAGGTAAGTTCACCTACTATTTCTGAACTGACAGCTGTTATGAAAGATTTTGCCATAGGACTGGTTCAATAGATTCAAGCAGCCCAGCCAAGCAGCCCAGCCACCTAGGCCATGTGGTATTTGTGTATATGTAGGACACCCAACTGATCAATGTCCTACACTGCAAGAAGACAACCAGCAAGTTAATGCCATTGGTGGGTACAACAACCAGCCTAGACATGATCCATATTCAAACACATACAATCTAGGTTGGAGAGACCACCCCAATTTCAGCTACGGAAGGGCCAACAATAATCAGAACTATCAAAGGAACCAAGCCCAACCAACACCTTGAAAAGATGATGGAGTCCATGGCAAGTGCTATACAAAGCCTCAATCAGCGTGTAGATCTGATGGCCACATCCGGAAGCAATTTTGAAACCCAAGGTAAACTCCCTTCTCAAACAGAAACTAATTCCAGACAGAATGTCAGTGCTATTACTTTGAGAAATGGAAAAGAGCTTCAAAATGCAAGATATGAGGAAGAAAAGCAAATAGCACCAAAGCCTACGCCATCTGAAACCTTCCCTGCGCATTCTGAAACACCTGAAGCCCCTCCAGCGCAACCTGAAGCACCACCTGCGCAGAAGATTGATCAAAAGGTACGTTTTCAGATTCCACCTCCTTTTCCCAAGAGGTTTGAAAGAACACAAAAAGAAAAGGAAGAAAAGGAGATTCTTAAGACTTTCATAAAGGAGAAAATCAACATACCTCTGCTAGATGTCGTTAAGCAAATTCCCAGGTACACAAAATTTCTGAAAGAGTTGTGTACCAATAGAAGAAAGCTTGCTGAGAGAGAGAAAGTAAGTGTAGGTGAGGTTGTCACTGCTGTTATTAAAAGAGAGCTCCCTACTAAGTGCAAGGACAAAGGTATGTTTGCAATTTCTTATAAGATAGGAAATGTTGGAATCAAAAAAGCCATGTGTGATCTTGGTGCATCTATAAATGTCATGCCCCTTTCCATCTATAAATCTCTGAATGCATGTGCACTGAAAGACACAAGAGTTGTGATCCAATTAGCTGATAGATCTGTGGTATATCCCATAGGTGTTCTAGAAGATGTGTTAGTTCAAGTAGGTGAACTTGTCTTTCCTGCTAATTTTTATGTGATTGATACTAAGGAAGATAGTTGTAATGCTAGTTCTGATATCCTTCTTGGACGTCCTTTCTTGAGTACTGCTAGAACTAAGATTGATGTGCATGATGGTATGATGCCATGAACTAAGATTGATCTCACTATGGAGTTTGAAGGGGAAGTGATTAAGTTTAATGTCTATGATGCCATGAAATATCCACATGATATGTCCCCTGTCTATGGTCTTGATATTATTGACTGCTTGAGCCAGGAAATATTTGATGAGAATCAAGCTTATGTTCTGAATGATGATCTTTGCAGGACTGAGAGTCAGAAAGAACCAAAACTGAAAGAGACAGTCTGTAGTGTCCAACAGGTAAATCGCAAGCAAGCGCAGGATGAAGAAAACTCTGTTGCACCCCTACAGGAAAGCCTTGCGCAGACTGAAGCCACTGCTTTTCGGCCGCCGAATTCAACTGCCTTTCAGACGCCGAATCACTCACCACAGATCTCAGCGCAGACTGAAACCACCTTTCGGCCGCCGAACTCAGCCATCCTTCGGCTGCTGAATCCTTCACCTTAGCTTCTGCCGCTGAACTCTATTTCCTTTCGGCCGCCGAACCTTGCTCCACAGCCTCCAATGCAAGCAAGCTCTTCCAGCCCGCCTTTGCAGTCAAGTCAGAAAGCACCAGAATCAGATCTAAAGCCTCTCCCAGACCATCTGAAATACATGTACCTAGGAGCTGACAAGACACTACCAGTAATAGTGTCTAATGAATTGAGCCAACATGAAGAAGCAAGCCTCTTGAAAGTACTACAGAAGCATAAAGGAGCCATAGGGTGGACCATAGATGACATAAAAGGTATTTCTCCTTCCACATGCACACATAGAATACACATGGAGGATGAATGCAAGCCAGTCAGAGATGCTCAAAGAAGACTGAATCCACCTATGATGGAAGTGGTGAAAAAGGAGATAGTCAAGCTCCTAGACGCAGGTATTATCTATCCTATCTCTGATAGCAAATGGGTAAGTCCTATGCATGTAGTTCCAAAAAAAACTGGAATTACCATTGTTCCAAATGCTGAGGGAGAACTTGTTCCCACAAGAGTTCAGAATGGATGGAGAGTGTACATGGACTATAGGAAGCTCAATGCTGCAACAAGGAAAGACCACTTCCCACTACCTTTCATTGATCAGATGCTAGAAAGGCTTGCAGGTAAGTCCCATTATTGTTGTCTTGATGGTTATTCAGGTTTTTATCAGATTCTAGTTGCGCCAGAGGACTAAGAGAAGACCACCTTCACTTGCCCTTTTGGCACTTTTGCTTTTAGAAGAATGCCATTTGGACTATGCAATGCACCTGCCACCTTTCAGCGATGCATGATGAGCATATTCTCTGACTATGTGGGTAAGACAATTGAAGTATTCATGGATGATTTCACAGTACATGGTAACTCTTTTGAGGAATGCCTTGCTAATTTGAAAAAAAATCCTACAGAGATGCCTTGAATCTAATCTTGTACTTAATTATGGAAAATGTCATATTTTATGGTTAATCAAGGTATGGTTTTAGGTCATGTTGTTTCAGCTAAGGGCATTGAGGTGGACAAAGCTAAGGTGGATACCATTAAAAACCTGCCTTACCCCACTAATGTTAGAGAAATTCGGTCATTCCTTGCCATGCAGGGTTCTATAGAAGATTCATCAAAGATTTCTCCCAAATTACATTT
The DNA here is from genome assembly GCF_001659605.2 of Manihot esculenta. Classification (NCBI taxonomy): domain Eukaryota; kingdom Viridiplantae; phylum Streptophyta; class Magnoliopsida; order Malpighiales; family Euphorbiaceae; genus Manihot; species Manihot esculenta. The sequence goes on along the minus strand of NC_035177.2, from coordinate 18,592,636 downwards.
CCATTATGCAAATTGCTCCAACAGGATGTAACATTTGATTTTGATGCAGATTGCAAAAAGGCATTTGATTTGATTAAAGAATTGCTTGTGACTGCCCCAATTATTCAGGCACCTGACTAGAACTTGCCCTTTGAAATCATGTGTGATGCAAGCAACTATGCAGTGGGAGCAGTCTTGGGGCAACGTGTGGGAAACTCACCCCACGTCATTCACTATGCCTCTCGCACACTGGATGCTACACAAAGCAACTACACAGCAACAGAAAAGGAGCTCTTAGTTGTTGTGTTTGCTTTGGAGAAATTCAGACCATATCTCTTGGGAACTAAAGTCATTGTCTATTCTGACCATGCAGCTTTGCGATATCTGATCAAGAAAAAGGAAGCCAAACCAAGACTCATTAGGTGGATTCTTCTCCTACAAGAATTTGATCTGGAGATAAGAGACAAGAAAGGGAAAGAAAATCTTATAGCTGACCACCTCAGCCGGCTTCCATCTAGCTCTACACCTTGTCCAATCAAAGAAGAGTTCCTAGACGAACATCTGTTTGTCACTCATTCAGCCTAAGTAAAACATGACATGCACCACACCCTAGGGGAGTACTCAGTTTCCTTTGTTCTTTTATGTTTCTTACACATTGAGGACAATACATGATTTAGGTGTGGGGGTGCATATCTCTCTTCTTCTCCCCTTCTTCTTCTTTTCTTCTTCAATTCTGCTTCTCCCCTTCTTCTTCTTTTCTTTTTCAGTTCTGTGAAATTTTTTTTCTTTCAGAATTTGCGTTTTTGCTTTCAGTTTTTCCTTTAGTTTATTTTCAATCATGCTTTCAATAACATACACACAACCTTCTTCTTCTTCTTTTTGTTTTGCTCTACTCAAACTGATGAACTATGTTGGATGAGTTTTTCTTTCTATGACCCCATTGATGTGATGACTCTTTAAACTTATGTTGAATCAATTGCAGTGAGTTATATTCAGGTTTGAGAATTGCCTTTTGAATTGAATCTTTGAGTTTGCCATGGTGAAAAATATATTGATGACCCTCATTAGAGAGAATAAATTAAAATTTGTGTGAATGAACTTAATGTGACTTGTTTTAGCAATTGGTTTTGATTTGCCCAAATCATTGAGAGAAAGAAAATTCAGCAAAGGCAAAGACCTCAAAAGCACAAATAAAAAATTGTTCCAATGGTCAAAAGACTAAGAACAGAGCTAGTAGCCACTTGGAAAGGTGACCAACTGAGTAACTGGGGGTGGGTATCACAAATATGTACCTTCACGTCAAAACGTTGGTGACTTTTTCAAGCAAAATCTAAGTGCAAAAGTCTGAATAAAGTACTTCAAGGTAAGGGCAAGTCACTCTGAAAGCTAGAAAAAGTCTTAACAAAAATGTGCATGTATGGTCTCTCTTGAGGAAAACAAATCCTAGCCATGGTAAGCAAAGGGAAACAAGGAAAGAAGGTAAGTAATCTTCATGCATATATACTTCACTTCAATGATTCAAAATAGGTGTCTTGAGTAAGAGTTTAATTGGAAATAAGGATCAAGTAGCAAAGAAAGCTTGTTTAACTATGTTTATTTGCTTGAGGACAAGCAAAAGGTTACGTGTGGGGGTATTTGATAGAACATATTTTAGTCCTTTTTATCTTGATATTCTTGATAATTATTTACATGATTTCTGCTTAATTTAGTGCTTTTGATATTATTTTGCAGAAAATGGTGTAAAAGGACATTTTGGAGAAAATCCCCCTAAAACTGCCTTATTTAGAGCAAAAGGGAGCAAGCCTGCCAAGATGAAATCAAGTCAAGCTAAATAAGGAAAGTTCTAAATAAGGAAAGTGGCAAAGAAGGAAAGAGCATTCAACCAAAGCAATTTGAAATTCAAATTTCAAATCTCCAAGTCACCTTTTCCTTATTCAAGAAGCCAAATCTCAAGTTGCCATAATTAAAGAGCCAAATAAGGAAAGTATTTTGAAATTCAAATCTCTAAGATTCATATTCAAATTTTGAATTTCAAAAATCCAGCTTGCTAAGGAAGCCAAATCTTGAAGATCACATGCTTGCCAACTCATGCTTTGCACATTCAAAACTCACATGTGCAAGGAAAGGCTCCACCTTCCTTATTTGTGCATGGGCAGCAACTTGATACTTGGGCAGCCCTTTGGAAGCACTTGGGCAGCTTCTTGAAGAGATATGGGCAGCCAAGGGACACTTGACCAGCCTCTAAGTGAACGGCAGCCCCATTCCTCACAATTGAAGACCCAAAGCATGCTCCCACTTCACACGTTCACATGCGGCATGGGGAACACAACACATGGGCAGCAACTCCAGCACACGTGGCCAGCAATTTGAATGTAGGGCGCACTCCTCTGGTCCTATATAAAGACCCTTAAGTGGCCAACCAAAGGACACTCCATCTCTCGGCAATTTCTGCAAGGATTCGGCGCAAGGCAGAATTGAAGAATTCAATCTCTTCGGTTCATCTTTCTTTTTCCTTCCCTTTTATTTTCTGTTTTAATTCAGCCATGAGTGGCTGAATTCTTTAATTCTAGTTGAATATTGGTTGAAACTAAGGTTGTTTTATGGGTTGTGAGATCTGAACATAAACTATTTATCTTTGATTAGTTCAATATTCATACAATTGTGTGCTTGAATCTAAGATTGCTTTGTTGTTTTGATCAAATTGGCCACTTGATTCTTGATTGTAAAGTTAATTGATTGTTAGTTGGGATATTTTTTAGTCCGTAATTGCTTGAAATATTCTAACCTAAGAACACTTAGTGTAAAAACTAAGGAATTATATGATCTAGTAACATCTCATGCGTTTGAGTAGCTAGGTTGGATCTCTCTCTTTCTTCATGCAATTGACAATTGTTTTGATGCCTAAGGTCCAAGGACGTTCCTTGGCAATTTGTTAATTAGTAATTGATTAGAGAACATTCCCTAATTGATTTAATCATAAGGAGAGACATGGTGGTGAGAAGCGTCTTCCACCTCCATAACTAATCTATTGAACCAATTAAGAGAACATAAGTTTCAATGATCAATCCAAGCCACCAAGGTGGATCCATATCTTCAACTAGACCTTTCTCATATTGATTTCCTATTTTATTTTAATTACTTGCTGATTTAATTGCTTTCAATAGTTGTTAGTCAAGTCAATCTCAAAACCCCCCCTTTTTTACTTTATTGCACTTTACTTTTATTCTGCTTTCAGTCACTTGCTTTCAGTTATGCTGTAATACCCGGCTAGATCCTAGCATCGGAATCCCGACTTTCCAGCGAAATCTCCTTCGGAATCTGGAATTCAAAGATGCCGGAGCCTTCTAGAAGGGTAAAATGTGTTTTCTAAAATGTTTTCACATGATTTTATGGTTTTAATGCAAAATAAATTGAATTTTGAAAAGAAAAGACCAAGGATAGCATTTCCAGGTTCGGCCACCGAACCTCAAGTTCGGCCGCCGAACATGGGATAGTTTAGGGGCACGTTAGGCTGCCGAATGTGGTGGAGCTGCGGAGACAGCTTAGGCCGCCGAAGGTGGTTGACCGGCCACCTATAAAAGGCCCTCAGACCGAAAATGGGCGACTTTTCTCCCCATTCTCGAGCTAGGGTGAGTTCATGTCCTCCTTTGGTTGATTTCATGTTCTTTCTTCAAATCTTTCAAGTTTTAACAAGTTTTAGTTTGGGTTTTGAAGTTTTGAGCTTAAGATCAAGTTTTGGACCTTGGAGACCCAAGGAGCTAGATTTCTCCCATCTCCAAGTTATGGATCGCACCAACCCTCGATCTTCAAGAGGTAAGTGTAGATCCACACCCTTTTCTTTGTTTTAAGTAAGTTGTAAGGAGATTTGATGCTTGTGTGTGGGTAGATGTGCATGTTAAGGTTTATGTGGGTTTTATGCCTAATGTATGTTTATGTGATGTTTGTGTTGGGGTTTAAGCTAGTTTATGCCCTATATGCATGAGGGAGTTTGTATGCATGTTTGGGAGAGAGCATGTTTGGGAGAGAGCATGTGAGGTTTTGGGTTGTGTTGGAAGATTTGGAGGCTGTTTGTGCATGAGGAGGCTAAGTTCTGCCATTCTGGAAGAACTCAGGTTCGGCAGCCGAAGGGACTTTCGGCCGCGGAACCTGCCTGTGGAGGCAAGTTTTTGGCTGCCGAACCCTGCCCCTGAAAGTTGGACTTTCGGCTCTGGAGGGGAGTTTCGGCCGCCGAAGGTGCCGCCGAACATGCATGAGTTTCGTCTCTGGAAGGGACTTTCGGCCGCCGAAGGTGCCGCCGAAAGTGGCTGAGTTTCGGCTCTGGAGGGACTTTCGGCCGCCAAACCTACCGCCGAAAGTGCCCTGTCCAGCCTTCCTTTGCATGATTTCTATGATTGTTTTAAGATGCTTTAGGGAGTTTTTGGGGAGTTGTTTAGAGTTTTATTAGAGTGTGTTTGGTCCCTCATTTGAGTCCACCTGTGTAGGATCGGACCCGAGGAACGTAGGAGGCCAACAGTGTTAGCTGTTGCAGAGTTAGTCCGGCGTCTGCCAGAGGTGAGTAGAGCTAACTCAAATGTTTTAAGCATGTTCACGCATCATGAATACCATGATAATAGGTTGATTGCATTAGATTTCACGAAGATCATGCATTGCATATTATGTTGTTGATGTGGATGGACCAAGGCGACCCCAATAGCCCTAGATATGTTATGTTACAGAAGTCCTGAGGAGCCCCACCGAGGGCCGGCCACTAATGAAGTCCTGAGGAGCCCCTTCGAGGGCCGGGCACCATGATATGTTACAGAAGTCCTGAGGAGCTCCTTCGAGGGCCGGGCACAGACAGAGAGAGTTTTGGAGGTCATGTCCATCCGTGATGTGAAATATTTGTGATGTGACGCATTCCATGAAAGCATATTTTATTCTAATGTTTATTGTTCTGCTCACTGGGCTTTTTAGCTCACCCTTCCCCTAACCCCCAGGTTTGCAGGTCTGAGGTAGTGCGGGAAGTCGGCAAAGGTTAAGGTTATGTTTATGTAATAGATTAGCATGTTAGCGTGGACATGTAATGTAAATTGATATAATGTATTGTAAGATAATGTAATGTAATGACTTGAGGATTAGTTATGTGCTTGGCCCTAAGGTCTGGTTAATCCCTTTTTGTACATGATGTATGTTATGTTTTATTGTTGAGATGTGAACCAGGCTTGATGTATGTAATGTTGACCCAGCTAGAGCATTTGATGAGGGCTCTAGCATGGGGGTTTATATGTTTACAGTTATGTAGCATACAGATGAAGCTTGGTATATGAAAGGTTTTAAAGTTTTTATGTTTATGTTTGATCATGTTTGGGATTTTACCAGGTAATAGGATGTATGTTAGGCTTGCTACGGGTCCCGGCGACCTTAAGTCGATCTGGATCCTAGCGCCGGTAGCGGTCCGGTTTTTGGATCGTTACAGAGTGGTATCAGAGCCCTAGGTTCACATGGTCGGACCTAGAGTGCGTTGGGCTCATAGATGTCATAGAAGGGCAAGCACAATAGGCAAAATCATGTCCACTAGGATAGGATGTAGAGTCCTGTCTTGATTGATGATGTGAAGTGCCATGATTTTATGCATATGCATTAATGTTATGCTATGTATGTGATGCAGGTTCATGTGTTTCCACATGAACCGTATGATGCTAATGTTTGTATGATTGTGTGTTGTTCTTCAGAGGAACTAGGATGCGAGGCACTCGTCGATCTGTGGAATCGACTGGAGTTCCGTCTAAGAGGGAAGGTATGGACACCTTTCCCCCTGCTCTGCCAAGAGCGCAGTCGTGTAGAGTCGGCAGATGGGGAACATCATGGGACCCTGGAAGGTCTTTTGATGTGAGCAGAGAAGGAATGGATCTAAGGAGAATGTCTGTAGTTCAAAATCATATTCATATAATCCATATATATTTGGGGCGTGCTTTAATTCATATGGGACAGATTTGGTGCAACACTTGCAATCATAGGCTGAGGGAGTCTAATCAAACCTATGAGCTAAAACTACATAAAGGAAAGCCTAAAGTGAAGATCAAGCAAGGCTTTTGTGAAGATTCAACTTTGTTATGATGGGCTTGCTAGTTTTATTATTTAAACACTTGTTTTATTTTAGTTTTGTTTGGGCTTGTATTTTGGCCATATTTTATCTTTTAAGTTTTAGAGTGTTGGGCCATGTTGTGGGCTTATATTTTAATACCTATGTGTTATTTTAGTGTATGATTAGGCTTGGGTCTTATGTGTTTAAGTCAGGCCCAAGAAGAGTGTCTTAGGGTTTTATTTGTTTTTCTCCTTACTATATAAGGATAAGAAACAATTGTAAGAGGCAGCTTTTAATCAAACTTTTCAGAATTTCTTTCATGCCTTTGGCGTGTATTGCTTTGAGTGAGAGTGAGGATTTGCTTTCATCAATTGCACCAGGAATCTTGGCTAACTTATCAACTATTCGTTGTGGCGTTTGTCGGATTCTCATCTAAATCCTTCGATCATTGGTGTTTCAGCTTCTCTAAGTTTGGGGTGCCATAGGAGGTGGGTTTATCAGATCTTTGGATTCCGTATCTACTTGTGCGTGTGGGTTTGAGGCTTGTGCCATAGGGTTCCGCATCAGCAGTCGTGTAGAGTCGGCAGATGGGGAACATCAAGGGACCCTGGAAGGTCTTTTGATGTGAGCAGAGAAGGAATGGATCTAAGGAGAATGTCTGCAGATGCGAGAGAAGTAGAGATGGATGTTCAAAGGATTTGAACAAGGAAATAAAGATCTGCGATTTGAAATTCAAATAATCTTCTGATTGAGCTTTCCTTGTTTGATTTTGCCTCTGCACTTCCCTCATTTAAAGGCTTTCCTTTTCTGAAAACTTGCCTTATTTGAAAACCTTCCTTTTTTGGCACATGTTCTAAATAAGGCAGGAAAGATTCTGCAGTTCGAATTTCGGACAGTTTGCTGACTGTGCTTTTTGACACTTTCCTTATTTTGCACTTTCCATATATGAAAACTTTCCTTATTTAGAACTTTCCATATATGAAAACTTTCCTTTTTTGGAACTTTCCATATTTGGCACTTTTTGGCAGTTTTAAGAGCATTTTCTCCAGAATGTCTTTTTACACCTAAAATCTGCAAAACATGATTAAAACCACAAAATTAGGCAGAAAAGATGTAAATAAACATCAAGAACATAGTGATAAAATGGACTAAAATATGCTCTATCAAATACCCCCACACCTAGCTCTTTGCTTGTCCTCAAGCAAACAAACATTGTCAAACAAGCTTTCTTTGCTACTTGATCCTTATTTCCACTTAAGCTCTTACTCTAGACCCCTATTTTGAATCATTGCAGTGAAGAAAATATGCATGAAGGTTGCTTACCTTCTTTTCTTGTTTCCCTTTACTCACCATGGCTAGGATTTGTTTTACTCAAGAGAGATTACACATGCAATATTATTTGTTCAGATAAGACTTTTTCTAGCTTTCAGAGTAACTTGCCTTACCTTGAAGTACTTTATTCAGCTTTTTGCACTTTAATCTTGCTTGAAAAAGTCACCAATCTTTTGACGTACATATTTGTGATACCCACCCCCAGTTACTCAGTTGGTCACATGTCCAAGTGGCTACTAGCTCTGTTCATAGTCTTTTGACCATTGGAACAGTTGTTCAATTTGTGCTTTTGAAGTCTAAGCCTTTGTGAATTTCTTTCTCTCAATGATTTGGGCAAATCAACACCAATTGCTAAATCAAGTCATGTTAAGTTCATTCACACATCAATCAATTCATTCTCTCTAATGAGTGTCATCAATACATTTTTCACCATGGCAAGCTCAAAGGTTCAATTCAAAAGGTAATTCTCAAATATGAATATAACTCACTGCAAGTGATTCAACATTTAAAGAGTCATAACATCAATGGGGTCATGGAAAGAAAAGCTCATCCAACATAGTTTATCAGTTTGAGTAGAGCAAAACAAAAAGAAGAAGATTGTTGTGGTTGTGTGTGTGTTTTATTGAAAGCATAAATGAAACAAACTGAAAGGAAAAATCGCATGAATTAAAACAAATGCAGAAAACGCAAATCTGAAAGGAACTAAAAGGAAATTTCACAGAACTGAAAGAAGAAGGGGGAAGAAGAAGAAGAAAGGGGAGGGAAGAAGAGAGAAACATGCACCCCCACACCTAAATCATGCATTGTCTTTAAGGAACATAAAAGAGCAAATGAAAGTGAGTACTCCCCTGGGGTGTGGTGCATGGTGTGCGATCCTCTTAAGCTGAACGAGCGACGAACAGATGTTCGTCTAGGAAGTCTTCCTTGACTGGACAAGGTGTGGAGCTAGATGGAAGCCGGCTGAGGTGGTCGGCTACAAGATTCTCTTTGCCCTTCTTGTCCCTTATCTCCAGATCAAATTCTTGTAGAAGGAGAATCCACCTAATAAGTCTTGGTTTTGCTTCCTTTTTCTTGATCAGATATCGCAGAGCTGCATGGTCAGAATAGACAATAACTTTGGTTCCCAAGAGATATGGCCTGAATTTTTCTAAAGCAAATACAACAGCCAGGAGTTCCTTTTCTGTTGTTGTGTAGTTGCCTTGTGTAGCATCCAGTGTGCGGGAGGCATAGTGAATGACGTGGGGTGAGTTTCCCACACGTTGCCCCAAGACTGCTCCTACTGCATGATTGCTTGCATCACACATGATTTCAAAAGGTAAGTTCCAATCAGGTGCTTGAATAATTGGGGCAGTCACAAGCAGTTCTTTAATCAGATCAAAGGCCTTTTTGCAACCTGCATCAAAATCAAATGTAACATCCTGTTGAAGCAATTTACATAATGGCAATGTAATCTTAGAGAAATCTTTGATGAATCTTCTATAAAACCCTGCATGGCCAAGGAATGATCGAATTTCTCTAATATTGGTCGGGTAGGGCAAATTTTTAATGGTATCTACCTTAGCTTTGTCCACTTCAATGCCCTTAGCTGAAACAACATGACCCAAGACCATGCCTTGGTTAACCATAAAATGACACTTTTCATAATTAAGTACAAGGTTAGACTCAAGGCATCTCTGTAAGATTTTTTCTAAGTTGGCAAGGCATTCCTCAAAGGAGTTACCATGCACTGTAAAATCATCCATGAACACTTCAATTGTCTTACCCACGTAGTCAGAGAATATGCTCATCATGCATCGCTGAAAGGTGGCAGGTGCATTGCATAGTCCAAATGGCATTCTCCTAAAGGCAAAAGTGCCAAACGGACAAGTGAAGGTGGTCTTCTCTTGGTCCTCTGGGGCAACTGGAATCTGGTAAAAACCTGAGTAACCATCAAGACAACAGTAATGGGACTTACCTGCGAGCCTTTCCAGCATCTGATCAATGAAAGGTAGCGGAAAGTGGTCTTTCCTTGTTGCAGCATTGAGTTTCCTGTAATCCATGCATACTCTCCACCCATTCTGGACTCTTGTGGGGACAAGTTCCCCTTCAGCATTCGGAACAATGGTAATTCCAGTTTTCTTCGGAACTATATGCACAGGACTTACCCATTTACTATCAGAGATAGGATAGATAATACCTGCATCTAGGAGCTTGAGTATCTCCTTTTTCACCATTTCCATCATAGGAGGATTCAGTCTTCTTTGAGCATCTCTGACCGGTTTGCATTCATCTTCCATGTGTATTCTATGCATGCATGTGGAAGGAGAAATACCTTTTATGTCATCAATTGTCCATCCTATGGCTCCTTTGTGTTTCTGCAATACTCTCAGTAGGCTTGCTTCTTGATATTGGCTCAGTTCATTGGACACTATCACCGGTAGTGTCTTGTCAGCTCCTAGGTACATGTATTTCAGATGGTCCGGGAGAGGCTTCAGATCTGTTTCTGGTGCTTTCTGACTTGACTGTGATGGAGATGGCGCAAGACTGGACTCAAGGGTTTCAGTTTGCGCAGGACTGGACTGAAAGGGGCAGTTGGAGGAGCTTGCTTGGGCTGGAGGCTGGTGAGTTGCGCCTGAGATGGTTTCAGCTTGCGCTGAAAGTGGTGGAGCAGGGTTCGGCGGCCGAAGGGAAGTGGAGTTCGGCGGCCGAAGGTCTTCAGCTTGTGCAACATCAACCTGCTGAATGCTGCAGACGGTCTCTTTCAGTTTTGATTCTTTCTCGTTCTCATTCCTGCAAAGTTCATCATTCAGAACATAATCTTGATTTTCATCAAACATTTCCTGGCTCAAGTAGTCAATAATATCAAGACCATAAACAGGGGACATATCATGTGGATGTTTCATGGCATCATAGACATTAAATTTAGTGACTTCCCCTTCAAACTCCATAGTGAGAGTACCATCATGCACATCAATCTTAGTTCTAGCAGTACTCAAGAAAGGACGTCCAAGAAGGATGTCAGAACTAGCATTGCAACTGTCTTCCTTAGTGTCTATCACATAAAAATCTGCAGGAAAGACTAGTTCATTGACTTGGACTAACACATCTTCTAAGACACCTATGGGATATACCACAGATCTATCAGCTAATTGTATCATTACTTTTGTGTCTTTCAGTGCACATGCATTCAGAGAGTTATAGATGGAAAGAGGCATGACATTTATAGATGCACCAAGATCACACATGGCTTTCTTAATCCCCACATTCCCAATCTGACATGAGATCGCAAACATACCTTTGTCCTTGCATTTAGTAGGGAGTTCTCTTTTAATAACAGCAGTAACAACTTCACCTACACTTACTTTCTCTCTCTCAGCAAGCTTTCTTCTATTGGTACACAACTCTTTCAGAAATTTTGCATACCTGGGAATCTGCTTAACAGCATCTAGCAGAGGTATGTTGATTTCCACCTTTCTAAAAGTCTCTAGGATCTCTCTTTCTTCCTTTTCTTTTTGTGTTCTTTCAAATCTTTTCGGAAAAGGAAGTGGAATCTGAAAACGTACCTTAGGATCAGTTATTTGCGCAGGAGGCTCTTCAGATTGCGCAGGGTGCTGTGTGGAGACTTGCCTTTGCGCAGGAGGCTCTTCAGTTTGGCAGGGATGTCCTCTGAACCAGTTGGTTCTCGTGCAACCTGCTTCTCTTGCTCATAGCTAGCGTCTTGAAGCTCTTTTCCGCTTCTCAGGGTGATGGCACTCACATTCTGTCTGGGGTTAGTTTCAGTTTGAGAAGGGAGCTTACCTTGGGTTTCAGTATCGCTCATTTTTGCATGCATTTGGTTCATCTGCTGAGCCATGATCTGCATAGTACTTGTGAGGGTCTCCATCATCTTTTCAAGGTGCTGGTTCGGATTGGGAGGTGGTGCTGGTTGGGCTTGGTTCCTTTGATAGTTCTGGTGGTTCTGATTTTGGTTTGCCCTTCCATAGCTCAGATTTGGATGGTCTCTCCAGCCTGGATTGTAGGTGTTGGAATAAGGATCATGTCTGGACTGGTTGTTGTATCCTCCGATAGCATTCACTTGCTGGCTATCTTCTTGCAAGTTAGGACATTGATCAGTTGGATGTCCCACATAGGCACATATACCACATGGCCGAGGTTGCTGAGGCTGTTGTGCTTGGTGAAGGATAAGCTTTTCCATAAGGCAAGTTAGTTTTGAAATTTGAGAATCAGTAGTGGATATACTTACCTCATGGATTCCTCTTTGCATTTGTTTGTCTTCCCCATATTGCCTAGATGAGGCTGCAAGAGTGGAAATCAGTTCCCTCATCTCCATGGGTGTCTTGTCTTTAATGGATCCTCCACAGGCTACATCAATGTATCTCCTTTCTGATGATGACAATCCTCCATAGAAGAACTGTATAAGGGACCTGTCTGACATATCATGTTGTGGACAACCTGTACAAAGCCTTTCAAACCTTTCCCAATAGTCATATAAATCTTCAGTTGGTTTCTGTTTTATGCTAGTGATTTCTCTTATTATGCCAATTGACTTAGATGTTGGGAAATATTTGTTCAAAAAGGTTTGAACCATTTCTTCCCAAGAATTTATAGATCCAGGTGGCAAATAAAATAACCAATCTTTAGCATGATCATCAAGAGAGAAAGGAAAAGCTCTTAATCTAACATGATCTTCAGTGATTCCTTGAGGTCTCATGGATGAACAGATAATGGTGAATTCCTTCAAGTGCTTGTGTGGGTTTTCATTTTCCAATCCTCTAAATTTAGGGAGAATATGAATCAAACCTGTTTTGAGCTCGAAAGGAACAGTCAGAGGTGGGTAGTTGATGCACAGAGGTGCTTGATCACCTATGGGGGCTGCCCGTTCTCCCATGGTTCTTCCTCTCGGTTCTGTGGCCCTTACGGCTGGATTTTCTTGAGGTATTTCCTCGCGGACAGCATGTTCAGCATTGGCAGTAGGTGGTGCCATGTTTTCAGCCATTTCAGATGGTTCAGGATGCGTTGGAGTGGTTTCAGAAGGTTGATCTGTGATTTGAAGGCTACTTTGCGCGGATCTGGATTGTGCAGCCCCCAAATGTGTACCTGTTACTTACCTAGTCTCCTGATGGTGCGCTCAATTTTCGGATCGTAAGGTAGGATTTCCTCGCGTCCAGATCTGGTCATAAAAGGAAAATAAACAAGTTAAAACAATTCCCCGGCAACGGCGCCAATTTTTTACAGAACGGTTGTCGAAGCCGGTCAAAAATAACATTTCCGGTTATCAACAATATTACTACTGCAGATAGTGGCAAAGGATCGTATCCACAGAGAATTGCAAACTTACCAACTTTCCTTATTTGGACCAAGAAAACGCACAGAGAGTGATTGAACTGAAAGCGATTAAAATAAAAGTGCATGAAAAGTAAAATGGGGGGGTTTGAGATTGATTTGATTAATAACTACTGAAAGCAATAAAATGAGCAAGTGATTAAAAATAAGATGAAATCAATATTAAAAAGATCTAGTTGAAGAGATGGATCCACTTTGGTTGTTTGGATTGATCATTGAAACTTAAGTTCTTTAGGTTGGTTCAACAGATTAGTTATGGTTATGGAAAACGTTTCTCACCACCATGTCTCTCCTTATGATTAAACCAATTAGGGAACGTCCTCTAATTAATTACTAATTAACAGATTGACAAGGAACGTCCTTGGGCCTTAGGCCTCAAACAATTGCTAATTGCATGAAGAAAGAGAGAGATCCAATCCTAACTACTCAAACGCATGAGATGTTGCTAGATCATACAATTCCTTAGTTGTTACACCAAGTGTTCTTATGGTTGAATAATTTCAGCAATTACGGACTAAAGATTATCCAAACCAACAATTAATTACCTTGCAATTAAGAATCAAGTCGCGAATTTGATCAAAACAACAAAGCAAATATGGCATTCAAGCATGAACTGTATGAATATTGAACAAACCAAAAGAAAACACTTTATGTTCAGATCTCACAATCCTTTAAACAACCTTAGTTTCAACCAATCTTCAACTAGAATAAAATAGCTCAGCCACTCATGGCTGGACAAAAACAAAAATAAAAGAAAGGTAGAAGAAGAGAGAAGCCGAAGATGGAGCCGGAGAGGTGCTTTGCGCCAATTGAAGAATAGAGGTGCCGAAGAGATCTGCGGCTGGATTTGTGTACCTTTTTATAGAGTTCAGATGCTGTCTTAGGTCTTCCTTGCTTCCTATTTAGTGAAGAGGCTGCCCAAGTTGCTGCCCATGTGCTACTTGCTGCCCAAGTTGTTGCAGAAGAGGAAAGAATCGCACTGCAAGCTCACCGGATGGAAGGAGGCCCGCGAATTGCTTTCTGAAAGGGAAAGAATCGTGCATTTATGTCTTCAGAAGAGGTAAGAGTCGTGGCTGGAGCTTCAGAAGGAAAGAGGAGTGCATCAAGGCTTGCAGAGGGAAAGTGGCGCACGGATCATGCTTCCAAAAGAGGAGGCGCGCGCGTGGTTTGCAGAAGAGGCAGGAGATTGCAGTCATAAATGTGCAGAAGTGGAAAGATATCTGTCCAATCTTTCCTTTTTAGGTGGAGCCTTCGTTTGAATTTTAAATGCTGAATGCATAAGAGGAAGAGCATCTCCTTGGGATCTTGCTGCCTAAACAGGAAGATATGACTGCTGCAGTGTGTGCACATCTTTTGAACAAGGAAATAAAGATCTGCGATTTGAAATTCAAATAATCTTCTAACTGAGCTTTCCTTGTTTGATTTTGCCTCTGCACTTCCCTCATTTAAAGGCTTTCCTTTTCTGAAAACTTGCCTTATTTGAAAACCTTCCTTTTTTGGCACATGTTCTAAATAAGGCAGGAAAGATTCTGCAGTTCGAATTTTGGACAGTTTGCTGACTGTGCTTTTTGACACTTTCCTTATTTGGCACTTTCTGTAATACCCGGCTAGATTCCGGCATCGGAATCCCAACTTTCCGGCGGAATCTCCGTTGGAATATGGAATTTTGATGATGCCAGAGTCTTCTAGAGGGGTAAAAATGTGATTTCTAAAATGATTTTTACTGATTTCATGGTTTTAAATGAAAAATATTTGAGTTTTGAAAAGAAAAGACCAAGGAGGTTTTTGCCAGGTTCGGCCGCCGAAAGTGAAGTTCGGCCGCCGAACATGAGTTGGTTTTGGGAGCGCTTTTGGCCTCCGAAAGCTATGTTTGAACAAACCAGGTTCGGCCGCCGAACCTCAAGTTCGGCCGCCGAACATGGGGGTGTTTTGCATGCAATGTTAGGCCGCCGAAGGAGGTTTGGCTGGCCAACTATAAAAGCCCCTCAGACCGAAAATGGGCGAGATTTCTCCCCATTCTCGAGCTCAGGTGTGTTCATGTCCTCCTTTGGTCATTTTCATGTTTTCTCTTCATCTCCTTCATATTTTTATGAGTTCCATGGTTGTTTTGAAGAGTTTTCAAGCTTAGATCAAGGTTTTGGAAGCTTGGAGACCCAAGGAGTAGTTTCCTCCCATCTCCAAGTTAGAGCTCGCACAAACCCTCGATCTTCAAGAGGTAAGTGTGGATCTATGCTTTTCTTTACGTTTCATGAAGTTTTAAGTGAGTTTTAAGAGGTTTTGATGGTTGAGTATGGGTAGATATGCATGTTAGGGTTTATGTGGGTTTTATGCCCAATGTATGATAATGTATGTTCATGTGATGTTTGTGTTGGGGTTTAAGTTAGTTTTCAAGCCCCTTGAGCATATGGGAGAGAGTATGCATGTTTGGGAAAGAGTATGTGAGGTTTGGTTTGTTTTGATGGTTTTGGCCTATGTGGGTCATAAACTATCTATGTATGCTTTAGATGTTGTTTTTGGGGAGTTTAAGCTTGTTTGAGCTCCTTTGTGCATGGTTAAGGATGTATGCATGTGTTTGAGGAGTTAGATGCTTGTTTTGGGGTGTATGGAAGGTTTGGGAGGCTTGAAATGCACAAAGGCTGAGTTCTGGATGAACTCAGGTTCGGCCGCCGAAGGTGGTTTCGGCCGCCGAACCTGCCTGAGGATGCATGGTTTGGCCGCCTAACCTTGCCCCCGAAAGTTGGGTTTTGGCTTGAAAGCAGACTTTCGGCCGCCGAAGGTAATGTTCGGCCGTCGAAAGTGCCTGACTTTCGTCTCTGGAGAGAGAGTTCGATCGCCGAAGGTGCCGCCGAACCTGCCTGACTTTCGTCTCTGGAAGGGACCTTCGGCCGCCGAAAGTGCCGCCGAAAGTGCCCTGTCCAGCCTTTTCATGAGTGTTTTCTATGCATGTTTAAGTGATGCTTTAGGGGGTTTTTGGGGAGTTGTTTATGAGTTGTTTAGAGTATGTTTGACACCTCACTGGAGTCCACCTGTGTAGGATCGGACCCGAGGAACCGAGGTGTTTAGCAGTGTTAGCTGCTTCAGAGTTAGTCCAGAGCTAGCCAGAGGTGAGTGGAACTAACCCTTATGTTTTAAATCAAATGTTTTCAGCATGTTCAAGCATGTTCATGCATCATGAATACCATGTTATGCAATAGGTTGTTTGCATTAGAATTCACGAATATGATGCATTGCATAATACGATGATGATGATGTGGATGGATACTGGATGATCCTCTAGCCCTCAGTATGTTATGACATGATATGAATTGATATGATATGGCATGTACAATATGATAAAGTATGTGAAGCCCAGGCGTGGCCATATCGCCCCTGGCATATAGTATGAGAAGTCCAGGTATGGCCGTATCGCCCCTGGCATAAAGTATGTGAAGTCCAGGCGTGGCCGTATCGCCCCTGGCATAAAGCATTGTTGACTTGTTGTGGTACGAGATTGATATGTAGAGGGCTATTGGTGACAGATTCATCCTTGAGGTGATATATTTGTGATGTGACGCATTCCATGATAGCATACGTTAAAATGAACTGTTTTCTTTTATGGTTTCTGCTCACTGGGCTTTTTAGCTCACCCCTCTGCCCTAACCCCAGGTTTGCAAGGTCAGAGATAGTCAGGAGATCAGCAGGTTACGTCCATGGTCATGTTTATGTAATAGAATAGTAGTGGACATGATGTAATGTAAGGTTATGTATTGTTGTATAAAGAGTTGTATTGCATAATGATATTATGTTATATGTTCAGAGTTATAGTATTGTGCTTGGCCCGAGTTGGATAATCCCCTTGTACATGAGTTTTATTTTTATGTTGGTACATGTGATGAACCGAGTTTGACATAGAGTATGCTAACCCTAGGGGTTCTATGAGTTCAGACATAGTGTATACACAGGTCAAACGGGTTAAAGAAAAAGTTTACAGTTTTATGTTTTAAAGTTTATGCTTATGTTTGATCATGTATGGGATTATACCAGCTATACAGGATGTATGTTAGGCTTGCTACGGGTCCCGGCGACCTTAAGTCGATCTGGATCCTAGCGCCGGTAGCGGTCCGATTTTCGGGTCGTTACAGAATGGTATCAGAGCCCTAGGTTCACATGGTCGGACCTATAGTGTGTCGGGCTCATAGAGGTTATAGTAGGGCAACCACAATAGGAAGATCATGTCCACTAGGATAGGATATGGAGTCCTATCTTGTATGATGATGTGAAATGCCATGACGATGAGCATGTGCATTAATGCTATGATATGTATGTTATGTATGTGGTGCAGGTTCATGTGTTTCCACATGAACCATAAGATGCTAATGTTTATATGCTATGTTATGCTTTCAGAAGTCAAGATGAGAGGAACTCGTCGATCTGCGAGATTGACTGGAGCTCCGCCAGAGAATGAGGGCATGGATGCCCATTCCCCTGCTCTGCAGAGGGCAAGATCTTGTAGGACGATCAGGGAAAGTACATCAAGGGACCCTAGAAGGTCTTTTGATGCTGGTCGGAGGAGATCAGTTCATGAAGGTATGTCAGCGGATGTGATGGAAACAGAGGAGGATAACCAGAGAAGAGATAGTAGTTTGGGCATGAGTATGTCAGTAGAGGATATGGGCGAGTCCCAAGGAGGCACTCAGGCCTCGGGCTTTGTTCCACCACAGTGTCCACCCTACCCGCAAGGGCCAGGGTATCCGATGGGAGGTACATCGGATTTCTTTAGCCATAATCCATATCCCACCTTTATGCCCTATCCTCCCTTTTACCCACCGTACCCACAGTACCCCATGTTTCCATCCTCACCCTTTTTCCCAAGTCCAGCAAACCCTAACCCAGGGGATGCTGCACCTCCTCCTCCACCAGCAGAACCAGTAGTCCCTGATGTCCGGATACCCAAACCTGGTTCATCAGTTGGGGGTAAGGTAAAGATGACAGATTACCTCAAGTTGGATGCCCCCAAGTTCGAAGCAGGCGATGACCCTTTTGAGTATCTCAGAACGGTAAAGATGATAACAGATGAGCTAGGAGCAAGTGACAGTAGAGCCATTCAGATGGCCGGGTTCACATTGAAATGCAAGAAGGCAAGGGAGTGGTTCAAAAACTATGTGGACCCAAGGTTGGAGAGCTTATCTTGGGAGCAGTTTGCCAATGAGTTTACAGGATGGGCTTTTCCAGATAGTTCCAGAGAATTGAAGATGATTGAGTTTGAGCAGCTAAGGCAGACGGAAGAGATGAGCGTAGAGGAGTTTACAGACAGGTTCCTGGAGCTATTGCCGTTTGCAGGACAAGGTCTTGACACAGACCTGAAGAAGTCTAGGAGATATGTTATGAAGCTTCACTCCAGGTATTCCTCGTTGGTTCAATCAGCAGAAAGGGAGAGATTCCATGCTATAGTTGATATGGCGCGGAGAATGGAGGCTAGTGCCATTGTCCAAGGGACAGTTAAACAGTACGTGGCACAGTTTTCGGGTTCCAAAATCCCGGGGACAAGTGATGTTAATCTCTCCCCTCTAAGTGAGGCTGTCACAAAAAGTAAGAAGGGAGACAGAGGTCTCAGAAGATCAAAGAAGAATAAGTTCTGGAATCGGATAAAGTCTGGTCTGGGATTAGGAAGTGGCTCGAGCTCAGGCACAGAGGTTGCAGAGTGTACGAGGTGCGGTAGGCCGCACAAGGGAGTCTGTCGGTTTGGGACTACAGCATGTTACAGATGCGGCCAGGAGGGGCACATAGCTCGAGAGTGCCCTAAGGCAGCTTTTATGACACCGTCCCATCAGACAACTCCAGGCAGTATGGTACAGCCATCAGCTCCGGTCATGTTACAGGGCAGTGGTAGAGGCGGAGACAGGGGGACAGCCCCTTCTTCAGCAGGTTCCCATGGGGAAGGTCCATTAGCCCCAGCGCGGATCTTCGCCATGACCCACCAGGAGGCTAACACATCGAACCCGATGGGATCAGGTAATCTCACTCTAGTATGTTCTGATGTGTCTGTTTTATGAACCCTGATGTTTCTCTTTTCTTTGTTTGCTTGTGAGCCCTTGTGAGGTTGGGTTGATAGCTTATGGGTTAGAGTATCCCCTTGGGGTCAGTACACCCAAGTGTGATCCATCTGTGGCAGAGTCAGTCTGCCGGTATAGTCAGAGTATGTGTTGTGAGTAGATGCCTTCCAGCTGACCTAGCGGTTCTAGATTTGACTGTTTGACGTCATTCTAGGGTTGGATTGGTTCTTCTACTAGTGGTACTACCTAGTCTACATAGACAAGGTAGTCAGGTTCAGAGGTCAAGATGGATCAGAGGTAGTCCTTAGAGGGGACAGAATAGGGATACCTAGAGGTTCAGTATCAACCCTATAGGCTCGTAGGTTGTTCAGGAAAAGTTGTCAGGGGTTCTAGCTCTTCAGAGAGAGTATAGCAGTCAGGTCAGGGAGCCCGCCTCAGTGCCCTTTGTTAGAGAGTTTTAGATGTTTCCCCAGATGAGTTCCCAGGACTATCACCTGTCAGGGAGATAGAGTTCAAAATAGAAGTAATGCATGGAATTGGACCAACCTCTATCCCTCCCCACAGGATGGTATCAACAAGGTTTAAAGAGTTGTAAGAGCAGTGGTAAAGTTGGTAGTTAAGGATTCCCACCTAACTGAGCACTTCACTTTGGGGTGTTCCAGTGTTGCTATGAGGATGAAGGGTGGATCCCTAGGACTTTGTATCGACTATTAGTCGTTGAACAAAGTCACTACCCAGAACAAGTATTTGTTACCTTGGATCGACGGTCTATTTTAAGCTAGCTAGCAGGAGCTAGTTGCCTTTCCAAGATAGATCTGAAGTCCAGGTACCATCAGTTAAGATCAAGGAAGAAGATGTACTGAGAACAGTGTTTAGAACCAGATATGGGCACTATGAGTTTCTAGGAGTGTCGTTCGGGTTAATGAACGCCCCTACGGCATTCATGGATCTCATAAGCAGAGTTTTAGTCGGTTTCTGGATCACTCCGTTATTGTCTTCATTGACGGTATCTCGGCGAGTTCCAGAAATGCAGAAGAGTATGCCCATCATCTGAAATCAGGATTGCAAATCCTGAGAGAACATGGCTTGGATGCCTAGTTCTCCAATGTGAGTTCTGGTCGAGGAGCATATCCTTCTTGGGTCATGTGTGTCGGAGAAAGAAAAGTGAAGTAGACCTGAGGAAGTTGAAGTTGTAGCCGACTAGCCCAGGCCCATGGTAATGACTAAGATCGAGAGCTTTTTGGGTTGGGCAGGTTACCTAATGGAGGTTCATCTAGAACTTCTCTAGAGTTGCCGCTCCTATGGCCAGATGGATCAAGAAGAACCAGAGGGTGTGTGGTCTACTCAAATTGAAGAGGGCTTTGAAAAGCCAAAGGAAATGTTGATGTCAGCACCAGTGGTAGCTCTGTCCGCCAGTGATGGAGGTTTCACAGTGTTCTGTGATGCGTCCCGTGTGGGACTAGGTTGTGTGTTATGTAAAGTGGTAGAATGATTGCTTATGCTTCTAGGTAGTTGAAGAAGCATGAGTTGAATCATCTTACACACGATCCAGAGATGGCAATGGTAATACTTGCACTCAAGATGTGGAGGCGATACCTGTATAAGGTATGAGGACAGATCCTTACAGATTGAAAGAGCTTGCAATACATCTTGAGTCAAGGGAGAAGAACATGAGGTATAGGAGATGGGTAAAAACTGCGTGGTATTCGCGACTTCAAGGTTTAGCATCATTCGGCTGAGGCAGATATTTTTGATAGATGCCCTCAACCGAAAACCACTTGACAGCTTATCCCATCCCTTAGTATAGTAAGAAGAAGGCCAGTAGTCAAAGATGAGAAGAATCAGAACTGCTGTGAGTCGGCAGGAGAGTATGAAGTCGTCTGCAAGAGGCATGTAGAGTTTCAGAAGAGAACAAGAGTTTTGTCAGAGTGCACGGCGGAAGCGTGTTGAGGTTTGCTGGAGGTGTCTCTTAAAGAGAGGGTGATTCGTTAGGGGCAGAAAGGTAAATTAGCTCTCAGATACATTGGACCCTTTGGAATCCTGCAAAGGATTTGGGAATGTATCCCACGAGTCAGATTTACCCACTTCAATGGAAGAGATCCATTCATTTTTTTTCATGTTTCCACGATATATGAGTTCGTGTCGGGTCCAAGTGAGGTTCTGGAAAGAACCAGAGGTGGAGATCATAAAGGATCTCACCTTTGTTGAGCAGTTAGTATGGACCGCAGACACACCAGTCAGAAAAGTGTGGAAACAAGGAAATCCCGATGATGAAAACCCCTTAGAATCACCTTAAGATGAAAAGTTCACCGGGGAGACCGAGAGTTTTTACTCCAGAAATGACCGTGTCTCTCTTTTAGAAGAGAGGTTTTTAGGTTTTTCTTGCTTATGTATGTTAGCTGCTATGTTTTGAGTTGCCTGTTTGTCTGTTTGAACATTCGAGGACAAATGTTCTTAAAGGGGGGAAGAATGTAATACCCGGCTAGATTCCGGCATCGGAATCCCTACTTTCCGCCGGAATCTCCGTTGGAATATGGAATTTTGATGATGCCAGAGTCTTCTAGAGGGGTAAAAATGTGATTTCTAAAATGATTTTTACTGATTTCATGGTTTTAAATGAAAAAGATTTGAGTTTTGAAAAGAAAAGACCAAGGAGGTTTTTGCCAGGTTCGGCCGCCGAAAGTGAAGTTCGGCCGTCGAACATGAGTTGGTTTTGGGAACGCTTTTGGCCTCCGAAAGCTATGTTTGAACAAACCAGGTTCGGCCGCCGAACCTCAAGTTCGGCCGCCGAACATGGGGGTGTTTTGCATGCAATGTTAGGCCGCCGAAGGAGGTTTGGCTGGCAACTTATAAAAGCCCCTCAGACCGAAAATGGGCGAGATTTCTCTCCATTCTCGAGCTCAGGTGTGTTCATGTCCTCCTTTGGTCATTTTCATGTTTTCTCTTCATCTCCTTCATATTTTTATGAGTTCCATGGTTGTTTTGAAGAGTTTTCAAGCTTAGATCAAGGTTTTGGAAGCTTGGAGACCCAAGGAGTAGTTTCCTCCCATCTCCAAGTTAGAGCTCGCACAAACCCTCGATCTTCAAGAGGTAAGTGTGGATCTATGCTTTTCTTTACGTTTCATGAAGTTTTAAGTGAGTTTTAAGAGGTTTTGATGGTTGAGTATGGGTAGATATGCATGTTAGGGTTTATGTGGGTTTTATGCCCAATGTATGATAATGTATGTTCATGTGATGTTTGTGTTGGGGTTTAAGTTAGTTTTCAAGCCCCTTGAGCATATGGGAGAGAGTATGCATGATTGGGAAAGAGTATGTGAGGTTTGGTTTGTTTTGATGGTTTTGGCCTATGTGGGTCATAAACTATCTATGTATGCTTTAGATGTTGTTTTTGGGGAGTTTAAGCTTGTTTGAGCTCCTTTGTGCATGGTTAAGGATGTATGCATGTGTTTGAGGAGTTGGATACTTGTTTTGGGGTGTATGGAAGGTTTGGGAGGCTTGAAATGCACAAAGGCTGAGTTCTGGATGAACTCAGGTTCGGCCACCGAAGGTGGTTTCGGCCGCCGAACCTGCCTGAGGATGCATGGTTTGGCCGCCTAACCTTGCCCCCGAAAGTTGGGTTTTGGCTTGAAAGCAGACTTTCGGCCGCCGAAGGTAATGTTCGGCCGCCGAAAGTGCCTGACTTTCGTCTCTGGAGAGAGAGTTCGGCCGCCGAAGGTGCTGCCGAACCTGCCTGACTTTCGTCTCTGGAAGGGACCTTCGGCCGCCGAAAGTGCCGCCGAAAGTGCCCTGTCCAGCCTTTTCATGAGTGTTTTCTATGCATGTTTAAGTGATGCTTTAGGGGGTTTTTGGGAGTTGTTTATGAGTTGTTTAGAGTATGTTTGACACCTCACTGGAGTCCACCTGTGTAGGATCGGACCCGAGGAACCGAGGTGTTTAGCAGTGTTAGCTGCTTCAGAGTTAGTCCAGAGCTAGCCAGAGGTGAGTGGAACTAACCCTTATGTTTTAAATCAAATGTTTTCAGCATGTTCAAGCATGTTCATGCATCATGAATACCATGTTATGCAATAGGTTGTTTGCATTAGAATTCACGAATATGATGCATTGCATAATACGATGATGATGATGTGGATGGATACTGGATGATCCTCTAGCCCTCAGTATGTTATGACATGATATGAATTGATATGATATGGCATGTACGATATGATAAAGTATGTGAAGCCCAGGCGTGGCCGTATCGCCCCTGGCATATAGTATGAGAAGTCCAGGTGTGGCCGTATCGCCCCTGGCATAAAGTATGTGAAGTCCAGGCGTGGCCGTATCGCCCCTGGCATAAAGCATTGTTGACTTGTTGTGGTACGAGATTGATATGTAGAGGGCTATTGGTGACAGATTCATCCTTGAGGTGATATATTTGTGATGTGACGCATTCCATGATAGCATACGTTAAAATGAACTGTTTTCTTTTATGGTTTCTGCTCACTGGGCTTTTTAGCTCACCCCTCTCCCCTAACCTCAGGTTTGCAGGGTCAGAGATAGTCAGGAGATCAGCAGGTTACGTCCATGGTCATGTTTATGTAATAGAATAGTAGTGGACATGATGTAATGTAAGGTTATGTATTGTTGTATAAAGAGTTGTATTGCATAATGATATTATGTTATATGTTCAGAGTTATAGTATTGTGCTTGGCCCGAGTTGGATAATCCCCTTGTACATGAGTTTTATTTTTATGTTGGTACATGTGATGAACCGAGTTTGACATAGAGTATGCTAACCCTAGGGGTTCTATGAGTTCAGACATAGTGTATACACAGGTCAAACGGGTTAAAGAAAAAGTTTACAGTTTTATGTTTTAAAGTTTATGCTTATGTTTGATCATGTATGGGATTATACCAGCTATACAGGATGTATGTTAGGCTTGCTACGGGTCCCGGCGACCTTAAGTCGATCTGGATCCTAGCGCCGGTAGCGGTCCGATTTTCGGGTCGTTACACTTTCCATATATGAAAACTTTCCTTATTTAGAACTTTCCATATATGAAAACTTTCCTTTTTTGGAACTTTCCATATTTGGCACTTTTTGGCAGTTTTAAGAGCATTTTCTCCAGAATGTCTTTTTACACCTAAAATCTGCAAAACATGATTAAAACCACAAAATTAGGCAGAAAAGATGTAAATAAACATCAAGAACATAGTGATAAAATGGACTAAAATATGCTCTATCAGTCACACACAAAAGTACGTTGTTGATGTGCTATGACATATTAATGGGCTAAAAGCCCAAATCTCATTAATATAATTAATAATAATAAAGTGTTATTATTATTAATTATTAATATAATTAATAATAATAAAGTGTTATTATTATTATTATTAATTAATAATAATAAAGTGTTATTATTATTAAGAGATAATAATATTTAAAAAATCTGCAGTCTATCTGTAACTGTTACAGATAAAGGACTCTATCACATAAGATATTTGAGTATCTGCGAGATTGTGATAGTGGGTTATGAACACAACTCTTTTTAGGAAAAGGAGTTGTGGGAAAAACAAAAGACTGAAACATATAAATACTCCTTCTATGAATTATGGAGATGATGTTAATTTTTGAAAAAAATTCAATCTAACTATTGCAGATTGTGGAGCACATAATCTATCCATCTTTGAGAGAGCTAGTACTCTAGAAGGATAGAAGTCGTTCCTGCGGATATCATAGAGGCTGTTCGTTTGAAAAAGCAGCACCATCAGTCCGGCATTGTATCTTCTTGACGAGATTAACAGGTTAGTCTCATATCCTTCTTATGAAATAAACGAAGCACTTGGATTCTGGAAAAAGGAAATCAGAGAAATTTTATTTTTCCGCTGCGCCTTTGGGTTGCAATAATCTCTAGATTTTCCAACAGTGGTATCAGAGCCAACCTGTGCTTTTATATATGATATATATTTATTAGAATGACATGATAATTGTGGATGAATGATTGGATCATTTAGATAATTTTAATTTTTGTTAGAAAAATTAAATTAAAAAAATAATAGAAAAAAATTGGATTCACGATGAACAATCATCGTGAACCAAAAAAATGCTAAGGACCAGACCATCACATGTGAAGGCCACAGGCGAGCACGCAATGGGAGGTGGTCATGTGTGTTGGCATGACCCACCGCTGATGCATGCCCAAAGCAACGATGGAAAGTGGCCACTTCTGTGGCTGCTGAGCTCATTGTCAGACATGGCCGCGATTGCATGGGCTGCTGCTTGGTGAAGAAACGGCAACTAGGGCTTCTTCCTGAGGAAGAAGATAATGCCCTAATTACAAATCTACCCCTGGAAATAAAAAAAATATTAATAAGAAAATAAATTTTAAATTATTTTCTTTTAGTCTTTAAATCATATTTAAATGACTATATTTTATTATTTTGTCATATATTAGTATGAGATACTATGCATTATTCTCTATATATATATATATATGTGTATGCATATAGGATGCTATAATATATATATATGCAAGACAAAATAATTAAAATTAAAAGTTAAACCCTCACTCTAAAATTTTAAGTTTTAATGCCACCCATATATTAAATACCTATCAAGACTAAGATCACCAAAATACAGGTTTTGCCAAAGCAAAAGTGCTTAGGTTATCCTAGTAAGATAGGATGAGTAATAGTTACTCATTTATTTAATTTTGGTTGGGCTTAATTAGGCTATCAAAACGGTTTTGGGCCTAAGGCATTAGATGGGGTATAACATGTAATTTGACATATAATGTCAACACCTCATAATCTAAGAGTTACATTAGATGTAATTGGTATGGAGTTACCTACCTAAATAACTTATTTCTAAGCGTCATGCCAAAACTGACTTAGAATTAGGTGAAATATGGATCTTAGCCCACTAAAATATTATTATTTTAATAATTCTTTTTTAGGGTTATATTTTAGTGGCAGATTATTATCACCTCAATATTAAATTGATTATATTTACATATTTTGTAGATAATTATAGCTGCTAATAATAATTCTACCTTATCACTGCGATCCATCCTTAAGAAGGATAAACTGAAAGAAAATGGGACTAATTTTGTTGACTGGTTTAGAAACTTGAGAATTGTTCTCAAGCAAGAGAAAAAGTCCTATGTGCTTGATGAAGCTATCCCAGAACCATCTCCTGTTGATGCTGCTAATGCTGTTAAGAACAAGCATAAGAAGCATATGGATGATTCTAATGACATTGGATGTCTTATGTTGGCAACTATGTGCTCAGAACTTCAAAAGGATCTGGAGCACCTTGAGGCCTATGAGATGAGTGTCCATCTCAAATAAGCTTTCCAACAGCAAGCTAAGCAAGATAGGTATGAAACCACCATTGCATTGCATGATTGCAAAATGGCTGAAGGTGAATCAGTTAGTGCTCATGTTTTAAAGATAAAAGGCTACATTGATCACCTTGCTAGGCTTGGCTATCCTCTGAGTTTAGAACTTTCTACGGATTTGATCCTACATTCTTTACCCAGTAGTTTTTCTCAGTTTGTCATGAACTATAACATGAACAATATGGAGAAATCCATTTCTAAGCTGCATGGGATGCTAAAGACAGCTGAGGTAAATATCAAGAAAAGGCCTATCCAAAACCCATGAAAAATAAGGGGAAGCCTGAGTCTAAATGTGGTAATGGGTCTAAGGGATGAGGCAAGCCTAAATGGCAATCCAAGGCAAAAGTTCCTAAGGAAATAGTTCCTAAGAAAGGAATTTGCTTCCATTGCAAGGAACCAGGACATTGGAAGAGAAATTACAAACTCTATTTGGATGAGTGCAAGAAGAAGAAGAGTAGTGAGACTACAACTTCAAGTATTTATGTTATAGATATTAATTTATATATTTCCACTTCATGGGTATTAGATACCGGATGTGGTTCTCACATTTGTACAAATGTGAAGGGTCTCAAAAGGAGTAGAAAACTGAAAAAGAGCGATATGGACCTACGTGTAGGCAATGGAGAAAGAGTTGCTGCCTTAGCTGTAGGGACTTATGAACTTGTGTTGCCCAGTAGGCTTTTGTTAGTTTTGAACAATTGCTTTTATGTTCCTACTTTGAGTAGGAATATTATTTCAATTTCTGTTTTGGACGATGAAGGTTTTTCATTTCTTATTAAGAATAAGAAATGCTCCATTAGTAAGATGATTTACTTTATTGTATTGCAAATTCATATGATGGCCTTTATGTCCTTAATCTAGATAATTCTAGAGACAACAATATCTATAACATAACTTCTAAAAAAACTAAGCCAAATGAGTTAAACCCAACATATTTATGGCACTGTCGTCTTAGTCATATAAATGAGAATCGCATATCTAAGCTCCATAAAGATGGTTTATTAGATTCATTTGATTTTGAATCATTCAAAAATTGTGAATTTTGTTTGCTTGGTAAGATGACAAAGGACCCTTTTACTGGACAAGGTCAAAGGGCTTCATACTTATTGGGCTTAATACACACAGATGTATATTGTAACGACCCGAAAATCGGACCGCTACCGGCGCTAGGATCCGGGTCGACTTAAGGCCGCCGGGACCCGTAGCAAGCCTGACATATAACCTGTAAACCTGTTTAATCCCATACATGATCAAGAAAATACATAAAAATTTAAAACCTTTCTTTCAAACATCCAACTCAACCTGAACATATACTGTACATAGTCATAATCATAGTCATGATCCCTCTGTGGGATCTCATCAATGCCCCAACGGGCGATACAACATGAGATGAGTTGGCTTTCATAAACATTATAAAACATTTCTATAGATCATGTATCAAAAGGGATAACAATACTCATAGGGTCAAGCACATCTATAACCTCAAAATACCTCATTACATAACATACTGAAATTTCTTACATTACATCATAATACAATTGTCATGTCCACAATCTAACTATTACATACACATACTTCAAAACTCTGGCTAACCTCCTGGTCTACCCTGTACCTGCACATCTGGGGTTAGGGGAGAGGGGTGAGCTACGAAGCCCAGTGAGCAGAATAGAGAAAACATGTATTAAAATTTCATGCCATTATGTAATGCAACACATCACAACAAATCACATCTCGGATGGTATTGTCACCAATAGTCCTCTACATAGTCCAACTGTGCCGGGACGTAGAATGGGTACAACCGGTCTTTCCCTTAACATAGCATATCATACAGTCCAACTGTGCCAGGGACGTAGAATGGGTACAACCTGGACTTCCTCTTACATCGTGCCAGGGACGTAGAATGGGTACAACCTGGACTTCCATACCATATCTCATGCCGTAGCATCATCATATCATATGAGGACTAAAGGGTCATCCAATAACCAATCCACATCAACATCATAAATGCAATGCAACATATTCGTGAATACTAATGCAAGCAACCTACTATATCTCATGGCATTCATGATGCATGGATCATGCTCAAAATTCATATTTCGTTTATTTTAAAACTTAAAGTTTATTCCACTCACCTCTGGCTAGCTCTGACACACTCTGTAGCAGCTGGCTCACTGCTGGGGTCCTCGGTTCCTCGGGTCCGATCCTACACAGGTGGACTCCACTGAGGGACCAAACATACATAAACATAACTCTAATATACTCCCCAAAAACCCCCTGTAACATCATGAAAACATCACATAAAAACATGCAAGAAATGGCTGAACAGGGCACTTTCGGCGGCAGGTTCGGCGGCCGAAAGTCCCTCCAGAGCCGAAAGTCAGGCAGGTTCGGTGGCACCTTCGGCGGCCGAACCTCCCAGACAGATCCGAAAGTCTTCTTTCGGGGGCAAGCTTCGGCAGCCGAATGCTGCCTCCACAAGGGGGTTCGGCGGCCGAAACTCCCTTCGGCGGCCGAACCTGGTTTCTGCCAGAAGGGCAGAAACTTGGTTCACATGAACCCCTTGCCTCCCAAAACCTCAAATCATGCATAAATCTCAACCAAAACATGCATACAAGTTCCTAGGGGTCTCAAACTATCAAATACCCCAACTACAACACTCCCACTACACACAATCAACATACATTGCTCAAATCATCATCAAAACCCATAAACTCATCAACAAGCCTAAACATGCATATCTACCCATAGATCTTGCATAAAACTTATTTAAAACACATAAGGAGCTTAAGATCGGCTCTTACCTCTTGAAGATCGAGAGGGAGACGACCTAAACTTGGAGATCCACGAAAATGAGCTCCTGAGTTCCCAAAGCTCCAAAACTTGGTTTAAATGCTCAAAACTTGAAATGTGAGTTTAAAACTCAAGAAAAATGGAAGAGATTTGGAGAAAGAACACAAGATTCGGAAGAGGGAGATCGGAAGCTAGCTGTGGCCGAAAATGGGAGAAAGCTCGCCCATTTCGGCTAAGTGCCCCTTTTATAGTGGCTGGCCAGACCACGTTCGGGGGCCGAACTTGCCTCCGCATGCATGCCATGTTCGGCGGCCGAACTTGAGATTCGGCGGCCGAACCTGGACTGCCCTCACTCATGCTTTCGGGGCCTAACGTGCCTCCAAAACGCATGCATGTTCGGCGGCCGAATTTGACTTTCGGCGGCCGAACCTGGGTTTTCCTCCAAGGACTTTTCATGCAAAAACTCATTTAAATTTTCATACTTAAAACCATGAAATACTTTAAAACATTTTAAGAAAACATGTTTCTACCCTACTAGAGACTTCCGACATCCGAGATTCCACCGGACGGTAGGAATTCCGATACCGGAGTCTAGCCGGGTATTACATTCTCCCCCCCTTAAGAACATTCGTCCCCGAATGTACCTCAACTAGCATACATAGCATGACATAAAACATAACATACATACATAGCACAAAAACACATAGAGATCTAACCTTAAAAGAGATGAGGGTACTGCTGGAGCATAGACTCCCGTGTCTCCCAAGTGCATTCTTCCAAGTTGTGGTGGTTCCACAGGACTTTCACCATCGGGATTTCCTTGTTTCTTAACTTTCTGATTTGGGTGTCTAGGATCCGTATTGGCTGTTCAACATAAGTGAGATCCTCTTGGACCTCCACATCACGCTCACTAAGAACCTTGCTCGGATCTGACACAAACTTCCTCAACATTGAAACATGGAAAACCGGATGGATTCTTTCCATTGAAGAAGGTAAATCCAGCTTGTACGACACATTCCCAATCTTTTGCAAGATTTCAAAGGGTCCGATGTATCGTGGGGCTAGTTTACCTTTCTTCCCGAAGCGAACCACTCCCTTCATTGGAGACACCTTGAGCAATACCAGATCCCCCTCCTGAAACTCTAACTGTCTCCTGCGGACGTCTGCATAGCTCTTCTGTCTGCTTGCAGCAGTCTTGATTCTCTCTCTGATTATGGGTACCACCCTGCTGGTGATCTCTACTAGCTCAGGCCCTGCCAAGGCCTTTTCTCCAACTTCCTCCCAGCAAACAGGTGATCTGCACTTCCTTCCGTACAAAGCTTCATATGGAGCCATCCCGATGCTAGCATGATGGCTGTTGTTGTAGGCAAACTCCACCAAAGGTAGATGCTGCCTCCAAGAACCGCCAAAGTCCAGCACACACATTCTAAGCATATCCTCGATAGTCTGGATGGTCCTTTCTGACTGTCCATCAGTCTGGGGGTGGAAGGCAGTACTGAAATCCAACCTAGTACCCATGGCATTCTGCAGACTCCGCCAAAACCTGGAGGTGAACTGGGGCCCTCTATCTGACACTATCGAAACAGGAACCCTATGCAGTCTGACGATCTCGTCCACATATACCTGCGCCAACTTGTCCACAGAGTAGCCACTCCTGACAGGAATGAAGTGAGCAGATTTGGTGAGTCTGTCCACAATCACCCATATGGAGTCCACTCTGTTGGACGCCGCCGGTAACCCCACTACGAAGTCCATAGCTATATTTTCCCATTTCCACTCTGGAATAGGTAGCGGGTTAAGCATTCCAGCCGGCTTCTGATGTTCCAACTTCACCCTCTGACACACTTCGCAGGCTGACACGAACTGTGCCACTTCTTTCTTCATGGCTGGCCACCAATAAACCTTCTTTAGATCTTGATACATCTTGGTGGCTCCGGGGTGAATGCTGTATCTTGCATTATGAGCCTCCCTCATAATGTCTCCTTTTAGCCCTATGTCATCTGGTACACATAGTCTGCTCCCATAGCGGAGGATCCCCTTGTTGTCAAATCTGAACTCACTGTCCTTGCCTGACTGAACAGTCCTGGCAATCTTCACTAACTCTGGGTCCTCATGCTGTTTCTGAGCCACCTGCTCCAGAAACACGGGTGCCACTCTCATCTGGGCCACCAAGGCACCTGTACCAGACAACTCCATCTGTAGACCTTCCTCAATGAGCTTGTAAAACTCTTTCACCACTAGCCTCCTCTCTGCCGATATGTGGGATAAACTGCCTAGTGACTTCCGGCTTAGGGCGTCTGCCACGACATTCGCCTTACCCGGATGATACTGAATCTTGCAATCATAGTCATTCAGCAGCTCTACCCATCTCCTCTGTCTCAGATTCAGATCTCTTTGACTCAGGATGTACTGCAGGCTCTTATGATCTGTAAAGATCTCATATTTTACCCCATAGAGGTAGTGCCTCCACATCTTGAGTGCAAAGATTACTGCTGCCATCTCTAGGTCATGTGTGGGGTAATTCAACTCATGCTTCTTCAGCTGCCTAGAAGCATAAGCAATCACCCTCTCATTCTGCATCAGTACACAACCCAGTCCCACACGGGACGCATCACAAAAGACTGTAAAGTCCTCATCACCAGATGGCAGAGCTAAAACTGGTGCTAAAGTCAACCTCTTCTTAAGCTCTTCAAAACTCTCTTCGCACTGGTCGGTCCACAGAAATTTCTGATTCTTCCTGGTTAGTCTGGTCAGAGGAGCTGCTATCTTTGAGAAGTCCTGAACAAACCTCCTGTAGTAACCTGCCAAACCCAAGAAACTTCTAATCTCTGTCACTGAAGTGGGTCTAGGCCAGTTAGCCACAGTTTCTGTCTTCTTGGGGTCTACCTCTATACCATTTTCCGACACCACATGCCCCAAGAACGAAATGCTCCTCAGCCAGAATTCACACTTAGAGAACTTGGCATACAAGCCATGTTCCCTCAAGGTCTGCAAGACCAACTGCAGATGATGGGCATGCTCCTCTGCATTCCTGGAATACACTAAGATATCATCTATGAAGACAATAACAAAGTGATCCAGGTATTGACTAAACACTCTGTTCATGAGATCCATGAATGCTGCAGGGGCGTTGGTCAACCCGAACGGCATTACAAGGAACTCAAAATGCCCATATCTGGTCCTGAAAGCTGTCTTTGGCACATCTTCTTCTCTGATCCTTAGCTGATGGTACCCCGATCTCATATCTATTTTGGAGAAACAACCTGCTCCTGCTAACTGGTTGAATAGATCATCGATCCTTGGCAAAGGGTACCTATTCTTGGTAGTGACTTTGTTCAACTGTCTGTAGTCGATACAAAGCCTAAGGGATCCATCCTTCTTTCTCACAAACAAGACCGGAGCACCCCAAGGTGAGGTACTCTGTCGGATGAAACCCTTTTCTACCAGCTCTTGCAACTGTTCCTTCAACTCCTTTAACTCGGCTGGGGCCATCCTGTAGGGAGGGATAGAGATCGGTCTAGTTCCAGGCACCAACTCTATCTCGAACTCTATCTCCCTAGCAGGTGGTAAACCTGGAAGCTCATCAGGAAAGACATCCTGAAACTCTCTGACAATTGGCACCGAGGCCGGCTCCCTGACCTGACTGTCTAGCTCTCTCACATGAGCTAAGTACCCCTGACATCCCTTCCTAAGCAACCTACGAGCCTGAAGAGCTGATATCAAACCTCTAGGCGTGCCCCTCTTGTCTCCCCTAAAGACGACCTCTGACCCGTTCTGATCTCTGAACCTGACTACCTTGTCCCTGCAGTCCAAGGTAGCACCATGGGTAGATAGCCAATCCATCCCTAGAATGACGTCAAAGTCTGTCAAATCTAGAACCACAAGGTCGGCGGAGAGGCATCTTCCCTCAACAAAAACTGGACTGTACTGGCAGACTGACACTGCCACTGACGGGTCACACTTGGGTCCACTGACCCATAGGGGACACTCTAACCCAGAGACTATCAGACCCAACCTCTCAACGGCTCTCGGAGCAATAAATGAATGAGATGCACCCGGGTCCATTAATGCATACAGGTCAGAACACCCAATGACGAGATTACCTGACACCACGGTGTTGGATGTGTTAGCCTCCTGCTGAGTCATGGTGAAGATCCTGGCTGGAGCTGATGGACCTTCACCTCGGGAACCAGAAGAAGAGGCTGCCCCTCTACCTCTACCTCTGCCACTGCCCTCAGCTGTGGCTGGAACTGCTGGCTGTGCCACACTACCAGAAGCTGTCTGCTGGGGCTGGCCCATAAAAGGTGCTCTAGGACAATCCCGAGCCATGTGTCCCTCCTGTCCACATCTAAAACATGTGTTAGTCCCAGCTCGACACACTCCCCTGTGTGGTCTTCCACATCTCTGGCATTCTGTACCATCTGAGCCTGAGCTCGAGCCACCGCCAAAACCCAGACCGGATTTCAACTTGTTCCAAAACTTATTCTTCTTCGACTTCCTGGTGGTGTTATCCCACCTCTTCTTACCTGAGCTCTGAGAAGAGAACCCTGGTCCTCCTCTGCCTGGGGTCTTAACCCCTGAAGACTGGGTCACTGACTGCTTCACTGACCCCTCAACTATAGCACTCGCTTCCATTCTTCGAGCCATATCCACCACAGTGTGGAAACTTTCTCTCTCTGCTGACTGAACTAACGAGGAGTACCTGGAATGCAGCTTCATAACATATTTCTTGGCTTTCTTCGTATCTGTATCTAGAGCTTGCCCTGAAAAAGGCAATAGCTCCAAGAATTTATCCGTGAACTCCTCTACACCCATGTGCTCTGACTGCCTCAGTTGCTCAAACTCAATCATCTTCAGTTCTCTGGAACTGTCTGGAAAAGCCCATCCAGCGAACTCATTCGCAAATTCTTCCCATGTCATACCGTCTAGTCTCGGGTCCACATAACACTTGAACCATTCCCATGCCTTCTTGCACTTTAAAGTGAACCCTGCCATCTGAATGGCCCTGCTGTCACTTGCCCCTACCTCATCAGTTATTGTCTTTACCACTCTCAGATACTCAAAGGGGTCATCCCCTGACTTGTATTTGGGAGCATCTAGCTTGAGGTAATCTGTCATCTTTACCTTGCTCCCATCAGCTGAGCTAGGTCTAGGAGGTTGAGTAACTGGGGCTGCGATTTCTGTAGGTGGTGGAGGTGGAGGTGCAGCATTCCCCGAGGTGGGGTTTGCCGGGTTTGGGTAAAAAGGTGAGGGTGGATAAGCTGGGTACTGTGGGTAAGGTGGATAGAAAGGTGGATAGGCCATGTAGGTAGGGTAGGGGTTAAAGCTGGAGTAATCCGATGTACCTCCCATCGGATACCCTGAACCCTGTGGGAAGGGTGGATAGTGGGGTGGAAAACCATACCCCGAGGCCCGAACGCCTCCCTGAGACTCTCCTGTCCCTTCTTCCTCCATGCTCACATCCAGGTTCCCATCCCTCCTCTGGTCCTCTTCCATAACCTCCCTCACATCTGAAGAACTTCCTCCTCTATCAGTCCCCCTTCTGCTAGCATCAAAAGACCTTCTAGGGTCCCTTGACACTCTATCTCTGTTGGCTCTACAAGACATTGCCCTAGGCAATGTGGGAGGACGGGCACTCGTGCCCTCATCCTCAGGTGGCACTCCAGTCAATCGTGCGGATCGACGAGTTCCTCTCATCCTGTTTTCTGAAAAACAGTACACATCATACAAACATTAGCATCATATGGTTCATGTGGGCACACATGAACCCTCATCCCATATACATCATTCATATCATAGCATCAATGCACATGTATATAATCATGGCATTTCACATCATCATACAAGACAGGACTCCACATCCTATCCTAGTGGACATGATCTTCCTATTGTGCTTGACCTTCTATAACATCTATGAGCCCGACACTCTAGGTCCGATCCTATGAACCTAGGGCTCTGATACCATTCCGTAACGACCCGAAAATCGGACCGCTACCGGCGCTAGGATTCGGTCGACTTAAGGCCGCCGGGACCCGTAGCAAGCCTGACATATAACCTGTAAACCTGTAAACCTGTTTAATCCCATACATGATCAAGAAAATACATAAAAATTTAAAACCTTTCTTTCAAACATCCAACTCAACCTGAACATATACTGTACATAGTCATAATCATAGTCATGATCCCTCTGTGGGATCTCATCAATGCCCCAACGGGCGATACAACATGAGATGAGTTGGCTTTCATAAACATTATAAAACATTTCTATAGATCATGTATCAAAAGGGATAACAATACTCATAGGGTCAAGCACATCTATAACCTCAAAATACCTCATTACATAACATACTGAAATTTCTTACATTACATCATAATACAATTGTCATGTCCACAATCTAACTATTACATACACATACTTCAAAACTCTGGCTAACCTCCTGGTCTACCCTGTACCTGCACATCTGGGGTTAGGGGAGAGGGGTGAGCTACGAAGCCCAGTGAGCAGAATAGAGAAAACATGTATTAAAATTTCATGCCATTATGTAATGCAACACATCACAACAAATCACATCTCGGATGGTATTGTCACCAATAGTCCTCTACATAGTCCAACTGTGCCGGGACGTAGAATGGGTACAACCGGTCTTTCCCTTAACATAGCATATCATACAGTCCAACTGTGCCAGGGACGTAGAATGGGTACAACCTGGACTTCCTCTTACATCGTGCCAGGGACGTAGAATGGGTACAACCTGGACTTCCATACCATATCTCATGCCGTAGCATCATCATATCATATGAGGACTAAAGGGTCATCCAATAACCAATCCACATCAACATCATAAATGCAATGCAACATATTCGTGAATACTAATGCAAGCAACCTACTATATCTCATGGCATTCATGATGCATGGATCATGCTCAAAATTCATATTTCGTTTATTTTAAAACTTAAAGTTTATTCCACTCACCTCTGGCTAGCTCTGACACACTCTGTAGCAGCTGGCTCACTGCTGGGGTCCTCGGTTCCTCGGGTCCGATCCTACACAGGTGGACTCCAATGAGGGACCAAACATACATAAACATAACTCTAATATACTCCCCAAAAACCCCCTGTAACATCATGAAAACATCACATAAAAACATGCAAGAAATGGCTGAACAGGGCACTTTCGGCGGCAGGTTCGGCGGCCGAAAGTCCCTCCAGAGCCGAAAGTCAGGCAGGTTCGGCGGCACCTTCGGCGGCCGAACCTCCCAGACAGATCCGAAAGTCTTCTTTCGGGGGCAAGCTTCGGCAGCCGAATGCTGCCTCCACAAGGGGGTTCGGCGGCCGAAACTCCCTTCGGCGGCCGAACCTGGTTTCTGCCAGAAGGGCAGAAACTTGGTTCACATGAACCCCTTGCCTCCCAAAACCTCAAATCATGCATAAATCTCAACCAAAACATGCATACAAGTTCCTAGGGGTCTCAAACTATCAAATACCCCAACTACAACACTCCCACTACACACAATCAACATACATTGCTCAAATCATCATCAAAACCCATAAACTCATCAACAAGCCTAAACATGCATCTCTACCCATAGATCTTGCATAAAACTTATTTAAAACACATAAGGAGCTTAAGATCGGCTCTTACCTCTTGAAGATCGAGAGGGAGACGACCTAAACTTGGAGATCCACGAAAATGAGCTCCTGAGTTCCCAAAGCTCCAAAACTTGGTTTAAATGCTCAAAACTTGAAATGTGAGTTTAAAACTCAAGAAAAATGGAAGAGATTTGGAGAAAGAACACAAGATTCAGAAGAGGGAGGTCGGAAGCTAGCTGTGGCCAAAAATGGGAGAAAGCTCGTCCATTTCGGCTAAGTGCCCCTTTTATAGTGGCTGGCCAGACCACGTTCGGGGGCCGAACTTGCCTCCGCATGCATGCCATGTTCGGCGGCCGAACTTGAGATTCGGCGGCCGAACCTGGACTGCCTTCACTCATGCTTTCGGGGCCTAACGTGCCTCCAAAACGCATGCATGTTCAGCGGCCGAATTTGACTTTCGGCGGCCGAACCTGGGTTTTCCTCCAAGGACTTTTCATGCAAAAACTCATTTAAATTTTCATACTTAAAACCATGAAATACTTTAAAACATTTTAAGAAAACATGTTTCTACCCTACTAGAGACTTCCGACATCCGAGATTCCACCGGACGGTAGGAATTCCGATACCGGAGTCTAGCCGGGTATTACATATGTGGCCCACTAAGCATTAGTGCCAGAGGAGGTTATCAGTACTTCATTACATTCACTGATGATTTTAGTTGTAACGACCCGGAAACCGATACCCCTCAGTAACGGTCCGAACCATCACTGGCACTAGGATCCAGATCGGCTTAAGGCCGCCGGGACCCGTAGCAAGCCGACTATACTCTCTGTGTACCTGATAACTCCCAGACATGATACAAATAGACTCAACAAATTCCAAATCTTACAAAGTCTTAAAAACACTTTGCAAAACTTTCTAATACCCTCCTACTAGAAGTCTCTAACATCCCCGAATTCCACCGGACGGTAGGAATTCCGATGCCTGAATTAGCCGGGTATTACATTAGTAGGTATGGTTATGTCTACCTAATGAAACATAAGCATGAATCTTTTGAAATGTTTAGAATTTTTCAAAATGAAGTACAAAATAAACTTGGTAGAACAATTAAAATGCTTCGATCTGATCGAGGTGGTGAATATTTAAGCCAAGAGTTTGATGAACATCTTAGAAACTGTGGAATTGTTTCACAATTGACTCCTCCAGGAACTCCACAATGGAATTGTAACGACTCGGGAACCGGACCGCTACCGGCGCTAGGATCCAGATCGGCTTAAGGCCGCCGGGACTCGTAGCAAGCCTAACATACTTCCTGTATACCTGTTAAATCCCAAACATGATCATACATATACATAAAACTTTAAACTTTTTCTTTCATTTACCAAGCTTAATCTGTGCATGCACAAACTCATAACCATAAAACTCCTCACTGGAGCCCTCATCAAATGCTCCAATGGGGTAACATATCATACATTAAGCTTGGTTTACATAAACATCATTAAAACATTTCATTAGAAAGATCATGTACCAAAAAGGGATTAACATACATTAGGGCCAAGCACAATTCTATCCTCAATACAATTCTTTACATTACATCACATTATAACATTTTACAGTACATGTCCACATCTAACTATTACATAAAACATGACTTCTTTACTCTTGCTGACTTCCTAGTCTATCCCGTACCTGCAAACCTGGGGGTTAAGGGAATGGGGTGAGCTACTAGAGCCCAGTGAGCAGAATAATAAAACATTATATTAAAATTCATGCTTTCATGAAATGCATCACATCACAAACAAATCACATTAAGGATGAACTTGTCACCAATAGCCCTCCACATATCCAATAGTGCCAGAACGTAGAATGAGTCCTGGTCTTTCCCTTACATAGCATATCATAACATTCCAATGTACCAGAGACGTAGAATGGGTCTTCCTGGACTTTCTCTTACATAGTGCCAGGGACGTAGAATGGGTCTTTGATGCGGAACTCTAGCCTATTAGAGACTGAAACGACACATACCTTAGTAAAAAGAACTTAGTTCAGAAAACAATTCTCCAATCTAAAGCACCCTTAATTAACATGCAATTAAGAACACTTATAACTGATTGATTTTAAAAATAGCAAGAATAAGAAACATACAAGTTAGTATCGAACCTTATTTGTGATGCAGTGTCAAGAACCAAGATCTCTCTTAAGCTCTCAAAGAAGAATTGCATAAAGCAATTGTATTGAATAATTGATAATCTGTCTACAATATGGAAAAAGAGATGCTTTATATAACATAAATAAAGACCCATGATCTTTGCCACTTCCCACTACTAGGCATGGACCCATGATCTATGCCACTACCCACTACTCTGTATGGATCTATGATCTATGCCACTATCCACTACTGGATAACTACCCACTATTGATTAACTTTCCACTACCAAATAACTACCCACTACTGGTTGACTACCAACTACTAAATAGCTACCCACTATAAATACAAAATTTGAATTGTTAATAAGGACACATTCGGCCTAATTGAATTGGAATGGTCAGATTGTTCTTCAACTTCAAAATGAACTTGCAAAGCTTCAACATATTCCTTCATGAATCCTTGAAGTGCTTCCTTCAACCTCTTGGATCTCAACCTTGTAATTGGTCCTTGAGGCAATGCTAGCTCATCATTTTTAGTGTTGTTGGTCGTGCTTACATCATCCCCTCCCTCTTGAAAAGGATTCGTCCTCGAATCTGTACCAAAATCAAAAGGA
Source organism: Manihot esculenta (assembly GCF_001659605.2). NCBI lineage: Eukaryota > Viridiplantae > Streptophyta > Magnoliopsida > Malpighiales > Euphorbiaceae > Manihot > Manihot esculenta. Next base: position 18,553,386 of record NC_035177.2, on the reverse strand, counting down.
GACAAATTAGAAACATTAAAGGTAGCACTTACACCAAACTCACCTGGCAGATCAATTATGTATGCATTGTCATTGATTCGTTTCAGCACTTGATATGGTCCATCCCCTCGTGCATCAAGTTTTGATTTCCTTTGATTCGGAAACCTCTCCTTTCGCATATGGATCCAAACCCAATCACCTGTGTGATACGGATCCAATAGGACAAATTTCTAACAATGGTGTGGAGCAAACTTATATCATTCCAATGGATCCAAGAGTAGTTCAAAATCATATTCATATAATCCATATATATTTAGGGCGTACTTTAACTCATATGGGACAGATTTGGTGCAACACTTGCAATCATTGGTTGAGGGAGCCTAATCAAACCTATGGGCTAAAACTACATAAAGGAAAGCCTAAAGTGAAGATCAAGTAAGGCTTTTGTGAAGATTCAACTTTGTTATGATGGGTTTGCTAGTTTTATTATTTAAACACTTGTTTTATTTTAGTTTCGTTTGGGCTTGTATTCTGGCCATATTTTATCTTTTAAGTTTTAGAGTGTTGGGCCATGTTGTGGGCTTATATTTTAATACTTATGTGTTATTTTAGTGTGTGATTGGGCTTGGGCCTTAGGTGTTTAAGTCAGACCCAAGAAGAGTGTTTAGGGTTTTATTTGTTTTTCTCCTTACTATATAAGGATAAGAAACGATTGTAAGAGAAGCTTTTAATCAAACTTTTCAGAATTTCTTTCATGCCTTTGGCGTGTATTGCTTTGAGTGAGAGTGAGGATTTGCTTTCATCAATTGCACCAGGAATCTTGGCTAACTTATCAACTATTCGTTGTGGCGTTTGTCGGATTCTCATCTAAAATCCTTCGATCATTGGTGTTTCAGCTTCTCTAAGTTTGGGGTGCCATAGGAGGTGAGTTTATCAGATCTTTGGATTCCGTATCTACTTGTGCGTGTGAGTTTGAGGCTTGTGCCATAGGGTTCCGCGTCACTGTGTAATACCCGGCTAGACTCCGGTATCAGAATTCCTACCGTCTGGTGGAACCTCGGATGTCGAAAACCTCTAGAAGGGTAAAATCATGTTTTCATAAAATGTTTTAAAGTATTTCATGGTTTTGAGTAAGAAAGAAATTGGGTTTTAAATGAAAAAGAACATGGAGGCATTTCCAGGTTCGGCCGCCGAACGTGGGATAGTTTAGGGGGGCACGTTAGGCTTCCGAATGTGGCTCATGTTCGGCCGCCGAACATGCATGCGTTTTGGAGTCACTTTCGGCTTCCGAAGGTGGCCTTGCTAGCCACCTATAAAAGGACCCATGGCCGAAAACGGGCGAGCTTTCTCCCCTATTTTCGGCCAACGGTGAGTCCATGCTCTCCCATGGTTGGTTTTGATGATTTTCCTCAAATCTTTCAAGTTTTAACGAGTTCTAACTTGGTTTTGAAGAGTTTTGGAGCTAAGATCAAGTTTTGGAGCTTGGAGACCCAAGGAGCTAGATTTCTCCCATCTCCAAGTTTAGATCGTCTCCCCTCTCGATCAGGTAAGAGTAGATCCTTAGCTCATTTCATGTTTTAAACAAGTTTTATGAAAGTTTATGGGTTAGGAATGCATGTGTAAGTTAGTTGTTTGTTGTTAGGGTAAATGTTGAGTTTTTGGGTAATGTATGATGTTTGAGTTGCTTTATGTGTTTGTATTGGGGTTTAGGATAGTTTGAGACCCCTAAATACTTATTTGCTTGTGTATGCATGTTATAGAATAGCTAAATGCATGTTTCTTTGGTTTCGGAGGCAAATGTGCATAAAATGGTTGAGTTCTGCCACTTTGGGAGAACTCAGGTTCGGCAGCCGAAAGGACTTTCGGCCGCCGAACCTGCCTGAGGAGGCAAGCCTTTGGCTGCCGAACCCTGCCCCCGAAAGTGGACTTTCGGCTCTGGAAGGGAGATTCGGCCGCCGAAGGTGCCGCCGAACATGCATGAGTTTCGTCTCTGGAACCACTTTCGGCCGCCGAAGGTGCCGCCAAAAGTGGCTGAGTTTCGGCTCTGGAGGGACTTTCGGCCGCCGAACCTGCCGCCGAAAGTGCCATGTTCAGCCTTCCTTTGCATATTTTCTATGATTGTTTTAAGGTGTTAGGGGGTTTTTGGGGGATGGTTTAGAGTCATGTTCATGTATGTTTGGTTCCTCATTTGAGTCCACCTGTGTAGGTTCGGACCCGAGGAACCGAGGACCCCAGCAGTGAGATAGCTGCCTCAGTGTCTTGTCAGAGCTAGCCTGAGGTGAGTAGAATGACTCTTTATGTTTCAAAGCAAGTAATGAAAGTTTTAGCATGATTCACGCATCATGAATGTCATGAGATATATTAGGTGATTTGCATTAGAATTCACGAATATGTTGCATTGCATATTATGTTGTCGATGTGGATGAACATTGAGTGATCTATTAGCCCTCATATGGTATGATATGATATGATGATGATACGGTATGGAAGTCCAGGAAGACCCATTCTACGTCCTTGGCACTATGTAAGAGAAAGTCCAGGAAGACCCATTCTACGTCCCTGGCACCTTGGAATGTTATGATATGTTATGTAAGAGAAAGACCAGGACCCATTCTACGTTCTGGCACTAATGGAAACGTAGAGGGCTATTGGTGACAAGTTCATCCTTAAGGTGATTTGTCTGTGATGTGATGCATTCCATGAAAGCATGAATCTTTAATATAATGTTTTTACTATTCTGCTCACTGGGCTCTAGTAGCTCACTCCATTCCCTTAATCCCCCAGGTTTGCAGGTACGGGATAGATCAGGAAGTCAACAAGAGTAAAGTTATGTTTTATGTAATAGCTACAACATTGTAATGTAAAGTATAGTATTGTAATGTAAGGTATAGTATTGTAATGTAATGTAAAGTATAGTATTGTAATGTAATGTAATGATGTTATTTAAGGTTTAGAGTTGTGCTTGACCCTAGTATGTAAAGTTAATCCCTTTTTCACATGATCTTTTTAATGAATTGTTTGTAGATGTATTATGTAAACCAAGCTTATGTATGATATGTTACCCCATTGGAGCATTTGATGAGGGCTCCAATGTGGGGTTTTATGCTTATGAATTGTGCATGCACAGGTTAAGCTTGGTAAATGAATGAAAAAGTTTAAATGTTTTATGTATATGTTTGATCATGTATGGGATTTAACAGGTATACAGGATGTATGTTGGGCTTGCTATGGGTACCGGCGGCCTTATGCCGATCTGGATCCTAGCGCCGGTAGCGGTCCGATTTTCGGGTCGTTACAACCTGGTCTGAATATAACTTTCTTGCGACCCTTATTGGCCTGTTTCTCATACATTTTTTCGCGCTTCTCAATATACTCACGCGCTTTCAAGTGTATTGATTTAACCATTTCATCCTTCGCTTTTCCATCTAAATTAGACAGCTCGTTCAAAGGTAAAGGCATTAAATCTAATACAGTTGATGGATTAAAACCATACACAATCTCAAAAGGTAAATAACCAGTAGAAGAATGGACAGCGCGATTATAAGCAAAATCAACATATGGCAAACATTCTTCCCAAGTTTTCAAGTTCTTACCCACAACAGCACAAAGCATAGTTCCTAAAGTCCTATTAACAACTTCAGTTTGGCCATCTATTTGTGGATAACAAGTAGTAGAAAATAAAAGTTTAGTACCCAATTTCCCCCACAAAACACGCCAGAAATGACTAAGGAACTTAGAATCTCTATCAGAAACAATAGTCCTAGGTATACCATGCAAACGGACTACTTCCTTGAAAAACAAATAAGCTATGTTCGTTGCATCATCAGTTTTATAACATGGAATAAAATGTGCCATCTTACTAAAGCGATCTACAACAACAAACATTGAATCTCTACCTCTTTTTGTCCTAGGTAAACCTATCACAAAATCCATAGATATATCAATCCAAGGTTCAGTAGGTACAGGCAAAGGGGTATATAACCCATGTGGCAAGGACTTAGATTTAGCCTGTTTACATGCAAAGCATTGAGCACAAACTTTCTCTACATATTTTCGCATATTAGGCCAATAAAAGTGTTCGTTCAACATGTCTAAAGTCTTTTTCACACTAAAATGTCCCATTAACCCTCCTGAATGCGATTCTCTAACAAGCAACTCACGCACTGAACACTTGGGTATGCATATTTGTTTCCCCCTAAAAAGAAACCCATCATGCAAATAAAACTTATTAAACGCCCCATGTTCATATGCCTTAAATACATCAGAAAAATCAGTATCATTCTCATACATATCTTTCAAATGCTCAAACCCTAACAACTTAAAACTAAGCATGGAAGTCAATGCATAACGTCTAGATAATGCATCAGCAACCACGTTCTCTTTACCTTGCTTGTATTTAATCACATAAGGAAAGATTTTGAGATATTCAACCCAAAACCAAGCCGCTTGTTCAACTTCCCTTCAAGTGTTTGAGAGACTGATGGTCGGTATGAATCACAAACTCATTAGGCAGCAAGTAGTGTTCCCAAACTTCAAGAGCCCTAATCAGTGCGTAGAACTCTTTGTCATAGGTGGAATAGTTCAAATGTACGCCACCTAGCTTCTCACTGAAATATGTTATGGGTCGGCCTTCCTGCATAAGAACAGCACCAATACCAATCCCAGAAGCATCACATTCAATTTCAAAGGTTTTAGAAAAATCAGGTAACCTTAAAACAGGAGCAGTAGTAAGTTTTTCCTTTAATGTGTTAAATGCAAGTTCCTGTTCTTTACCCCATTTAAATCCTACAGTCTTTTTAATGATCTCATTTAGAGGTGCAGCAATAGTGCTGAAATCTCTAACAAACCTCCTATAGAAGCTTGCTAATCCATGAAAGGATCTCACCTCATTAGCATTCTTAGGTGTAGGCCATTCTTGGATAGCCTTAACCTTTTCATTATCTACCTCAACTCCACGTGAACTAATAATAAATCCTAGGAATATGACACTATCAGTACAAAATGTGCATTTCTTAATATTAGCATACAATTCATGTTCACGCAACTTCTGTAAAACAAGTTCAACATGCCTAATGTGGTCATCCATGTTTCGGCTATAAATCAATATATCATCAAAATACACAACCACAAACTTACCTAGGTAATCACACAAAACATGGTTCATCAATCTCATAAATGTGCTAGGTGCATTAGTTAAACCAAAAGGCATCACTAACCATTCATATAAACCATATTTTGTCTTAAAGGCAGTTTTCGACATCACCTAACTTCATCCTAATTTGATGATAACCGCTTTTCAAATCAATTTTTGTAAAGAAAACAACACCACATAATTCTTCAAGCATATCATCTAATCTAGGAATAGGATGGCGATACTTTACAGTGATTTTGTTGATCGCACGACAATCAACACACATGTGCATTGTTCCATCTTTCTTTGGAACCAACAAAACAGGTACTGCGCATGGACTGAGGCTCTCCCTGATATGTCCCTTAGCTAGCAACTCATCAACTTGCTTTTGCAATTCCTTCGTCTCCTCAGGATTACTCCGGTAAGCTGGATGGTTTGGAATCTGAGCTCTAGGAACAAAATCGATTTGATGTTCTATTCCCCTAATGGGTGGCAACCCAGATGGCACCTCCTCAAGAAATACATCCGCAAAGTCCTGCAATAACTTAGAAAAAGAACTAGGCAATTCATTAGTAGGGTTAGTCTCAATCATAAAATTGGAACTAAAACGCAATATAATTAAAAACTCTCTTCCCTAAGTATGCTTTCTTCAACTCTCTCTCTTTACAATAAAAGGAAGACTTGCTGAATTCTTCACTCTTCTCACTCAGCTCTCCTTTTACCTCCACACTCACTAACGTTTTCTCTCCTGCACGTCTCTCATTTTTATCATTTCCTGTGCAGTCACTCTCCTTTGGGCCATTCGAAACTTTCTTTTTACTACTGGCCTCTTTTCCCTCATTCTTTTACTTGTCTCACCTCCCTTACCTAATTTAGCAAATTGTTGTAATTTCACTTGATCTGCATATACATCTTTAGGAGATAAGGGTACAAGTATATGTTTTACACTAAGGAATGTAAAAGAAAACCTATTACTATACCCATCATAAATGACACGCCTATCAAATTGCCATGGTCTACCTAATAAAATATGTCCAACTTGCATGGGTACAATATCATAAGTAACCTCATCTACATACTTGCCAATAGAAAATGGCACTTTACATTGCTTGGTTACCTTTGCCTCGCCACTATCATTCAACCATTGAAGTCTGTAAGGATTAGGGTGTTTAATAGTTTCTAGTCCTAATTTATCAACTAAAATAGTACTAGCACAATTAACTTGACTACCCGAATCTATTATCATGCTACAGACTTTATCACCTACCAAACAACGAGTGTGAAAGATGTTTTCACGCTGTTCAAGTCCTTCTTTCATAGAAACATTTAAAGTACGCAATATCACTAAGGACTCTCCTTGAACTGGATACTCTTCTATCTCTACATCGGAACAATCTTCTAAAGGTGGTATTTCATTAGAATTAGAATCAGTTTCGGAGACTATCTCATCTCCCCTCACTATCATGGCACGTTTATTAACACACTCATTGGAATAATGCCCACGCCCTTTACATTTAAAGCACTGAATATCTCTAGTTCTATTTGATTTAGGGGCTGATTCATTTTTACCATGAGAGTTGGATGTTTCTTTGGAAGGTAACTTGCCTTTTTGAGTTGAAGACTTATCAAACCTTTTAGGATCAGACTTGGTGTTCCATTTGGAACCCCATTTGTTGTTGGAGTTTTGAGCAGCCCTGTTGCTCCCCCATCTATTTCGGCCTCTTTGTCTTTCCACCTTAATTGCAATGTTCACCAAGTCTTCCAAATCAACATATGGTTGCAAATCAACCACATCAGCAATCTCCTTGTTAAGACCACCAAAGAAATGAGCCATAGTCTGGTCTTCCTCCTCCACTATGTTTGCTTTGATCAGGAGCAACTCCATCTCCTTATGATACTCATCAACAAACTTTGATCCCTGAGTTAATCTTTGCAACTAATGATGGAGATCTCTATGGTAATAAGTAGGCACATATTTCTTCCTCATGATTCGCTTCATCTCATCCCAACTAGCAATGGGTAACTCTCCATTCCTTCTCCTAGATTTCACAAGCTCATCCCACCATATTAGTGCATAATCTGAAAACTCAAAGGCAGCAAGTTTTACCTTTTTATCATCAGAATAGCTTTGACAGTTAAAAACCATCTCCACTTTACGCTCCCACTCTAAATAGGCATCAACATCAGCATTACCATTGAAGCTTGGAATCTTCATTCTTATGGAGTTCATATTATTATCTACATAGGGTACACGATCATTGAACCTTCTGGCTCGGAAAGGGGCTGATTGTGCCTCATTTTCCTCTTCATAGTATGGATCGTGTGTATCATCATCCCTCTGATTGGACTTGCCCTTTGAAGATCTAAGGTTGTCCTCAAGGTTATCCATTCTCAAATTTAGCTTCTGAAAGCTATCCATGAAAGCTTTATACATATCTTTAAGATCACATGTTGGGTCAGAAGTATCACCAGTATTATGCTCAGACATTATAGAAAAATTCACAAATCTCTCAACTCACGTGTTTAACTTTCAAGCACTCACTTGGTATCTCCAAAGTGCACTTCAGAATAAAGGCTCAATAAGCCAAGCTTGTATGATTCAAATAATAAGGAAAGCAAGGAAAGGCCTAACAAAAAAGATATGAAACAACAATAGATGCAAACTGATCAAAATGAACAAACGGATTGATTTAGCACACAAAAGTCATATTTCGTGTACTAAGTGTAATTAGATGTTCAACAATGTGCAATTTGTCAAACTAAGTGTATGGAACCAACAGACAGAAAGACACCAAATTGACAAATTAAGAATAAAAACTTAACAAACGGATGTGCTTAACACGAAGTTATCCCAAGCATGCAATCCTAGGTTAACTAATCTTAATATTGACTCACAAAAACAATTCAAAGCAAGCAAACAAATAGACACTTAAAACAGCAAGTATTGAGTACAACTGGTTTTGTAAAATACTATCCAAATTTGCCCTAAACCTACCCCAAACATGTATTTCGAATCCCAAGCCCAGAAATATGTTCAAGGTATATGAAATATGATTTATACCAGTAGGTATCAATATCAGAATAAAGTTTGAACAATTGACCCAAAGTTGCAGAAATTCTTTTTCTTTTTTTTTTTTTCTTTTTGGTATTTTTTTTTATCGCACAAGAGTAAAACACTAGAAATACTATTCTAAGAGTATAAGAATAGGAGATATATGAACTAGGGCAGAAAGCACAAATCAAATCACTTAAGATAGTAATTCCGCCTAAACAAGAATTTGGGGTAAAATTCGATTTGAACAGAAAACTAAATAATAAATTCGACACTAATAGGTATCCCAAATGGAAAGATCATGAAAAATTGAAGAAAAGACACAAAGGATAGTTAAGAAATTATTACTAAGCCTAGCTTTGATACCAATTGATGCGGAACCCCAGCCTATTAGAGACTGAAACGACACATACCCTAGTAAAAGAACTTAGTTCAGAAAACATTCCCCAATCTAAAGCACCCTTAATTAACTTGCAATTAAGAACACTTATAACTGATTGATTTTAAAAACAGCAAGAATAAGAAACATACAAGTTAGTATCGAACCTTATTCGTGATGTAGTGTCAAGAACCAAGATCTCTCTTAAGCTCTCAAAGAAGAATCGCATAACAATTGTATGAAAATGATAATCTGTCTACAATATGGAAAAAGAGATGCTTATATAACATAAATAAAGACCCATGATCTTTGCCACTTCCCACTACTAGGCATGGACCCATGATCTATGCCACTACCCACTACTCTGCAGGATCCATGACTATGCCACTATCCACTACTGGATAATACCCACTATTGGTTAACTATCCACTACCAAATAACTACCCCACTACTGGTTGACTACTAACTACTAAATAGCTACCACTATAAATACAAAATTTGAATTGTCAATAAGGACACATTTCGGCCTAATTGACTTGGAATGGTCAGATTGTTCTTCAACTTCAAAATGAACTTGCAAAGCTTGAACATTTCCTTCATGAATCCTTGAAGTTCTTCCTTCAACCTCTTGGATCTCAACCTTGTAATTGGTCCTTGAGGCAATGCTAGCTCATCATTTTTAGTGTTGTTGGTCGTGCTTACATCAGTCTCCTGGACTTCCATACCGTATCATCATCATGTCATATCATACCATACGAGGCTAATGGATCATCCAATGTTCATCCACATCAACATCATATTATGCAATGCAACATATTCGTGAATTCTAATGCAAACAACCTAATATATCTCATGGCATTCGTGATGCATGAACATGCTCAAAATTTATTTATTTACTTTGCAATATAAAGAGTCATTCTACTCACCTCAGGCTAGTTGAAAAGACTCTGAAGCACTATCTCACTGCTGGGGTCCTTGGTTCCTCGGGTCCGAACCTACAACAGGTGGATTCAAATGAGGGCCAAACATAAAACAACATAACCAAAAACTACTCCTAAAACCCCTAAAAACCTAAACAATCATAGAAAACATGCAAAAGGAAGGCTGAAACAGGGGAATTTTCGGCTGCAGGTCGGCGGCCAAAAGTCCCTCCAGAGCAGAAACTCAGCCATTTTGGGCGGCACTTTCGGCGGCCGAAAGCCCCTTTCCAGAGACGAAACTCATGCATGTTCGGCGGCACCTTCGGCGGCCGAAACTCCCCTCCAGAGCCGAAAGCCAAACTTTGGGGGGCAGGGTTCGACAGCCCAAAGTTTGCCTCCACAGGCGGGTTTTCGGCGGCCGAAAGTCCTTCGGCTGCCGAACCTGAGTTCTTCCAAAGGGGCAGAAGTCAGCCTCCTCATTCACATTGCCTCCTAAACCTTTAAAACATGCATTTAGCTATTCTACAACATCATACTCATGCAAACAAGCATATAGGGGTCTCACACTCTCCTAAAGCCCAACAACAAAAACATATAACAACTATAACCATACATTACACATATTTTCAACAAAACTCACATGAACCCTAAACTCATCAACTAACTTAAACATGCATTTCTCCCCATAAACTTTCTAAAACTTGCTTAAAACATGGAATGAGCTAAAGATCTACTCTTACCTCTTGAAGATCGAGAGAGGAGGCGACCTAAACTTGGAGAAATGGAGGAAAGAGAGCTCTGGGGTCTCCAAGTCAATATTGATTTTAGCTCCAAAAATTTCAAAACCAAGTTAAAAACTCGTAAAATTTAAAGATTTGAAGAAAATCATCAAAACCAACATGGGAGGGCAATGGACTCACCGTTGACCGAAATAGGGGAGAAACTCGCCCATTTTCGGCCATGGGACCTTTGATAGATGGCTGGCCAGACCACCTTCGGAAGCCAAAGGTGACTCCAAAACTCCACCATGTTCGGCGGTCGAACATGAGGTTCGGCGGCCGAACCTGGATTTTTCCTCAATGGTCATTTTCATTCAAAACTCATTTCTTTCTTACTTAAAACCATAAAATACATGAAAATACTTTATAAAAACATGATTTTACCCTTCTAGAGGGTTCCGACATCCGAGATTCCACCGGACGGTAGGAATTTCGATACCGGAGTCTAGCTGGGTATTACATTCTCCCCCTTAAGAACTTCGTCCCCGAATGTTCACCAAACAAACATGCATAGCATAAAACATGAACCACCACAAAAACACATAACACTCACCTTAGAAGAGATGAGGATATTACTGGAGCAGGGCTCCCGTTCTCCCAGGTAACACTCCCGATTTGTGGTGATTCCAAAGGACTTTCACCATCGGGATTTCCTTGTTCTCAATTTTTTGATCTGCGTGTCTACGATCCGTACTGGGCTACTCAACATAGGTAGATCTTCTAGGATCTCTACATCAACTCACTAAGAACCTTACCCGGATCTGACACGAACCTCCGTAACATGGAAACATGGAAACGGATGGATTCTTTCCATTGAACAAGTAAGTCTACTTATACGATACATTCCTGACCTTTTGCAAGATCTCAAAGGGTCCAATGTACCGTGAGCTAAAAATTACCTTTCTTCCCAAACCGAATCACCCCTTTCATAGGAGACACCTTGAGCAATACCAAATCCCCCTCCTGAAACTCTACTTGTCTTCTGCAGAATCTGCATAGCTCTTTTGCTTGCTCACAGCAGTCTTGACCTTTCTCTGATAATGGGCACCACCCTGCTGGTGATCTCTTACTAACTCAGGCCCTGCCAAGGCTCTCTCTCCAAATTCTTCCCAGCAAACAGGTGACCTGACTTCCTTCCATACAAAGCTTCATATGAGCTATCCCTATCTAGCATGATAGCTGTTATGTGGCAAACTCCACCAAAGGTAGATCGCTGCCTCCCAAGAACCGCCAAAACAAGCACAACACATTCGAGCATATCTTCAATGTCTGGAATGGTCCTCTCTGACTGTCCGTCCGTCTGAGGAGGAAAGCAGTGCTAAAGTCTAGCCTAGTACCTATAGCACTCTGCAGACTCCGCCAAAATCTAAGGGTAAACTGGGGTCCTCTATCATACACTATTGAAACAGGAGCGCCATGCACCCTGACAACCTCATCGACATACACCTGCGCCAACTTGTCCACAGAATAGCCCTCCTAAAGGGATGAAGTGAGCAATGTTTGGTCAGTCCTGTCCACAATCACCCATATAGAGTCCAAATCTGTTGGATGTTGCCGGTAAACCCCACCACGAAATCCATAGCTATATTCTCCCTTTCCACTCTGGAATCGCAGTGGGTTAAGCATTTCAGCCGGCTTCTGATGTTCCAGCTTCACCCTTGACATACCTCGCAGGCTGACACAAACTGTGCCACTCTCTTTTTCATAGCTGGCCACCAATACACTCTTTTCAGATCCTGATACATTTTGGTGGCTCCAAGGAGAAACACTGTATCTGGTATTATGAGCTTCCCTCATAATGTCTCCCTTCAGACCCACGTCATCTGGTACACACAATCTTTTCCCCATAGCGGAGGATCCCCTTACTGTCAAATCTGAACTCTTCGTTCTTGCCTGACTGAACAGTCCTGGCAATCTTCACTAACTCTGGGTCCTCGTGCTGTTTCTGAGCCACCTGCTCCAGAAACACATGTGTCACTCTCATCTGGGATATCAAAGCACCTGTATCAGACAACTCTAACTGTAGACCTCGTTAATGAGCTTATGAAAACTCTTCAACCACCGGTCTCCTTTCTGCTGTGATATGGGATAGACTGCCAAGTGATTTCCGGCTTAAGGCGTCCGCCACCACATTCGCCTTACCCGGATGGTACTGATCTTGCAATCATAGTCACTAAGCAGTTCTACCCATCTTCTCTACCTCAAGTTCAACTCTCTCTGACTCAGGATGTACTACAGGCTTTTATGATCTGTGAAGATCTCACATTTAACCCCATAAAGGTAATGCCTCCACATCTTGAGTGCAAAGATTACAGCTGCCATCTCTAGGTCATGTGTAGGATAATTCAACTCATGCTTCTTCAGCTGCCTAGAAGCATAAGCAATCACCCTTCCATTCTGCATCAATACACAACCCAGTCCCACACGGGACGCATCACAAAACACTGTGAAGTCTTTCATTGCTGGTAGGCAGAGCTAATACCGGTGCTGACGTTAACCTCTTCTTTAGCTCTTCAAAACTCTCTTCACACTGTCAGTCCACATAAACTTCTGATTCTTTCTAGTCAATCTGGTCATAGGACCTGCAATCTTAGAGAAGTCCTAAACGAACCTCCTGTAGAAACCCTGCCAAGCCCAAGAAGCTCTTAATCTCTATCACTGTAGTGGGTCTAGGCCAGTTAGCTACAGCTTCCACCTTCTTGGGGTCCACTTCTATTCCATTTTCTAACACAACATGCCCCAAGAATGAGATGTTCCTCAACCAGAATTCACACTTAGAGAACTTGGCATACAAGCCATGCTCTCTCAGGGTCTGCATAACTATCCTCAGATGATGGGCATGCTCCTCTGCATTCCTGGAATACACTAAGATATCATCAATGAAGATAATAACAAAGTGATCCAGGTACTGACTAAACACTCTGTTCATGAGATCCATGAATGTTGTAGGGGCATTGGTTAACCCGAACGGCATCATAAGGAACTCATAGTGCCTGTATCTGGTCCTGAATGTCATTTTCGGCACATCTTCCTCTCTTATCCTCAGCTGATAGTATTCGGATCTCAGATCTATCTTGGAGAAACAACCTGCTCCTGCTAGCTGGTCAAATAGATCGTCGATCCTAGGTAGCAGATACTTATTCTTGGTAGTGACCTTGTTCAACTGCCTGTAGTCGATACAAAGTGTAATACCCGGCTAGACTCCGGTATCGGAATTCCTACCGTCAGGCGGAATCTCGGATGTCGAAAACCTCTAGAAGGGTAAAATCATATTTCTATAAAATGTTTTAAATGTATTTTATGATTTTAAACAAGAAAGAAATTGAGTTTTTAATGAAAAAGACTATGGAGGCATTTCCAGGTTCGGCAGCCGAACCTCAAGTTCGGCCGCCGAACATTGGATAGTTTAGGGGGGCAAGTTAGGCTTCCAAAAGTGGTAAAGGTTCGGCCGCCGAAGGTCATGTTCGGCCGCCGAACTTGCATGAGTTTTGGAGGCACTTTAAGCTGCCGAAAGGTGGTCTGGCAGCCCCTATATAAGAGCTCCATGGCCAAAACGGGCGAGTTTTCTCCCCATTCTCGGCCACAGTGAGTTCTTGCTCTCCCATGGTTTGTGTTTGATGTTTTTCCTCCAATCTTTCAAGTTTTAACAAGTTTTATCTTGGTTTGAAGATATTTGAGCATAAAGAGCAAGTTGTGGAGCTTGGAGACCAAAGGAGTGAGATCTCTCCCATCTCCGAGTTAGTTCGCCTCTCCTCTCGATCTTCAAGAGGTAAGAGTAGATCCACACTTCTTTTCATGTTTTAGTTGAGTTTCATGAAGTTTCTTGGGGTAGAAATGCATGTGTAGGCTTATGTTGTGTTTATGAGCAATGTGAGTTGTATATGCATGTTTGATGTGTTGTAGTTGGGGTTTAGGATAGTTTGAAGCCCCTAGAAGCTTATGTATGTGTGTATGCATGTTGTAGAGTAAGGAAATGCATGTTGGTATGATTTGGGAGGCATTTGTGCATGAAGGAGGCTGAGTTCTGCCCTTTGGAAGAACTCAGGTTCGGCAGCCGAAGGGACTTTCGGTCGCCGAACCTGCCTGTGGAGGCCAGCCTTTGGCTGCCGAACCCTACCCCCGAAAGTGGACTTTCGGCTCTGGAGGGGAGATTCGGCCGCCGAAGGTGCCGCCGAACATGCATGAGTTTCGTCTCTGGAGGGAACCTTCGGCCACCGAAAGTGCCGACAAAGGTACATGACTTTGGGCTCTGGAGGGCCTTTCGGCCGCCGAACCTGCCGCCGAAAGTGCCCTGTCCAGCCTTCCTTTGCATGATTTCTATGATTGTTTCATGGTGTTTTGGGGGGTTTTTAGGGAGTTGTTTAGAGTCATGTTCTTGTATGTTTGGTCCCTCATTTGAGTCCACCTGTGTAGGTTCGGACCCGAGGAACCGAGGACCCCAGCAGTGAGTTAGCTGCTTTCGAGTCTTTTCAGAGCTAGCCTGAGGTGAGTAGAATAACTCTTTATGTTTCAAAGTAAATAAATCAGTTTTAGAGCATGTTCATGCATCACGAATGCCATGAGATATATTAGGTTGTTTGCATTAGAATTCACGAATATGTAGCATTGCATAATATGATGATGATGTGGATGGGTGTTGGATGATCCTTTAGTCCTCGTATGATATGATGTGATATGATATGGTATGGTATGGAAGTCCAGGTCGAGGCCCATTCTACGCCCCTGGCACTATGTTAAGAGAAAGACCAGGTCGAGGCCCATTCTACGCCCCTGGCATTATGGGAATGTTATGTTATGTATGTTATGTTAAGAGAAAGACCAGGTCGAGGCCCATTCTACGCCCCTGGCACTATTGGATATGTAGAGGACTATTGGTGACAAAACCATCCTTGATGTGATTTGTCTGTGATGTGATGCATTCCATTATAGCATATGATTTAAATGTTTTATTATTCTGCTAACTGGGCTCTAGTAGCTCACCCCATTTCCCTAATCCCCCAGGTTTGCAGGTACGGGATAGATCAGGAGGTCAGCTAGAGTAAAGTCATGGTCATGTAATAGCTAGTGGTGGACATGATAAATATTGAAATGTAATGAATAGTATTAAATAGTTATGTAATGTAATGATGTTATTGAGGATTATAGTTGTGCTTGACTCTAGTATGTTGTTAATCCCTTTGTTTACATGATCTTTCAAATGTAATAGTTTAATGATGTTTTAAGTAAGCCAAACTCACTATATGTTATGTTACCCATTGGAGTATTTGTTGAAGACTCCAGTGTGGGGTTGATGATTACGTATATGAATAGTGCATGCACAGGTTGAGTTTGGTAAATGCATGAGAAAATTCAAATTTTTATGTAATTGTTGATCATGTATGGGATTATACAGGTATACAGGTAGTATGTCAGGCTTGCTACGGGTCCCGACGGCCTTATGCCGATCTGGATCCTAGCGCCGGTAGCGGTCCGGTTTTCGGGTCGTTACAGATTGGTATCAGAGCCCTAGGTTCATATGGTCAGACCTATAGAGAATGTCGGGCTCATAGATGTTCTAGAAGGGCAAGCATAATAGGAAAATCATGTCCACTAGGATAGGATGTAGAGTCCTGTCTTGATTGATGATGTGAAATGCCATGATATGCTATGTATGTGATGTATGTGATGCGGGTTCATGTGTTTTCACATGAACCATTTGATGCTAATGTTATGCTATGTGTGCTGTTTTTCAGTAAACAGGATGAGAGGAACTCGTCGATCTGCACGATTGACTGGAGTACCACCGGAGGATGAGGGCATGAGTGCCCGTCCCCCTGCATTACCAAGGGCAATGTCTAGCAGGTCTAGCAGGGAAAGAGCGGTGAGAGACCCTAGAAGGTCTTTGGATATGAACAGAAGCAGATCAGTAAGGGGAACAGTTCAAGGAGGAATGTCAGAGGATGTGGGGGATGATATGGATGTAGATCAGAGGAGGGATGGCAGTCTTGGAGTGAGTATGTCGGACGAGGGTATGGGAGAGTCCCAAAGAGGCACTCAGGCCTCGGGATTTGTTCAGCCACCCCAGTACCCACCCTTTTCTCAGAATCTCGGGTATTCGATGGGAGGTACATCGGATTACCCCAGCTTTAGCCCTTACCACTCACACATGCCATACCCATCTTTCTACCCACCATACCCACAGTACCCTATGTACCCACCCCCGTCCTTCTACCCAGGTACAGCAAACCCTACCCCAGGGAATGCTGCACCTCCTCCACCATCAGCAGAACCTACTGTCCCAGTAACCCAAATGCTTAAACCTAGCTCATCTGGAGGGAGCAAGGTCAAGATGACCGACTACATGAAGCTGGGTGCTCCCCAATATGAAACCGGTGATGACCCATTTGTGTATCTGGAGAGGGTCAGAACGATTACAGATGAGATAGGAGCTGATGACAGTAGAGCCATTCAGATGGCTGGTTCACACTAAAATGCAAGAAGGTCCGAGAGTGGTTTAAAAACTATGTGAACCCGAGATTGGACAGCCTATCATGGGAGGAGTTTGCAAATGAGTTTGCAGGATGGGCTTTCCCTGACAGTTCAAGGGAGTTGAAGATGATTGAATTTGAGCAGTTGAGGCAGACGGATGAGATGAGTGTGGATGAGTACACAGATCGATTCTTGGAGCTGTTGCCGTTTGCCGGGCAAAATCTGGACACAGATCAGAAGAAGTCAAGGAGGTATATCATGAGGCTCCATTCCAGGTATTCCTCCTTGATTTAGTCAGCAGAGAGGGAGAGTTTCCATGCCATTATGGATATGGCTCGAAGGATGGAGGCTAGTGCAATCATCGAAGGGAAAGTTAAGCAGTCAGTAGCATAGCCTTCTGGTTCCAAGACCCCAGGTGGGGGAAGGTTAGACCCTTCTTCTCTGAGTGCAGCAGCTTCAGGCAGTAAAAAGTGGGGTAAGGCCAAGTCTAAAAAGAACAAGTTCTGGAGCAAGATCAAGTCAGGTCTGGGATTGGGAAGTGGCTCGAGTTCAGGTGTAGATAATGCAGTATGTAGGAAGTGTGGGAAGCCGCACAAGGGTGTATGTCTGGTTGGGATGACAGCCTGCTTCAGATGTGGGCAGGAGGGACACATGGCTCGGGAGTGTCCTAGAGCAGCTTTTATGGCACAGTCTCAGCAGTCTCTGGTAGTGTGGCTCAACCAGTAGCTCCAGCCGCGACTCAGGCCAGTGGCAGAGGCAGAGGGAGAGGGGCAGCCTCTTCTTCAGCGGGTTTCAGAGGTGAAGGTCCGTCAGCCCCAGCACAGATCTTCACAATGACACAGCAGGAGGCAAATGCATCGAACACCGTGGTGGCAGGTAATCTCATCATTGGTTGCTCAGATGTTTATGCCTTAATGGACCCTGGTGCATCTCATTCTTTCATTGCTCCGAGGGTCGTCGAGAGGTTGGGTTTGATGGTCTTTGGGTTAGAGTGCCCCCTATGGGTCAGTGGACCCAAGTGTGACCCGTCAGTGGAAGAGTCAGTCTGCCAGTGTAGTCCAGTTTTTATTGAGGGGAGATGCCTTTCAGCCGACATTGTGGTTCTAGATTTGACAGATTTTGACATCATTCTAGGGATGGATTGGCTATCTACCCATGGTGCTACCTTGGGCTGCAGAGACAAGGTAGTCAGGTTCAGATGTCAGGATGGGTCAGAGGTCGTCTTTAGAGGAGACAGGAGGGGTACACCTAGAGGTTTGATATCAGCCCTACAGGCTCGTAGGCTGCTCAGGAGGGGTTGTCAAGGTTTTCTAGCTCATGTGAGAGAGCTGAATAGTCATGTCAGAGAGCCTGCCTCAGTGCCCGTGGTCAGTGAGTTTTCAGATGTGTTCCCAGACGAGCTACCAGGTTTACCGCCTGCTAGGGAGATAGAGTTCGAAATTGAGTTGATGCCTGGAACTAGACCGATCTCTATCCCTCCCTACAGGATGGCACCAGCTGAATTGAAAGAGCTTAAGGAGCAGTTGCAAGAGTTGGTAGATAAGGGCTTCATCCGATCGAGTACCTCACCTTGGGGTGCTCCAGTACTGTTCGTGAAAAAGAAAGATGGATCCCTTAGACTTTGTATCGACTACAGGCAGTTGAACAAGGTCACTACCAAGAATAAGTACCCGTTGCCAAGGATCGACGATCTATTCGACCAGCTAGCCGGAGCAGGGTGTTTCTCCAAGATAGATCTGAGATCCGGGTACCATCAGCTGAGGATAAGAGAAGAGGATGTACTGAAGACAGCATTCAAAACCAGATATGGGCACTATGAGTTCCTTGTGATGCCGTTCGGGTTAACCAATGCCCCTGCAGCATTCATGGATCTCATGAACAGAGTGTTTAGCCAATACCTGGATCACTTGGTTATTGTCTTCATAGATGATATCTTAGTGTATTCTAGGAATGCAGAGGAGTATGCCCATCATCTGAGGTTAGTTCTGTAGACCTTGATGGAACACGGCTTGTATGCCAAATTCTCCAAGTGTGAGTTCTGGTTGAGGAGCATTTCATTCTTGGGGCATGTTGTGTCAGAAAATGGAATCGAGGTAGACCCCAAGAAAGTGGAAGCTGTAGCTAACTGGCCTAGACCCACTACAGTGACAGAGATTAAGAGCTTCTTGGGTTTGGCAGGTTACTACAGGAGGTTCGTTCAAGACTTCTCTAAGGTTGCAGCTCCTATGACCAGACTGACTAAGAAGAACTAGAGGTTCGTGTGGACTGACCAGTGTGAAGAGAGCTTTGAAGAGCTAAAGAAGAGGTTGACTTCAGCACTGGTGTTAGCTCTGCCAACTAATAATGAGGACTTCACAGTCTATTGCGATGCGTCCCGTGTGGGACTAGGTTGTGTGCTAATGCAGAATGAAAGGGTGATTGCTTATGCTTCTAGGCAGCTGAAGAAGCACGAGTTGAATTACCCTACACATGACCTAGAGATGGTAGCTATAATCTTTGCACTCAAGATGTGGAGGCACTACCTTTATGGGGTAAAATGTGAGATCTTCACAGATCATAAGAGCCTGCAGTACATCCTGAGTCAGAGAGAGCTGAATTTGAGGCAGAGACAATGGGTAGAACTGCTCAGTGACTATGATTGCAAGATTCAGTACCGTTCGGGTAAGGCAAATGTTGTGGCAGACGCCTTAAGCCGGAAATCACTTGGCAGTTTGTACCATATTTCAGTAGAGAGAAGACCAGTGGTGAGGCAGTTCTTCGAGCTCATTAATGAAGGTCTACAGTTGGAGTTGTCTGGTACAGGTGCTTTGATTGCCCAGATGAGAGTGGCACCTGTGTTTCTAGAGCAGGTGGCTCAGAAACAGCACGAGGACCCAGAATTAGTGAA
Source organism: Manihot esculenta (assembly GCF_001659605.2). NCBI lineage: Eukaryota > Viridiplantae > Streptophyta > Magnoliopsida > Malpighiales > Euphorbiaceae > Manihot > Manihot esculenta. The sequence continues at coordinate 18,533,791 of NC_035177.2, read as the reverse complement.
GATTGCCAGGACTGTCCAGTCAGGCAAGAATGAGGAGTTCAGATTTAACAGCAAGGGGATCCTCCGCTATGGGAATAGATTATGTGTACCAGATGACGTGAGTCTGAAGGGAGACATTACATTATGAGGGAGGCTCATAATGCCAGATACAGTGTTCACCCGGGAGCCACCAAAATGTATCAAGATCTGAGAAGAGTTTATTGGTGGCCAGCTATGAAGAGAGAAGTGGCACAGTTTGTGTCAGCCTGCGAAATATGTCAGAGGGTGAAGCTGGAACATCAGAAGCCGGCTGGAATGCTTAACCCACTACCTATTCCAGAGTGGAAATGGGAGAATATAGCTATGGATTTCGTGGTGGGGTTACCGGCATCGTCCAACAGGTTAGACTCCATATGGGTGATTGTGGACAGACTGACCAAATCTGCTCACTTCATCCCTGTCAGGAGTGGCTATTCTGTGGACAAGTTGGCGCAGGTGTATGTAGATGAGGTTGTCAGGCTGCATGGGGTTCCTGTTTCAAAAGTGTCTGATAGAGGACCCCAGTTCACCTCCAGGTTTTGGCGGAGTCTGCAGAATGCTATGGGTACCAGGTTGGATTTTAGCACTGCTTTCCATCCACAGACAGACGGACAGTCAGAGAGGACCATCCAGACAATTGAGGATATGCTCAGAATGTGTGTGCTGGATTTTGGCGGTTCTTGGAGGCAGCATCTACCCTTGGTGGAGTTTGCCTACAATAACAGCCATCATGCTAGCATAGGGATGGCTCCATATGAAGCTTTGTATGGAAGGAAGTGTAGGTCACCTATTTGCTGGGAAGAAGTTGGGGAAAGGGCCTTGGCAGGGCCTGAGCTTGTAGAGATCACCAGCAGAGTGGTGCCCATAATCAGAGAAAGGATCAAGACTGCTGCAAGCATGCAAAAGAGTTATGCAGATATCCGCAGAAGGCAAGTAGAGTTTCAGGAGGGGGATTTGGTATTGCTTAAGGTGTCTCCAATGAAAGGGGTGATTCGGTTTGGGAAGAAAGGTAAGCTAGCTCCACGATACATCGGACCCTTTGAGATCTTGTAGGAGGTCGGGAATGTATCGTATAAGCTGGATTTACCTGCTTCAATGGAAAGAATTCATCCGGTTTTCCATGTTTCTATGTAGGGATGTAAACGGGTAGGGTACCCGCAAAATTGAGAGTACCCAAACCCGAACCCGATTATATATACAATTTTCGAACCCGTCCCAAACCCGTTTAATATTTTAATTTTACTATCCGAACCCGTCCCAAATCCGTTTAACAATACCCGCACAATACCCAAACCCGATATAAACCAGCAACTCAGCAAATAATTTTTTTAATTCAATTCAATGACAAAACCAAATAAATTATCTAACAGTTGCACAACCCAGTAGGAGGATAAATGTTCAATGACAAGAACCAGCAACTCAACAACCCAGCAAATAATGATTTATAATCAAATAATTAGATTAATTGTCCATAAATTTTAAAAATCAACAGTATTACATTAATTAAATAGCAAATAATTAGATTTTTTAACATATCCAAATAATCAGATTAATAGTTCATAAATTATAAAATTCTTTAAGAACATACACATAAAAGATCTTGAAACCTAAAGAGAGTTCTAGTCAAAGCAGATGTCGCCGATTGAGGAGAGAAGGGTTGTCTCTAGCGTCAGTGAAGTGCAGGGAGAGAAGCGTAAATCGAAAAGAGTAGATTTCACCCGACTGGGGAGAGAGAAGGAGATATCGCCGACGCCGACCGGACAGAGGGAAGAGTTGTCTTCAACTGGAAAGTCGGAGATGTCGCCGTTGGAGAGAGAGAAGGAGATATTACTGACGGGGGAGAGAGAAGATTTATCGTCGACTGGGGAGAGAAAGGAGACGTCGCCGGTGACGACTGGGCTGCCGGCAGTCGTCAGTGAAGTGGGGGAGAGGCGTGACTGAGAACTATGGGAAGGGAAGCGAGAAGAGAGGAAAGAGTAAAATGAAAAAATAAATTAGGGATTAGGGTTAGTTTTGTTAGTATAGTTAATCGGGTTCGGGTAATGGGTATCCGATCACCTAATCCCGAACCCTACCCGAATCTGAGACGGGTAAAATTTTTCAAACCCGAATCCGTCCAAATCCGTTTTGTAAAAACCCAAATCCGTCCTAATAGGGTTTGGGCGGACCGGGTACCCGTAAAAACCCTCCCGCCTGCCATCCCTATTTCTATGTTAAGAAAGTTCGTGTCAGATCCGGGTAAGGTTCTTAGTGAGCCTGATGTGGAGATCCAAGAGGATCTCACCTATGTGGAGCAACCAGTACGGATCCTAGACACCCAGATCAGAAAGTTGAGAAACAAGGAAATCCCGATGGTGAAAGTCCTTTGGAATCACCACAACATCGAGGAGTGTACCTGGGAGACACGGGAGTCCATGCTCCAGCAATATCCTCATCTCTTCTAAGGTGAGTGTTATGTGTTTTGTTGTGTGTTTATGTTTTTATGCCATGCTATGTTTGTTTGGTGAACATTCGGGGACGAATGTTCTTAAGGGGGAAAGAATGTAATACCCGGCTAGACTCCAGTAACGAAATTCCCACCGTCAGGTGGAATCTCGGATGTTGGAAACCTCTAGAAGGGTAAAATCATGTTTTTATAAAATGTTTTAAATGTATTTTATGATTTTAAACAAGAACAAAATTGAGTTTTTAATGAAAAAGACTATGGAGGCATTTCCAGGTTCGGCCGCCGAACATTGGATAGTTTAGGGGGGCAAGTTAGGCTTCAGAAAGTGGCAAAGGTTCGGCCGCCAAAGGTCATGTTCGGCCGCCAAACTTGCATGAGTTTTGGAGGCACTTTAGGCTGCCGAAAGGTGGTCTGGCAGCCCCTATATAAGAGTTCCATGGCCGAAACGGGCGAGTTTTTTCCCCATTTTCGGCCACGGTGAGTTCTTGCTCTCCCATGGTTCGTGTTTGATGTTTTTCCTCCAATCTTTCAAATTTTAACAAGTTTTATCTTGGTTTGAAGATATTTGAGCATAAAGAGCAAGTTGTGGAGCTTGGAGACCAAAGGAGTGAGATCTCTCCCATCTCTGAGTTAGATCGCCTCTGCTCTCGATCTTCAAGAGGTAAGAGTAGATCCACACTTCTTTTCATGTTTTAATTGAGTTTCATGAAGTTTCTTGGGGTAGAAACGCATGTGTAGGTTTATGTTGTGTTTATGAGCAATATGAGTTGTATATGCATGTTTGATGTGTTGTAGTTGGGGTTTAGGATAGTTTGAAGCCCTAGGAGCTTATGTATGTGTGTATGCATGTTGTAGAGTAAGGAAATGCATGTTTGTATGACTTGGGAGGCATTTGTGCATGAAGGAGGCTGAGTTATGCCCTTTAGAAGAACTCAGGTTCGGCAGCCGAAGGGACTTTCGGCCGCCGAACCTGCCTGTGGAGGCCAGCCTTTGGCTGCCGAACCTTACCCCCGAAAGTGGACTTTCGGCTCTGGAGGGGAGATTCGGCCGCCGAAGGTGCCGCCGAACATGCATGAGTTTCATCTCTGGAGGGAACCTTCGGCCGCCGAAAGTGCCGCCGAAGGTGCATGACTTTCGGCTCTGGAGGGCCTTTCGGCCGCCGAACCTGCCGCCGAAAGTGCCCTGTCCAGCCTTCCTTTGCATGATTTCTATGATTGTTTCATGGTGTTTTAGGGGGTTTTTGGGGAGTTGTTTAGAGTCATGTTCTTGTATGTTTGGTCCCTCATTTGAGTCCACCTGTGTAGGTTCGGATCCGAGGAACCGAGGACCCCAGCAGTGAGTTAGCTGCTTCCGAGTCTTTTCAGAGCTAACCTGAGATGAGTAGAATAACTCTTTATGTTTCAAAGTAAATAAATCAGTTTTAGAGCATGTTCATGCATCACGAATGCCATGAGATATATTAGGTTGTTTGCATTAGAATTCACGAATATGTAGCATTGCATAATATGATGATGATGTGAATGGGTGTTGGATGATCCTTTAGTCCTCGTATGATATGATGTGATATGATATGGTATGGTATGGAAGTCCAGGTCGAGACCCATTCTATGCCCCTGGCACTATGTTAAGAGAAAGACTAGGTCGAGGCCCATTCTACGCCCCTGGCATTATGGGAATGTTATGTTATGTATGTTATGTTAAGAGAAAGACCAGGTCGAGACCCATTCTACGCCCCTGGCACTATTGGATATGTAGAGGACTAGTGGTGACAAAACCATCCTTGATGTGATTTGTCTGTGATGTGATACATTCCATTATAGCATATGATTTAAATGTTTTATTATTCTGCTGTAACGACCCTAAAATGGACCGTCACCGGCGCTAGGATTCAGGTCGGCTTAAGGCCGCCAGAACCCGTAGCAAGCCTGCTATACTCTCTGTGTACCTGTAAAACTCATACATGATCATACATTTTCTGTGAAAAATAAAAATTCTTTTCTCTGTACCAAGGCTTAACCTGTGCATGCACTATCTCTGTACTCTGTACTCTGTACTCTGTACTCTGTACCCCTGACTAGAGCTTGCTCTAGATGGGTTAACTCATACCTGTTAAGCCTGGTTTTTCACATACAGTAAAACATATATACATATCCAGATCATGTACAACACATACAGTACTAAGTCAAGCACATTTCTAACTTGAGACACACAATTATTACATCTCTTTAATATTACATGTCCACTCTAGGCTATTACAAATCTCTTTACTCTTTCCGTACTCTGCTGGACTGTCCCTGTACACTGTACACTGAACCTGCAAAACTGGGGTTAAGGGAGTGGGATGAGCTCTATAGCCCAGTGAGTAGAACAGTAAAACATCTCAGTAAAACATGCTCTCATGGAATGCGTCATAACACAGACAAACCACATCAAGAGTAAACCTGTCACCACATAGTCCCAGTAACTCTGTGCCAGGGCGTAGAATCGAGCACCTGGTCTTCCTGGCATATATGTATATATGTATATAACACCTCTGTACTTACCATTGCCAGGGCGTAGTCAAAGGCTCCTGGTCTTTCCTATAACTGCCAGGGCGTAGTCAAAGGCTCCTGGTCTTTACTATACCTGCCAGGGCATAGTCAAAGGCTCCTGGACTTCCTGTCTAAGACTATTGGATCATTCAGCATTCACCCACATCAACAAATAACTATGCAATGCAACATATTCATGGATACTAATGCAATCAACCTATGGCATAATCATGATGCATGAGATATGCTAAAACATTCCCTTAGTCAATTAAAAGAGTTAAGTTTAGTTCCACTCACCTCTGGCTAACTGGACTGACTGACTCTGCAGGCTCTGAAAATCCGCACTGGTTGCTCTATATAGGTGAGATATGTCTGCATCTCCACCTCAGGCTCACTCAGAACCTGATTCGGATCTGACACAAACTGTCATAGCATAGAAACATGAAATACCGGGTGAATTCTCTCCATAGAAGCAGGTAAATCCAACTTATACGACACATTTCCGATCCTTTGCAAAATCTCAAAGGGTCCAATGTATCGTGGAGCTAACTTACCCTTCTTCCCAAAACGAACCACTCCTTTCATTGGAGACACTTTTAGCAATAGCCAATTACCCTCCTGAAACTCTAACTGTTTTCTGCGAACGTCTACATAACTTTTCTGTCTACTCTGCGCTGTCCTGATTCTATCTCTGATCACGGGCACTACTCGACTAGTAATCTCTACTAACTCTGGCCCTGCAAGAGCCTTCTCTCCTATCTCTTCCCAACAAACAGGGGATCTGCACTTCCTCCCATACAAAGCTTCATAAGGAGCCATCCCAATGCTAGCATGATGGCTGTTATTGTAGGCAAACTCCACCAAAGGTAGATGCTGCCGCCAAGAACCGCCAAAGTCTAACACACACAGTCGAAGCATATCCTCGATGGTCTGGATGGTCCTCTCTGACTGTCCATCAGTCTGTGGGTGGAAAGCAGTGCTAAACTCTAATCTCGTGCCCATCGCACTCTGCAGACTTCGCCAAAATCTAGAGGTAAACTGAGGTCCTCTATCTGAAACTATCGACACGGGAACACCATGTAATCTCACTATCTCATCCAGATAGACCTGTGCCAACTTATCCACAGAATAGGTACTCCAAACTGGAAGAAAATGAGCAGATTTTGTGAGTCTGTCCACAATCACCCATATAGAGTCTATCCTGTTGGACGCTGCTGGTAAACCCACTACAAAATCCATGGCTATATTCTCCCATTTCCACTCTGGAATCGGCAATGGGTTAAGCATTCCTGCTGGTTTCTGATGCTCTAGTTTCACCCTCTGGCAAACTGCACAAGCTGTCACAAACTGCTCCACTTCTTTCTTCATGGCTGGCCACCAATAGACCCTTTTCAGATCCTGATACATCTTGGTGGCTCCTGGGTGAACACTATACCGCGCATTATGAGCTTCCCTCATAATGTCTTCCTTCACATTGCTCCTATCTGGTACACAAAGTCGACTCCCATAGCGGAGGATCCCTTTGCTGTCAAAACGAAACTCTGCACTGTTGCCTGACTGAACAGTCCTGGCAAGTTTCATCAACTCAGGGTCCTCATGCTGTCTCTGAGCTATCTGTTCCAGAAACACAGGTGTCACTCTCATCTGTGCTATCAACGCACCTGTACCAGACAACTCTAACTGTAATCCTTCTTCTAAGAGCTTGTACAGCTCCAGCACAACTGGTCTCCGCTCTGCTGCTATATGGGATAAACTGCCTAGTGACTTCCGGCTTAGGGCGTCTGCCACAACATTCGCCTTACCCGGATGATACTGGATCTTACAATCATAATCACTGAGCAATTCTACCCATCTTCTCTGCCGCAAGTTTAGCTCTCTTTGACTCAAGATGTACTGTAAACTCTTATGATCAGTGAAGATCTCGCATTTCACCCCGTAGAGGTAATGCCGCCACATCTTAAGTGCAAAGATAACTGCTGCCATCTCTAGGTCATGGATAGGGTAATTCAACTCGTGCTTCTTCAACTGTCTAGAAGCATAAGCTATCACCCTATCACTCTGCATCAAAACACAGTCCAATCCCACTCGAGATGCATCACAGAACACTGTGAAATCCTCATTACTCACAGGCAGAGCTAGCACTGGTGCTGTTGTCAATCTCTTTTTGAGCTCTTCAAAGCTCTCTTCACATTGGTCTGACCAGACAAACTTCTAGTTCTTCTGAGTCAATTTGGTCATAGGAGCCGCTATCTTTGAGAAGTTCTGAACGAACCTCCTATAGTAACCTGCCAGTCCCAGAAAGCTTTTAATCTCAGTCACTGTAGTGGGTCTGGGCCAGTTAGCTACAGCTTCTATCTTCTTGGGGTCTACCTCAATACCCTCTGCTGATACCACATGTCCCAAGAAGGAAATGCTCCTCAACCAAAACTCACACTTCGAGAACTTGGCATATAAACCATGCTCTCTCAGTGTCTGCAAAACTATCCTCAGATGCTGGGCATGCTCCTCTGCATCTCTGGAATACACTAAAATATCATCGATGAAAACAATGACAAAGTGATCCAGAAACTCACTGAAAACTCTATTCATGAGATCCATGAATGCTGCAGGGGCGTTAGTCAACCCGAACGACATCACTAAGAACTCATAATGCCCATATCTAGTCCTGAAAGCTGTCGTAGGCACATCTGCCTCTCTGACTCTCAACTGATGATACCCGGATCTCAGATCTATTTTCGAAAAACAACCTGCTCCAGCTAGCTGGTCAAAGAGATCATCAATCCGAGGTAGCGGATATCTATTCTTGATAGTGACCTTGTTCAACTGTCTGTAGTCGATACAAAGTCTGAGGGATCCATCCTTCTTTCTGACAAAGAGCACTGGAGCACCCCAAGGTGAGGTACTAGGGCGGATGAAACCCTTATCTACCAAGTCCTGCAACTGTTCTTTCAACTCTTTTAACTCTGCTGGCGCCATCCTGTAGGGAGGAATAGAGATAGGTCTAGTACCTGGCAGCAATTCAATTTCAAACCCTATCTCCCTATCAGGTGGGAGTCCTGGTAAATCGTCTGGGAACACATCGAGAAACTCTCGAACTACTGGTACTGTGGCTGGTTCCCTAACCTGACTGTCTAGCTCTCTCACATGAGCTAGAAACCCCTGACAACCCCTCCTAAGCAAACGACGAGCCTGAAGGGCTGAAATCATACCTCTGGGTGTACCTCTCCTGTCTCCTCTGAAGACACACTCTGACCCATCCTGGTCTCTGAGACTCACTAGCTTCTCTCTACAGTCCAAAGTAGCACTATATGTAGATAACCAATCCATCCCTATAATGACATCAAAATCCGTCAAATCTAGAACCACAAGGTCAGCTGGAAGGTATCTACCCTCTATAAACACTGGACTGAAACGACAGACTGACACTGCCACTGATGGGTCACATTTAGGTCCACTGACCCAGAGAGGATACTCTAACTCAGAACTGATCAACCCCAATCTCTCTATGGCTCTCGAAGCAATAAAGGAATGAGAAGCACCGGGGTCCATCAAAGCATACACATCTGAACACCCAATGATGAGATTACCTGACACCACTGTGTTCGACATGTTCGCCTCCTCCTGTGTCACTGTGAAAATCCGTGCTGGGGCTACCGGATTTCCACCTCGGGAACCTGCTGCTGAAGTAGAGGCTGCCCCTCTCCCTCTACCTCTGCCACTACTCTGAGGCATGACTGGAGCTGCTGGCCGTACAACTAGCTGTACCACACTGCCTGAACTCATCTGCTGGGATGGTGCAAAAGTCACCTGAGGACAATCCCGAGCAATATGCCCTTCCTGTCCACATCTAAAACACGCAGTAGATCCCATCCGACAAGTCCCTACATGTGGTCTTCCGCATCTTCTGCAGACTGGAGCTGTGCCAGAGCTTGAGCCACTACCTATTCCCAGACCTGACTTCACTTTATTCCAGAACTTATTCTTTGTTCCTTTTGCTCTATCCCATCTCTTGCTGCCTGACGTGCCTGCACTGGGGGCCTTAGAACCCGAAGCCTGTGCCTTTGACTGTTTCTGAATATTGGCACTAGCTTCCATTTTCCTGGCTGCGTCCACTATGGTGTGGAAACTCTCCTTTTCTGCTGGAAGAATTAAGGAAGCATACCTGGGATGCAATCTCATAGTATATCTCCTTGCCTTCTTCTGATTAGTATCATAGGCTTGACCCACGTACTGAAGCAAATCCAGAAACTTATCTGTGAATTCATCAACAGTTATTTCGTCTGTCTGTCTCAACTGTTCGAACTCTATCACTTTCATCTCCCGAGAACTGTCAGGAAAAGCCCACCCTGCAAACGCATTGGCGAACTCTCCCCATGACATGCTGTCCATTCTGGGTTCCACATAGTTCTTAAACCATTCTCTGGCTTTCTTGCATTTGAATGTGAAACCTGCCATCTCAATGGCTCTCCTATCGTCTGCTCCCAATTCACTGGTGATCATCCTAACTGCTCTGAGGTAATCAAATGGATCATCTCCCGTGTTGTATTTAGGAGCATCCAATTTCAAGTACTCCGTCATTTGCACTTTATCTCCAGATGAGCTAGGTTGATGTCTGTCACCAGGGGCTACTGGTTCTGGTGGTGGTACTGGTTCATTTGGCTCTGGGTATGCTGCACTTGGATGGGTAGGGGAAGATGGATACATAGGATATGGTGGATAGTACGGAGGATAAGGCTTATATGGCATGTAAGAAGGATATGGCACAAAACTAGAGTACTCCGACATACCTCCCATCGGATACTCTGGATAGCCAAAACCTGAGGTCTGCGCACCTCCCTGCGACTCTCCCATACCTTCCTCAAATCTGCCTATACCCATGTTGTCATCTCTAGACTGATCAATCTCCATAGCTTCCCTCCTTTCCTCTGATCTTTCTCCCCTAACTGTTCCTCTTCTGCTCTCGTCTACAGACCTTCTAGGGTCTATTGACGTACCTTCCCTGCTAGATCTCTGAGACTTTGCCCTCGGCAATGCAGGAGGACGAGCAGCTGGTCTCTCACTCTCTGGTGGGACTCCAGTCAATCGAGCTGATCGATGAGTTCCTCTCATCTTTACTCTCTGGAAACACAACATATAACATAGCACTTTAGCACATAAACAACACATAACAATAAGGCACATGCATAACTCATGGCATATCACAGATAAGACGCAACACCCTATCCTAGTGGACATGATTTCCTATTGTGCTTGACCACTCTCTATGAGCCCGACACTGTCTCTATAGGTCCAATCATGTGAACCTAGGGCTCTGATACCAATCTGTAACGACCCTAAAATGGACCGTCACCGGCGCTAGGATTCAGGTCGGCTTAAGGCCGCCAGAACCCGTAGCAAGCCTGCTATACTCTCTGTGTACCTGTAAAACTCATACATGATCATACATTTTCTGTGAAAAATAAAAATTCTTTTCTCTGTACCAAGGCTTAACCTGTGCATGCACTATCTCTGTACTCTGTACTCTGTACTCTGTACTCTGTACCCCTGACTAGAGCTTGCTCTAGATGGGTTAACTCATACCTGTTAAGCCTGGTTTTTCACATACAGTAAAACATATATACATATCCAGATCATGTACAACACATACAGCACTAAGTCAAGCACATTTCTAACTTGAGACACACAATTATTACATCTCTTTAATATTACATGTCCACTCTAGGCTATTACAAATCTCTTTACTCTTTCCGTACTCTGCTGGACTGTCCCTGTACACTGTACACTGAACCTGCAAAACTGGGGTTAAGGGAGTGGGATGAGCTCTATAGCCCAGTGAGTAGAACAGTAAAACATCTCAGTAAAACATGCTCTCATGGAATGCGTCATAACACAGACAAACCACATCAAGAGTAAACCTGTCACCACATAGTCCCAGTAACTCTGTGCCAGGGCGTAGAATCGAGCACCTGGTCTTCCTGGCATATATGTATATGTGTATATAACACCTCTGTACTTACCATTGCCAGGGCGTAGTCAAAGGCTCCTGGTCTTTCCTATAACTGCCAGGGCGTAGTCAAAGGCTCCTGGTCTTTACTATACCTGCCAGGGCGTAGTCAAAGGCTCCTGGACTTCCTGTCTGAGACTATTGGATCATTCAGCATTCACCCACATCAACAAATAACTATGCAATGCAACATATTCGTGGATACTAATGCAATCAACCTATGGCATAATCATGATGCATGAGATATGCTAAAACATTCCCTTAGTCAATTAAAAGAGTTAAGTTTAGTTCCACTCACCTCTGGCTAACTGGACTGACTGACTCTGCAGGCTCTGAAAACGCTGGGCAGTACTCACTGCTGCTTTCTCTGGTTCCTCTGGTCTGTATAGGTACAGATAAACTCAAATGAGGGACCAAACTAACTGCTGACCAACTCTATGAAACTTCCCAAGACTCCCCTTAAACTCACTCTAAACCTCATGCAAAGCATGCAAAGGAAAGCTGGACAGAACACTTTCGGCGGCAGGTTCGGCGGCCGAAAGTCTTCTCCAGCGACGAAACTCAAGCACCTTCGGCGGCCGAATCTCAAGCTTCGGCGGCCGAACCCTTTCGGGGGCAAGTTTCGGGGGCCAAAAGGCATTTCAGAGATGAAAGTCTCTAACCTTCGGCGGCCGAATCCCCCAAACAGAGCCGAACATGCAAAACTCGCGGGGGCAAGCTGTGGCAGCCTAAGCCACCATGCAAGAGGTTCGGAGGCCGAATGAACCTTCGGCTGCCGAACCTGAGTTAATCCAGAACTCAGCCCCGACGGCAAACAAGCTCCTCCATCCTTTCAATCTCTCAAAACATGCACACTCAACTCCTCAACACACATATACTCATGTATATGTACAAAGGGGTCCAAAACTACCTAAAAACCCCAACAAACACAGCAAACATAACACATAATCATGCTTACAAGCTAAACCATCAAAAAACACCCTTTGTCACCTAAGCATGCATCTCTACCCAAACCTTCATAAAACTTCTGTAAACCAACACACACTCTGCATGAGCTGGGCTTGCAAATAAAGCATGGGAGACGTGGCCAATCTTTTGGACAGGGTTTGGAGCCAACACCTGTCCAAAATGCTGACTCAGGATTGCACAAGAGCTGGCTGAGCAACTCAGCTTCGGCTGCCGAATCGCATGCAAAACCATGTAACATTCGGGGGCCGAACCTAAACTGCGGATGCCGAACATTGGGCACTTTCGGCGGCCGAACTTACCTTCGGCGGCCGAACTTGGCAAAAGTCTCCATAGACTTTTCTCTTCCAACCTCAACCCAACTCAAATCCATTTAACTAAAACCCTTAACATACATCATAACACTGTAGGAAAACATAAATCCTACCCTCCTATAGAATTCCGACACCCCGGATTCCACTGGACGACAGGAATTCCGGTGCCGGATTCTAGCCGGGTATTACATCTGCTCACTGGGCTCTAGTAGCTCACCCCATTTCCCTAATCCCCCAGGTTTGCAGGTACGGGATAGATCAGGAGATCAGCTAGAGTATAGTCATGGTCATGTAATAGCTAGTGGTGGACATGATAAATATTGAAATGTAATGAATAGTATTAAATAGTTATGTAATGTAATGATGTTATTGAGGATTATAGTTGTGCTTGACTCTAGTATGTTGTTAATCCCTTTGTTTACATGATCTTTCAAATGTAATAGTTTAATGATGTTTTAAGTAAGCCAAACTCACTATATGTTATGTTACCCATTGGAGTATTTGTTGAGGACTCCAGTGTGGGGTTGATGATTATGTATATGAATAGTGCATGCACAGGTTGAGTTTAGTAAATGCATGAGAAAATTCAAATTTTTATGCAATTGTTGATCATGTATGGGATTATACAGGTATACAGGTAGTATGTCAGGCTTGCTACGGGTCCCGACGGCCTTATGCCGATCTGGATCCTAGCGCCGGTAGCGGTCCGGTTTTTGGATCGTTACACAAAGTCTTAGGGATCCATCCTTCTTTTTCACAAATAGCACTGGAGCACCCCAAGGTGAGGTACTCGGTCGGATGAAACCCTTGTCTACCAGCTCTTGCAACTGCTCTTTCAACTCTTTCAACTCAGCTGGTGCCATCCTGTAGGGAGGGATAGAGATCGGTCTGGTTCCAGGCATCAACTCTATTTCAAACTCTATCTCCCTAGCAGATGGTAAACCTGGCAGCTCGTCTGGGAAAACATCTAAAAACTCCCTGACCACGGGCACTGAGGCGGGCTCTCTAACATGAATATCCAGCTCTCTCACATGAGCTAGAAAACCCTAACAACCCCTCCTGAGCAACCTACGAGCCTGTAGGGCTGATATCAAACCTCTAGGTGTACCCCTCCTGTCTCCTCTGAAGACAACCTCTGACCCATCCTAACCTCTGAACCTGACTACCTTGTCTCTGCAGTCCAAGGTAGCGCCATGGGTAGATAGCCAATCCATCCCTAGAATGACATCAAAATCCGTCAAATCTAGAACCACAAGGTCGGCTGGAAGGCATCTTCCCTCAACAAAAACTGGGCTAAAACCGGCAGACTGACTCCGCCACTGATGGATCACACTTGGGTCCACTGACCCAAAGGGGACACTCTAACCCAGAGACCATCAAACCCAACCTCTCAACGGCTCTCGAAGTAACAAAAGAATGAGATGCACCAGGGTCCATTAAGGCATACACATCTAAACAACCAATGATGAGATTACCTGACACCACGGTGTTTGATGCATTTGCCTCCTGCTGTGTCATCGTGAAGATCCGAGCTGGAGTTGATGGACCTTTGCCCCTAAAACCCGCTGAAGAAGAGGCTGCCCCTCTCCCTCTGCCTCTGCCACTGGCCTGAGTCGCAGCTAGAGCTACTGGCTGAGCCACACTACCAGAAGCTGTCTGCTGGGACTGTGCCATATAAGCTGCTCTAGGACACTCCCATGCCATGTGTCCCTCCTGCCCACATCTGAAGCAGGCTGTCGTCCCAAACCGACATACTCCCTTGTGCGGCTTCCCACACTTCATACATACTGCACTGTCTGCACCTGAGCTCGAGCCACCTCCTAATCCCAGACCTGACTTTATCTTGTTCCAGAACTTGTTCTTCTTTGGCTTCTTGGTGGTATTAGCCCACCTTTTACTACCTGAAGCTACTGTACTCAAAGAGGAAGGGTCTAACTTTCTCCCACCTGGGGTCTTGGAACCCGAAGACTGTGCCACAGACTGCTTAACCTTCCCTTCAATGATTGCACTAGCCTCCATCCTCCGGGCCATATCCACTATGGCATGAAAGCTCTCCCTTTCTGCTGATTGGATCAAGGAGGAATACCTGGAATGAAGCTTCATGATATACCTCCTAGCCTTCTTCTGGTCTGTGTCAAGAGTTTGCCCTGCAAACGGCAATAGCTCCAAGAACTTATCTGTGTACTCATCTACACTCATCTCCTCCGTCTGTCTTAGCTGCTCGAACTCAATCATCTTCAACTCTCTTGAGCTATCAGGGAAAGCCCATCCTGCAAACTCATTAGCAAACTCTTCCCACGATAGACTTTCCAACCTTGGGTTCACATAATTTTTAAACCACTATCAGGCCTTCTTACACTTCAGTGTGAACCCAGCCATCTGAATGGCTCTACTGTCATCTGCCCCTAACTCATCTGTTATCATCTTGACCGTCCTGAGGTACTCAAACGGATCATCACCTGTTTCATACTTAGGAGCATCCAACTTCAAGTAGTCAGTCATCTTGACCTTGCTCCCTCCAGATGAGCTAGGTTTAGGTGCTTGGACTTCTGGGACCATAGGTTCTGCTGGTGGTGGAGGAGGTGCAACATCCCCTGGGTTAGGGTTTGCTGTACCTAGATAGAAAGATGGGGGTGGGTACATAGGGTACTGTGGGTATGGTGGGTAGAAAGGTGGGTATGGCATGTAAGAAGAATAAGGATTAAAACTGGGGTAATCCGATGTACCTCCCATCGAATACTCGGGATTCTATGAAAAGGGTGGGTATTGGGGTGGTTGAACAAACCCCGAGGCCTGAGTGCCTCCTTGGGACTCTCCCATGCCCTCTTCAGACATGTTCACACCAAGACTGCCATCCCCCCTCTGATCCACATCCATATCATCCCCCACATCTTCTGACACTCCTTCCTGAACTGTTCCTCTTCTGCTCATATCAAAAGACCTTCTAGGGTCCCTTGACACTCTCTCCCTACTAGACCTGCATGACATTGCCCTAGGCAATGCAGGAGGACGGGCATCTGTGCCCTCATCCTGAGGTGGTACTCCAGTCAATCGTGCAGATCGACGAGTTCCTCTCATCCTGTTTTCTGAAAAACAGCACACATCACATAAAACATTAGCATCAAATGGTTGATGTGGAAACACATGAACCCGCATCACATACATCACATACATAGCATATCATCAATGCACATGCATAAAATCATGGCATTTCACATCATCATTCAAGACAGGACTCTATATCCTATCCTAGTGGACATGATTTTCCTATTGTGCTTGCCCTTCTATAATATCTATGAGCCTGACACTCTCTAGGTCCGACCATATGAAACCTAGGACTCTGATACCAATCTATAATGATCCGGGAATCGGACCGCTATCGGCGCTAGGATCCAGATCGGCTTAAGGCTGCCGGGACCCGTAGCAAGCCTAACATACTTCCTGTATACCTGTTAAATCCCATACATGATCATACATATACATAAAACTTTAAACTTTTTCTTTCATTTACCAAGCTTAATCTGTGCATGCACAAACTCATAACCATAAAACCCCACACTAGAGCCCTCATCAAATGCTCCAATGGGGTAACATATCATACATTAAGCTTGGTTTACATAAACATCATTAAAACATTTCATTAGAAAGATCATGTACCAAAAAGGGATTAACATACATTAGGGCCAAGCACAATTCTATCCTCAATACAATTCTTTACATTACATCACATTATAACATTTTACAGTATATATCCACATCTAACTATTACATAAAACATGACTTCTTTACTCTTGCTGACTTCCTGGTCTATTCCGTACCTGCAAACCTGGGGGTTAAGGGAATGGGGTGAGCTACTAGAGCCCAGTGAGCAGAATAATAAAACATTATATTAAAATTCATGCTTTCATGAAATGCATCACATCACAAACAAATCACATTAAGGATGAACTTGTCACCAATAGCCCTCTACATATCCAATAGTGCCAGAACGTAGGATGGGTCCTGGTCTTTCCCTTACATAGCATATCATAACATTCCAATGTGCCAGGGACGTAGAATGGGTCTTCCTGGACTTCCATACCGTATCATCATCATGTCATATCATACCATACGAGGGCTAATGGATCATCCAATGTTCATCCACATCAACATCATATTATGCAATGCAATATATTCGTGAATTCTAATGCAAACAACCTAATATATCTCATGGCATTCGTGATGCATGAACATGCTCAAAATTTATTTATTTACTTTGCCATATAAAGAGTCATTCTACTCACCTCAGGCTAGCTCTGAAAAGACTCTGAAGCAGCTATCTCACTGCTGGGGTCCTTGGTTCCTCGTGTCCGAACCTACACAGGTGGACTCAAATGAGGGACCAAACATACACTAACATAACTCTAAACTACACCCCAAAAACCCCCTAAAACACCTTAAAACAATCATAGGAAACATGCAAAGGAAGGCTGAACAGGGCATTTTCGGCGGCAGGTTCGGCTGCCGAAAGTCCCTCCAGAGCAGAAACTCAACCACTTTCGGCGGCACCTTCGGCGGCCGAAAGTCCCTTCCAGAGACAAAACTCATGCATGTTCGGCAGCACCTTCGGCGGCCGAAACTCCCCTCCAGAGCCGAAAGTCCAACTTTCGGGGGCAGGGTTCGGCAGTCAAAAGCTTGCCTCCACAGGCAGGTTCGGCGGCCGAAAGTCCTTCGGCTGCCGAACCTGAGTTCTTCCAAAATGTCAGAACTCAGCCTCCTCATTCACATTTGCCTCCCAAACCTTTCAAACATGCATTTAGCTATTCTACAACAAGCATACTCATGCAAACAAGCATATAGGGGTCTCACACTCTCCTAAATCCCAACAACAACACATATAACAACTCATATACCATACATTACACATATTTTCAACAAAACTCACATGAACCCTAACACTCAGTCAACTAACTTAAACATGCATTTCTACCCCATAAACTTTCATAAAACTTGCTTAAAACATGGAATGAGCTAAAGATTTACTCTTACCTCTTGAAGATCGAGAAGGGAGGCGACCTAAACTTGGAGAAATGGAGGAAGAGAGCTCCGGGGTCTCCAAGCTTCAAATCTTGATCTTAGCTCCAAAAATCTTCAAAACCAAGTTAAAACTCGTTAAAACTTGAAAGATTTGAAGAAAATCATCAAAACCAACCATGGGAGGGCATGGACTCACCGTTGACCGAAAATAGGGGAGAAACTCGCCCATTTTCGGCCATGGGGCCTTTTATAGGTGGCTGGCCAGACCACCTTCGGAAGCCAAAGGTGACTTCAAAACTCCACCATGTTCGACGGCCAAACATGAGGTTCGGCGGCCGAACCTGGATTTTCCTTAATGGTCATTTTCATTCAAAACTCAATTTCTTTCTTACTTAAAACCATAAAATACATGAAAACACTTTATAAAAACATGATTTTACCCTTCTAGAGGGTTCCGACATCCGAGATTCCACCGGACGGTAGGAATTCCGATACCGGAGTCTAGCCGGGTATTACAGGAATGGTGTTTCTTAAAGAAGAAATCGAACTTTATTAGATATGGTTCGATCTATGATGAGTCAACCAAATCTCCCTTTATCATTTTGGGGTTATGCCTTGGAAACAGTTGCATTCATTTTAAACCGAGTACCATCGAAAGCGGTTGAAAAGACACCATATGAGTTATGGATTGGCAAAATACCAAGTTTGTATTTTCTTAAGATTTGAGATTGTGAGGCTTATGTGAAACGCCCAATTTCAGATAAGCTAGCTCCAAAGTCTATCAAGTGCAATTTTGTGGGGTATCCTAGGGAAACCAAAGGATACTATTTCTATATTTCCTCAGAGAACAAAGTGTTTGTTGCTCGAAATGGTACCTTTTTGGAAAGGAATTTATCTCTCAGAGATTCAGTGGGAGTACAGTACGACTTGAGGAAACTCAAGCACCACAAGAGAGCATTGAACCGCCAATATAACCACTTCCAGAACCACAAGCAGTTGTGGAAACTGAAAGGGTTACACAAGTCACACGCAGATCTGATAGGACACGTCATCAGCCTGAGAGATATGGATTTCTCATGACTGACAGTCGTGAACTTCCGCTCATTGATCAAGATGAGCCTACTACCTATCAAGAGGCTGTGTCAGGTCCAGATTACGAGAAATGGCTTTCTGCCATGAAATCTGAAATGCAATCCATATATGACAATCAAGTTTGGTCATTAATTGATCCCCCTGAGGGTGTTAAGACCATTGGCTGCAAATGGGTTTTCAAGAAGAAAACTGACATGGATGGAAATGTGCATACCTACAAAGCAAGGCTTGTTGCAAAAGGTTTCAAACAAACTCATGATATAGACTATGATGAGACCTTTTCGCCAGTTGCAATGCTTAAGTCGGTTAGAATTCTCATTGCCATTGTTGCGTACTATGATTACGAGATATGGCAAATGGATGTCAAAACAGCTTTCCTTAATGGAAACTTGCTCGAGGATGTGTACATGACACAACCTGAGGGTTTTGTAATTCCTGAGAATTCTGAAAAGATTTGCTGTAATACCCGGCTAGATTCAGACATCGGAATTCCTACCATCCGGGGGAGTTCGAGGATGTCAGAGGTCTCTGGAAGGGTAAGAGAAAGTTTTCTAAACTATGTGCAAGTGTTTTAAAGGTTTAGCGTAGAAAAGGATTGAGTTTTGAAGAGATATGGCCAAGGAGGCATTTTGCCATGTTCGGCCCCCTAAGGTTAAGTTCGGCCGCCTAAAGTGCCCAATGTTCGGCCCCCGAAGGTTATGTTCGGCCCCCGAAAGTTGCATAATTTTGCATGCGATTCGGCAGCCGAACCTGAGGCGGTTGCTCATCTATAAGGGCACCGAGTGGCAGAAAAAGGAGGAGGTTTCTTCTCTCCTTCTGACCTAGGTGAGGTCTTGATCTCCTTAAAGTATTTTCATGGTTTTTCTTCACATCTTTCACGGTTTTAATGAGTTTTACCCTTGTTTTGAAGAGTTGTGAGCTTGAAACAAGGTTTTGGAGTTTGAAGCTTTTGAAGCTTGGTTTCTCCATATCTTTGAGTTTGGATCATCTCAGCCTTTGTTCTTCAAGAGGTAAGTGTTGATCCATGGTTCTTATGATGTTTTTATGAGTTTTGTAAAGGGAAAAGGGAGCTAGGCATGAGTTTGCATGAGATGTGCATAATAAGGTTATGAATCCTTTATGTTTGATGTGTGTCTTGTGAGCTTGTTTGTTGGAGTTTAAAGTTATTTGAAGCTCCCTTAGGCTTGTTGAAGTGTTTATGCATGTTTTAGAAGGGTTAAATGCATGTGTTGAGGTCTGAACAGGTGATGGAGGGACTGGCAGGCGTCCTTGTGCACGAAACTGAGTTCTGGCTAAACTCAGGTTCGGCCCCCGAAAGTCCAAGTTAGGCCGCCGAACATGCCTGACTTTCGTCTCTGGAGGAGACATTCGGCCGCCGAAAGTGCTGCCGAAGGTGCCCTGTCCAGCCTTCCTTTGCTTGTTTTGCATGCATGTTTTGTGATGTTCTAGAGGGGTTTTGGGGAGTTGTTTCTCAGTTGCATAAAGTATGTTTGGTGCCTCATTTGCGTCCTCCAATGTAGGATTGGACCTGAGGAACCGAGGTGTTTAGCAGTATGCAATGTATCATCGTCGTGAAGTCTAATGCAATACAACCTAATACATAACATGGCAGTTTATGATGCATGGATCATGCTAGAATCGTGTCATTTCTCAAGTAAAATATGAAGTTTAGTTCCACTCACCTCTAGCCAATGCTTGGCTACCTCTGGGCTACCTCTAACTCTGAAGCAGCTACTATTACTGCTAAACACCTCGGTTCCTCAGGTCCAATCCTACATTGGAGGACGCAAATGAGGCACCAAACATACTTTATGCAACTGAGAAACAACTCCCCAAAACCCCTCTAGAACATCACAAAACATGCATGCAAAACAAGCAAAGGAAGGCTGGACAGGGCACCTTCGGCAGCACTTTCGGCGGCCGAATGTCTCCTCCAGAGACGAAAGTCAGGCATGTTCGGCGGCCTAACTTGGACTTTCGGGGGCCGAACCTGAGTTTAGCCAGAACTCAGTTTCGTGCACAAGGACGCCTGCCAGTCCCTCCATCACCTGTTCAGACCTCAACACATGCATTTAACCCTTCTAAAACATGCATAAACACTTCAACAAGCCTAAGGGAGCTTCAAATAACTTTAAACTCCAACAAACAAGCTCACAAGACACACATCAAACATAAAGGATTCATAACCTTATTATGCACATCTCATGCAAACTCATGCCTAGCTCCCTTTTCCCTTTACAAAACTCATAAAAACATCATAAGAACCATGGATCAACACTTACCTCTTGAAGAACAAAGGCTGAGATGATCCAAACTCAAAGATATGGAGAAACCTAATAGTAGCTGCTTCAGAGTTAGAGGTAGCCCAGAGGTAGCCAAGCATTGGCTAGAGGTGAGTGGAACTAAACTTCATATTTTACTTGAGAAATGACACGATTCTAGCATGATCCATGCATCATAAACTGCCATGTTATGTATTAGGTTGTATTGCATTAGACTTCACGACGATGATACATTGCATATACGTTGTTGGTTATGTGGATGAATGTTGGATGATCCTTAGCCCTTGACAGAGAGCAGATACAGAGTTATGGCATGAGATAGCCATACCAGGTCGCCCCTGGATAGTCCAGGTCGCTCCTGGTACTATGAGTAAGACAGCTGGGCTGTCAAAGCAGAGATAAGAGTAGACCAGGTGATGACATCGTCTCCCTGGCACAGTTGGTCATGTTATGATATCAGAGCAGAGATAAGAGTAGACCAGGTGATGACATCGTCTCCCTGGCACAGTTGGTCAGATTATCACATGTAGTTGAGGGCTATTGGTGACAAGTTCATCCTTGAGATGATATGTTTGTGATGTGATGCATTTCATGAAAGCATGTAATGAATGAACTGTTTTTATTGTTCCTCCTCACTGGGCTGTAGTAGCTCATCCCACTCCCTTAACCCCAGTTTTGCAGGTTCTGAGATAGCTATGGGAAGTTAAAGTCAGCAAGAGTACAGAGGGAAGATATGCATGAATGTATGGTTGTAATACAGTAGTGGACATGATGTAACTCAAAGATTAGTGGTAATGTAATGTGTATAGATATGTACTGTCGTATACTGGATAGACTTGTGCTTTTCCTAGTATCATTGCTATAGTGTGATGTATGATTAATCCCTTGTACATGAATCCTGTTTTACGTTTCTTGATGAGAAATGTGTGAGTTAGGCTTAATGTATGGCTTTGATGTGATACCAGTGGATTGTGTTACAGAGAAAAAAGGGTTTAAATCCCTTGATCCACAGCAGATAGTAGTCCCTGGTATAGGCCCTGAGGGCCACTTCAGATTGATATATCTGAGTAGCAGTAGTTAAGCCTACAGAGTTTACAGGATTGGTGAGTATCTTTGTATCATGTATGGGATTTATCAGGTACACAGAGAGTATAGTCGGCTTGCTACGGGTCCCGGCGGCCTTAAGCCGATCTGGATCCTAGTGCCAGTGATGGTTCGGGCCGTTACTGAGGGGTACCGGTTTCCGGGTCGTTACATTTGCAAGCTTCAGAGATCTATTTATGGACTGAAGCAAGCTTCTCGGAGCTGGAATCTTCATTTTGATGAAACAGTCAGGGACTTTGGATTCATCAAGAATGAAGATGAACCTTGTGTTTACAAGATGGTTAGTGGGAGTGCAGTTGTGTTTCTAGTCCTATATGTGGATGACATATTACTCATTGGAAATGATATCCCTACCTTGCAAAAGGTTAAGACTTGGTTAGGGAATTCTTTTTCAATGAAGGACTTAGGTGAGGCTGCTTATATCCTTGGTGTTAAGATCTATAAGGATAGATCTAAGAGGATAATCGATTTGAGTCAAAGTACTTATATTGACAAGGTGCTGAAAAGGTTCAGCATGCAAGATTCCAAAAGAGGATTCTTGCCCATGTCTCATGGTATTCATCTCAGTAAGAATCAATGTCCTATGACATCTGATGAGCGAGAACGGATGAATAAGATTCCTTATGCTTCTGCTATTGGATCTATCATGTATGCCATGTTATGTACTAGACCAGACGTCTCATATACATTAAGCACAACAAGCAGATATCAGGCAGATCCCGGTGAAAGTCACTGGACAGCTGTTAAGAATATCCTAAAGTACCTTAGAAGGACTAAGGATGCATTCCTAGTTTATGGAGGATTGGAAGACAAGCTAGTTGTAAATGGTTACACAGATGCTAGTTTCCAAACCGACATAGATGACTTCAGATCGCAGTCAGGATTCGTATTCACTTTAAATGGTGGAGCTGTTAGCTGAAAAAGTTCCAAGCAGAGCACTGTAGCAGATTCTACATTAGAAGCTGAGTATATAGCAGCATCAGATGCAGCTAAGGAGGCAGTCTGGTTGAAGAAATTCATCTCAGAGTTGGGAGTGGTTCCCAGCATTGCAAATCCTATGGACCTTTTGTAACGACCCGAAAACCGGACCGCTACCGGCGCTAGGATTCAGATCGATTTAAGGTCGTCGGAACCCGTAGCAAGCCTAACATACATCCTGTTATACCTGATGAAATCCCATACATGATCATACATTTTCATAAAAACTTAAACTTTTCATATACCAAGCTTAACCTGTGCATGCATCATAACTGTAAATATAAAAACCCCATACTAGAGCCCTCATCAAATGCTCTAGTAGGGTCAACATCTCATACATCAAGCTTGGTTCAACACATCTCATCATTAAAGACATTTACATAAAGATCATGTACAAAAGGGATTACAATCTATCAATAGGGCCAAGCACAATACTATCCACAATACATTACATGTCCACTACTAATCTATTACATAGCATATACCATCAACCTTGGTGACTTCCTGTGCTATCTCTGACCTGCAAACCTGGGGGTTAGGGGAAAGGGGTGAGCTACTAAAGCCCAGTGAGCAGAACTATAAAAACGGTTTATAAACATATGCCATCATAAAATGCATCACAACACAAGTAAATCACCTTAAGATGGTATTGTCACCAATAGCCCTCTACATATCCAATAAATGTCTGGCCCTCGACGAAGCTCCTCAGGACTTCCTCTTAAACATAACATAACATGTTCAACTGTGCCAGAGGCGTAGAATGGGCAAGCCCTGGTCTTTTCGTATCATATCATCACATATCATATCATATCATATCGAGAGCTAATGGATCATCCAATATCCATCCACATCAACAATAAATAATGCAATGCATCATATTCGTGAATTCTAATGCAAACAACCTATTACATATCATGATGCATGAACATGCTTAAAAGTTTGATTGCTTTGAAAATAAAAGAAGTTCTGTTCTACTCACCTCTGCCTGACTCTGGAACAGCTAACTCACTGCTGATCACCTCGGTTCCTCAGGTCCGATCCTACATAGGTGGACTCAAATGAAGGACCAAACATACTCTAACATGACTCTAAACATCTCTCCAAAAACCCCCTAAAACATCATAAAACATGCATAGAAAACAGGCAAAGGAAGGCTGGACAGGGGACTTTCGGCGGCAGGTTCGGCGGCCGAAGGTCCCTACAGATCCGAAAGTCAGACACTTTCGGGGGCAGGTTCGGCGGCCGAAAGCCTTCACAGACCCGAAAGTTCAACTTTCGGGGGCGATTTTAGGCGGCCAAAACTGCCTCCTCTGGCAGGTTCGGCGGCCGAACCTTGCTTCGGCTGCCGAACCTGGGCCCTCCTGGGTGGCAAAACCCGATTCTGCCATTATGCCCTAAGCCACCAAAGCTCCCGCAACATGCATCCAATTATTCTAAAACATGCATAAACACATTCTCAAGTACATAGGGGCATAAAACTAGCCTAAACCCCAACAAACATCAACATAGCATCACTTTTATCATAAAGCTAACATAAACCCTAACATTTAGATCTACTCTAAACATGCATTAAACACCCTTAAAACCTCTTAAAACTTACTTAAAACATATAAAAAGGTATGGATCTACACTTACCTCTTGAAGATCGAAAGGAGATGCGATCCAAACTTAGAGATTAGGAGAATAGGTCTCCGGAGGTCTCTAAACTTCTAAAACTTAGCTAAAAAATATTCAAAACAAGGAAAAATCTTATAAAAAACTTGAAGGATTTGAAGGAAAACATAAAATCAACCATGGAAGGGTGAAATCTCACCTATGCCTGAAAATGGAGAGAGAAAACTCGCCCATTTTCAGACAATGGGCCTTTTATAGGTGGCTGGCCAGACCACCTTCGGGGGCCAAAAGAGCTTCCGAAACTCCACCATGTTCGGCGACCGAACATGAGGTTCGGCGGCCGAACCTGGACTTTTCCTCCATGGTGTTTTCTTTCAAAACTCAATTTTCTTTCTTTGATTAAAACCATAAAAACATTAAAATATTTTATGAAAACTTTTATTTTCACCCTTCTAAGGGATTCCGACCTCGAGATTTCGAATTCCAACGGAGATTCTGCCGGAAAGTTGAAATTCAGATGTCGGAGCTTAGCCGGGTATTACACCTTTATTGTGATAACAATGGTGCCATAGCACAGGTAAAGGAGCCCATATCTCATCAGAGATCTAAACATACTCAGGCGATATCACCTTATTCGAGAGATCATTGATAGAGGAGATATCAAAATATGCAAAGTAGACACAAATGACAACATTGCATATCCACTGACCAAGCCTCTTTCACAGGTCAAGCATGATCAGCACACTAGGTCTATGGGTATTAGATACTTGTATGATTAGGCCTAGTGCAAGTGGGAGATTATTAGTTTATATGCCCTAGCCATTAACTTGGACCTTTTTATATGTCATTTTGATTATTAATAAAAGAGGTTTTTATTATCATTATTATTTGTTTACATGTTACATAATAATGATACACATCCCTGGTTACTTATTATTATGTTGATAATAATAAAATATAACTGGTATGATTATTGATTGATAATTATAAGATGATTATGTATATGTTGATATAATTCAATAATCATAGATACTTGTTAGAGAACAAAGTATTGGATGGACCCGCATTGATATCACTACATAGGTTATTATCATAAGTGAATCTCAAAGTAGTTATGTCTTAATCCTTTGACTTGAGTGTAACGACCCGAAAATCGGACCGCTACCGGTGCTAGGATCCAGGTCGGCTTAAGGCCGCCGGGACTCGTAGCAAGCCTGACATGCAACCTGTAAACCTGTATAATTCCATACATGATCAACAACATACCTAAAAATTTAAAACTTTTTCTTTCATACATTCTATCATACACCAAACTCAACCTGTGCATGCACTGAACATGGTCATAATCATAAACATCGACCCCTCTGTGGGATCTCATCAATGCCCCAATGGGCAAACACAACATGTGTTGAGTTGGTTTATATAAACATCATAAAAGATCTAGGATCATGCATTAAAAGGGATACATTACACATAGGTCAAGCACAACCTCTAATCCTCAATATCATTACATTACATTACATAACTATTCATAACTTTACATTTTATCATGTCCACATTCTATCTATTACATACAAAAGACTTCAATACTCTTGCTAACCTCCTGGTCTACCCTGTACCTGCAAACCTGGGGAATTTGGGAGAGGGGTGAGCTACTAGAGCCTAGTGAGCAGAATAATAAAGCATTTAAAACACATGCTATCATGAAATGCATCACATCACAACTAATCATATTAAGGATGAACTTGTCACCATTTAGCCCTCTACATAATCCAATCATGCCAGGGGCGTAGTGCAGGCCACACCTGGTCTTTCTCTTATACATAACATAACATACATAATCCATGGTGCCGGGGGCGTAGTGCAGGCCATGTCCGGTCTTTCTCTTACATAGTGCTAGGGGCGTAGTGCAGGCCACACCTGGACTTCCATATCATATCATCATGTCATAACATATGAGGGTTAATGGATCATTCAACATTCATCCACATCAACAACATATTATGCAATGCATCATATTCGTGATTTCTAATGCAAACAACCTAAAATATCACATGGCATCCGTGATGCATGAACATGCTCAAAACTGGTTTATTTACTTGAAACATAAAGAGTTATTCTACTCACCTCTGGCTAGCTCTGACACTGACTGAAGCAGCTGACTTACTGCTGAGGTCCTCGGTTCCTCGGGTCCAAACCTACACAGGTGGACTCAAATGAGGGACCAACATACTATAACATGACTCTAAAAACATCTCCCAAAAACCCCCTAAAACACCTTAAAACAATCATGCAAAACATGCAAAGGAAGGCTGAACAGGGCAGGTTCGGCGGCACCTTCGGCGGCCGAAAGTCCCTCCAGAGCTGAAACCCAGGCAGGTTCGGCGGCACCTTCGGCGGCCGAAAGTCCCAGACAAAGACGAAAGTCTCTTTTCGGGGGCAACTTCGACAGCCGAAAGGCCTGCCTCCCAGGCAGGTTCGGCGGCCGAAAGTCCTTCGGCTGCCGAACCTGGTTTCTACCAAAGGGCAGAAACTTGGTTCCCTTTGCACAAAAACCTCTCCTTCCCATTCCAACATGCATATAACTCATTCAAATCATGCAAATAAACATACATTGGCTCCTAGGGGCTTCAAACTATCTTAAACCCCAACTACAACACACAACAACAACACATTGCTCAAAATCACAACATAAGCTCATAAACCTAACCATAAGCTAAACATGCATTCTACCTCATAGATCTTAAATAAAATTTACTTAAAACATGCAATGAGCTTAAGATCGGCTCTTACCTCTTGAAGATCGAGAGAGAGACGACCTAAACTCGGAGATGGGAGAGATTTGAGTTCTTGAACCTCAAAGCTCCAAAACTTGGTCAAAACTTGAAAATCTTCAAAATAAGATGAAAACTTGTGAAAATCGTGAAAGATTTGAAGGAAAAACTCAAAGATTGGTGAGGAACGGCGGAGAGCTCACCTTGGCCCACAATGGGGAGAAAAGCTCGCCCATTTTCGGCTAAGGGACCCTTTTATAGTGGCTGGCCAGGCCACGTTCGGGGGCCGAACGTGCCTCCGCATGCATGCCATGTTCGGCGGCTGAACTTGAGGTTCGGCGGCCAAACCTGGACTTCCCTCACTTATGCCTTCGGGGGCCTAAGGCACACCCGAATGCCTGCATGTTCGGCGGCCGAACTTGAGGTTCGGCGGTCGAACCTGGGTTTTCCTCCAAGGTTGTTTTCATGCAAAAACTCATTTCCTTTTCATTTAAAATCATGAAATACATTAAAACATTTTAAGAAAACATGTTTCTATCCTACTAGAGGCTTCCGACATTCGAGATTCCACCGAACGGTAGGAATTCCGATACCGGAGTCTAGCCGGGTATTACATTGAGATTCTTATAGTTTCCAACATAAGGACTATTATGTTTTGACATAACCAAACATTGTCTTTAATCGGACAATTATAAAGGTTATGATTGAGCACAATAGAAATTATGTAGAGGATATTGAACAATCAAGATATGATTTTTCCCTCTCTCTGAGAGAGATATCTTCTAGGCCTCTCGATAAGTGAGACTGAGAAATGCATGGCCGTGCTCAAATGAATTGATAGTGTGATCAATATCATTTGAATTTATCAGTCTACTTAAAGATCGAGAAATCATAAGTTTGAACATTATAAGTTTGACATTGATCATGACTTATGTTTAAAGTAGATATCGTGTGACAAAGGGATTAATTCATATTCTATTTATTAGGCTTTATTGGACTATTGATCCTCATATTAGTTGGGTAGTCATAATGTCTCACTAGAGGCCACTTATGACTTATGGGCCTTGTGGGACTATGACGCGGAACCTTATGGCACAAGCCTCAAACCCACACGCACAAGTAGATATGGAATCCAAAGATTTGATAAATCCACCTCCTATGGCACCCCACACTTAGAGAAGCTGAAACACCAATGATCGAAGGATTTAGATGAGAATCTGACAAACGCCACAACGAATAGTTGATAAGTAAGCCAAGATTCCTGGTGCAATTGATGAAAGCAAATCCTCATTCTCACTCAAAGTAATACATGCCAAAGGCATCAAAATAATTCTGAAATTTTGATTAAAAGTTGCCTCTTACAATTGTTTCTTATCCTTATATAGTAAGGAGAAAAACAAATAAAACCCTAAGACACTCTTCTTGGACCTGACTTAAACACATAAGGCCCAAGCCCAATCACACACTAAAATAACACATAAGTATTAAAACATAAGCCCAAAACATGGCCCAACACTCTAAAACTTAAAAGATAAAGTATGGCCAGAATACAAGCCCAAACAAAGCTAAAATAAAATAAGTGTTAAATAATAAAAATATAGCAAGTTCATCATAACAAAGCTGAACCTTCACAAAAGTCTTACTTGATCTTCACTTTAGGCTTCCCTTTGTGTAGTTTTAGCCCATAGGTTTGATTAGGCTCCCTAAGCCTATGATTGCAAGTGTTGCACCAAATCTATCCCATATAAGTTGAAGCACGCCCCAAATATATATGGATCATATGATTTTGAACTCCTTTTAGATCCATTTGAATGACATAAGTTTGCTCCACACCATTGTTAGAAATTTGCCCTATTGGATCCGTATCATTCTCTCCTTCTTTAGAAAAGATTCGTCCTCGAATCTTGCTGATATTTATGTCAAAAAGGGAAGCTTTAGGAACCCATGTATCTTTAAAGACCTCCTTTTGAATAGGCGGAGATAGGATAAAATTTTCGTCATGAATGTTTTCATCAACAACCTGCACATCAAGAACAAATGAACTAGGCATAAAAATATTAGTCATAGAAAGACCTTGTGGATGTGACCCATTCTCCTCTACAACTTCCAAAACAGTCTCATTCACCTCCTCCACCTCATCAATCATGTGCTCCTCATGTCCCTCATCATTCACAACCTCTTCTATAAGTTCATTGATGGAATTCTCAACAACAACTACATTAGATTCATGCATTACAACTTCCTCTTCAATTTCAATCTCTATGGAAGTTGAGATTGGAACTTTAGCCTCTTCTTTCTCCTTTTCTTTCTCCACCTTCCCTCCTTGAACTAGTCCTGATTCTTTTCCAGCCTCTTTACCCTCAAACTCACTCTTTTCTCTCATCTTTTCCGTAGAATTCAAGCTCTCACTCCCCTTTGTGGCCAAGGCCGAAGCCTCCCTCTCCCTCTCCAGCATCTTTATTTGATCAACATATACCTCTTGAGGTGATAAAGGATCGAGTATAACCTTCTGTCCTTCATGAGTGAAGGAGTACTTGTTATTGAACCCATCATGTTGCACCTTTCTATCATGTTGCCATGGTCTACCCAACAACTTATGGCTTGCCTGCATAGGTACCACATCACATAAGATCTCATTCTTGTACCTACCAATAGAAAATGATATAACCACCTGGCGTGTAACCCTAACCTCTCCACAATCATTCAACCATTGCAATCTATATGGCTTAGGGTGTTTAATAGAAGCCAAGCCCAATTTTTCCACCATATACACACTAGCCACATTTGTGCAACTACCTCCATCAATAATGGGAGTACACACTTTTCCATTAACCAAACACCTAGTGTGAAATATGTTTTCCCATTGTTCTAGGCTTTCTTCCTTAACCTGCATATTCAGAGCACGCCTAGCAACAAGCATCTCACAATGTGCAGCAAGCAACACATTATTAACCAACACATCCGAATCATCACAGTCATTATTGCAATTAGGAGTTTTTTGAGGTATTCTTGTAGAAGTGGAAGCTTGTGAGACATTCAAACTCTCCATAGTTTCAGTCAACCTCTCAAGAGTCTTATTGAACCTTTGTAACTCACCACTGACTGACTTCTTAAAGAGCTTATAATCGTTACCCATATTCGATTCACTTCCATCAATACGATCCACCACATTCTTGTCTTTACTCATCCTACCTTAAATCAACAAAGAACAAAAAGAACTAGCAAATATTGTGTTAAAAAAAGTACTCAAGTGTTTGCACTCTTACCATTCTTTTGCTGATTCTTCAATTGCACTTCAGAAACTAAGGTCAACCAACCAACCACAAGGTGCGTTTAATGAAACAAAGAAGAAAACCCAAAGAAAGAAGGAAGCGCGCAAAAAACTAGAAAGAAGACACTGACAATTTGGAAAGTAACACACGAACTAGGCTTTGTGCTACTTGAAAAATATCACCTAGAGTATAGACCCAAGCAAACAATACTCCAGCAATGTCAAGGAAGCAAAAGCAAGCTTAAACCAAAAAAAGAAACTTAGAAGTCAAATAAAAAAAACGAACTTGGACAAAAGTTTGAATTTAATTCACTTCGACGCAAATTAAATATGGATCTATTTAAATCTACCCAAAAAGGCAAGTATCAAAACCCCACAAATAGAATAAAAAAAATTAAATTTCACTCAGTGCAGCATCATGGACGAAAATGGGCATTAAAAGGAGGATTTGACACTAAATCGATTTAGATGCAGTTGCCTTAAATGTGCACCTTAAGGAATAGGCAGATTTCTTTTGTCTCCTAATCTGGATTCAACCCAATTCAAAATTCAAAATTGATTCCCATAAACTACAGCAATCAATTGAGATAGGTAAGGAAATATAGATAAAAAAGGAAGCATATCACAATTTCGGCCAGATCAAGATAAATATGGCAAAGGCAATTTTTTTTTTTTGGATTTCAAATTTTTCTTCCAAAAGAGATTATGTGATAATTTATCAAGAAGATGCAGCCATGAATACGCAAGCTTTCACTGAAATCAACAAGGAAGAAAAGGAAAACTCAAAAAAAACTCTATATCCTGAGATAAATCAGAATTTACCTCACTTTGACTCTGATACCAACTGATGCGGAACCCTACGGCACAAGCCTCAAACCCACACGCACAAGTAGATATGGAATCCAAAGATTTTATAAATCCACCTCCTATGGCACCCCACACTTAGAGAAGCTAAAACACCAATGATCGAAGGATTTAGATGAGAATCTGACAAACGCCACAACGAATAGTTGATAAGTAAGCCAAGATTCCTGGTGCAATTGATGAAAGTAAATCCTCACTCTCACTCAAAGTAATACATGCCAAAGGCATCAAAATAATTCTGAAATTTTGATTAAAAGCTGCCTCTTACAATTGTTTCTTATCCTTATATAGTAAGGAGAAAAACAAATAAAACCCTAAGACACTCTTTTTAGACCTAACTTAAACACATAAGGCCCAAACCCAATCAAACACTAAAATAACACATAAGTATTAAAACATAAGCTCAAAACATAGCCCAACACTCTAAAACTTAAAAGATAAAGTATGGCCAGAATACAAGCCCAAACAAAGCTAAAATAAAACAAGTGTTAAATAATAAAAATATAGCAAGCCCATCATAATAAAGTTGAATCTTCACAAAAGTCTTACTTGATCTTCACTTTAGGCTTCCCTTTGTGTAGTTTTAGCCCATAGGTTTGATTAGGCTCCCTAAGCCTATGATTGCAAGTGTTGCACCAAATCTGTCCCATATGAGTTGAAGCACGCCCCAAATATATATGGATCATATGAATATGATTTTGAACTCCTTTTAGATCCATTTGAATGACATAAGTTTGCTCCACACCATTATTAGAAATTTGCCCTATTGGATCTGTATCATACTGGGCCTATTGTCAATTAATGTAAGTCTATTGGGTCACACACAAAAGAACATTGTTGATGTGCTATGACATATTAATGGGCTAAAAGTCCAAAGCCCATTTATATAATTAATAATAATAAAGTGTTATTATTATTAATCATTAATATAATTAATAATAATAAAGTGTTATTATTATTAATATTAATTATTAATATAATTAATAATAATAAAGTGTTATTATTATTAATATTAATTATTAATATAATTAATAATAATAAAGTGTTATTATTATTATTATTAATTATTAATATAATTAATAATAATAAAGTGTTATTATTATTAATCATTTATTATTATGAGATAATAATATTTAAAAGATCTGCAGTCTATCTGTAACAGTTACAGATAAATGACTCTATCACATAAGATATTTGAGTATCTGCGAGGTTGTGATAGTGGGTTATGAACACAACTCCTTTTAGGAAAAGGAGTTGTGGAAAAAACAAAAAACTAAAACATATAAATACTCCTTCTATGAATTATGGAGATAATGTTAATTTTTGAGAAAAATTCAGTCTAACTATTGCAGATTGTGGAGCACATAATCTATCCATCTTTGAGAGAGCTAGCACTCTAGAAGGATAGAAGACGTTCGTGTGGATACCATAGAAGCTCTTCGTTTGAAAAAGCGACACCGTCAGTCCGGCATTGTATCTTCTTGACGAGATTAACAGGTTAGTCTCATATCCTTTTTATGAAATAAACGAAGCACTCGGATTCTGGGAAAAGAAAATCAGAGAAATTTTATTTTTCCGCTGCGCCTTTGGGTTGCAATAATCTCTAGATTTTCCAACAGCCGGCACCACTATCCCAAACCGGTGGTTGCAACCATCTTGGTGTGTGCCATTGCCTAAGTTTTTGAGGGAGAGAAGTTTTGAGAAGAAGAAGAAGCGTTGAAGTGGAGAGGGAAAAGT
Organism: Manihot esculenta; assembly: GCF_001659605.2. Lineage (NCBI taxonomy): Eukaryota > Viridiplantae > Streptophyta > Magnoliopsida > Malpighiales > Euphorbiaceae > Manihot > Manihot esculenta. Next base: position 18,500,780 of record NC_035177.2, on the reverse strand, counting down.
AAGATATTGAGTTTAAATGGAAAAAGGTACTGCCCTGTTTAATTTTTCTCTCTGTTGCTTTCTCTGCCTGGATTGTTTGCCCGGCTGTTTGGGCAAACAACTGGTAAAAAAATATCTCGCGGTGCGGTTTGGCTTGTTGCTAGTACTTCTCTTGCACATGGGCCTGTTGTTTGCCCAGTTGTTTGGGCAAACAGCTGGCCAAACAATTTGGACTTGTTGTTGAGTGCTGCGCGTGTCCCTGCAGTTTGAGTGAACAGTCTCTCTTCTGCTTCTTGAATTGTCTTGGTTGTTTGCCCAATCGTTTGGGCAAACAGCTGGTCAAACAGCTTTTTCCTGCAAAATAATTGAAAACTTAGAGTTGGGTTAAAGTACTTGTTCCTACACTACACACCTGGTTCGCCCTACTGTTTGGGCAAACGAACACATACCTCTCTCTCTCTCTCTTTTTCTTTTTTTTTTTTAAGTATGGTTCCTACGGAGAATGATTTAGTGGAACCTTTTCCACTACTTGGATTGTAAACCCTTCATAAAACGGTTTCAGACGATGCCCATTTATTTTAAAGACTTTTTCAGTTTCTAAATTGCGAATATCTATGGCTCCATGGGGATAAGTATGCTCCACAATGAATGGTCCGCTCCACAATGAATAGTCCAATCCACCTAGACCGTAACTTTCCTAGAAATAATTTTAAATGAGAGTCGAAGAGCAGGACTTCATCACCAACCTTGAATTTGTTTTCTTGAAATATGATTATCATGGAAGGCTTTGGCTCTGGCTTTATAGTCCCAAGAAGTCTCATATGCATCTCGTCTTATTTCTTCTAGTTCTTGGAGTTGTAGCTTCCGATGGGCTCCAGCTTCCTTAAGATCTAGGTTGCAGTTTTTAACAGCCTAGTAACCCTTACGTTCAAGTTCAACTGAAAGATGATAGGCTCTTCTATAGATCAATCTGTAAGGAGACATCGCTATTGGTGTCTTATAGGTTGTCCTGTATGCCCACAAGGCATCATCTACCCGTACACTCCAATCTTTTCGACTAGGGCATACTGTCTTTTCTAGAATGGCCTTGATTTCTCTATTAGACACTTCAGCTTGCCCATTAGTTTGAGGGTGGTAGGTGGTGGTTATTCTGTGCATGACATGGTACCTTTTGAGAAGGTTTTCTACTACCTTGTTGCAGAAGTGAGTCCCTCTATCACTGACGATTGCCCTAGGCAATCCATGCTTGGAAAAGATGTTAGACTTCACAAAATCCACTACCACCTTGGCATCATCGGTTCTTGTTGCTCTGGCTTCTATCCATTTGGATACATAATCCACAGCGAGGATTATATAAGTATATCCAAAGGATGGTGGAAATGGTCCCATGAAATCTATACCCCATACATCGAATATTTCGCAGACCATGATAGGATTTTCCGGCATTTGATTTATGTTGCTTAGATTCCCAAACTGTTGGCATCGTGCATATGATCTGCAAAACAAATATGCATCTCTAAAAATGTTAGGCCAAATAGTCCACTTTCAAGGATTTTGTGGGCTGTTTTTCGTGGACCAAAGTGTCCACCACAACAGTATGAATGGCAAAATGTAAGGACTGAGGATATTTCTTGATCTGGGATGCATCTCTTTATCACATAGTCAGAACAGTGCTTCCATAGGTATGGTTCATCCCAAACATAGTATTTTGCACTTTTCTTTATCTTGTCTTTTATGTGCTTGGGCATATCAGAGGGTAAGTCTCCTGTGGCTAGGTAATTCATAATGCCTGCGTACAACAATTCATTAATTTGGGAATAGAATGAATGTTCATTGAAGTGGCTTTCATTTTCTGCAGATTCTGGAAGTTGTTGTACGGAGATCCTTTGTTTAGGCAAACAAGATTCTGCCTTATCCTGTTGTTTGGACAAACAGCAGTTTGCCTTGCTAGCTGTCTGGACAAACCGGATTCTACCCTCTCCTGCTGTTTGGGCAAACAGCGATCTTCCGCTTGCTCTTCTGCTACTTGTTCGGGCAAATGGCATTCTGTCTGGGTTATCTGCTCAATTGGTTTGGGCAAACTGCATTCTGTTTGCTAAAGTGGTTTGGACAAACCATAGTCTGTCTACGTTGGGTGCTGGACCTGTTTGGGCAAATAGCGATTTGCCTATTTTTTCTTAGCTGTCTGTTTAGGCAAACAACAGTCTGTCTGCTGTATGCAGCAGACTGTTTCTTCCCTACAAAAATCATCGTTTAGCATATTATTTTGATTCATTTCAAAAATTTCTTGGCTCAAACAATCAATGATATCTAAACCATAAACAGGGGACATATCATTAGGGTATTTCATTTCATCATAAACATTAAATTTTATTACTTTCCCTTCGAATTCATAGTTAATGTGCCATCGTGCACATCTATCTTGGTTCTGGCTATGCTCAAGAAAGGTCATCCAAGTAAGATGTCTGAGGTGGTGTTGCTATTGTCTTCCTCCATATCAATCACATAGAAGTCTGCTAGAAAGACAAGTTGGTCCACTTGGACTAGAACATCTTCTAAAACGCCTTTTGGATATACCACGGATCTGTCAGCCAATTGTATGACCACTCTAGTATCCTTAAGTGTGCCTGCATTTAAAGAGTTGTAAATAGAAAGAGGCATAACATTAATTGATACACCTAGGTTACACATTGCCTTTTTAATGCCTACGTTGCCAATTTGGCAAGAGACAGCAAACATCACTCTATCTTTGCACTTGGCTGGAAGTTTCCTCTTTATGACAGCTGTAACAACCTCCCCCACACTTACCTTTTCCTTCTCAGTAGGTTTTCTTCAGTTTGTGCACAATTCCTTCAAGAACTTTGCATACCTTGGTATTTGCTTTACAACATCAAACAAAGGTATGTTAATTTCCACTTTCCTAAAGGTTTCAAGTATTTCTTTTTCTTCTTTTTCTTTTTGTGATTTTTTAAACCTTTTTGGAAAGGGAGGTGGAATCTTGAATGTTGCTTGCTGATCTAAATTCTGCTTATGTGTTGAATCTGTCTGTCCAGTCTATTTGGGCAAACAGTTTTCTACCTTGTCTAACTATTTGGGCAAATAGTTTTTATCTTGCTATGCATTCTATCTACCTGTTTGCCCGGCTGTTTGGGCAAACAGATTTCTTGGTTAACTTTCTGGCATATTTTCTTCAACAACTCGTTCTTGCAGTTGTGAACCCCTATCATCAGCCCTAACATCCTGAAGTTCTCTCCCATTTCTCAACATGATGGCACTTGCATTTTGCTTGGGATTAATCTCTGTTTGGGAAGGTAATTTCCTTTGAGATTCAAACTTGCTCACGGAGGTGGCTATTTGACTCATTTGTTGTTGGAGATTTTCCACAGTGTTTGCCAATGATTTCATCATCTCTTCAAGGTGCATGTTGGACTTCTGAGATGTTGCTTGGGCTGGATTTCTTTGATAATTTTGGTAGTTGTTGGCCCTAGCATAGCTGAATTTTGGATGTTCTCTCCAACTTGGATTGTAGGTGTTAGAGTACGGATCATGTCTTGGCTGGCCTTGAATCCTCCAATTGCACTTACTTGCCGGTCATCCTCTTAAAATTTAGGACATTGATCAGTGGGGTGTCCTATACTTGCACATATCCCACATGGCCTAATTTGTTGAAGTTGTTGAACTTGTTGGGCTTGACCTATAACAAGACTTCTCACTGCAAAGGCTAGTTCAGAAATTTGAGAAGTAAGAGAAGATGTATTTACCTCATTAACTCTCCTTGGCAGTTGTCTTTCATCTCCATATTGCTTCGATGCAGCTGCCATTGTTGAAATTAACTCTCTAATTACTTGAGGTGTTTTATCTTCAATTGAACCTCCACATGCTGCATTAATGAATTTTCTTTCTGATGGCAGCAAACCTCCATAGAAGTATTCTATGAGTGATTTATTGAGATGTCATGTTGAGGGTAGCTTGTGCACAATCTCTTAAATATTTCCCAATATTCATACAACTCTTCAGTTTTTTTTTTGCTTAATGCCACTTATCTCTCTTCTTATGCCTATGGCTTTAGAAGTTTAAAAATATTTGTTTAGAAAAGCTCTCACCATACCAGCCCATGAAGTGATTGATCCGGGTGGTAAGTAAACTAGCCAATTTTTGGCATAATCATCTGATGAGAATGGAAATGCTCTCAATTTCATATGTTCTTCAGAGATGCCTTGTGGCCTCATAGTTGAGCATACTATGTGAAGTTCCTTCAAGTGTTTATGGGGGTCTTCATGTAATACCCGGCTAGACTCCGATATCGGAATTCCTACCGTCCGGTGGAATCTCGGATGTCAGAAGCCTCTAGTAGGGTAGAAACATGTTTTCTAAAAATGTTTTAATGTATTTCATGATTTTAAGTAAATAGGAAATGAGTTTTTGAATGAAAACAACCTTGGAGTAAAACTCATGTTCGGCCGCCGAAACTCAAAGTTCGGCCGCCGAACATGCATGCATTTCGGGTGTGCCTTAGGCCCCCGAAGGCATAAGTGAGGGAAGTCCAGGTTCGGCCGCCGAACCTCAAGTTCGGCCGCCGAACATGGCATGCATGCGGAGGCACGTTCGGCCCCCGAACGTGGCCTGGCCAGCCACTATAAAAGGGTCCCTTAGCCGAAAACGGGCGAGTTTTTCTCCCCATTGTCGGCCAAGGTGAGCTCTCCGTCGTTCCTCACCAATCTTTGAGCTTTTCCTTCTAATCTTTCACGATTTTCACAAGTTTTCATCTTGTTTTGAAGATTTTCAAGTTTTGAGCAAGTTTTGGAGCTTTGAGGTTCAAGAACTCAAATCTCTCCCACCTCCGAGTTTAGGTCATCTCTCTCTTGATCTTCAAGAGGTAAGAGCCGATCTTAAGCTCATTTCATGTTTTAAGTAAGTTTTATGTAAGATCTATGGGGTAGAATGCATGTTTAGCTTAAGGTTAGGTTTATGAGCTTATGTTGTGTTTTTGAGCAATGTGTTGTTGTTGTGTGTTGTAGTTGGGGTTTTAGGTAGTTTGAAGCCCCTAGGAGCCAATGTATGTATATTTGCATGATTTGAATGAGTTATATGCATGTTGGAATGGGAAGGAGAAGTTTTTGTGCAAAGGGAACCAAGTTTCTGCCCTTTGGCAGAAACCAGGTTCGGCAGCCGAAGGACTTTCGGCCACCGAACATGGCTGGGGAGGCAGGCCTTTCGGCTGCCGAAGTTGCCCCCGAAAAGAGACTTTCGTCTCTGTCTGGGACTTTCGGCCGCCAAAGGTGCCGCTGAACCTGCCTGGGTTTCGGCTCTGGAGGGACTTTCGGCCGCCGAAGGTGCCGCCGAACCTGCCCTGCTCAGCCTTCCTTTGCATGTTTTTGCTTGATTGTTTAAGGTGTTTTAGGGGGTTTTTGGGGGGATGTTTTTAGAGTTATGTTCTAGTTGTTTGGTCCCTCACTTGAGTCCACCTGTGTAGGTTCGGACCCGAGGAACCGAGGACCCCAGCAGTGAGTCAGCTGCTTCAGTCATTGTCAGAGCTAGCCAAGAGGTGAGTAGAATAAAACTTTACGATTTAAAGCAAATAAATTATAAAAGTTTTGAGCATGTTCATGCATCATGAATGCCATGTGATGAAATAGGTTGTTTGCATTAGAATCCACGAATATGTTGCATTGCATTTATGATGTTGATGTGGATTGGTTATTGGATGACCCTTTAGTCCTCATATGATATGATGATGTTATGGCATGATATAGTATGGAAGTCCAGGTTGTACCCATTCTACGTCCCTGGCACTACGTAAGAGAAAGTCCAGGTTGTAGCCATTCTACATCCCTGGCACATTGGTATGTTATGATATGTTATGTTAAGAGAAAGACCGGTTGTACCCGTTCTACGTCCCGGCACTTGGGAATGTAGAGGACTATTGGTGACAATACCATCCGAGATGTGATTTGTTGTGATGTGTTACATTACATGATGGCATGGGATTTTAAATGTGGTTTTCTATTATTCTGCTCACTGGGCTCTCGTAGCTCACCCCTTTTCCCAAATCCCTCAGGATTGCAGGTACGGGCTAGACAGAGAAGTCAAGAAGAGTAAAGTCTTATCTTTATAATAGATAGAAAGTGGACATGATAAATTGTATAATGATGTAAAGTTGAATAGTCATGTTATGTATATAAATATTGAGGATTAGAAGTTGTGCATGACCCTATGAATATTGTTATCCCTTTTAATACATGATCTTAGATGTTTATGATGTAGATGTAAACCAACTCAACTTATGATGTATCGCCCATTGGGGGCATTGATGAGATCCCACAGAGGGGTCAAGTTTATGATTATGATTATGTTTAGTGCATGCACAGGTTGAGTTTGGTGTATGAATGAAAGAAAAGTTTTAATTTTTATGTATGTTGTTGATCATGTATGGGATTAAACAGGTTTACAGGTTGCATATCAGGCTTGCTACGGGTCCCGACGGCCTTAAGCCGACCTGGATCCTAGCGCCGGTAGCGGTCTGATTTTCTGGTCGTTACAGAATGGTATCAGAGCCCTAGGTTCATATGGTCGGACCTAGAGTGTCGGGCTCATAGAGGTTATAGAAGGTCAAGCACAATAGGAAGATCATGTCCACTAGGATAGGATGTGGAGTCCTGTCTTGCTTGATGATGTGAAATGCCATGATTATATGCATGTGCATTAATGATATGTGATGTATGTGATGAGGGTTCATGTGTGCCCACATGAACCATATGATGCTAATGTTTGCTTGTTATGTGCTGCCTTTCAGAAAACAGGATGAGGGGAACTCGTCGATCAGCAAGATTGACTGGAGTACCACCTGAGGATGAGGGCATGAGCGCCCGTCCTCCTACATTGCCTAGGGCAATGTCTAGTAGGTCTAACAGAGAAAGAGCAGTAAGAGACCCTAGAAGATCTCTGGATCTGGGTAGGAGCAGATCAGTGAGGGGAACAGTTCAGGGAGGAATGTCAGAAGACATGGGGGATGATATGGATGTAGAGTAGAGGAGGGATGGCAGTCTGGGAGTTAGCATGTCAGAAGAGGGAATGGGAGAGTCCCAAGGAGGCACTCAGGCCTCGGGATTTGTTCAGCCACCCCACTACCCACACTTCTCACAAAATCCCGGGTATTCGATGGGAGGTACATCGGATTACCCTAGCTTCACCCCTTATCCCACACAGATACCATACCCACCCTACTACCCACCATATCCACAATACCCAATGTATCCACCCCCACCTTACTATCCAAATCCAGCAAACCCTACCTCAGAAAATGTTGCACCACCTCCACCACCTACAGAACCAGCAGCCCCAGCTACCCAACCTTCTAGACCTAGCTCAGCCAGTGGGAGTAAGGTCAAGATGACCAACTACATGAAATTGGGTGCTCCTCAGTATGAAAAAGGGGATGACCCATTTGTGTATCTTGAAAGGGTTAAGGTGATCACAGATGAGATTGGGGCTGATGACAGTAGAGCCATTCAAATGGCTGGGTTCACTCTTAAGTGCAAGAAGGCACGAGAGTGGTTCAAGAATTATATGAACCCCAGAGTAGACAGCATGTCTTGGGAGGAGTTTGCAAATGAGTTTGCAGGATGGGCTTTCCCAGATAGTTCAAGGGAGCTGAAGATGTTAGAGTTTGAGCAGTTGAGGCAGACTGATGAGATGGGTATAGAGGAGTTCACAGACAGATTCTTGGAGCTGTTGCCATTTGCAGGGCAAAATCTTGACTCAGATCAGAAAAGGTCAAGGAGGTATATCATGAAACTCCGCTCCAGATATTCCTCCTTGATCCAGTCAGCAGATAGGGAGAGCTTCCATGCCATAGTGGATATGGCCCGGAAAATGGAGGCCAGTGCCATCGTTCAGGGAACAGTCAGACAGTCTGTGGCACAGCCTTCTGGTTCCAAGACCCCAGGCTCTTCTTCTCTGAGTGCAGCAGCTTCAGGTAGCAAAAAGTGGAGTAACACCACTAGGAAGCCCAAGAAGAACAAGTTTTGGAACAAGGTCAAGTCTAGTCTGGGACTAGGGAGTGGCTCTAGCTCTGGTGCGGATAATGCAGTCTGTGCAAAGTGTAGTAGGCCACACAGGGGAGTTTGCCGAGCTAGGATGGCAGCCTGCTTCAGATGCGGGCAAGAGGGACACATGGCTCGGGAGTGTCCTAGGGCAGCTTTTGGAGCACAGTCTCAGCAGACAGCTTCTGGTAGTGTGGCTCAGCCAGCAGCTCCAGCCATGACACAGGCCAGTGGCAGAGGCAGAGGGAGAGGGGCAGCCTCTTCTTCAGCGGGTTTCAGAGGTGAAGGTCCATCAGCTCCAGCACGGATCTTCACAATGACTCAGCAGGAGGCAGATGCATCTAAGACCGTGGTGGCAAGTAATTTAGTCATTGGTTGTTCAGATGTGTATGCCTTGATGGACCCTGGTGCATCTCATTCTTTTATTGCTCCGAGAGCCATCCAGAGGTTGGGGTTGATGATCTCTGAGTTAGAGTGTCCTCTCTGGGTCAGTGGACCCAAGTGTGATCCATCAGGGGCAGAGTCAGTCTGCCAGTGTAGTCCTGTGTTTGTTGAGGGAAGATGCCTTTCCGCCGACCTTGTGGTTCTAGATTTGACAGATTTTGACGTCATTCTAGGGATAGACTGGTTATCTACCCATGGTGCTACCTTGGACTGCAGGGACAAGGTAGTCAGGTTCAGAGGTCAGGATGGGTCAGAGGTTGTCTTCAGGGGAGACAGGAGGGGTACACCTAGAGGTCTGATATCAGCTCTTCAGGCTCGTAGGTTGCTTAGGAAGGGATGTCAGGGGTATTTGGCTCATGTGAGAGAGCTTAGCAGTCAGGTTAGAGAGCCCGCCTCGGTGCCAGTGGTTAGAGAGTTTCTAGACGTCTTCCCAGACGAGCTGCCAGGTTTACCACCTGCTAGGGAGATAGAGTTCGAGATAGAATTGATGCCTGGAACCCGACCAATCTCTATCCCTCCCTACAGGATGGCTCCAGCCGAGTTGAAGGAATTGAAAGAGCAGTTGCAAGAGCTGGTAGAAAAGGGCTTCATTCGACCGAGCACCTCACCTTGGGGTGCACCAGTCTTGTTTGTCAGAAAGAAGGATGGATCCCTTAGACTTTGTATCGACTACAGGCAGTTGAACAAAGTCACTACTAAGAATAAGTACTCGTTGCCTAGGATCGACGATCTATTTGACCAGCTAGCCGAAGCGGGTTGTTTCTCCAAAATAGATCTGAGATCGGGGTACCATCAGCTAAGGATAAGGGAAGAGGATGTGCCGAAGACAGCTTTCAGGACCAGATATGGGCATTTTGAGTTCCTCGTAATGCCATTCGGGTTAACCAATGCCCTTGCAGCATTCATGGATCTCATGAACAGAGTGTTTAGTCAATACCTGGATCACTTTGTTATTGTCTTCATAGATGATATCTTGGTGTATTCCAGGAATGCAGAGGAGCATGCCCATCATCTGAGGTTGGTTCTGCAGACTTTGAGGGAACATGGCTTGTATGCCAAGTTCTCTAAGTGTGAGTTCTGGCTGAGGAGCATTTCGTTCTTGGGGCATGTAGTGTCAGAGAATGGGATTGAGGTGGACCCCAAGAAGGTAGAAGCTATGGCTAACTGGCCCAGACCCACTTCAGTGACGGAAATCAGGAGTTTCTTGGGTTTGGCAGGTTACTACAGGAGGTTCGTTCAGGACTTCTCGAAAATAGCAGCTCCTTTGACCAGACTAACCAGGAAGAATCAGAAGTTTCTGTGGACCGACCAGTGCGAAGAGAGTTTTGAAGAGCTTAAGAGGAGGTTGACTTCAGCACCAGTTTTAGCTCTGCCATCTAGTGATGAGGACTTTGATCATGTATGGGATTAAACAGGTTTACAGGTTGCATATCAGGCTTGCTACGGGTCCCGGCGGCCTTAAGCCGACCTGGATCCTAGCGCCGGTAGCGGTCCGATTTTCGGGTCGTTACATTCATTCTCCAAACCTCTGAATTTAGGTAGAAGATGTATCAAACCTGTTTTCAACTTAAAAGGAGTTTTTAAGGGCGGATAGGTGATGCAAAGAGGTGTTTGATCACCTATAGGGGCTACCAACTCGCTTAGTGTCCTTTCTTGTTGAATTTGTGCCCTTATTGCTTGATTTTCTGGTTCAATTTCAGCATAAACAGCAGGTTCAGCTGGTCTTCGGACAGGTGCAATAGGTTGCATATTGAATTCAGTCATTTCAGCGGCTGTTTGGACAGTTTCAGTACTGTTGGTCTCTGTTTCAGCAGTGTGCTGTTCAGTTTCTGCAAAAGGTGTTGCTGGTTCAGTTGGTTCAGCAAATTTTGGTTCAGTAACGGTGGTTTCAGCAGGTGCTGTTTCTCAGATAGCAGGTGTTGATGAAGACGATTTTGAGGCTTGGCTCCTCGGATTGGCTTGTTTTCTTAGTTGTTTTACTGTACGCTCAATTTCTAGATCGTAGAGTAGAGTTTCTTTGCGTCCAGCCCTAGTCATGAAATAAAAAAATGTTAGTTAAATTAATTCCCCGGCAACGGTGCCAATTTTTTATTGTGCGATTGTCGAGACCGGTCAAAAATAACCTTTTTGGTTATCCACAATTTTACAATTGTAAATAGTGGTAAAAGGATCAAATCCACAAGGAATTGATACTTACTTATTTTTCTATCAATAACCAAGTAAAGAAATTGAAAATAAAATGAAAAAGGGGGGTTTTGAAGTTTGATGACTAAACTAGATTTAAAAGCAATAAAGTAGAGCAGATAATAAGTAAAGGAAATTCAATAATGGAGAGGTTCTAGTTGAAGTATTAGATCCATTTCAGTTGTTGGGATTGATCATTGACAATTAGGTTCTTTTATATGGCTCAATAAATTAGTTATGGGGTGGAAGACGCTTCTCACCACCATATCCCTCCTTAAGCATAGATTAACTAGGAAACGTTCTCTAATTAATCACTAATTAATAAGTTGCCAAGGAACATCCTTGGGGTTTTAGATTTATACAACTGTTAATTGCATTAAGATATAGAGAGACCTAATTCTAACTAGCCAAACTTATGGTGATCTTGAGCTAGATTATGCAACCTCCTTGGTTTTTACACCAAGAGTTACTTGTGTTTGAATAATTCAAGCAATTATGGACTTTAAACTACCCAAGCTAATAAATTATTATTTTGCAATTAAGAATATTACTAGAATTAAGCATAAAATTGCATAAATATTGATAAATAAAAGATGAACATGATAGGTTCAGATCTCCCAATCCATTACCAAACTGAAATTTTACCTAATCTTCAACTAGAAAATAAGGTTTCAGCCACTCATGGCTGAAACTAACATCAAAAATAAAGAAAAAAGGCAAGAAGAGCAATTCGACCGGCTAGGTGGCTGCTAGAGGTGCGGCGAGCTGCTGAAGGTGATCTCCCCGAAAAAATCAAGTCTTTGACTGCTGGATGGTTGTCTCTTTTATAGCTGAATGTGGAGCCCTAGGTTATCCCTTGATTAGATGGAGTTCTTTCCCAATTTGGATTTTAATTCCTTTTGCAATTGAGTTTCCTTGTGATTTGGACTCCTTGATGGGTGGAATTATGTTGCTGAAGTGTCTAGTGTGCTGCTAAGGTGTCTTTGAAGTGTTTGAGGTAGGTTAGACTTCTGAAATTTTAAAATTCTGGGTTTTTCGCGTTTCTGCTGTTTTCTACTGCAAAAATCTGTTTGGGTAAACAGCCGATTAAACAGTCAGTACTGTGCTTTCTGTTTCTCTGTCTCTGCTCTGCAGGAATTGTTTGCCCAGTTGTTTAGGCAAATAGCTGGTCAAACAGCAAGTTTGCACTACTCTTGATCCTTCTTCGTTTTCTATTGTAGCTTGGTTTGGGCAAACATCTAGTCAAACAGCAAGTCTGCACTACTCTTATCCTTCTTCGTTTTCTATTGTAGCTTAGTTTGGGCAGTTGTTTGGGCAAACTGATCTTGTCACACCAAACTTTGACCTCTTGGCTTTCTCTTCCATTTTCCTTGAGCAGCTTCCTTAGCCATTTCTTGAGGGTCGTTTGGCCAAATAACTTCGGCCAAACCATCCTTTGAGTGTTTAAAGCCATTTTTCACCATTTTACCATTTTACACCTTTTTTCTACAAAATAAGATTAAAACCACAAAATTAGATAGAAAATGTGTAATTTAACATCAATAATAACATGAAAAATGGACCTAATTTTGGTTTGATCACCCCTTCATAAATCATGGAATAATTAATGAGTGAGTAAAGAGGCACTTAATGACGACCGGGCCCTGGACACCCAGGCCTTGGCTAAACTTGCACTAAAAAGACCAGGCTTTAGTTCTATTAGAGTCCAATACTTAGGCTTACTCTATGTACAAGCCTAGGACTTGTCCCAATGAGTCAGGCTACGTGCAGACTTGCACATGGGAGACCTGGTCTCGGATATCTGTTAGTTCTGTGGGACGACAAATCCCGTGATATTCGGAATTGTATTCAAGTGGCGTCGGATGAAATTAAATGGCTACCTTATAATAGAAAATGATGCAGTACATCCGTATATATGGCCATCGTAATTATGACAGAAAAGTATTAGTATAGGACGATGATTACAAATCACTGGAGGACAAAAAAAAAAGAAATAAAAAAAAAAGAAATAAAAGAAAATCAGAGAAGAGCGAAACCAAACTTACTAAAATATAGTGAGCTTAACTCTTATTGAATTTCAGATATGAAAGGACAACGACGGATGAAGCAAAGCCGTTGAAAATATGCATAGAAAAATTAACTTTGGGGAGAAAAGGTCGGTAGAATGTAAGGAGGATTAAAAAAACTCATCCATGGAGACTGTGATTTAAGGTTTGGGACGACAATTTGAGGAGAAAATAAATAGAGGATTTGGAACATGTAAATTGTTATTTTCTATCTCTTCAATTAATAATTAATTATTATATTTTCAATTAATATAATATAGAGTATTGGAGATTTCTTTAATAATTAATGTAATAAATATTTTTAATATAATAGAACTTATTTGTAATTTCGTTGTTAAATGACTGCCTATAATAAAAGTCTAATAATATTTGCGTTCGGAAGATCAATAAAAAAATGTTATTCTTTTTCGTTATGTGCCATGTGAAGCAAATAGCTGTATATATTTTTCTTACTTCAATGATGTCTAGAATTAGAATTCTCTTGAAAGTGTTTACTCGTCTACGGAATGAATTGATGTTTCTTATGTTGCATGACGTAGAGAGTTCTGGTATTGTTAATACTAATTAATTATAGTTTATTTTCTTCTCATTCTACTAATTATATATTTTTTTAATTAATTATTAATTACATTACTTTCAATCGATAAAATGGAGAGTTTAAACCCTTAAAAAGTCATCGTTGAAAGTATTTCTCTAGTCATTATTTCAACTTTTCTAATTAATCATTAATTATTATATTTTTGATAAATAAAATAAAGAGTGTTTCACGTCACCTCAAAAGTAAATGTCGATAACATTTGGAGAATATGTTTCTATGTTTTTCTAACTAATTATTTAATTTTAATTATGGAAAACTATAACATAAAAAATTTATTGTTTTCCATTAAAAAATAGTTCGAAATCAACACTTTTATTATAAGAAAAAAGTGAAAAAAAAAAAACTTAAATTTTTTTTTCAAATTTTAATAAAATTTAAAAGAAAAAACGATAAAATAAAGTTTTATAGTTCTCAATTTTTTAAAAAATGATACATGTGAATCCAATATTCCATTTTTTTTACAGTTTTCCTAAAAAGTTTCAATATATTACCTCAATTTTTGACAAGTGATCATATTCTTAAATTTCATCAAATTTATTTCCTTTAGATGACTCCAAAACAAAACTTACAACTTGTTTGAATAAATAGTTTCACTAATTTTTCTGAAAAAAAAAATTCAGAAAAGACAAATGACATCTCCTCTTTTTTACGGTTCCAAAAAAATTATATACAAAAAGACAGAATATTAAATTAATAAAGAAATTATTTTCTAACAATCAACAATGCTATTTAATAATTTAAAAAAAAAAAAAAAAACAAAAAACCCAGGTTCCTAGGTACATCTTCAATTTCCAACGTTTGAAAACTGAAAGAACTCTGCATTTTAGCTGGCCTAATGATTAAAGTAGTGTATGTTTTAAAAGTGATTTTGTGTTAAATTTGATTAATCTATCTCTTAATTTTATATAATTAAAGAAATGCTGAAACAATGAGTAGAAGAAAGCAACAAAATCCAGTTGAGGAGAACTGGCAAAGACCCAGTTGTCTGTTTTGTAATGTCTGAAAATCATTTTCATCTCTAGCAAAAGCCATAAGCTTCCATTTGAGAATCAATAGCCAAGAAAAAAGAAGACTATGATTAAAGTAAAGAATGTACATTTTAAAGAAAAACCTGCACACTTCAAAAGAATAAAGCTACCCACTTAATTTTTTTAAAAAAATTACTACTTAGTACTTGTAATATGAACAAACCCATTAATTGATCTATCAATTTTAAAAATACATATAAATGTCCCTGAAATTTTAAAAAATCTATTAATTAATCTTTCATTAATTTTAACCATTAAATATTTTACTATTTAATCTCAAAAAATTTATTAATTGATTCTCTAATTTTTATAAAAATATTTACTAATTAGTCTCTATATATTAAAAACATTTTAAATTTTTATGCAACACTTAGCTAAAATTAATAAAAATACTAATTAGTAGACTTTTTAAAATCCTATGAAATTTTTAAGGGTGATTTATTATTTAGCTCCTAGATATTGCAATTATTAATAAATCAGTTCTTACATTTTCAGAAATCTATTTAAACGTCCTTATTTTTTTCCTCTGTCAACGAAATAATCTTTCTATCATCTTTTCCGTTAAAAATAGATAGAGGATGACAGAGAAAATTTTTAAAATTCAATTTTACCCTCAAATAAAAATCTCTTATTTAGTTTCTAGATATTGTTATTATTAACAAGTCAGCCCCTACATTTTCAGAAATCCATTAAAACGTTTTTATCTTTTCTCACATCTATTAAAATGTTCTTATCGTTTCTCTTCGTCAACAAAATAGTCATTTCTCCTCTTCCTCTTCAACAAAGAAGAATCGAATAAGAAGACGTAGAGGAAAAATCAAAGGAGAAGGAGGAGAAGAAGAAGGCAATAATTTGGCCTTTTATTATATTTTTAACAGCAAAAATAGACGGAAAAACTAGTTCATTGACAGAGGAGAATGATAAAAATGTTTTAATAGATTTTTAAAAATACAGTGACCGACTTGTTAATAATGGCAATATTCAGTGACTAAATTACAAATCTCTTAATTTTTAATGCATTTTTTAAGACAAAGGGACTAACTAATGAAATTTCCTATAACACAGTGACCAAAAAGTAATTTTACCATCTTTTTTTAACTTGTCAGAAGAGGAGCTTCATATGAAAGAGCAATACTGGGTAGTGGGGACTAGGTGAGGGAAGCAGAATCTCAACACACAGTTAAAAGCAAATATATAGAACTAAAGAACAACATGATTTGGACACCTCACCTCTTCATTGCCAGATGAATACACAGTTCCACAGAAAATGTAAAAGCTTTTCTATGAGTTGTCCGGTTTCAATCCCTTTGCCAAAAGTGCTTCTGCAGACAAAGTCTTAGAGAATAACAGGTTCAATGAAGGTTTCAGACAGGCAGTCACTATGCTAAAGGGGAGATATGAAAAGGGCTTGAGACTTACCATTGTAGGACCACCTTCAAAACAACTCAGAGGCTATATCTCACAATAGGATAAGGATGAAAGACAACTTATAACAAAAGTTGGCTCTTTTTGGCTCCCTTTTCAAGTATTTGAATAGAAAAGCATGTTTCAAGTGAGATTCAAGTCCATTATTCAGCTGCTAATATTAGCCCAATAATATTACATTGATATGGAAATGGAATCAATCATATGAAAATCTTATATTTCATTGAGAACATGAATACACATGACAATGTAAACTAACCGCCTCAAGAACAAGTAGTCGCGTTATCTGCCATCCTTCATCAGAAAAATTCAAAATCTAGATAGGGACCTGATGATCTATTTGAGTCTGTAGCTCCCTTGTCATTTGGAGCCAATGATGACTTGAATGTGTGATTCAAATATGAAAGATCAACTGGTCTTGGAATATCAGGAGGATGAGTACTGCGAATGAGTGCCCAATTAACACTTTCAAAAAAAGGATGTTGTTTGATCTCTGTTGCGCCTCTTTTGAACCCCAATCGCTTCTGCGGGTCCTTCACAAGCAAACCACGGATCAAGTCCTTAGCAGCATAACTCACAGAGGATCCCTCAGGAAATTTCAGGGGCTGACCTACAACATTGAATAGTGTCTCTCTGTTTCCAGTCCCTTTGAAGGGTGTCCTACCAAGTAGTAACTCATACAAGAAGATACCATAAGTCCACCAATCAACAGCACTTCCATGTCCATCACCTCTTATTATCTCAGGAGCTAAATACTCATGAGTACCGACGAATGACATGGAGCGAGCGGCAGTTGGTTCTGCTATAAGTACAGGAAGTGAATCTGAACTTGCCAAATTTGGCCTTTCACTTTTCAGTTTTGCTGTTTTGAAGTTGAAGAAACCTGGTTTAAAGCAAGATGGTTGCAAGCATGAAGGCTCTATGCAAACGGGTAATTTGCAGACTGGATCAATGCATGATGGCTGGATACAGTATGAAGAGATCTTACAAGACGGCTCGGCACTAGACTGAACAAGAGTAGGACTCACATAGCACCTTAATGACAAATCAAAGTCTGAAAGCATAATGTGCCCATCCTCCCTGACCAATACATTTTCAGGCTTCAAGTCTCTATACACAACACCCATCATGTGTAAATACTCGAGTGCGAGAAGCACTTCTGAAGCATAAAACCTGAAAAAAGCAGAAAGATTTGTTGAGAAACAATAATTCTAACTTATGTCCATCAAAAAACTGGCTAAAGGTAGCAGGGAAAAACAAAATGAATCAAGCATAGTGGATTAACACGAGTGTTGATAAGTAATGCCAACTGTTCAATGTCCATGACAGTGGATTACTCTAGCAAGAAGTTATCTGGAATAATTAATGTTATTGTTCAAGAGAAACCCAAGATTTATTATTACTTGGCTGATATTTAAGGAGCTACATTTGAATGCTCCAGCAGTGCATTTACATAGATGCCTATCTACATATTCTATACCAACTGAACAGGGCCAATCATTATGATCCAGTACAAATAGAACTAATTTTCCACATTATCTCTCCCCTCTACCTCTCTTGTCATACATTGTTACGATTACTCAAACTTCAGCAATTCACATAATCTACCAGCCACAAGTTAGCAACAAAATGCATTTATCAAAGAAGCCATATGATATCTTTCTATTATTAATGACCACTTGTTTGGCATAGCAAAATGACATTAACGGGCAACAGCCACTAAAAATAAAACGACACATAACTAATCTCATTATTACCACTAACCTCGCTGCCTGTTCTGTGAAATGCTTGCCTGGTTGCCGTTGTCGCAGCGTGTGAAGATCCCCACCGCTGCAAAACTCCATCAGCAAGCAAGAAAATTTTTCCGTCTCAAAGTAAGAATAGAGAGTTGGCAAAAATGGATGATCTAACAAACCCATAATCTCTCTCTCAGTTTGAGCTCTCAACAGCTTCTTTCTCCCAGCTAACATCCCTTTATCCATCACTTTCATTGCAAACAAACAACCCATCCCTCTCAACTCAGCCAAATACACACTTCCTATATCTCCACACCCAAGTTTCTTCAATAACCTAAAATGGCCTAAGCCCAACCCCAAAATCCCGTCTTTAGCTTTAACATACTGTATTGCATCCCATCTAATGTCATTTCCCTTGTGGGGTTTTGAAGGGCAAAAACTCCTAAAACTAGTCTCATTTGGATCCAAGCACAGACCACTCTTTTCACACACTTTAGCTTCACTAGCATCATTGCTCGCATTGCTTATATTGCTGCTAATACTATCAGACCCAGAAATGGTGCTGCTACATAAGCTGATACTGACACTGTTAGCGAAGCTAAGATCTTGCAAGCTGCTTGTGACAGATTCAAAGTCGCTATTTTCAAGCTTATGTGGTTGTTTGTTCATGGTTGAGAGAATGTGGAGAAATCGTTTGATGAAAGGTGTAAGAGGCGGTTGGTTGGTTAAAAATGGAACTGAATATAGTCAAATTGGAGGTGAACTGCTGGGGAAGGGACCGAGGTGGTCAAAGAGAGCGAGAGCAAGACGCGGGCTAACGAAGAGATGGTGAGGGTTAAAACGGCATTCAAATTTGAAAACGTGATGAGAGACCCAATGAGAGAGTCTCTCTCTCTCTCTCCTCCTCCTTGTCTGTAAGCTGTAACATTTCTTGGTTATATAGTAATATGAGGAAGGAGGCGAGAGAGAGAGAGAGAGACGCAGTTCACGAGGTAAGACAGAAGCTGTTCAGGTTTCCTAAACAAAGACATTAAAAAAACAGCCTTTAACCTAATACCGTTAGCTAGTTTTACCATGAGAAAGAGGTACATGATAATGCATGCAGGTTCTTTACACTGATGTTTGCTGGGTCTCAACTAAAAATCATGGCCTTTGATTTTTATGAGATAAATTTGATCAATTTATTTTGATGGTTTTTGATCAAGAGAGAATAAACAATTTTGTCTTTGCTTCAACATTATAAGATTATTACACGTAAAAAATTTACCTGTGAGATATATACGTGGGTGTAGCATGCATTATTTTAATTTTTTACATTATTATTATTATTATTATTATTATTATTTATTTTTAAGAAATTATTATTTATTTTTAAATATTACTATTATTTACTAGTTTGAGCAATATATAAATTTAAATTGATATTTGTAACTTGAAGCTCTTAGGCATATTTATGTTTTAATCTTATATATAAGCATATTTATTTTGACAATTAAATATTAAATACAACTTATTATAATTTTTTGAAGAAATTACAATTTAATCTTATATATATAAGCTTATTAATTTATTTTACATATTAATCTTATACATATTTATGCACTTCTTGGCTAGATTCTCCGATAAAGAAGACTGAGTTAGCTTTCTTTGAAGGCCTTCGGTCAATAACTTACCATTATCTTTTGTTGAAATAATGTCAACCAAACTTTGATCCTACCCATGCTTCATTGACTTTGACAATGGTGTGGGTCAGAATTTCAGAATTACCGGTTGAATATTTTGATACTTCCTTTTTTATGCGATTGGGTGCTAAAATTAGTCATTCTATTAAGGTAGATACTACTACCATACAGGTATCTCGAGATAAGTATGCTCAAATCTGTGTTGAAATGAACCTAGCCAAACTTTTACTAGCTAAGTTCCGACTACAAATACGTATCCGTTGGTTAGAATATGAAGGTCTACACATGGTCTATTTTCGTTGTGGATACTATGGGCATCGGTTAGATGAATATGGCAACACAACAAGGGGTGCTACAGGGTAATGATCTAGGTTTAATAGAAACACCATAAGAAAATCATGTCCCCTATAGCCTCTGGATGCTTGTTCAGCGGCTGGCACGTAATTCTAGTTGGTTGAGTCAAAACTATGGCAAGAGGGGAGTCTAATAGAAATAATACTCCACAAATCAAATTTGTGAATAGCAAAGGATCCTGGTTTTCAACTTTGGAGGAGGATGATAATTAGGATTAAGGATGTGATGTTGTTGATGTCTTTCCTGCATAACAAATGAGTTTTGGTTTGTCTTCTGACAAAAAATCATTGCAACAACTACCATGTTATGCAAAGACTTCTATACAAGGTCCCTTTCAATTGAATTATGAGAGATTCCTCATATTCTTTCCCTCAACAGGGTCGAATACGGGTTGGTGCTACCACCTTGATATAGAATCCAGGTGAATCATCGCGTCAGCCACGCTCCTCGACTGCCACTCGCATAACTTCTATAGATGATGCGGTAGTAGGAGAGCCCATGGTAATGTTTGGTAAAGTTGGAATCGAAAAGGTGAGCTCGAAGGTGGTTATGGATTCAGATGTATCTAAGAGTAAAAATATTTTCCTAGGATACCCGCATTTGAAAAAAGAAAAGGGTTCATATACTATTATAGCTGGGGCCTCCGAATGTGGGTTGATCTCTATAGATAGCAGTGATCTAAATAGGTTGAAATTAATGACCAGTGATAAAGACTTGGAGGTTTGATTATTGGATGAGTTTGTGTCACGAGTTCTTTATTGCCTTTCTATACAGTAAATGGTCCCTTTATTCTATCTTTGGTCAATGAATTGTCTTTTTTGAAATATTCAAGGGATTAACAGTAAATGCAGTTTGCGTGCTCCAAAAGATTTTGTTTGTAAAAATAAAATACAGTTTTGTGCTATTATGAAACCAAAAGTGAGTGGTGAAAGGGCAAATTGAATTTCTCTACAGCTTGGGTTTAGTTGTTGGGTCCTAGTTGAGGTTGTTGGATTCAGTGGTAGTATTTGGCTCTTTTGGTGTAACTCGAATTTCTCTGTAGAAATCTTACATACACATTCTCAATTCATACATTGTAAAGTCTATGCAGATGACAATAAAAGCTAGTTTATTACTGTGGTGTATGGTAGTTCAAAAGAATATTTACGTAATAGGTTTTTTTCAGCAATTAGTAGTCTGAATGTCCCAACTTTTGCTCCTTGGGTGTTGGGAGGTGATTTTAATGACTTTTTGGAACCTCTAGAAACTACTAGTGTTATTGCTCAAGCTTTTACAAGGTATCTGCAGTTTAGAGATTAGATCTCGAATATGGGGTTAATTCATTTGGATTTTTTCGGGCTCACTTTCACCTGTTGGAGAGGGAAATCTGATAATACTGTGAGGGTTATCGGTTTGGATAGAATTTTGTGCAATTCATCTTAGAGACTTCTATATCCAATAGCTGCAATAGCCATCTCCTATGGATTTGCTGTGACGATTGTCTAATTTTTCTATTACTAGAAACCTCAGTAAGTAGTGGACAAACAACGTCATTCCGTTTCCAGGCTGCGTGGCAAAAATATTCTGATTATAATGCTTTTGTATAGAATTGCTGGCGATTGGATGTTCCTATGGTTACCACTTTAGAATGTATGCAAAATAACTTTATTAAGTGGAAAACAAAGGCTTTTTAGATCAGTACTGTAACGACCCGAAAACCGGACCGCTACCGGCGCTAGGATCCAAATCAGTTTAAGGCCGCCGAGACCCGTAGCAAGCCTAACATACAACCTGTAAACCTGTTTAATCCCATACATGATCAACATAAACATAAAAATTTTGAATTTTTCTCATTCATTTACCAAACTCAACCTGTGCATGCACAACTAATGATCATAATCATCAACCCCACATTGGAGTCCTCATCAATGCTCCAATGGGGTAACATAATATCATAAAAGTTTGGTTAAACTTAAACATCATAAAAACATTTTATAGATCATATATCAAGGGGATAACCATACACATAGGGTCAAGCACAATTCTAATCCTCAATAATATTATTACATGGCTATTCAATACTTTACAATTCATCATGTCCACATCTAATTATTACATAGACATAACTTTACTCTTCTTGACCTCCTGACCTATCCCGTACCTGCATACCTGGGGGATTTGGGAAATGGGGTGAGCTATTAGAGCCCAGTGAGCAGAATAATAAAGCATTTAAAATATATGATATAATGAAATGCATCACATCACAGACAAATCACATCAAGGATGAACTTGTCACCAATAGTCCTCTACATATCCAATAGTGCCAGGGACGTAGAATGGGTCTTCCTGGACTTCCTCTTACATATCATATCATAACATTCCAATGTGCCAGGGACGTAGAATGGGTCTTCCTGGACTTCCATACCATATCATCACCATCACATCATACCATATCATACGAGGACTAGTGGATCATTCAATATTCATCCACATCAACAACATAATATGCAATGCAACATATTCGTGAATTTCTAATGCAACAACCTAGAATATCACATGGCATTCGTGATGCATGAGTCATGCTAAAACTTTCATTAAGTTAAAACATAAAGGTTTATTCTACTCACCTCTGGCTGACTCTAAAGCTGCTAGCTCACTGCTGGGGTCCTCGGTTCCTCGGGTCCGAACCTACACAGGTGGACTCAAATGAGGGACCAAACACTCAAGAACATGACTCTAAAATACTCCCCAAAAACCCCCTAAGACACCTTAAAACATTCATATAAATCATGCAAAGGAAGGCTGAACAGGGCACTTTCGGCGGCAGGTTCGGTGGCCGAAAGTCCCTCCAGAGCCGAAAGTCATGCACCTTCGGCGGCACTTTCGGCGGCCGAAAGTTCACTCCAGAGACGAAACTCATGCATGTTCGGCGGCACCTTCGGCGGCCGAAACTCCCTTCCAGAGCCGAAAGTCCACTTTCGGGGACAGGGTTCGGCAGCCAAAGACTTGCCTCCACAGGCAGGTTCGGAGGCCGAAAGTCCCTTCGGCTGCCGAACCTGAGTTCTTTCAAAGGGCAGAACTCAGCCTCCAACAATGCACATTTGCCTCCCAACCCATTCAACTCAAAACCAACACTTCCACAACATGCATACACACATACATAAGCTCTTAGGGGCTTCAGACTATCCTAGACCCCAACTACAACACATCAAACATACACATACAACTCATATTGCTCAAAACTCAACATAAACTCATAAACTCAAAAATAACCTAAACATGCATTTCTACCCCATAAACTTTCATAAAACTTGTTTAAAACATAGAATGAGCTAAAGATCTACTCTTACCTCTTGAAGATCGGGAGGAGAGGCGATCCAACTCGGAGATGGGGGAGATCTAACTCCTTGGGTCTCCAAGCTCCAAAACTTGCTCTTTTTGCTCAAATATCTTCAAACCAAGATAAAGACTTGTTAAAACTTAAAGGATTTGACGAAAATCATCAAAAACAACCATGGGAGAGCATGGACTCACCGTTGGCCGAAAATAGGGAGAAAGCTCGCCCGTTTCGGCCATGGAACCCTTATATAGGGGCTGGCCAGACCACCCTTCGGCAGCCTAAAGTGCCTACAAAACTCATGCAAGTTTGGCGGCCGAACATGAGGTTCGGCGGCCGAACCTGAGCCACTTTCGGAAGCCTAACTTGCCCCCCTAAACTATCCCACGTTCGGCGGCCGAACTTGAGGTTCGGCGGCCGAACCTAGAAATGCCTCCTTGGTCTTTTTCATTCAAAACTCAATTTTCTTCTTACTTAAAATCATAAAATACATTAACACATTTTATAAAAACATGATTTTACCCTTCTAGAGGTCTCCGACATCCGAGATTCCACCGGACGGTAGGAATTCCAATACCGGAGTCTAGCCGGGTATTACAAGTACACAAACGCAAATGTTGCCTTCTAGCTGCATACGAGGAGCCCAAAAGGCACTTTGCAATTCACTGCATTCTAAGCTGGTTAGACTAGAGCAAAAATTAAATTTGAGTATCAATCATTTTTGGACCAAGAAGAACTAATTTGGTTTCAAAAATCTTGTGAAAAATGGATTACACAAAGCAGTTTTAACCAGGACGACAATTACGTGATAATGTAGTTATTTTTCAAGAGGTTGTACATAATATGCAAAAGAAGAAATCGAGAATGCAATGGATGGCGCTTAAAGTAGACTTTAAAAAGGTTTATGATAGTTACGGTGGGACTTTTTGATAGAAACTCTTGCTCAAACTTAGTTTCGGGCAAGTTAAATCTCTGTTATTGAAATGTTCCTCAAGTCATGTAATATACGTGTTTGTTGGGATAACCAAATTTCAGAATAATTCTCTCCTACCGGTGGGGTTCGTCAGGGGGATCCTTTACCCCCTTATTTGTTTGTTTTAGTTATGAAGCGGTTGGGCTACTTGATTAATAAAGCTGTTAATTTGGGTGAATGGTGCTTGATCAAAATAAGCCGTCATGGTCCCCCACTCTCCTTCTTGTTCTTTTCTGACGATCTCTTATTGTTTGGAGAGGCTTTTGTTCAACAAATAATGGTAACTAAGGATTGTTTGGAAGTATTTGGACTTGCTTCAGGACAAAAGGGTGAATTTTTCAAAAATCAAAATTTTATTTTTCAACTAATGTGGATGATGCTAAAATAAGCTATTTGCTCTGTTGCTGGGATATCAGAAACTGAATCTATTGGTAAATATCTAGGAATGGTGTAGGGACGTGTTAACACGCATCATTTTGATGATCTGTTAGCATGGACAATCATTTAGTAGGTTGGAAAACGATAGTGATTTCTTT
The DNA here is from genome assembly GCF_001659605.2 of Manihot esculenta. Classification (NCBI taxonomy): domain Eukaryota; kingdom Viridiplantae; phylum Streptophyta; class Magnoliopsida; order Malpighiales; family Euphorbiaceae; genus Manihot; species Manihot esculenta. The sequence goes on along the minus strand of NC_035177.2, from coordinate 18,476,417 downwards.
TACTGGTCTGGTAATATTCGTCAAATTCGTCCTTTCTACGCTACCTAACTATTTGATGCAATCAGTTTATATTCTAAAATCGGTGTGTGATGAATTTGATAAAAGGATTAAGAGTTTTGTTCGGGGACATGTACATGGTGAGAAAAGAGTTCATCTTATAAACTGGAATCAGCTTTGTCTACCAATGAACCAGAGTGACTTGGGGTTAAAATCATGTCGATCAATAAACTTTGCATTCTTAGCCAAGATGGGATGGCAAATTTTGAAAGAAGATCATGCATTATGAGTGCAAGTTCTAAAAGGTAAGTATTTTCACTCATGTTCCAATTTGAAGGTGTTTGTATCTAAGCCTACTAGCTCTTTTGTTTGCAGAGGCATTGTTAACATCTTTCCATTATTGCAAAAAGGCTTATGTATGGTCGTAGGCAATGGAATGAGTACCATCTTCTGGAATAATACCTGGGTTGGGAAGGGTCCTCTTCGTGAAATTTTAATCAAGCCCCTTCCAAATTCATGTAAACAAGCTGTGGTCACTCAATATTGAAAGAATGATAATTGGAATTGGAATGTTATTACATCATATCTGTCTGATGAGGGATGTAAGTTGATAGAAGGTAAATTTTTTATAACTGATGTTTGTGCTATGGATCAAACGACATGGAAGATCACGCGTAATGGTTACTTCACCGTTAAAACAATATATGCTTTGTTGTACGATGAATTCTCCTTTGCTGCCTATTCGGTTTGGAAAATGATTTGGCGTGTTTCAGTTTCTCAACAAATTCAATGGTTCGTTTGAATTTTAATTCATAAAAAACTTGTGACCAATCTGGAAAGATGGAAGCAGAGATTTTCACAAGATATGAGTTGTACCTTCTGTGGTGCAATAGTAGAAGACATTCCCTATATTTTTTGAGATTTTTCGAGAGCTCAATAATTTTGGTCTTGTGTTTGGAGACCTAATTCTCTTTATGTATTCTTATCTATGGATATTATTACTTGGTTCTCTCGGTTACAGGATTTTGAATGTGTGTTATGTTTTAATTCATCTTCTACACAGGTCCTATTTTTAAGTTTGTGGTAGTTATGGAATCGAAGGAATGAAGATGTGTTTTGTGACATTCACTACTTTTTAAGCCAATAAATTGGCTATTTTAAGTTACAACTAGCACATAATCTTCGAGCTTGGTATTCATAGAGTAATAGGGTTCCAAACTGTACCCGAATATTAGTAAATATTGCTTGACAACCTCCCTTATTTGATTGGGTTAAACTAAACACAGATAGAGCGGTTAAAGAAAACCCAAGAAGGGGAAGTGCAGGGGTATTGCGCAATTAGTGTGAAGCATGGTTGAAGGATTATTATATTCATTTGGGTGTATGTTCCTCAATGGATGCAAAGTTGCATACTGTTTTATTTAGTTTTTGGGTAGCATGAAATACAGGGATCAAACGATTAATGGTAAAAATGAATTTTAAAGCTGTCATCGCTCTAATGGAAGCCTACATAAGTAAGAATTTGTGCCATGCTAATGTATTGTATTAATGTCATCAGCTATTATGTCTCAATTAGAAGGTAAGGTTTAGACATGTATATAGAGAAGCAATTGTGTTGCAGATGGACTAACTAATCTAGCTGTGACATCGACCTTAGATAGTTTGAGGCAATTTTTGAGTCCATTCGAGACTTGCAAAATTAATATGGACTGATTTGTAGGATATTTCTTATCATTCTTAAATTACCACTATTTAGAGAGTAGTCTCTCCTACATATCAAAAAATTATATTATTGATAATTAAATTTATGCTTTAAAAATTTATAAACATTATAATAATTATAATATGTTTAATTATATATTATAATGTTGTACTAATTATTTATAATAATTAATTATTTATATTATTGAAACTAAAATTTTAAATCGTAAACATAAATTAAATTAACATTTACAAAAAAGAAATAGCACAACGATGACTTGATCCCACATCGATTTTCAAAAAGAGGCGAGGCTTTGACTTCTCTGGATTTTATGGATGACTCTCCCTCTTACAATTTCAAATAATAAATAAATCCTTTAAGCATTTTGTTTCTCTATTAATATAATATTTTACTATTAACCAAAAAGTTCTTTAAGGTCATTTTCCCTTATTATTGTTTAATAAAAATTATATCTTTAAAGATGGTTAATTTAAATTAATAATTAATGATTTAAAAAATTAATTTGGAAACATAAGACAATTTACCTCTAAAAATTTAATTACAGTAAAATTTATTTAATTTTAAAAATAAATTTAGAAAAAATAGTTAGTTTACACTATTAAATTAACAATTTAATTTATTTCTAAAAATAATTTTAAGGACAAATAAATTAGCTTTTAAAATTATATAATGAGATAATTTTTTTTGTTTCTATACCTTATTTTTAGAGATAAATAGGTTTATTTTTAAAAACTTAAATAGTTTTAAATATGAATTTATTTTTATATTTGTTATTAGTTATATTTAGAGATAAAAATAAATAGAAAAAATATTTATTTATCTCTAAAACTTATAAAAGTAAATAAATAATTTTTAATATAAAATTTTTAGTCCAATAACTCAAATTTAGTGTAGTATTATCGACGCAAGTTATACCCCCTAATATCCTTAGCAACAAACCATTTATCAGTAAGAAGATTTAGCAACCAATATTTTATTCGATAAAGTAATTTTATATAATATTTATTTTCTAATATTATTGCTTTGTTATTTTAAAATAATATTGACATTTTAAATTTTATTTATAATAATTAAAGTTCTAATACTATTACAAAATATCAAAATAAACAAGTATTTAATATTTTAATTAAAGCAAAAATTTGCAAACAAAAAACTTTTATAATATTAAATATAAAATAATTATTAATTGATTAATTAATAATGAACATTTATATATTCTAAAAAATTAGTCATATATTTTAAATTTTAAATAATTAAATTTAAAAATCAATAATTTTATGTAAAATAAAAATATAAAATTATTCATTTTAAAATTTTTTATTGCATTTAAATAAAGTTCACTATTAATAAACTATTTATTTTTATGTAAAGCTATTTTATAGGTACACTATAATATTTTTTTAATAATATATATATACACTTAATAACTTTATTATATAATAAATATTATTATCTAAATAAAAATTGACTAAACTAATATATATATATATATATATATATATATATATATATATATTCTTAATTTTATATTATGATGATCTTTTAATTAACTCTAATTAGGTGTAAATCTAATCATGGTATACTTTTGCATTATGATGATAAAAAATTAAATTTAATTAGCTATTCAAATAATATATTATAATTATATTATATTATACAAAAATTAACAGAAAATTACATATAATAAATAAACAACTAATGTATATAATGAGTTTACTAGAAAATAATATAAAAAATATTATTATTTACAGATATCTAATTTAATTATTTTTAATTCTAAATTTTATTTCAATTAATTTTAGAGTGTATATAAATTTAATTGAACTCATAATGAAATTTATTATAATTCAAATATTATAAAAAAATCATTTTTTTAAAATACATTACACTTTAATAATGAATTAACTATTATATAAAATCACAAATTCAATATTAAAATCTATTAATAAAAATTGATGCAAAATTAGTTAATTATAAAGTATAATGATATTATATTATTGTAATACCCGGCTAGACTTCGGTATCGAAATTCCTACCGTCCGGTGGAATCTCGGATATCAGAAACCTCTAGAAGGGTAAAATAATGTTTTTATAAAATATTTTAATGTATTTTATGATTTTAAGTAAGAAAGAAACTGAATTTTGAATGAAAAAGAGCATGGAGGCATTTCCAGGTTCGGCCGCCGAACCTCAAGTTCGATCGCCGAACATGAGATAGTTTAGGAGGGCACGTTAGGCTTCCGAATATGGCTCATGTTCGGCCGCCGAACCTCATGTTCGGCCGCCGAACATGCATGTGTTTTGGAGTCGCCTTCGGCTTCCGAAGGTGGCCTGGCTTGCCCCTATAAAAGGTCCCGTGATCGAAAATAGGCGAGTTTTCTTCCCCATTTCCGGCCAACGGTGAGTTCATGCTCTCACATGGTTGGTTTTGATGTTCTTCCTCAAATCTTTCGAGTTTTAACAAGTTTTAACTTGGGTTTTGAAGATTTGTGAGCTTAGAATAAGTTTTTAAAGTTTGGAGGCCCAAGGAGCTAGATCTCTCCCACCTCCGAGTTGGATCGCCTCTCCTCTCGATCTTCAAGAGGTAAAGTAGATCCTTAGCTCATTTCATGTTTTAAACAAGTTTTATGAAGTTTATGGGGTAGAAATGCATGTGTAAGTTAGTTGATTGCATGTTAGGGTTAATGTTGAGTTTATGATTAATGTATGTTGTTTAAGTTTGTATTGGGGTTTAGGATAATTTAAGACCCCTAAATGCTTATTTGCTTGTTGTAGAATAGGTAAATGCATGTTTGAATGGTTTGGGAGGCAAAATGTGCATTGAATGGCTGAGTTCTGCCCTTTAGAAGAACTCAGGTTCGGCAGCCGAAGGACTTTCGGCCGCCGAACCTGCCTGTGGAGGCCAGCCTTTGGCTGCCGAACCCTGCCCCCGAAAGTGGACTTTCGGCTCTGGAGGGGAGATTCGGCCGTCGAAGGTGCCGCCGAACATGCATGAGTTTCGTCTCTGGAAGGAACCTTCGGCCGCCGAAAGTGCCGCCGAAGGTGCATGACTTTCGGCTCTGGAGGGACTTCGGCCGCCGAACCTGCCGCCGAAAGTGCACTGTTCAGCCTTTCTTTGCATGTTTTCTATGATTATTTTAAGGTGTTTTAGGGGGTTTTTGGGGAGTAGTTTAGAGTCATGTTCATGTTTGTTTGGTCCCTCATTTGAGTCCACCTGTGTAGGTTCGGACCCGAGGAACCGAGGACCCCAGCAGTGAGATAGCTGCTCCAGTGTCTTGTCAGAGCTAGCCTGAGGTGAGTAGAATGGACTTTTATTTTCAAAGCAAATAAATAAAATTGAGCATGTTCATGCATCACGAATGCCATGTGATATATTAGGTTGTTTGCATTAGAATTCACGAATATGTTGCATTGCATAATATGATGACGATGTGGATGAAAGTTGAATGATCCTTTAGCCCTCCCTATGATATGATATGATATGGTGATGATACGGTATGAGAAGACCAGTGAGACCCATTCTACGCCCCTGGCATATTGGAATGTTATGTTATGTTAATGTAAGAGAAAGACCAGTGAGGCCCATTCTACGCCCCTGGCACTATTGGAATGTGTAGAGGGCTATTGGTGACAAGTTCATCCTTGATGTGATTTGTTTATGTTGTGATGCATTCCATGATAGCATATATTTTAAATGTTTTACTATTCTGCTCACTGGGCTCTAGTAGCTCACCCCATTCCCTTAATCCCCCAAGTTGCAGGTACGGGATAGAATCAGGAGGTCAGCAAGAATAAGAAGTCATGTTTTATGTAATAGCTAGATGTGGACATGAAAATGATGTAATGTAAAGTATAGTACAGTAATGCAATGTAATGATGTTTAATGAGGTTTAGAGTTGTACATGATCTATAAAATGTTTTATCAATGTTTATGTAAACCAGGCTTTATGTATGGTATGTGTAACGACCCGAAAATCGGACCGCTACCGGCGCTAGGATCCGGGTCGACTTAAGGCCGCCGGGACCCGTAGCAAGCCAAACATATAACCTGTAAACCTGTATAATCCCATACATGATCGACAATCATACATAAAAATTAAAACTTTTCTTTCATTCATCCAACTCAACCTGAACATACATGAACATAGTCATGATCATAATCATGATCCCTCTGTGGGATCTCCTCAATGCCCCAACGGGCGATACAACATGAGATGAGTTGGCTTAAACATAAACATCAATAGACATCAAGATCATGTATCAACAAGGGATAACAATACTCATAGGGTCAAGCACATCTATAACCTCAATATACCTCATTACAACATACTGTAATCTTTTACATTACATCATAGTACAATTGTCATGTCCACAATCTAACTATTACATGGACATACTTCACATCTCTGGCTAACCTCCTGGTCTACCCTGTACCTGCACATCTGGGGTTAGGGGAGAGGGGTGAGCTACAAAGCCCAGTGAGCAGAATAGAGAAAAACATATGTTAAAATTTCATGCCATTATGTAATGCAACACATCACAACAAATCACATCTCGGATGGTATTGTCACCAATAGTCCTCTACATAGTCCAACTGTGCCGGGACGTAGAATGGGTACAACCGGTCTTTCCCTTAACATAACATATCATACAGTCCAACTGTGCCAGGGACGTAGAATGGGTACAACCTGGACTTCCTCTTACATCGTGCCAGGGACGTAGAATGGGTACAACCTGGACTTCCATACCATATCTCATGCCGTAGCATCATCATATCATATGAGGACTAAGGATCATCCAATGACCAATCCACATCAACATCATAAATGCAATGCAACATATTCGTGAATACTAATGCAAACAACCTACTATATCTCATGGCATTCATGATGCATGGATCATGCTCAAATTTCATATTTCATTCATTTTAAAACTTAAGGTTTATTCCACTCACCTCTGGCTAGCTCTGACAAACTCTGCAGCAGCTGGCTCACTGCTGGGGTCCTCGGTTCCTCGGGTCCGAACCTACACAGGTGGACTCCAATGAGGGACCAAACATACAAAACATAACTCTAACATACATCCCCAAAAACCCCCTAAAACATCATGAAAATATCACATAGAGATATGCATGGAATGGCTGAACAGGGCACTTTCGGCGGCACCTTCGGCGGCCGAAAGTCCTGGACAGAAACGAAACTCAGGTAGGTTCGGCGGCACCTTCGGCGGCCGAAAGTCCCAGACAGAGACGAAAGTCTCCTTTCGGGGGCAACTTCGGCAGCCGAAAGGCCTGCCTCCCCAGCCATGTTCGGCGGCCGAAAGTGCCTTCGGCTGCCGAACCTGGTTTCTGCCAAAGGGCAGAAACTTGGCTCCTTTGTGCATTTTCGCCTCCCAACTCTCAAATCATGCATATACTCCAACCAAATCATGCATACAAGTTCCTAGGGGCCTCAAACATGCATATACCCAATCTACAACACTTCAATCATACTCAAACATGCCACATTGTTCAAAAATCACATAAAACCTAACATTCGCTTAAAAACTCATACAACCCTATACATGCCATTCTACCCCATAAAATCACTTAAAACTTACTTAAAACATGCATTGAGCTTAAGATCGGCTCTTACCTCTTGAAGATCGAGAGAGAGACGACCTAAACTTGGAGATCCAAGAAAATGAGCTCCTGAGTTCCCAAAGCTCCAAAACTCGTTTCAAAAGTTCAAAACCTTCAATGCAAGCTTAAAACTCAAGAAAAATGGTGGGGATTTGAAGGAAGAACACTAGATTTGGAAGAGGGAGGTCGGAAACTAGCTGTGGCCGAAAATGGGAGAAAGCTCGCCCATTTCGGCTAAGTGCCCCTTTTATAGTGGCTGGCCAGACCACGTTCGGGGGCCGAACTTGCCTCCGCATCCATGCAAATGTTCGGCGGCCGAACATGAGGTTCGGCGGCCGAACCTGCACTGCCCTCGCTCATGCTTTCGGGGGCCTAACGTGCCTCCAAAACGCATGCACGTTCGGCGGCCGAACTTGACTTTCGGCGGCCGAACCTGGGTTTTCCTCCAAAGACTTTTCATGCAAAAACTCATTTAGTTTCATACTTTAAAACATTAAAATACATGAAAACATTTTATAAAACATGATTCTACCCTTCTAGAGGTCTCCGACATCCGAGATTCCACCGGACGGTAGAAATTCCGATACCGGAGTCTAGTCGGGTATTACATTCTCCCCCCCTTAAGAACATTCGTCCCCGAATGTTCCTCACTAGCACACATAGCATGGCAAAGAACATAACACATAAACACATCAACACATAGGGATCTAACCTTAAAAGAGATGAGGGTACTGCTGGAGCATAGACTCCCGTGTCTCCCAAGTGCATTCCTCCAAGTTGTGGTGGTTCCACAGGACTTTCACCATCGGGATTTCCTTGTTTCTTAACTTTCTGATCTGGGTGTCTACGATCCGCACTGGCTGTTCAACATAGGTGAGATCCTCTTGGACCTCCACATCAGGCTCACTAAGAACCTTACTCGGATCTGACACAAACTTCCTCAACATTGAAACATGGAAAACCGGATGGATTCTTTCCATCGAAGCAGGTAAATCCAGCTTGTACGACACATTCCCAATCTTTTGCAAGATTTCAAAGGGTCCGATGTATCGTGGGGCTAGTTTACCTTTCTTCCCAAAGCGAACCACTCCCTTCATTGGAGACACCTTGAGCAATACCAGATCCCCCTCCTGAAACTCTAACTGTCTTCTGCGGACGTCTGCATAGCTCTTCTGTCTGCTTGCAGCAGTCTTGATTCTCTCTCTGATTATGGGTACCACCCTGCTGGTAATCTCTACTAGCTCAGGCCCTGCCAAGGCCTTTTCTCCAACTTCCTCCCAGCAAACAGGTGATCTGCACCTCCTTCCATACAAAGCTTCATATGGAGCCATCCCGATGCTAGCATGATGGCTGTTGTTGTAGGCAAACTCCACCAAAGGTAGATGCTGCCTCCAAGAACCGCCAAAGTCCAGCACACACATTCTGAGCATATCCTCGATAGTCTGGATGGTCCTTTCTGACTGTCCATCAGTCTGGGGGTGGAAGGCAGTGCTGAAATCCAACCTAGTACCCATGGCATTCTGCAGACTCCGCCAAAACCTGGAGGTGAACTGGGGCCCTCTATCTGACACTATGGAAACAGGAACCCCATGCAGTCTGACGATCTCGTCCACATACACCTGCGCTAACTTGTCCACAGAGTAGCCACTCCTGACAGGAATGAAGTGAGCAGATTTGGTGAGTCTGTCCACAATCACCCATATGGAGTCCACTCTGTTGGACGCCGCCGGTAACCCCACTACGAAGTCCATAGCTATATTTTCCCATTTCCACTCTGGAATAGGTAGTGGGTTAAGCATTCCAGCCGGCTTCTGATGTTCCAGCTTCACCCTCTGACATACTTCGCAGGCGGACACAAACTGTGCCATTTCTTTCTTCATCGCTGGCCACCAATAAACCTTCTTTAGATCTTGATACATCTTGGTGGCTCCAGGGTGAATGCTGTATCTTGCATTATGAGCCTCTCTCATAATGTCTCCTTTTAGCCCAATGTCATCTGGTACACAAAGTCTGCTCCCAAAGCGGAGGATCCCCTTGCTGTCGAATCTGAACTCACTATCATTGCCTGACTGAACAGTCCTGGCAATCTTCACTAACTCCGGGTCCTCATGCTGTTTCTGAGCCACCTGCTCCAGAAACACGGGTGCCACTCTCATCTGGGCCACTAAGGCACCTGTACCAGACAACTCCAACTGTAGACCTTCCTCAATAAGCTTGTAGAACTCCTTCACCACTGGCCTCCTTTCTGCCGATATGTGGGATAAACTGCCTAGTGACTTTCGGCTTAGGGCGTCTGCCATGACATTCGCCTTACCCGGATGATACTGAATCTTGCAATCATAGTCACTCAGCAGCTCTACCCATCTCCTCTGTCTCAAGTTCAAATCTCTTTGACTCAGGATGTACTGCAGGCTTTTATGATCTGTGAAGATCTCACATTTTACCCCATAGAGGTAGTGCCTCCACATCTTGAGTGCAAAGATTACTGCTGCCATCTCAAGGTCATGTGTGGGGTAATTCAACTCATGCTTCTTCAGCTGCCTAGAAGCATAAGCAATCACCCTCTCATTCTGCATCAGTACACAACCCAGTCCCACACGGGACGCATCACAAAAGACTGTAAAGTCCTCCTCACTAGATGGCAGAGCTAAAACTGGTGCTGAAGTCAACCTCTTCTTAAGCTCTTCAAAACTCTCTTCGCACTGGTCGGTCCACACAAACTTCTGATTCTTCCTGGTTAACCTGGTCAGAGGAGCTGCTATCTTTGAGAAGTCCTGAACGAACCTCCTGTAGTAACCTGCCAAACCCAAGAAACTTCTAATCTCTGTCACTGAAGTGGGTCTAGGCCAGTTAGCCACAGTTTCTGTCTTCTTGGGGTCTACCTCTATACCATTCTCTGACACTACATGCCCCAAGAACGAAATGCTCCTCAGCCAGAACTCACATTTGGAGAACTTGGCATACAAGCCATGTTCCCTCAAAGTCTGCAAGACCAACCGCAGATGATGGGCATGCTCCACTGCATTCCTGGAATACACTAAGATATCATCTATGAAGACAATAACGAAGTGATCCAGGTACTGGCTAAATACTCTGTTCATGAGATCCATGAATGCTGCAGGGGCGTTGGTCAACCCGAACGGCATTACAAGGAACTCAAAATGCCCATATCTGGTCCTGAAAGCTGTCTTCGGTACATCTTCATCTCTTATCCTTAGCTGATGGTACCCCGATCTCAGATCTATTTTGGAGAAACAACTCGCTCCTGCTAGCTGGTCGAATAGATCATCGATCCTTGGCAGAGGGTACCTATTCTTGGTAGTGACTTTGTTCAACTGCCTGTAGTCGATACAAAGTCTAAGGGATCCATCCTTCTTCCTCACAAACAAGACTGGAGCACCCCAAGGCGAGGTACTCTGTCGGATGAAACCCTTTTCTACCAGCTCTTGCAATTGCTCTTTCAACTCCTTTAACTCGGCTGGAGCCATCCTGTAGGGAGGGATAGAGATCGGTCTAGTTCCAGGCATCAACTCTATCTCGAACTCTATCTCCCTAGCAGGTGGTAAACCTGGAAGCTCATCAGGAAAGACATCCTGAAACTCTCTGACAACTGGCACCGAGGCCGGCTCCCTGACCTGACTGTCTAGCTCTCTCACATGAGCTAAGTACCCCTGACATCCCTTCCTAAGCAACCTATGAGCCTGAAGAGCTGATATCAGACCTCTAGGTGTGCCCCTCTTGTCTCCCCTGAAGACGACCTCTGACCCGTTCTGATCTCTGAACCTGACTACCTTGTCCCTGCAGTCCAAGGTAGCACCATGGGTAGATAGCCAATCCATCCCTAGAATGACGTCAAAGTTTGTCAAATCTAGAACCACAAGGTCGGCGGAGAGGCATCTTCCCTCAATAAAAACTGGACTGTACTGGCAGACTGACACTGCCACTGACGGGTCACACTTGGGTCCACTGACCCATAGGGGACACTCTAACCCAGAGACTATCAGACCCAACTTCTCAACGGCTCTCGGAGCAATGAATGAATGAGATGCACCCGGGTCCATTAATGCATACACATCAGAACACCCAATGACGAGATTACCTGACACCACGGTGTTGGATGTGTTGGCCTCCTGCTGAGTCATGGTGAAGATCCTGGCTGGAGCTGATGGACCTTCACCTCGGGAACCAGAAGAAGAGGCTGCCCCTCTCCCTCTACCTCTGCCACTGCCCTGAGTCGTGGCTGGAACTGCTGGCTGTGCCACACTACCAGAAGCTGTCTGCTGGGGCTGGCCCATGAAAGGCGCTCTAGGACAATCCCGAGCCATGTGTCCCTCCTGTCCACATCTGAAACATGTGTTAGTCCCAGCTCGACACACTCCCCTGTGTGGTCTTCCACATCTCTGGCATTCTGTACCATCTGAGCCTGAGCTCGAGCCACCGCCAAATCCCAGACCGGATTTCAGCTTGCTCCAAAACTTATTCTTCTTCGACTTCCTGGTGGTGTTATCCCACCTCTTCTTACCTGAACTCTGAGAAGAGAACCCTGGTCCTCCTCTACCTGGGGTCTTAACCCCTGAAGACTGGGTCACTGACTGCTTCACTGACCCCTCAACTATAGCACTTGCCTCCATTCTTCGAGCCATATCCACCACAGTGTGGAAACTTTCTCTCTCAGCTGACTGAACTAACGAGGAGTACCTGGAATGCAGCTTCATAACATATTTCTTGGCTTTCTTCGTATCTGAATCTAGAGCTTGCCCTGAAAAAGGCAATAGCTCCAAGAATTTATCCGTGAACTCCTCTACACTCATGTGCTCTGACTGCCTCAGTTGCTCAAACTCAATCATTTTCAGTTCTCTAGAACTGTCTGGAAAAGCCCATCCAGCGAACTCATTCGCAAATTCTTCCCATGTCATACCGTCTAGTCTCGGGTCCACATAACACTTGAACCATTCCCGTGCCTTCTTGCACTTTAAAGTGAACCCTGCCATCTGAATGGCCCTGCTGTCACTTGCCCCTAGCTCATCAGTTATAGTCTTCACTACTCTCAGATACTCAAAGGGGTCATCCCCTGACTTGTATTTGGGAGCATCCAGCTTGAGGTAGTCTGTCATCTTTACCTTGCTCCCATCGACTGAGCTAGGTCTAGGAGGTTGAGTAACTGGGGCTGCTGGTTCTGTAGGTGGTGGAGGTGGAGGTGCAGCATTCCCCGAGGTGGGGTTTGCCGGGTTTGGATAGAAGGGTGAGGGTGGATAAGCTGGGTACTGTGTATAGGGTGGATAGAAAGGTGGATAAGGCATGTAGGTAGGGTAGGGGTTAAAGCTGGAGTAATCCGATGTACCTCCCATCGGATACCCTGAACCCTGTGGGAAGGGTGGATAATGGGGTGGAAAACCATACCCCGAGGCCTGAACGCCTCCCTGAGACTCCCCTGTCCCTTCTTCCTGCATGCTCACATCCAGGTTCCCATCCCTCCTCTGATCTTCTTCCATAACCTCCCTCACATCTGAAGAACTTCCACCTCTATCTGTCCCCCTTCTGCTAGCATCAAAAGACCTTCTAGGGTCCCTTGACACTCTTTCTCTGTTGGCTCTACAAGACATTGCCCTAGGCAATGTAGGAGGACGGGCGCTCGTGCCCTCATCCTCAGGTGGCACTCCAGTCAATCGTGCAGATCGACGAGTTCCTCTCATCCTGTTTTCTGAAAAACAGTACACATCATACAAGCATTAGCATCATATGGTTCATGTGGGCACACATGAACCCTCATCACATAAACATATCATAGCATATCATAGCATCAATGCACATGTATATAATCATGGCATTTCACATCATCATGTAAGACAGGACTCCACATCCTATCCTAGTGGACATGACCGTTCCTATTGTGCTTGACCTTCTATAACCTCTATGAGCCTGACACTCTAGGTCCGATCCTATGAACCTAGGGCTCTGATACCATTCTGTAACGACCCGAAAATCGAACCGCTACCGGCGCTAGGATCCGGGTCGACTTAAGGCCGCCGGGACCCGTAGCAAGCCAAACATATAACCTGTAAACCTGTATAATCCCATACATGATCGACAATCATACATAAAAATTAAAACTTTTCTTTCATTCATCCAACTCAACCTGAACATACATGAACATAGTCATGATCATAATCATGATCCCTCTGTGGGATCTCCTCAATGCCCCAACGGGCGATACAACATGAGATGAGTTGGCTTAAACATAAACATCAATAGACATCAAGATCATGTATCAACAAGGGATAACAATACTCATAGGGTCAAGCACATCTATAACCTCAATATACCTCATTACAACATACTGTAATCTTTTACATTACATCATAGTACAATTGTCATGTCCACAATCTAACTATTACATGGACATACTTCACATCTCTGGCTAACCTCCTGGTCTACCCTGTACCTGCACATCTGGGGTTAGGGGAGAGGGGTGAGCTACAAAGCCCAGTGAGCAGAATAGAGAAAAACATATGTTAAAATTTCATGCCATTATGTAATGCAACACATCACAACAAATCACATCTCGGATGGTATTGTCACCAATAGTCCTCTACATAGTCCAACTGTGCCGGGACGTAGAATGGGTACAACCGGTCTTTCCCTTAACATAACATATCATACAGTCCAACTGTGCCAGGGACGTAGAATGGGTACAACCTGGACTTCCTCTTACATCGTGCCAGGGACGTAGAATGGGTACAACCTGGACTTCCATACCATATCTCATGCCGTAGCATCATCATATCATATGAGGACTAAGGATCATCCAATGACCAATCCACATCAACATCATAAATGCAATGCAACATATTCGTGAATACTAATGCAAACAACCTACTATATCTCATGGCATTCATGATGCATGGATCATGCTCAAATTTCATATTTCATTCATTTTAAAACTTAAGGTTTATTCCACTCACCTCTGGCTAGCTCTGACAAACTCTGCAGCAGCTGGCTCACTGCTGGGGTCCTCGGTTCCTCGGGTCCGAACCTACACAGGTGGACTCCAATGAGGGACCAAACATACAAAACATAACTCTAACATACATCCCCCAAAACCCCCTAAAACATCATGAAAATATCACATAGAGATATGCATGGAATGGCTGAACAGGACACTTTCGGCGGCACCTTCGGCGGCCGAAAGTCCTGGACAGAGACGAAACTCAGGTAGGTTCGGCGGCACCTTCGGCGGCCGAAAGTCCCAGACAGAGACGAAAGTCTCCTTTCGGGGGCAACTTCGGCAGCCGAAAGGCCTGCCTCCCCAGCCATGTTCGGCGGCCGAAAGTGCCTTCGGCTGCCGAACCTGGTTTCTGCCAAAGGGCAGAAACTTGGCTCCTTTGTGCATTTTCGCCTCCCAACTCTCAAATCATGCATATACTCCAACCAAATCATGCATACAAGTTCCTAGGGGCCTCAAACATGCATATACCCCATCTACAACACTTCAATCATACTCAAACATGCCACATTGTTCAAAAATCACATAAAACCTAACATTCGCTTAAAAACTCATACAACCCTATACATGCCATTCTACCCCATAAAATCACTTAAAACTTACTTAAAACATGCATTGAGCTTAAGATCGGCTCTTACCTCTTGAAGATCGAGAGAGAGACGACCTAAACTTGGAGATCCAAGAAAATGAGCTCCTGAGTTCCCAAAGCTCCAAAACTCGTTTCAAAAGTTCAAAACCTTCAATGCAAGCTTAAAACTCAAGAAAAATGGTGGGGATTTGAAGGAAGAACACTAGATTTGGAAGAGGGAGGTCGGAAACTAGCTGTGGCCGAAAATGGGAGAAAGCTCGCCCATTTCGGCTAAGTGCCCCTTTTATAGTGGCTGGCCAGACCACGTTCGGGGGCCGAACTTGCCTCCGCATCCATGCAAATGTTCGGCGGCCGAACATGAGGTTCGGCGGCCGAACCTGCACTGCCCTCGCTCATGCTTTCGGGGGCCTAACGTGCCTCCAAAACGCATGCACGTTCGGCGGCCGAACTTGACTTTCGGCGGCCGAACCTGGGTTTTCCTCCAAAGACTTTTCATGCAAAAACTCATTTAGTTTCATACTTTAAAACATTAAAATACATGAAAACATTTTATAAAACATGATTCTACCCTTCTAGAGGTCTCCGACATCCGAGATTCCACCGGACGGTAGAAATTCCGATACCGGAGTCTAGTCGGGTATTACAGTATGTTACCCCATTGAAGCATTTGATGAGGGCTCCAGTGTGGGATTTTATAGTTATGAGTTGTGCATGCACATGTTGAGCTTGGTTAATGAAAAAGAAAGTTTAAAATTTTTATGTATATGTTGATCATGTATGGGATTTAACAGGTTAACAGGATATATGTTAGGCTTGCTACGGGTTCCGGCGGCCTTATGCCGATCTGGATCCTAGCACCGGTAGCGGTCCGGTTTTCGGGTCGTTACAATTATATTTTAAAGGTAAATTATATTTTAATTTTTAAATTTTATCTTAATTAATAAATTAGTATTAGTATTTTTTAAATTAAATATTTAAAAAATTTTATATAATCAATTCGTTCAAATTTGAGATCTTTTCTTTCGTAATTCTACTAGTCAATTGATTAAATAGAGAATAAATATTTTAAATATTTAAAATACCCTTACGAACACTTGAATGTTTTTTAATACATGTAAGAATTTTGTATTATAAAAATTACACTTTGCTCTCTAAATTTTAATATAATTGATAAATTAGTCTTTATATTTTTAAAATTAAATTTTTAAATCTCTCTTTATTTAATCTGTTTAAAATTAGAATTTTTTCATTCATTATAAATATTAGTTTAAAATTAATAGATTAAACTTTTTCTGAAAATATAATTTTTTCTAAAAATACTCTTTATAAAAGTTTACGATCTATTTAAAAGTTATTTGTTACCATTTAAAAATATATGAAGTTATAAGTATTTTTTAAAAGTTTGAAATATTTTAATGAATGAAAATTAAAGGATAAAAAGTGTTAAAAATTAGTTAAATAAAATATTATAGGTAAAAGTTAATGAAAACGTAATTTTATTAATTATAGAAAAATTTAAGTGTTTGATTTTAAAAATATAAATAGTATGTTAAAATTTAAAAATTAAAATATAATTTATTCGAAGAATAACAAAAAAAAATTATATGTAAAAAAATTATATATTATGTATAGAATATATTAAATTTATAAATAAAAATTAAATAATATTTTTAAAAACATGAGCAATAGTATCATATATATATTCCCTGTATAGAAATATATAAAATTTGAAAGCGACTAAAATAGTTTAATTATCTTGAAATAATAATAGCGGATTGTAAATCAATCAAATAATTTTTTTATTAATTTTTTTTATTTATATTCGTCTTAAATATATTAAATTTTATTAAATATTAAAAAATATTTTAAAATCATTTTATTTTTTTACATGTATTAAGAAAAATAATTTTTTTAATAATTTTTTAATTTATACTCATTTTAAATATATTAAATTTGATTAAATATTAAAAGATATTTTAAAAAAAAAATTAAAAATAAAATAAAATAAAATAGAATTATAATAATTGATTTATATATTATTATAGTGTTAAAAAAATAAATAAAAATTATAAAATAAAAAGAGTAATTTTGTTTTTGAATGGGAGCATATCAACCGAACAAGAACTATCCAATACTTTTAGTAAATAGATATAGAAGCGGTTGGATATTAAAATTTCATGATCTAATGATAGACCTCTGATTCAATCCCTGAGAAGTGAATTAATAGTAGAGAAAGAATCATTGAGATTTGACATTTGCAATAGAAAAAATGAGGTCTATTAAATTTGTATTCATGATTCTATTTGGGTATCATTCTTAATATATGTATTAACAAATTATAGTAATCATCAATTTAATTTAGGTGTCTAATTAAATTTAATAAATCCAATTCACCATCCGACGAAGGAAGGATCTAAGCAACAATAATTAAAAGCATTAAAATAATTAATAATAGTTTCAATAAATTTGTGATTTTTGTTAATATATATCCTTACATTTAACATGTGGCATCTAATTGCTCTCTACACTTAATCACACGTGGCACCTCTTAAAATTATCACTAATTTTAGTCTGTTACCGATATTAATTATGAGTATATATAAAAAGAAAATAGATTGTTGGCTTATGCAAGGTGTTACACTTATATTTACTATATATTAAATTATAATTAATTAATTAAATAATAAAAAGTAACTATATATATTACTTTTATGGATAAAGCAATTATATATATAATTTTTATTGATAAACATAGACATAAAATTTACTAGAATTAAGGTGATACTACTATGAATATTTCATTAATATATTAGTATTTATTAATATATACATATTGTAAAATATGTTTTTTGTTTTCATTAATGCATTTTTCAGCAGCAATTTATTCATAAAATATAACTTATTTAATTTCATTAATATTTTTCTATTTTTATTAATTTAGTTATTCAATTTTTTAAATTTATGATTCAATTGTGAGTATCTAGTTATGTGTGTATACATAAGTTACAAATAAAACAACATATTATTTAATAATCAAACTCCTAAGGCTATAATAAATAGATAATTACAATATATCTATATTATTTCATATTTTATGACTTTGTATAATATTATGCTTTTCATATGGTTAATTTTTTTATTTTGTAAAATAACATCAATATTATTAAATAATATTGAATATATTATGTTTCTTTCATATATGAATATTATATAAAAAATTAAATATTTACACATTGATGAAAATAATCATAAAATTTAATCAATATTATATATTTAAATTATATTTATTATGAGTATTTCACAAATATTTAAGAAATAAAATGTTTAATTATAATAAATAATAGAAAACATATAATTAGTAATAAATTTAAAAATTATGCGTCGTTTATATAATAAAATTAATAAATAAAAATCAAAATTATTATTAACCTGTGCGAAAGCATAGGCATTTTAGATGCATTTATTAATTTCGTAATATTTTTACCATCCTCTATAATACTCTAAAAATTTGGGTTGTAAATAGTATCATTCTCAAGAAGTGAATAGTATTATCCAAAAGATTTTTAATACTTTTGCTACCTATAAATAGTACTATCCAAGTAACTGATAAGTTGCAAACTTACTATTTTTTCTTTTCATATTAAAATCCATGATTTTGATGAAAATAATTGATTTTTCTTAAGGATTTGATTTTGAACAGATTTTGAGGTCAAAATTAAAAAAAGAACAAAAAGATGTTATTTTAGAGTTTTTTTTTACTAGAGGATATAGTCGGCTGTAGCCTAAACGGACGGACAGATTATAAGATTTCGATTTTTGCCAGCTGTACAGAATTTAAAACTATTTCAGATAAATACAAATACAATCAGATTCAGATTAGAATAAGAGTTATGGTAGGAGTACTAGATTTATTCTACTTTTTCTTTTAAATTTTAAATAATTATCTTTTTGTCTAGAAAAAACATATATAAAAGTTGCCCTATAAGTAGAAAACCATATATCTACATATCTCATCTCATCTCTTCTCTTCTCTTCTCTTTCTTTTTCGGCTCATTCTTGGCCGAAATTTTATTCTCCCTTTTCTTTTAATTTTCTGCAATTTTATTATAACCCTTAGAGGTTAATCTCTTTTATTCAGTTGAAAGTTAATCAAATTAAGGTTTATTTAAAGCTGTGAGGTTTTGTTCTTAATTTATGTTTATCTTATTTTTATTTTCAATTAATTTCTGTTTTTGAGGAACACTTGTTCTCTTAGAAATTCAAGAGGCCTATTGAATTTTCTGAAAAGACAATATATTGCTAATTAACCCAAGTAAATACATAATTATTTAATTAGATTAATACAAGTAGCAATTAGTATATTTGTTTATATTAAGTAATTAATTGATTTGATTTAAATAATACGCTTGTTATTATTGATTAAATTTGGATTCTTCTCTCTTAAAACAGTTAATTAATTAAATGTACACGCCTGAAGAATTGTTAATTAACTAGGAATTAATTTAAGTGCTATGCAGATTAATTTAATCATAAGTAAGAATTTGTGGGATTCGCTTGTTTGAACATTATAACTAAAAAATAGATAATTAAATGAATTATTTTTTTAATCAATGAACAACGGCAAACCTCTCAATTTTGATTACCTTCAGCTAAATCTTTTTTATTAATTATTTATTTCATAATTCCAATAGCATTATTTTATTTCTTCTTTAAATCTTCTTAAAATCAATTTTTCTATATAACAATTTTCTTTTTCTCTCTTTTTATTTTAAACTTTTCTTCTTATTCTACTTGTCGTTCAATTTAAACAACTTTAAAGTATTTGTGGATTGACACTCATTTACTCTATCTACAAAATCTATTAATTTAAGAAAAAAGAAGTTAGTTTTAATTGACGGATTCGACACACGTCAAATTTTAGCGCCATTGCCAGAGATCTTTAATAGTTTGTTTTTATTTTTATGACCAAGTCTGAAAATACCAGTTTGATCCAAAAATAAAAAAGACTGGAAAACGGTTGAGAAAAGCAATCAAGTTACAAAAATAGACCAATTCGGGAGCCTCTCAACCGCCTGCCCGAACACCTTTGCGCAAGACCACTGAAGTATAAAGATTAAAATAAAAATTTAATACATTTATATTAAGGTGAAATTGTAATATTTACAAGAGATATGAATAATGAAAAACATAGAAGGATTAAACTTAAATTTTAAAGGAAAATGAAATATATTAAGATAGACATGAAGTATTGAGGAATCATTATAAAATTCTTAGTGAATTCTAAATAGAGGATAAAATAATTGGATGATTGTTAATTAATTTACTTATTAGTAAAATGATGAGAAATAGAATTATTGAATCAAATAAAAATTTGAAATTATAAATTTATAAAGTTAATTATAGCAATTGATCATAAAAAAGTGTGAATTATTATATTGAATTTGAATGAGTTTATAGAGTTAGAAAAATATTAAGCAAAAATTTACTTTCACATGACTAGATATAGAGTTAAATAAATTGGTTAAATGATTCGGTGCAAGAAAATTATATATGAGATAGTTTTAGAATTATGAACAATTGTTCAGAGAAATATATATTTAGAGAAATATATGTGTGGGGACTATAGACTTACAATATATGAAAATTCTATATGGAGTGGATAAAATATGTAAATGATATAATAGTAGAATGATAAATAATTTTCACCCCTACTTTTTTGATGAAAATTATGGGTTAGTATAAGGGTATGACATGTTATATATAAATTTTGCAGTACATGCTACAGGTAACTTATTTTAGAATATAAAGAGGTACCCACAGGTACGGTTGATGTGTCCTACCGCTACAATTATAGGTTCGGCTTTTGAGTCATACAGTTATTTAGCACTTTATGTCCTATAGTTATAGTTTTTTTTATCTAACTCTAACTCAACAGTTCAAATTAAATTTATAGGAGCTGAGATAATTTTAAATAAAAGAACAAAAATAAGAAAAATTAAAGAAAATAATAACAATAAAATTATATCCATATGAATATATACTATAGGAATTACATACACATAATTAAAGTGTTTTCATGGTTATTTTGATTTATTTATTTATATGACTTATTTATATTTTATTTGAATCATCTATTTCACTTGAAGTTTATTTAAATGATTTAATTGAGAAAAATTAAGCACTACTAAGCAAATTGCTTAGCGCGTAGAAATTTATTTTTCCTCGCGCAGGTTGTAATTCTAAGGAGTAGTAGATCAAGATCTGCATCAACGCAATCAAAGTTACATCATTAGCTATTTTTGGGTATGTTTTGTAAATTTTGTGTAAAGTTGATTTTGAAAAATATGGCATGCACATAAAGTTTTAGACATAAAGTTATATATGATTGTGAATTAAATATATTTGAAGAATTTTATTTTAGTATAAATATATGGTTATTAGTATAAGATTTTGTATTGGGATTGATAAGAATATATGAAGTCTTTTATTTGAGTTGAAACTATGTTGGCTATTGAAATAAGTTTAGAGATTAAGATTAGAAGGGATAAAAGTGTGATTTTACCGTTCACGGGTAGAAAAAAAAGCGATAAATTATATGATATAATAATAATAATAATAATAATAATAATAATAATAATAATAATAATAATAATAATAATAATAATAATAATAATAATAATAATAATAATAATAATAATAATAATTGATGACCGCCGGGCTTCCTGTACCTGAGGGCAAGGCTAGGCCTTAAAGAAGGATGCAAGCCTAAGGCCCACCAGGCCTTTCTCAAAGCCAACCAGCCCCACGCAGCGTGCCCCAGCCCGGCAAGGTGAAGCAGGCCAGACAGGTCATACGCACGGGCCCATCTAAAGGGAGTCTAACCAAGTGACGTGACAGGAAGTAGAGGAGTAGGCCCAATCACCTCGCAGACCTGCTCGCATGCGCGCCAGGGAGAATTAAATGGCCGCCTGGCATGAAGAGGAGCCCTGACACATCCATACGTACGGAGCTGAGTGACAGAGACAGCTTGCATTGTAGCAGAGAAGGGGGGTCTTCTTCTTCTTGCTTCTTCCTCGGCTCCATATTTTCTTTACTTTATTTTTCTCTGCAACTCTTACCTATCCATACTACACTAGTTCATGAACCTGATTTGAATGTCGGAGGGTCTCCACCGGGGGCATCCCTGGTAAATCCTTGGCCATCTTTCTTTATTTTGTAGGTCCTTTTATCAAATTGAACATTGAGAGACCCATATGATGGAGCAAGAAGAAAACCAGATCTATCATGGAGTAAGAGAAAAATCACATTTATCAAGTGGCGCCGTCTGTGGGGACGAAAGAGATTTTTACTATCTCTAAAGTTCCTAAATTCACCCATTGAGATCCACATAAAGGTATAAAAGTTTATACAAAAAGGAAGCTGGAGGTTTACAATAACCCAGCTGAAAAGAAAGATTCATTATGTTCAGAAATATTTTGATAGTCTTTCAGATAGTTTATTTTAATATTTATTGAATTTTATTACTACTTACTTTTTCTTTGAAACCTGGTGAAGTGAAACTTCAGATCGAAATACTTATCTATGAGTATAAAATTTTAATATTTTCTATAGAAAGAAAAAAAACAAGTGATGTATATATTTGTTGAAATTGTGAGGTCGGCCGTATATATGTTGTAAAGGTTAGATGGGCAGGTCGGCTATAGGGTCCCAAGTTAGCAAATTAGAGAGAAAATTAATAAATAAAAAATAAAATAAAAAAAAGCAGGATATGCGAGAAAAAACGAAGCAGGTTGGGTAGATTGGACAGCTCTCTGACTGGACAACAAATAGGCGAGGTCGGACTGCACAACAAATAATGAAAAATAGATCGGCGAAAGAGCTCAGGTGAAAAGTCTCCAACTGTTCAAAATTGCCTCTTGCTAAGTATGCTTATTATTTTGCTTTAGAATTTCAAGACTGCCTTTAGTTACTGGCAATTGTTTTTGATTAATTATTATTGAATACAAAGGATTTCATATATTATTAAAAGATATGCTTTACATATAAATAATAATGCTAAATTTAATTAAAGTATACTTCTTTGAGTTTAGATATCTTGATAATTGCTTACATAACATTAAAATTCAAGTATTGTCATGAAAATTTTGTTATTAATGTTAGCACAGACATTCCTAAGAAAAAGATCATGTATTTTATAGATTGAAAAATCTTGGAGAAATTTACACATGCAAAATATTATTTATTGAATCTCTAAATTGCATGAGTTAATATTATTAGTTAGACCTAATATTTACATTCATCTAAAATATGAAACTAAGTGCCATGTGCGACATATTATTTATTGATGAATATTATTGAATTAACAACGAGCATTCTCGTTATATACGCTTTGTGCAAACTCTTATTTTGCAGAAAAAATTCTGAATCCTAAGTGAAGCCCTCAGTGAGGTAGGTGACCGGTCTCGGAAAATGACCCTCGGCACCACAAAACCGGCTGAGATTATAAAGCGACAGTAAGGCCAAAGAGTTTGAAACTTGCTCAAGACCTTAGTAAGGTGGGTGACCGATCTTGGAAAATGACCTTGGTACCACAAAATCGGTTGAGATGATGAAGCGACAGTAAGGCCAAAGAGCCTGAATCTCGCGCAAGACCTCAGTGAGGTGGGTGACTGGCCTCAGAAAATGACCCCCGGCACCACAAAACCGTCTGAGATGATGAAGCGACAGTAAGGCCAAAGAGCCTGAATCTCGCGCAAGACATCAGTGAGGTGGGTGACCAGCCTCAGAAAATGACCCCCGGCACCACAAAACCGGCTGAGATGATGAAGCGACAGTAAGGACAAAGAGCCTGAATCTTGCGTAAGACCTCAATGAGATGGGTGATTGGCCTCGAAAAATGACCCCTGGCACCACAAAACCGGCTGAGATGATGAAGCGACAGCAAGGCCAAAAGAGCCTAAATCTCGCACAAGACCTCAGTGAGGTGGGTGACCGGCCTCAGAAAATGACCACCGGCACCACAAAACCGGCTGAGATGATGAAGCGACAGTAAGGCCAAAGAGCCTGAATCTCGCGCAAGACCTCAGTGAGGTGGGTGACCGGCCTCGGAAAATGACCCCCGGCACCACAAAACCGGCTGAGATGATGAAGCGACAGTAACGCCAAAGAGCCTGAATCTCGTGCAAGACCTCATTGAGATGGGTGACCGGCCTCAGAAAATGACCCCCGGCACCACAAAACCAGCTGAGATGATGAAGCGACAGTAACGCCAAAGAGCCTGAATCTTGCGCAAGACATCAGTGAGGTGGGTGACCGGTCTCGAAAAATGACTCTTGGCATCACAAAACCGACTGAGATGATGAAGCGACAGTAAGGCCAAAGAGCTTGAATCTCACGCAATACCTCAGCGAGGTGGGTGACCAGCCTCGAAAAATGACCCCCAGCACTAGAAAAACCGTCTGAGATGATGAAGCGACAGTAAGACCAAAGAGCTTGAATCTCGCGCAAGACCTCAGTGAGGTGGGTGACCGGCCTCGAAAAATGACCCCCGGCACCACAAAACCAGTTGAGAGGAAGAAGCCCTCAGTGAGGTAGGTGACTAGTCTCGAAAAATGACCGCTGGCACCATAAAACCGGCTGAGAGGACGAAGCCCTCAGTGAGGTAGGTGACCGGTCTCAGAAAATGACCGCCGGCACCATAAAACCGGCTGAGAGGAGGAAGTCCTCAATGAGGTAGGTGACCAATCTCGAAAAATGACCGCCGGCACCACAAAACCGGCTGGGAGGAGGAAGTCCTCAGTGAGTTAGGTGACCGGTCTCAAAACATGACTGTCGGCACCACAAAATCGGCTAGGGAGCAAACTCCAACATAGAAAAAAAACATCAATAAAGGCCACGAGCCTCCAAGAGGAAAGGCAAAGGCCTGACTCCGACCTCATATAAAAAAGCTTGAATAGCGCAAAAACAACATGCAAAAACACAGTTTCAACCTCACATAAAAAGATTAGGGCACTGGACCATAAATTAAAAGTTAAAATTTGACCCCCCAAAATAGCTCGGGTCACAAGGTAAAGAGACTTCGACCTCACACAACAGCCAAAAGCGCTAAAGCGCCATGCTGACCTCAAGAGGGTGCTAGAACAAAAATAAAAAATTTTGGATCCAACCTCTCAAAAGAGCTCGGATCACAGGATAATAAGACCTCGATCTCGCAAAACAACCAGCGTATAAAGAAATTAAATTAAGTCACCCCAACGCCTGTATCATGTAATAATGCGGCCTACTAAAGGTCAATTCAAGGCTCACGGAGCCAAAATGCCAAAGCGCCATGCCGATCTTAAGAAAATGAGCTCGGTACTGGTAAAACCAATAGGCAGACCAAATTAAGGCAAAGCAAATCCTAAGCAAAATACATATCGAGAGAGAGAACCAAACAAAGGACCAGGGGCAATTATAGGAGGAACTGACCTTGAGAATTGATCGCTGGCACTAAACCAGCTCGGCTAGCCTAGAGAAAGGTCTATGCAGCAAAGAGCTCGCAAAACGCTTGAGGGAAGACAGCTCGGAAAGCACTCGGGGGCAAAAAATCCAAACAACCGGGACATACTCGAGAACCAAATGCTCATATAAAGAATCAAGGGGACAGGAGCAATGTAAGAGGCCAAATGAACCATTTTGAATGATCGGATGGGGCAATGGAATGTCTTGACTCATTGGATATAAAAGAATCAAACCCCAGTATGGTCAAACCCAAAACAGATAGTCCAACCTCTTTAACCTGGGGTCAATCTCTCCAAAAGCCCAGAGGGCCAGACATACCTCCCTGCTGAACCTTATGTCCGTACTGGCGAGGCTATAAGCCTATAAAAGAAAAGTTAAAGCTGAACAAACGAGCAGTCAGGCTGAAACATAGCCTGTGTAAGGCTAGACAAGAAAGCAAGAAATTAAGTCCAACTTCACAAAAGAGCTCGGGGCACCAAAGTAAAGAAAGTGAAATCCCGAACTCTCGAGCTCGTAGCATAAGCAGCATCACAGGCTATAGGCATAAAAGCCTAAGCAAAGAACAAAAATCCGAGCTTCCAAACTCGCAGTACGGACGGACTCACAACAAGTAAACAACCAAGCTGAATAAACCTAAGTTTAGAAGAAACAATAGAGAGCCGAGCTCCCTATGTGAAAAGGCCTGCAAATGCGGAACGCACAAAAGGATAAACGAAAGCGAAGGGCCGTACTCACAGCTCAGATTAACTCACAGTAAACAAACACTTAGCAAAGATGACCCAGGAAGAGGAAAACGACAAAAGGCCGAGCTCCCTATCCCAGTGGAGTACACAGCTCAAACCGTACTAACTATCAGAAGGTTACATCAAGAAGGACAAGGTGTCTGAGCTCATAATAAGAACAAGATTTAAAATCGTCTAATGCGGGGCACTTATACAAACAAGACATTTCTCTAAGTATTATATATCTGAGCTCGCAACACTGACGAGGTCATGAGCCAAAGATAGAAATGCCCTCATGAAAATAAGAAAAACTCGCAAGTTAGAAGTTTAGCTAAACACCGAGCTTTTAGCCCGGATTAGTTCAATTGACAAAGTCCCAGTAGAGACAGCCTGGTCCATCAATTAAGTAAAGCTAAATGAGTTGAAATTTGCTAAGTGGGCATCTAGCTTAAGGCTTTTATGATTAAGTCAAGTTAGGTTAGAAGAAATTCACAAGTCAGATAAAGAAAATGAATTAAGTCTTAAAAGGTTTGAGCAGATTGGCAAAGCCAGAAGGCAGTCTGAGTAAAAATAATAATGTGGCACAGGCTGAGGTGAAATATCATTCATCACCGAATACACATCTCCAGATCGTCATACATTCAAACATCAAAGTAAAGAGACAAAGAAATAAAAAGGCAAGGAAAGGATGTTTTGACAAGAGCCGTTCCAGGGCAACGTGGTCATATCGAGGCCTAGGGATTTACCCCCACATCACTCATGGAATAACTACTGTGGAGGTAAAGGGGCATTTGATGACTATCGGGCTTCCTGTACTTGGGGGCAAGGCCAGGTCTTAAAGAAGGATGCAGGCCCAAGGTCCATCAGGCCTTTCTCAAAGCCAACCAGCCCCACGCAGCGTGCCCCAGCCCGGCAAGGTGAAGCAGGCCGGACAGGTCACACGCGTGGGCCCATCTAAAAGGAGCCTAACCAAGTGACGTGACAGGAAGTAGAGGAGTAGGCCTAATCACCTCGCAGCCCTGCCCACATGCGCACCGGGAAGAATTAAATGGCCGCCTGGCATGGAGAGGAGCCCTGAAACATCCGTATGTACGGAGCTGAGTGACAAAGACGGCTAGCATTGTAGTAGAGAAGCAGATATATATCACGAGCAGACAAAAAGGGGGGTCTTCTTCTTCTTGCTTCTTCCTCAGCTCCATATTTTATTTACTTTATTTTTCTCTGCAACTCTTGCCTATCCATACTACACTAGTTCATGAACCTGACTTGAACTTCGAAGGGTCTCCACTGGGGGCAACCCCGGTAGACCTCTGACCATCTTTCTTTATTTTGTAGGTCCTTTCATCAAATCGAACATTGAGAGACCCATATGATGGAACAAAAAGAAAACCAGATCTATCATGGAGTAAGAGGAAAATCAGATTTATCAATAATAATAATAATAATAATAGAACCATCACAGAATGTTGCATTTCTAGTTTGGCTAATTAAATAATTCAATAGAGGGTGTTACACCCTCTTTCAAGCAAAGGATTTATAATCAATAACAGATCTTTTAGCATTGCTTGATTTATAATCAATAACAGATCTTTTAGCATTCTTAGTCTTGGAAGAATTTGATACTTTAAATTGTAATTGAAATCGTACTATTAGTTTAGAAGATGGCTGGTATATGTTGAATATCATTACATGTATCAAAGTTTTCCAAAACAATTTCATTTTGAGATATTATAAAATCAATTCTATGTATTGTATTTGTTGAGATAGGATTACTAGATGTATCTCTTCCATTATTAGCATTTCTTTTCCTCATCTCTACCGTAGAAGTTAACAAATATTTATAATTTTTTATACTTTTCTTTATCTACTAAACAACTTCAAATTCAACCTATATATACAAAAATTAAAATATAATTAAAAAAAAAATACATTCCGTATTTATCATTTACAACAATAAAACTTAGCGAAATTATTAAGTGCACCTAACATATTTGACTTGAGCATGAAAAAAAGATATAAAGTAGATAAATGTGGCTTAACTCTAAAATCTATAGTAATGTCCATTTTCACTACCTGAAATGAAATTTTAAATGTATTTATTGATTCCCTAATAGTTTGAGCCACATTATCAAGTCTTTCTTTCAACCAAAGGACTTATCATCAATAACAAAAAATTTTTATCACATTTCGATCTTGGAGGATTTTGGTGCTTTAGATTGTGCTTGAAATCATACCGCCGGTTTAGAAGATGATACATGTTGAATATCCTCATGTGTCAAAAATTTCCAAAGAAGTCTCATTTCGAAATATCATAAAATCAACTTCATCTATTGTATTTATTAAAATAAGACTACTGGATACATCTTTTTCATTGTTAATTCTTCTTTGACTTAACTTTCTTGCAATTTTAATAGTCTTTCCAATAGCTCAATCTTTTTCATAAAGCAACTACTCAATAACTTCATGTTTGTTCCATATACATAAATATTATAATTTACTTTAAAATATTAAAAGATACCTTCCTGATAATATGCACGTTTATATAGTTTTAATATTATAAAACACTTATATATCAAGTTTGATTTTATTTAAAATAGGTTGATTCATTTGAATCCAGATATCTTGGTAGGTTAAATAAGAATAGGAGAATAACAAGAAAAAAAATACAATTTGGACTCTACATTCTAAAATTAAATATGAGCGTAACCAAATTCATAGAATGATAAGAAGCAGAGTCATACTTAAACTCTAACTCCCAGATGAACTATGTTATGGACATAACATATTTGATGAACAAAGTCCAGTTTCAAATCCGAAAAACAAACGGATAACTCTCATCCGTCAAGATGTACTCGACTTTGATTTTAGCTGCTTGTATTTAGGTTAAGTTAGGACTCTTAGCACTATAAAAGATGGCATTTTGATGCATCTCATATCATCTCATGTCTCATATCCCATTTTTAATTAGTTTAGGGGGCTGAAAACACTCTTCTCATTGTGATGTTTCAGCCATGAACATGTATGGCTAAGTTTCTTCTTTCAATTAAAGGATAATTAAGGGTTCAGTTGAATTGGTTGTAAGATTTATGTGATTCTATTGTTTCTTTAATTATTCTTGATATTTATATTATTTCTGTAACTAATGTTTATTATTATTCTGTTGATTATTACAATAAAGACCTATTGTACAATTATTAAAATAATATATTGCTATTTAGATTAATTAAAATCATAATTGTTTAGTTTAATCTGAAACAAGTGGTGAATTAGGTTGCATAAGGCTCACCTAAGGAACAATATAATCTAAGTTAAATGAACCAAGCATCTCACATTTGTTAGTTAGAATCAGAACCTTCTAAATCTTAATGCTATAACTAGATTAAATTCTAGGAGCTTCTCCTATGGTTGTCTAAGAGTTAGAGTTAGTTAACGAGAGTCTCTTAGCTAGTTTAAAATCTAAGGAAAGATTGGATATCTAAAGCGTCTTCGATATTTATAACTAGTTTATCAATAATTAATTTTGGATTATTTTTATATTTGTGATCAATCAATAAAGCTGAAACTAAGATTATTCCTTTAACTAAATATTTGTCATCTTGATTATTTCTCTTAAATTTAATTACTTATTTCTTTGAATTAGTTTTATTTATTTTCACTTATTTACATTCAGAATCTCTCTCATTTTATTTTATTTTATATATCTTGTTCATTTAATAGAATTAATTTACTACGAATGATTCTTTTGGTGAATCTGACGTGGAAGAGAAAATGGCTAAAGAGCAAGCAATACAGGATGTTGAAAATGTTGATGATCCTTAACCCCTTTGCATCACCTATCCTGCACTAAATGCACCACTTTCATCTCCTCCCTACCTTTAAGGGAATTGAAAGGGAAGATCCTCATAAACATTTGAAAGAATTCCATGTGGTATGCTCCAGCATGAGACCATAAGGAATTATAGAATAACAAATCAAGCTAAGGGCATTTCCTTTCTCCCTAACTGGCAATGCAAAAGATTGGTTGTACTACCTACCTCCAGGTTCAGTCACTACATGGGGAGAAATAATAAAATTATTTTTGGACTCATTCTTTCCCGCTTCTAGAGCATCTGCAATTAGAAGGGAAATATCAGAAATCAAGAAGAAGGAAACAAAAAACTCTCCATAATTATTGGGAGAGATTTAAACGCCTATGTGCAAGTTGTCCTAGGCATGACGTTTCAAATAAACAACTCATGCTCTATTTTTATGAGGGACTCAAAATCATGAAAAGACAGTATGATAGTTGTTGCAAGTAGAGGTGCGATACGTAAAAGAACACCCTGATATGCTAGAGAATTGATATCCATGATATCAGTAAATTCACATCAAATTGTACCTATATAAAGCTCTCATAGGAGAGTTTATGAGGTAAGTGATTCTTCTATTGAATCTAGAATTTCTCACCTAACGACTTTAGTTAAAAATCTTGTTATAGAGAAGGCACAATAGACAAAGGCTTGTGGAATTTACGCTAATACGAGTCATCCCACTGATATGTGCCCATCACTTCAAGAAGATGACCGGAATGTGGATGCTGTAAATGGATGATGGGTGTCAAAACTACAAAAAATAACATATTAAATATCAACAATTATAAATTATGTATAGGGAGAATAGGATAAGAATTTGCAAACAATGACTAAGAAAATGAACAATAAAAATAAAATGGGAGATTTTGATAATGAGTAAAATAAAAAGCAATTTAAAGAAAGTAATAACTAAAAGAGAAATAAATCAATGCAAACAAGTTCTAGTTGAAGTGTAGGATCCATTTCAATTTGGAAATTGATCATCGGTACAAATATACCTTTATTCATTTCAATAAATTAGTTATAGTTATGGAAGATGCTCCATATAACTAATCTCTCCTTATATTTAAATTAATTAGAAAATATTTGCTAATTAACCCTAGCCAACAAATTGCCCAAGAACGTCTTTGGAATTTTATTTATCAACTGTTTTAAGCATTAGAGAGACATAATTCTAACTAACCAGCCACGTGATGAGTTTGAATTAGATTATGCAACTTCTTAGTTATTACACTAATTATTATTTGTTATTGAATAACCTAAGCAATTACGTATTTTAAGCATTCAAACTAACAATATATTACTTTGAAATTAAGAAAAATGGCCATATTGATCCTATAACAAAGCAAACAATAATATGAAGAACATAATTTGCATAAATATTGAAGAATAAAAGATGAACAATTGAGTTTAGATCTCCCAATTTATGTAGAAACTGAAATTTCACCCTAACTTCAAATAGAAATAAATAATTTAGCCACTCATGACTTTCAAAGAAAATACAAAAGAGAAGAGAAGAGAAGATGCATATTCGGTGCTGGTGAAAAAAAAAAGATATCATCCTTCTGCGGCTGTGCTTGCTTTATATAGATGCTTAACCCAAGCTAAACCCTTTTTGGAATGAGAATTCTTCTTTGATTTGAATTAGAAATCCTTCCTTTAATGTGTTTTTTCAAGAATAGATGTAATACCCGGCTAGAGTCTGGCGTCAGAATTCTACGTTCTGGTGGAATTCAGGATGTCGGAAGTCTCTAGAAGGGTAAGAGTTATGTTTTTCGAAAGTAATGTAGTATGATTTCATGTTTTAAAGTAAAATGGAACTGAGTGTTTGAAAGAAAAGCACCAAGGAAGAAAAGCCAGGTTCGGCCGCCGAAGGGAAAGTTCGGCCGCCGAACATGCATGACTTTTGGTTTCACGTTAGGCCGCCGAAGCTGGTCTGGCCAGCCACCTATAAAGGCCCTCAAGCGGTGGAAGGATAAGTATTCACTTTTCTTTCACTTTCCAGAGGTGAGACCATCTCTTTCTTGGAGTTTCTTCATGTTTTCATCAAATCTTGCAAAGTTTTGATTGGTTTTAATGTTATTTTGAAGGTTTTGAGCTAAAAATCCAAGATTTGGAAGTTTGGAGAGTTTAAAGGAGAGTTGCTCCATATCTCCACGTTAGGATCGTTCATCTTCTTGATTTCAAGAGGTAAGTGAAGATCCTGAAGTTTTTTCTTATGATTTATGGAAGTTTTATGAAGTTTTGGGGGAGAGTTGCATGAATAGGGTAAAGAGTGAGTTTTGATGTTTTTGTGAGAAAAGCATGTTTATGTGTTATGTTTTGTTGTTATGTTGGGGTTATAGGTAGTATTTGACCCCTTTGAGCATATACTTGGGTATATGTATGTTGAGGAGTTGAGATGTTTGAGTTTG
Source organism: Manihot esculenta (assembly GCF_001659605.2). NCBI lineage: Eukaryota > Viridiplantae > Streptophyta > Magnoliopsida > Malpighiales > Euphorbiaceae > Manihot > Manihot esculenta. The sequence goes on along the minus strand of NC_035177.2, from coordinate 18,443,998 downwards.
GGAAGATTTGGTGCATTTTGGCGTGAGGCAGAGCAAGGTTCTGCCTTGCTGATGAACTCAGCTTCGGCCGCCGAAGGAAGCTTCGGCCGCCGAATGTGCTGAGGAGGTGGCTTCGGTTGCCTAAGCTTGCCCCCAAGCCTTTGGACTTTCGGCTCTGGAGGGGAGTTTCGGCCGCCAAAGGTGCCGCCGAAGGTTAGAGACTTTCGTCTCTGGAATGCCTTTCAGCCCCTGAAACTTGCCTCCGAAAGGATTCGGCTGCCGAAAGTAGAGATTCGGTCGCCGAAGGTGCATGAGTTTCGGCTCTGGAGAGGACTTTCGGCCGCCGAACCTGCTGCCGAAAGTGCTCTGTTCAGCCTTCCTTTGCATGTTTTGCATGATTGTTTTAAGGTGTCTAAGGGGATTCTTGGGGAGTTGTATAGAGGTGTTCTTGAGCTAGTTTGGTCCCTCATTTGAGTCCATCTGTGTAGGCACAGATCAGAGGAACCAGAGAGGTCAGCAGTGAGTACTGCTTCAGAGTTTGCAGAGTCTGTTCAGAGATAGCCAGAGGTGAGTGGAACTAAACCTAATTCTTTAAATTGAGAAATGGAATGCTTTTAGCATATTTCATGCACCATGATTATGCAGTAGGTTGATTGCATTAGAATCCACGAATATGTTGCATTGCATACTTACTTGTTATGTGGGTGAATGCTGAATGATCCAATAGTCTCTGAGATAAGTCCAGGAGCCTTTGACTATGCCCTGGCAGGTATAAAAGTCCAGGAGCCTTTGACTATGCCCTGGCAGAGATAGAAAAGTCCAGGAGCCTTTGACTACGCCCTGGCAATGGTAAGTACAGGTGTTATATACACGTATAGATATATGAGACAGGAGAACTAGGTGCCTTTGACTACGCCCTGGTATGGTGATATTGGGACTATTTGGTGACAGATTGACCCTTGAGATGACCTGTCTGTGATATGATGCATTCCATAAGATCATGTTTTAATGACCTGTTTTACTGTTCTACTCACTGGGCTATAGAGCTCATCCCACTCCCTTATCCCCAGTCTTGCAGGATCAGTGTACAGGGGAAGATCAGCAGGGTACAGGAAGAGTAAAGAGCTTTGTAATAGCATAGTGTGGACATGTAATAATGTAACAATTGTATCGAGTCAGAGTTGTGCTTGATTTAGTTGTTTTGTAACTCTTTGTATATACATGGTCTGTTTATATAACTGTTTTTATGAACAGGTGAAAAACCAGGCTTAACAAGTATGAGTTGAACCCATCTAGAGCAAGCTCTAGTCAGGGGTACAGAGTACAGAGATAGTGCATACACAGGTTAAGCCTTGGTCCAGAAAAAAGTTTTTATTTTCACAAAAAATATATGATCATGTATGAGATTTTATAGGTACATAGAGAGTAGCAGGCTTGCTACGGGTTCTGGCGGCCTTAAGCCGATTTGAATCCTAGTGCTGATGACGGTCCATTTTTGGGTCGTTACAGATTGGTATCAGAGCCCAAGGTTCACATGATCGGACCTATAGAGAGAGTGTCGGGCTCATAGAGGTTAGAAGAGATCAAGCACAATAGGGAACCATGTCCACTAGGATAGGGTGTTGAGTCCTATCTGTTTGCTGATATGAAATGCCATGATTTACGCATGTGCATTATTGATATGTGATGCTTAATTGCTGATGTGCTATGTTATGTGTTGTTTTTCAGAGTTAAGATGAGAGGAACTCGTCGATCTGCACGATTGACTGGAGTCCCACTAGAGAGTGAGAGAATAGATGCTCGTTCTCCTGCATTGCCAAGGGCAAGGTCTCAGAGATCTAGCAGGGAAGGTATGTCAATGGACCCTAGAAGGTCTTTAGATGAGAGCAGAAGAGGAACAGCTAGAGGAGAAAGATCAGAGGAAGTGAGGGAGGCTATGGAGATTGATCAGTCAGTAGATGAAAGCATGGGTGTAGGCAGATCTGAAGAAGGTATGGGAGAGTCTCAGGGAGGCGTTCAGGCCTCAGGGTTTGGTTATCCAGCCTTTCCTCAGGACCCAGGGTATCCGATGGGAGGTATGTCAGAGTACTCTAGTTTTGTCCCATATCCTACTTACATGCCATATATGCCTTATCCTCAGTTTTACCCACCATATCCTATGTATCCACCCTCACCTATCCATCCAAGTGTAGCACACCCAGAGCCAAATGAACCAGTACCACCACCACCATCTGAACCAGTAGTCCCTGTTGTTGAAATACAGCAACCTAGCTCATCTGGGGGAAGTAAGATGAAAATGACAGAGTACTTGAAATTGGATGCTCCTAAATATAACACAGGAGATGATCCATTTGACTACCTCGGAGCAGTTAGGATGATAACCAGTGAATTGGGAACTGATGATAGTAGAGCCATTGAGATGGCGGGGTTCACATTGAAATGTAAGAAAGCCAGAGAATGGTTTAAGAATTATGTGGAGCCCAGGATGGACAGTATGTCATGGGGAGAGTTCGCCAATGAGTTTGCAGGGTGGGCTTTTCCTGACAGTTCCAGAGAGATGAAAATAATAGAATTTGAACAGTTGCGACAGACGGACGAGATGAGTGTTGATGAATTTATAGATAAATTCCTGGAATTGCTTCAGTACGTGGGTCAGGCCTATGATACTGATCAGAAGAAGGCAAGGAGATATACGATGAGACTGCATCCCAGGTATTCTTCCTTGATTCTTCCAGCAGAAAAGGAGAGTTTCCACTCTATAGTGGATGCCGCCAGGAAAATGGAAGCAAGTGCCAATAGTCAGAAATAGTCAAAGGCACAGGCTTCGGGGTCTAAAGCCCTTAGTGCAGCACCTTCAGGCAGCAAAAGATGGGATAGAGCAAAAGTAACAAAGAGTAAGTTCTGGAATAAAGTCAAGTCTAGTCTAGGAATGGGTAGTGGCTCAAGCTCTGGCGCAAGCAGTCCAGTATGTAGAAGATGTGGGAGACCACACAAGGGAGCTTGTCAGTTGGGAGCTTGTCAGTTGGGATCTTCAGCCTGTTATAGGTGTGGATAGGAAGGGCATTTTGCTCGGAATTGTCCTCAGGTGACGTTTGCACCATCCCAGCAGATGAGTTCAGGCAGTGTAGTACAGCCAGCAGCTCCAGCCGTACCGCAGAGTAGTGGCAGAGGTAGAGGGAGAGGGTCAACCTCTACTTCAGCAGTAGGTTCCCGAGGTGGAAATCCGGTAGCCCCAGCACGGATTTTCACTGTGACTCAGGAGGAGGCGAACACGTCGAACACAGTGGTGTCAGGTAATCTCATCATAGGGTGTTCTGATGTGTATGCTTTGATGGACCCCGGTGCTTCTCATTCCTTTGTTGCTTCGAGAGCCATAGAGAGATTGGGTTTGATCAGTTCTGAGTTAGAGTATCCTCTCTGGGTCAGTGGACCCAAATGTGACCCATCAGTGGCAGTGTCAGTCTGTCTGTAACGACCCAAAAATGGACCGTCACCGGCGCTAGGATTCAGATCGGCTTAAGGCCGTCAGAACCCGTAGCAAGCCTGCTATACTCTCTATGTACCTGTAAACTCTCATATATGATCATATATTTTCTGTGAAAATAAAAACTCTTTTCTGGACCAAGGCTTAACCTGTGCATGCACTATCTCTGTACTCTGTACCCCTGACTAGAGCTTGCTCTAGATGGGTTAAACTCATACTTGTTAAGCCTGGTTTTTTCACCTGTTCATAAAAACAGTTATATAAACCGACCATGTATATACAAAGTGACGCGGAATCCTATGGCACAAGCCTCAAACTCACACGCACAAGTAGATACGGAATCCAAAGATCTGATAAACCCACCTCCTATGGCACCCCAAACTTAGAGAAGCTGAAACACCAATGATCGAAGGATTTAGATGAGAATCCGACAAATGCCACAACGAATAGTTGATAAGTTAGCCAAGATTCTTGGTGCAATTGATGAAAGCAAATCCTCACTCTCACTCAAAGCAATACACGCCAAAGGCATGAAAGAAATTCTGAAAAGTTTGATTAAAAGCTGTCTCTTACAATTGTTTCTTATCCTTATATAGTAAGGAAAAAAACAATTAAAACCCTAAGATACTCTTCTTGGGCCTGACTTAAACACATAAGGCCCAAGCCTAATCACACACTAAAATAACACATAAGTATTAAAACATAAGCCCAAAAACATGGTCCAACACTCTAAAACTTAAAAGGTAAAATATGGCCAGAATACAAGCCCAAACAAAGTTAAAATAAAACAAGTGTTAAATAATAAAAATGTAGCAAGCCCATCCTATCAATGCTAAATAAATTAGACAGCGCTATTTCCATTACACACCTTAAGCAAGGTGAGTAGCTGAGGTGTGTCTTCAAGCTTCACGAGACATTTGCCAAAGGCAAGCTCAGTCAATTCTTGTGTTACTTGTTCTTGAATGTGTAAGTTCATAGCTGCTTTAAGCTTCTTAGCTTTGCTCCTTGTCACTGGTCCGCTAGGGAGCACCAATGGGTCCTTGCTTCCTTGATTCTCATGTGATTGTGCTTGCTGGTTCATATAATTCCCTCCTTCCTCGAAAAGATTTGTCCTCAAATCTGGAACATGGTCAAAAGGAGACAAGTCAGACACATTAAAGGTAGCACTAACCCCATACTCACCTGGCAAGTCTATTTTATAAGCATTGTCATTGATTCGCTCTAAGACTTGAAATGGACCATCACCACGAGCATCCAGCTTATTCTTCCTCTGATTTTGAAATCGTTCCTTTCGGAAGTGCACCCAAACCCAATCACCAGGAACAAACACCACTTTCTTCCGTCTCCTATTTGCCCTGTCAGCATACACCTTGTTCCTCTTCTCTATGTTAGACCTAGCCTTCTCATGCAAGGACTTCACCAATTCTGCCTTTTTAGTACCATCTAAGCTAGCAAGCTCATGTAAAGGTAAAGGAACAAGATCAAGTACAGTTAGTGGGTTAAAACCATAAACAAGCTCAAATGGAGAAAACCCCGTAGAAGAATGTATGCTACGGTTATATGCAAACTCAATGAAAGGGAAGCATTCTTCCCAAGTTTTCAAATTCTTACCCACTATAGCTCTGAGTAAGGTACCAAGAGTTCTATTCACCACCTCTGTTTGGCCATCTGTCTGTGGATGACAAGTAGTAGAATATAAGAGTTTAGTACCCAACTTACCCCATAATACTTTCCAAAAGTGCGAAAGGTACTTTGCATCTCTATCTGACACAATTGTCCTTGGCACTCCATGAAGTCGAACCACTTCCCGGAAGAACAAGTCAGCGACATTGATGGCGTCATCAGTTTTATGGCAAGGAATGAAGTGAGCCATCTTGCTAAACCTGTCGACAACAACAAATATGCTATCTCTACCACGCCTAGTCCTAGGTAAGCCAAGCACAAAGTCCATAGAAATATCCATCCAAGGTGAACTAGGAACAGGTAAAGGCATATAAAGACCATGAGGCATAAACTTAGACTTGGCCTGTCTACATGCAATACAAGAAGCACACACTTTCTCAACGTCTTTGCGCATAGAGGGCCAATAAAAATGCTCAAATAAGGTGTCAAGTCTTATGTACTCCAAAATGCCCCATCAAACCCCCGCAATGAGATTCAAGCACAAGCAAATCACACATAGAGCATCTGGGCACACACAATTTCGTACCCTTAAACAAGTAACCATCATGCCTATAAAAAGAGTTAAAAGCTCCATGCTCACAAGCCACAAACACATTGCCGAAATCAACATCATTAATGTACAAGTCCTTAACATGCTCAAAACCAAGCAATTTAGAAGTCGCAACATTAATTAAAGCATACCTCCTAGACAAGGCATCTGCAACCACATTGTCTTTCCCATGCTTATACTTAATCACATATGGAAATTGTTCAATAAACTCAACCCACTTACCATGCCTCTTATTCAACTTGCCTTGTCCCTTCAAGTGTTTTAAGGACTCATGATCCGTATGTATCACAAACTCCTTGGACAGGAGATAGTGTTGCCACACGTCCAATGCTCTCACCAAGGCATACAACTCCTTTTCATAGGTTGAATAATTGAGATGTGCTCCGTTCAACTTCTCGCTGAAATAGGCTATTGGTTTCTTCTCTTGCATCAACACAGCCCCAATACCTACGCCAGAAGCAACACACTTAATTTCAAAAGTTTTATCAAAGTTAGGTAAAGATAATAGAGGCGCGGATGTTAACTTCCCTTTTAAGCAGTCAAAAGCTTTCTGTTGCTCCTCTCCCCACTTGAAACCAACTTCCTTTTTAATAATTCCTGTGAGTGGTGCTGCAATCGTAGAGAAATCGCGCACAAACCTCCTGTAAAAGCTTGCAAGGCCATGAAAGCTCCTCACATCTGAAATAGATTTAGGAATAGGCCACTCCTTTATAGCTTTCACCTTCTCTTCATCTACCTCAATTCCCTGTGCACTCACAACAAAACCAAGGAAAACAAGTCTATCTATACAAAATGTGCACTTCTTAAGTTTAGCATACAAGCTCTCTTTCCTCAAAACCTGCAGAACCAACCTAACATGCTCAATATGTTCGTCGAGAGACCTACTATAGATCAAGATATCATCAAAGTAAACAACTACAAATTTTCCTAAGTATGCACGCAACACATGATTCATTAGCCTCATAAACGTACTAGGTGCATTGGACAAACCAAAAGGCATAACTAACCATTCATACAAACCATACTTTGTCTTAAATGCAGTTTTCCATTCATCACCAGGTTTCATCCTAATCTGATGATATCCACTCATAAGATCAATTTTTGTAAAGTACCTGGCACCATGAAGCTCATCCAACATGTCATCTAGCCGAGGTATAGGATGCCTGTATTTCACTGTGATCTTGTTAACTGCTCTACAATCAACACACATTCGCCAAGTGCCATCCTTCTTTGGAACAAGCAGCACAGGAACAACACATGGACTTAAACTCTCTCTCACCAATCCCTTCTCCATAAGCTCATCAATTTGCCTTTGCATTTCCTTTGTTTCCATTGGATTGCTTCGGTAAGCTGGTCTATTTGGAATGCTAGAACCAGGTATGAAATTATCTGATGCTCAATACCCCTCAACGGTGGCAATCCACTAGGTAGCTCATCTGGAAAGACATCAGTGAATTCCTGCATCATAGACTTAAAACTAGAAGGCAAAGTAGAAAGGTTAATATCAGTGTCAGTAAATAAAATCTCCTTATATCTTATAAGCAACACGGGCTGCCCTAAAGAAATAGCACTCTTAACCTCTCTCGCTCTCACATAAAAAGTCTATTTTGCCCTCCCCTCTTGCATCTTTTCTCTCACCAATGGGCCATTTATTGGTCTTGATTCTTTTTCAGCCTCTTTACCCTCAGATTCACACTTTTCTCTCATGTTTCCCGCAGAACTCAAGCTCTCACTCCCCTTTGTAACCAAGGCCGAAGCCTCCCTCGCCCTCTCCAGCATCTTTATTTGATCAGCATATACCTCTTGAGGTGATAAAGGAGCGAGTATAACCTTCTGTCCTTCATGAATGAAGGAGTACTTGTTATTGAACCTATCATGTTGCACCTTTCTATCATATTGCCACGGTCTACCTAACAACATATGGCTTGCCTGCATAGGTACCACATCACACAAGATCTCATCCTTGTACCTACCAATAGAAAATGGTATAACCACCTGGCGTGTAAACCTAACCTCACCACAATCATTCAACCATTGCAATCTGTATGGCTTTAGGGTGTTTAATAGAAGCCAAGCCCAATTTCTCCACCATATACACACTAGCCACATTTGTGCAACTATCCCCATCAATAATGAGAGTACACACTTTTCCATTAACCAAACACCTAGTGTGAAATATGTTTTTCCGTTGTTCTAGACTTTCTTCCTTAACCTGGATATTCAAAGCACGCCTAGCAACAAGCATCTCACCACGTTCAGCAAGCAACACATTATCAACAAACACATTCGAATTATCAGAGTCATTATGAGCATCAATCAATTCAGTCATATTAGCATCTATCTCATCATCACTATGATCAGAATCAGACACTACACCCCCATCAGCAGTTGCTATCATAACTCTTTTATTAGGACATTGAGATGCAATATGTCCTTTTCCCAAACATTTAAAACATTTTATCTCTCTACTAGGGTTAGAAGAGTTAGAAGTACCTGACGGTTCCTTGTCATTCCCTTGAGAAGGTCCTTTGTTAGTGGGGACCGAATCTTTGCCCCCTTGGATTGGGCTTTTATAATCTTTCTTTTCTCCACTTCTATAGCCTGGAAATCCACCACCACTATTTGAGGACTTGTATGTGAGTTTAAGATTATTTCTGCCCTTGTGTCGCCTTTCTATTTTCATTGCTTTATCAACCATATCCTCCATTGTATTGTATTGGTACATGTCAAGTTCTTCAGCAATGTAGTGGTTAAGACCACCTAGAAACCTGGACATCAACATTTGCTCATCCTCCTCAATATGAGCCCTAGCCATCATCATCTCCATCTCCTTGTGGTATTCTTCCACACTCTTTCCTCCTTGCACCAGTCTTGCCAACCTGTTGTACAAATCCCTATAATAGTGCGAAGGAATAAATCTTTGGCGCATCAACTCTTTCAAGTAGTCCCATGGTGGAACTGCCCTTATGCCCTTATTCCTCCTAGTGGATTTCAATTGATCCCACCAGAAAGAGGCATAACCCGTGAACTCAACGGCGGCGATATGAGACTTCTTCTCCTCGGTATAGTTATGACACTCAAAGATTTGCTCAGTTTTTCTCTTCCATTCAATGTATTCTTCAGCATTGTTATTCCCTTTAAATTCAGAAACTTTCATCTTTATGGAGCTCAAGTCACCGTCAATTGTGTTGGTTTGGTATGTCTCGGTGTCATCATCATTTCTGCCAAGTCTAGCATCTCCACCTCTATTCCACCCTACGCCTGTTCTATTACCTCCATGAACTTCTCCTCTCCCCCTCCCTTGTCCGACATTATCTTCTGTATCATCAACTTCACCTCGAACTTGAGGTTCTCGGACTTGTGGTCTATCGGGGTTAAGAATTCGATGAGCCATTCTCGTAGAAGTAGAAGCCTGTGAGACTTTCAAACTCTCCATACTTACGGTCATCCTCTCAAGAGCCCTACTGAGCCTTTGTAACTCACCACTGACTGACTTCTTAAAGATCTCATAATCGTTACCCATGTCCGATTCACTTTCACCAGTACTATCCACCACATTTTTGTCTTTACTCATCTTACCTTAAATCAACAAAGAACAAAGAAACTAGCAAATATTGTGTTAGAAAAGAAAGCACTCAAGTGTCTGCACACTTACCACTCTTTTGCTGATTCTTCAATTGCACTTCAGAAACTAAGGTCAACCAACTAACCACAAGGTGCGTTTAATGGAACAAAGAAGAAAAACCTAAAGAAAGAAGGATGCACGCAAAAATTAGAAAGAAGACGCTGACAATTTGGAAAGTAACACAAGAACTAGGTGTTGTGGTACTTGAAATATCACCTAGAGTATAGACACAAGCAAACAATACTCCTGCAATGTCAAGGAAGTAAAAGCAAGCTTAAACCAAAATGAAACTTTGAATTCAAATAAAAATGAATCTGGACAAAAGTTTGAATTTAATTCGCTTCAACGCAAATTAAATACGGATCTATTTAAATCTACCCAAAAAGGCAAGTATCAAAACCCCACAAATAGGCTAAAAAAAAAAATATCTCACTCAGTGCAGCATCATGGACAAAAATGGGCATTAAAAAATGGATTTGACACCAAATCGATTTAGATGCAGTTGCCTTAAATGTGCACCTTAAGAAATAGGCAGGTTTATTTTGTCTCTTAATCCGAATTCAACGCAATTCAAAATTCAAAATTGATTTCCATAAACTACAGCAATCAATTGAGATAGGCAAGGAAATATGGATGAAAAAGGAAGCATATCACAATTTCGGCCAGATCAAGATAAATATGGCAAAGGCGAATTTTTTTTTTCCCAAAAGAGATTATGGATACAGAAGCTTTCAATGAAATCAACAAGAAAGACAAGGAAAACTCAACAAAAAAAAAAAAAAAACTCTAGATCCTGAGATAAATAAGAATTTACCTCACTTTGGCTCTGATACCAACTGACGCGGAACCCTATGGCACAAGCCTCAAACTCACACGCACAAGTAGATACGGAATCCAAAGATCTGATAAACCCATCTCCTATGGCACCCCAAACTTAGAGAAGCTGAAACACCAATGATCGAAGGATTTAGATGAGAATCTGACAAACGCCACAACGAATAGTTGATAAGTTAGCCAAGATTCCTGGTGCAATTGATGAAAGCAAATCCTCACTCTCACTCAAAGCAATACACGCCAAAGGCATGAAAGAAATTCTGAAAAGTTTGATTAAAAGCTGTCTCTTACAATTGTTTCTTATCCTTATATTCTTGGGCCTGACTTAAACACATAAGGCCCAAGCCTAATCACACACTAAAATAACACATAAGTATTAAAACATAAGCCCAAAAACATGGTCCAACACTCTAAAACTTAAAAGGTAAAATATGGCCAGAATACAAGCCCAAACAAAGTTAAAATAAAACAAGTGTTAAATAATAAAAATGTAGTAAGCCCATCCTATCAATGCTGAATAAATTAGACAGCGCTATTTCCATTACACACCTTAAGCAAGGTGAGTAGCTTAGGTGTGTCTTCAAGCTTCACGAGACATTTGCCAAAGGCAAGCTCAGTCAATTCTTGAGTTACTTGTTTTTGAATGTGTAAGTTCATAGCTGCTTTAAGCTTCTTAGCTTTGCTCCTTGTCACTGGTCCGCTAGGGAGCACCAATGGGTCCTTGCTTCCTTGATTCTCATGTGATTGTGCTTGCTGGTTCGTATCACAAAGAGTTACAGAACAACTAAATTAAGCACAACTCTGACTCGATACAACTGTTACATTATTACATGTCCACACTATGCTATTACAAAGCTTTTTACTCTTCCTGTACCTTGCTGATCTTCCCCTGTACACTGATCCTGCAAGACTGGGGATAAGGGAGTGGGATGAGCTCTATAGCCCAGTGAGTAGAACAGTAAAACAGGTCATTAAAACATGATCTTATGGAATGCATCATATCACAGACAGTTCATCTCAAGGGTCAATCTGTCACCAAATAGTCCCAATATCACCATACCAGGGCGTAGTCAAAGGCACCTGGTTCTCCTGTCTCATATATCTATATGTGTATATAACACCTATACTTACCATTGCCAGGGCATAGTCAAAGGCTCCTGGACTTTTCTATCTCTGTCAGGGCGTAGTCAAAGGCTCCTGGACTTCTATACCTGCCAGGGCGTAGTCAAAGGCTCCTGGACTTATCTCAGAGACTATTGGATCATTCAGCATTCACCCACATCAACAAGTAAGTATGCAATGCAACATATTCGTGGATTCTAATGCAATCAACCTACTGCATAATCCTGGTGCATGGAATACATACTACATTACTTTCGAAAAAACATAACTCTTACCCTTCTAGAGACTTCCGACATCCTGAATTCCACCAGAACGTAAAATTTCGACGCCAGACTCTAGCCGGGTATTACACTGTCGTTTCAGTCCAGTGTTCATAGAGGGTAGATGCCTTCCAGCTGACCTTGTGGTTCTAGACTTAACAGATTTTGATGTCATTCTAGGGATGGATTGGCTATCTGCATATGGTGCGACCTTGGACTATAGAGAGAAGGTAGTTAGTCTCAGAGACCAGGATGGGTCAGAGTGTGTCTTCAGAGGAGACAGGAGGGGTACACCCAGAGGTTTGATTTCAGCCCTTCAGGCTCGTCGTTTGCTTAGGAGGGGTTGTCAGGGTTTCTAGCTCATGTGAGGGAGCTAGATAGTCAGGTTAGGGAACCAGCCGCAGTACCTGTAGTTCGAGAATTTCCAGATGTGTTCCCAGACGACTTACCAGGACTACCACCTGATAGGGAGATAGAGTTTGAAATAGAATTGCTGCCTGGTACCAGACCTATCTCTATTCCTCCCTACAGGATGGCACCAGCAGAATTAAAAGAATTGAAAAAGCAGTTACAGGAGTTGGTAGATAAGGGTTTCATCCGCCCTAGTACCTCACCTTGGGGTGCTCCAGTGCTTTTTGTCAGAAAGAAGGATGGATCCCTCAGACTTTGTATCGACTACAGACAGTTGAACAAGGTCACTACCAAGAATAGGTATCCTTTACCTAGGATTGATGATCTATTTGACCAGCTAGCTAGAGCAGGTTGTTTCTCTAAAATAGATCTACAATCCGGGTATCATCAGTTGAGAGTCAGAGAGGCAGATGTGCCAAAGACAGCTTTCAGGACTAGATATGGGCATTATGAGTTCTTAGTGATGCCGTTCGGGTTGACTAATGCCCCTGCAACATTCATGGATCTCATGAATAGAGTTTTCAGCGAGTTTCTGGATCACTTTGTCATTGTTTTCATCGATGATATCTTAGTGTATTCCAGAGATGCAGAGGAGCATGCCCAGCATCTGAAGATAGTTCTACAGACACTGAGAGAGCATGGATTATATGCCAAGTTCTCAAAGTGTGAGTTTTGGTTAAGGAGCATTTCCTTCTTGGGACATGTGGTATCAGCAGAAGGGATTGAGGTAGACCCCAAGAAGATAGAGGCTGTAGCTAACTGGCCCAGACCCACTACAGTGACTGAGATTAAAAGCTTTCTGGGACTGGCAGGTTACTACAGGAGGTTCGTTCAGGATTTCTCAAAGATAGCTGCTCCTATGACCAAACTGACTAAAAAGAACCAGAAGTTTATCTGGTCAGACCAGTGTGAAGGGAGCTTTGAGGAGCTTAAGAGGAGATTGACAACAGCACCAGTGTTAGCTCTGCCTGTCAGTAATGAGGATTTCACAGTGTTCTGTGATGCGTCTCGAGTGGGATTGGGTTGTGTTTTGATGCAGCAGGACAGGGTGATTGCTTATGCTTCTAGACAGTTGAAGAAGCACGAGTTGAATTACCCCACCCATGACCTAGAGATGGCAGCAGTTATCTTTGCACTCAAGATGTGGAGGCATTACCTCTATGGGGTTAAATGCGAGATCTTTACTGATCATAAGAGTTTACAGTACATCCTGAGTCAGAGAGAGCTGAATTTGAGGCAGAGAAGATGGGTAGAATTGCTCAGTGATTATGATTGTAAGATTCAGTATCATCCGGGTAAGGCGAATGTGGTGGCAGATGCCCTAAGCCGGAAGTCACTAGGCAGTTTATCCCATATAGCAGCAGAGCGGAGACCAGTAGTGATGGAGCTTTACAAGGTCATAGAGGAAGGGTTACAGCTAGAGTTGTCTGGTACAGGTGCGTTGATAGCACAGATGAGAGTGACACCAGTGTTTCTGGAGCAGATAGCTCAGAAACAGCATGAGGACCCAGAGTTAATGAAAATTGCCAGGACTGTTCAGTCAGGCAACAGTGTAGAGTTCAGATTTGACAGCAAAGGGCTTCTCCGTTATGGGAATCGATTATGTGTACCAGATAGGAGCAGTCTGAAGGAAGACATTATGAGGGAAGCTCATAATGCACGGTATAGTGTTCACCCAGGAGCCACCAAGATGTATCAGGATCTAAAGAAGGTGTATTGGTGGCCAGCCATGAAGAAAGAAGTGGCACAGTTCGTGTCAGCCTGTGAGACTTGTCAGCGGGTGAAACTAGAACATCAAAAGCTGGCTGGAATGCTTAACCCACTGTCGATTCCAGAATGGAAATGGGAGAACATAGCCATGGATTTTGTAGTGGGCTTACCCGCAGCGTCCAACAGGATAGACTCCATATGGGTGATTGTGGACAGACTCACGAAATCTGCTCATTTCATTCCAGTTAGGAGTAACTATTCTGTGGATAAGTTGGCACAGGTTTATGTGGATGAGATAGTATGGTTACATGGAGTCCCAGTGTCTATAGTTTCGGACAGAGGACCTCAGTTCACCTCTAGATTTTGGCGGAGTCTGCAGAGTGCAATGGGCACGAGGTTGGATTTTAGCACTGCGTTCCATCCACAGACTGATGGACAGTCAGAGAGGACCATCCAGACCATAGAGGATATGCTCAGAATGTGTGTGTTAGACTTTGGCGGTTCTTGGAGGCAGCATCTACCTTTGGTGGAGTTTGCCTACAATAACAGCCATCATGCTAGCATAGGGATGGCTCCTTATGAAGCGTTGTATGGGAGGAAGTGCAGATCACCGGTTTGCTGGGAAGAGGTAGGAGAGAAGGCTCTTGCAGGGCCAGAATTAGTAGAGATTACCAGTAGAGTGGTACCCATAATCAGAGAGAGAATCAGAACAGCTCAGAGCAGACAGAAAAGCTATGCAGACGTACGCAGGAAGCAGATAGAGTTTCAGGAGGGTAGTATGGTATTGCTGAAGGTGTCTCCAATGAAAGGAGTGGTTTGTTTTGGAAGAAAGGGTAAGTTAGCTCCACGATACATTGGACCCTTTGAGATCTTACAGAGGATCGGGAATGTGTCGTATAAGCTGAATTTATCTGTTTCTATGGAGAGAATTCACCCGGTATTTCATGTTTCTATGCTACGACAGTTTGTGTCAGATCCGAATCAGGTTCTGAGTGAGCCTAATGTGGAGATTCTGAGAGATCTCACCTATATAGAGCAGCCAGTACGGATTCTGGACACGCAGATCAGACAGCTAAGGAACAAGGAAATTCCGATGGTGAAAGTGCTGTGGAACCACCATAATCTAGAAGAGTGCACTTGGGAGACGCGGGAGTCTATGCTCCAGCAGTATCCATATTTGTTTTGAGGTTAGTTTTCCTCCTTTTTATGTGTTTATTTGTTGTTTTAGGAACATTCGAGGACGAATGGTCTTAAGGGGGGGAGAATGTAATACCCGGCTAGAGTCTGGCGTCGGAATTCTACGTTCTGGTGGAATTCAGGATGTCGGAAGTCTCTAGAAGGGTAAGAGTTATGTTTTTTGAAAGTAATGTAGTATGTTTTCATGTTTTAAAGTAAAATGGAACTAAGTGTTTGAAAGAAAAGCACCAAGGAAGAAAAGCCAGGTTCGGCCGCCGAAGGGAAAGTTCGGCCGCCGAACATGCATGACTTTTGGTTTCACGTTAGGCCGCCGAAGGTGGCCTGGCCAGCCACCTATAAAGGCTCTCAAGCGGTGGAAGGATAAGTATTCACTTTTCTTTCACTTTC
The DNA here is from genome assembly GCF_001659605.2 of Manihot esculenta. Classification (NCBI taxonomy): domain Eukaryota; kingdom Viridiplantae; phylum Streptophyta; class Magnoliopsida; order Malpighiales; family Euphorbiaceae; genus Manihot; species Manihot esculenta. Next base: position 18,428,756 of record NC_035177.2, on the reverse strand, counting down.
CAGAGGTGAGACCATCTCTTTCTTGGAGTTTCTTCATGTTTTCATCAAATCTTGCAAAGTTTTGATTGGTTTTAATGTTATTTTGAAGGTTTTGAGCTAAAAACCCAAGATTTGGAAGTTTGGAGAGTTTGAAGGAGAGTTGCTCCATATCTCCACATTAGGATCGTTCATCTTCTTGATTTCAAGAGGTAAGTGAAGATCCTGAAGTTTTTTCTTATGATTTATGGAAGTTTTATGAAGTTTTGGAGGAGAGTTGCATGAATAGGGTAAAGAGTGAGTTTTGATGTTTTTGTGAGAAAAGCATGTTTATGTGTTATGTTTTGTTGTTATGTTGGGGTTATAGGTAGTATTTGACCCCTTTGAGCATATACTTGGGTATATGTATGTTGAGGAGTTGAGATGTTTGAGTTTGGGAAGATTTGGTGCATTTTGGCGTGAGGCAGAGCAAGGTTCTGCCTTGCTGATGAACTCAGCTTCGGCCGCCGAAGGAAGCTTCAGCCGCCAAATGTGCTGAGGAGGTGGCTTCGGTTGCCTAAGCTTGCCCCCGAGCCTTTGGACTTTTGGCTCTGGAGGGGAGTTTCGGCCGCCAAAGGTGCCGCTGAAGGTTAGAGACTTTCGTCTCTGGAATGCCTTTCAGCCCCCGAAACTTGCCCCCGAAAGGGTTCGGCTGCCGAAAGTAGAGATTCGGCCGCCGAAGGTGCATGAGTTTCGGCTCTGGAGAGGACTTTCGGCCGCCGAACCTGCTGCCGAAAGTGCTCTGTCCAGCCTTCCTTTGCATGTTTTGCATGATTGTTTTAAGGTGTCTAAGGGGATTCTTGGGGAGTTGTATAGAGGTGTTCTTGAGCTAGTTTGGTCCCTCATTTGAGTCCATCTGTGTAGGCACAGATCAGAGGAACCAGAGAGGTCAGCAGTGAGTACTGCTTCAGAGATTGCAGAGTCTGTTCAGAGATAGCCAGAGGTGAGTGGAACTAAACCTAATTCTTTAAATTGAGAAATGGAATACTTTTAGCATATTTCATGCACCATGATTATGCAGTAGGTTGATTGCATTAGAATCCACGAATATGTTGCATTGCATACTTACTTGTTGATGTGGGTGAATGCTGAATGATCCAATAGTCTCTGAGATAAGTCCAGGAGCCTTTGACTACGCCCTGGCAGGTATAGAAGTCCAGGAGCCTTTGACTACGCCTTGGCAGAGATAGAAAAGTCCAGGAGCCTTTGACTACGCCCTGGCAATGGTAAGTACAGGTGTTATATACACGTATAGATATATGAGACAGGAGAACCAGGTGCCTTTGACTACGCCCTGGTATGGTGATATTGGGACTATTTGGTGACAGATTGACCCTTGAGATGACCTGTCTGTGATATGATGCATTCCATAAGATCATATTTTAATGACCTGTTTTACTGTTCTACTCACTGGGCTATAGAGCTCATCCCACTCCCTTATCCCCAGTCTTGCAGGATCAGTGTACAGGGGAAGATCAGCAGGGTACAGGAAGAGTAAAAAGCTTTGTAATAGCATAGTGTGGACATGTAATAATGTAACAGTTGTATCGAGTCAGAGTTGTACTTGATTTAGTTGTTCTGTAACTCTTTGTATATACATGGTCTGTTTATATAACTATTTTTATGAACAGGTGAAAAATCAGGCTTAACAAGTATGAGTTGAACCCATCTAGAGCAAGCTCTAGTCAGGGGTACAGAGTACAGAGATAGTGCATGCACAGGTTAAGCCTTGGTCCAGAAAAGAGTTTTTATTTTCACAAAAAATATATGATTATGTATGAGATTTTACAGGTACATAGAGAGTAGCAGGCTTGCTACGGGTTCTGGCGGCCTTAAGCCGATCTGAATCCTAGTGCCAGTGACGGTCCATTTTTGGGTCGTTACAATAGAGCTCCTTGATTTGAGAAAGACATAGTGCTGCACTGATGGAGGAAAATTCGCGTGGGTCTCACAGCTTTTAATGAGAAGACCAGGTCTTCTTATTTTCAAATATGTATTTTTTTCCCGCTTACTGTTTTAATTCTATGCAATCTTTTGATTTGCCCAGTTGGCTTGGGCAAATCATTTGGGCAAATCCACTGTTCAAAAATATTTTTCTTAGCCTGTAGGTCTGGGCAATCCCCGACTTCTGTGCAATACAATTATACGAAAGGTTTGCCCAAACCGATTGGTCAAGTCAGTTTCAGTGTTTTTAAGCCGCTTTTCATCAAATCCTCTTTTGTTTTTTCTTTTCTATGAAATATGGTCACAATTACAAAATTAGCTAGAAAAATACTTGATTAAGTATTAAATATAGTATGAAAATTGTGTATAAATTATGCTCGATCAATGGGTTCCCAGGTCATCCATAAATAAAATATGATCCTTTCTCAAATACGTATAATCCAGGATGGCGAAATCACCTGAACTTTAGATATAAGCAATAAAATTATCAAAGCTATCAGCCTAAACAAATTCAGCAGCAGCAAGCGTCTTCGTCCAATTTAGGTATGTCCTTAGAAGATATTGTTAAAAGTTTGATAACTAATACTCAACAATTTTAATAGGAGACTCAACAATTTCAACATGAGACCCGGATGAGTATTCACAATCTGAAAATACAAATGGGACAATTGACAGTATCAATGAATAAAATGGAAAATCAAGGTGAGCTACTCTTTCAGACCATAATGAATCCCAAGCAGAATGAAAGTGCTGTTATATTGAGAAGTGAAAAAGAGTTGCTGTAAAATCATTAGAGGTAAGCCGTGGGCACGAGGAAAGTGCAGTCCTGGAAAATAAAATTCAAGCACTTGAAACAAACAATAAATCAACACTGGCACCTAAACAAGCTGAGCTTAATAATTTGATAATCAAATCTCCTTTTCTTGAAAGGTTAGCCAAGTCCAAAAAGGAGAAAGAAGAGAAGGAAATTATTGAAAGATTTTACAAAGTAGAGGTAAACATACCATTGCTTGATACAATTAAACAGGTGCCTCCCTGTGTGAAATTCTTAAAGGAATTATACACCAAAAAGAAGAAGCTGGTAGGTTATCAAAAGGTTTATATGGATAAAAATATTTCTACTGTGTTTCAAAGAAAGCTTCCTACTAAATATAAGGACCAAAGTATGTTTGCTATTCCTATTAAAATTGGCAATGTTGGTGTGAGAAAAGCAATGTGTGATTTAGGTGCATCAATAAATATCATATCTTTGTCAGTTTTTTAATATTTGAATATTGGTCCACTAAAAGAAACGAGTGTAGTGATTCAATTGACCGACCACTCTATTATTTATCCTGATGGGAATGTTAAAGGATGTTTTAGTGAAAGTAGATAATTTTATATTCCCTACTGATTTTTACGTAGTTCCTATGGAGAATAATAAATCCTCAAATTTTTCTGATATTTTGCCAGGAAGATCTTTTTTATCTACTGCTAAAACGAAAATAAATGTTTATGATGGCACTCTCACCATGGAGTTTGATGAAAAAATCATTAAATTTAATATTATGATAATGCAAAATACCCTAGTAATGTTTCCAATGTGTGTAGAGTGGATGCCAGTAAATCTCTAGTTCAACAAGTGCTTAAATTGGAATATGGAGATGAGCTAAATACTAAACTTTGTGAGAATTTTGGAAAATCCAGCTTAATGAATATGATGAAAAATTTTGATTATTTAAAAGAAGTGGTACATGAATTAAAAGCAAAAAAACCATTAAACCATCTTGCTTCTATTGAGGAATCACCTATTATCCATACTAAATTTTCACATTCTATTGTGCAAGGAATAAAAGTGGAACTGAAATCACTGCCCTATCAGCCACCTCCATTCGCGAATGATAATCACACTTCATATAATTTGAAATTACCATTCCAACAAGTATTTCTCAAGCCATTTTATAAAGGGTTCAAGGTGGAACCAGCTAAAGAGATCAGTTTCAGTGACCCAATACCAATTGTCTGATGGTCATGATATTCAAATGAGGTCTAGCTAAGACTATAAATTAGAACTATTTCTTCTCTTATCCCTTGGTTAATTTTTTTTTTTTACTTTATTCTTTCATTCAAACAAAAAAAAAAGATTTTCTTTGATAGCCTAGATTTTTCCTTTTTATTCTCTTAGGTAACATGATAGAGTAAGGCCAAAGATGTATTTTGAGGATGCTTATTTCATTTATGATACTCATAGAGGAACATTTGTATTTTTTGTCATACCCATAACCACACACTCACGACACTTACAAAGCCAAACCCTCTTGTTCATATTTTCATTTTACTTACTTCTGTTTTATTTATTTTATTTTATAATTTTTTTAATCAAGTCTCCTTTCCCAATGATCTGATCTAATACATCACCATTTGCAATTTTAAGTATTTGCAGGTCTGAACTCTTATATCATATTAAAAATGATGTGTTTCAGTGCAGGAGTTAATAGAGACTTATTTTATTATTTATTCTTAATTTTATTTTTACTTTATATTCTTCACACTTACACAACCCTAATCATTTTATTTTTCCTCTCACCACGTTTCAGTCGCACATCACCCTCTCTATGGCTCCTAAATAAGGTTCAGTCGTTCATTCTTCCTCCATTGATGGTCGGCGAGTGAAGATCTTTATTGGGCAAAATCCATCATGCGATGGATCTCCATCATCAGCCGCTGATAGCCACGATTTGATACCACCAGATCGCGACATAAATTCCATGCCTAACCTATTGGGCGGTGTCCACCACGCCCCTACCTCTATGGATGATGATTTTTCCCTCCAAGTCTATATCGCAACTACAAGGATATGAAGATATGATATGCACAATACTTTTAAGATGATTTCATTAAGTTCGAGCCTTTGGTTATGCCCACAGCCAAACCTACGACGCTGCAGCTTATCAACAGATCTTTTCCACCCACCAGGGAAGTACTTGAATCTCTATTCTCTGTTATTTGAATATTTAAGTATGGGAAGGAATGTTTTTGATGACTTGCTTTATATAGATTTATTCCACATTGAGGGAAATGTGACTTAAGTCTGGGGGAGAGTTACTGTCCATATATATGTTGCTCATCTGTTTTTGTGTTCTTTAGTTTTAGTTTTATTTTCTTTTGTTATTTTTTTGTTTTAATTATTTTTTGTCTGTTTGGTTTGTTTATTTTTTTAGTTGAAAAAAAATTAAATTTTAGAGTTGAATTAAATTATTTTAGGTAGTTAGCACAAATGGCATTCTCTTACCTTTTTATGCAAATCATGAACAATTTCAGCATTTATCTTTATGAGTTGAAATGTACAAACTTATATGTAAGTAAATTGATATTGCTTGTTAAAAGATCAATAGTATTGTAACGACCCGGAAACCAGACCGCTACCGGCGTTAGGGTTCAGATCGACTTAAGGTCGCTGGAACCCGTAGCAAGCCTACTACACATCCTATGTACCTCATAAAATCCCATACATGATCATACATGATCATACATTATCACAAAAACTTAAACATTTCCATGAAACCAAGCTCAACCTGTACATGTATCATACTGAAAACATAAAACTCATACTAGAGCCCTCATCAAAAGCTCTAGCATGGTTAACATCACATGCCTTAAGCTTGGTTCAAACATAACTCATAGTTAAAACTTTTACATAAGGATCATATTAACAAAGATTACAAAGATAAAAATTAGGGCAAAGCACAATTCTATTCCATTATACAATACATGTCCATAGCTATTCTATTACATTTGTCTATACCAGCTACTATGCTGACTTTCCGAACTATCTTGGACCTTGCAAACCTGGGGTTAGGGGAAAGGGATAAGCTACAAGAGCCTAGTGAGCAGAACATAAAAATATTTTAATAAATATATGCTCGTATGAAATGCGTCACAATACAAACAATTCACATCAAGATGGACTTGTCACCAGTAATCCTCTACATAATCCAATATACCCGACCCTCGACGGAGCTCCTCAAGACTTTCGCTTAAACATAACATAACATATCCATAATGCCAGGGGCGTAGAATGGGCAAGCCCTGGTCTTTCTCTTACATCGTGCCAGGGGCGTAGAATGGGCAAGCCCTAGTCTTTTCATATCATATCATATCATAACATCTCGAGGGCTAGTGGGTCATCCAATATCCATCCACAACAACAGTAAATTATGCAATGCATCATATTCGTGAGTTCTAATGCAAACAACCTAATACATAAACATGGCATCCGTGATGCATGAGCATGCTTAAAAGTTCTATTACTTTAAAACAATAGATTAATTTAGTTCTACTCACCTCTGGCTAACGCTTGCCTAACAATGACGCCGCTAACTCACTGAAGGCCTCTGCGGTCTCCCAGGTCTGATCCTACATAGATGGACTCAAATGAGGGACCAAACATAGCTATTACATAACTCTAAACAACTCCCCAAAAACCCCCTAAAACATATCAAAACATGCACATAAAACAGGCAGAGAAAGGCTGGGTAGGGGACTTTCGGCGGCAGGTTCAGCGGCCGAAGGTTCCTCACAGATCCAAAAGTCAGGGACTTTCAGGGGCAGGTTCAGCGGCCTAAACTCCACACAGATCTTTAAGTCAGGGACTTTCGGGGGCGGCTTCGGTGGCTGAAACCCCATCACAGATCCGAAAGTCTATGCTTTTGGGGGTAGGTTAGGCGGCCAAAAGGTTGCCTCCACAAGCAGGTTCGGTGGCCGAACCTGGGTTCTCTAGTAAGGTAGAACCCGATTCTACCCTATGTACTCAGCCACCAAAACTCTCAAATCCTCACACCTAACTCCTCAAAACATGCATACACACTCATCAAGCATAAGGGGCATAAAAACTAGCCTAAACCCCAACAAACAACCATAAAAACAACACAAGAGCAAACATTCATTAATAATCCAACTCAAACCCTAAAACTTTGATCTAACCATTCATGCATTTTTAACCCTTTACCCCTTCTTAAAACTTGATTAAAAACATAAGAAAAACAAGGATCTAGGCTTACCTCTTGGAGATCTAAGGGTAGAAGCAACCCAAACTTGGAGATGAGAGAAAAACGATCTACGGAGGTCTCCAAGGTTTAAAAACTTAGATTCAAGTTCAAATCTTCAAAATCAAGGCAAAACTCATGAATTTTCTGAAAGATTTGAAGAAAAAATAATAAGATCACAAAGGGAGGGCATGAATCTACCTCTGTCCAAAAATGGAGAGAAAGCTCTCCCATTTTCGGGCTGAAGGTCTCTTATAGGTGGCTGGATAAACCACCTTCGGGGGCCGAAAAGGGAGGTCCCGCTGCGGCACCACCTTCGGCGGCCGAACCTGGTTTTTTCCCTCCAAAACTATTTTCTTCAAAACTCTTTTCTTTCTTTCTTAAAACCTCAAAATTTTCAAAATTCATTTAATAAAAATCTTATTTTACCCTTCCTAAGGGGATTCCAGCTTCGAGATTTCGGGTTCCAACGGAGATTCCATCGGAAGATTGAAATTTCGACGCTGGAGTCTAGCCGGGTATTATAAGTATATTTTGAAACTCTACTTTAACCTACTACAGTGAGTCTCAATATTATCCTAGGAAACTAAGCTTTCAGTTAGAAAAAAATTTAAGTGGTTTACCAACATTGGCTGGTTCAAAATAGTAAAGTATTTATTCCCCTTAAGCAAGGAATGTCTCTTGTGGATAAAAAAAGCTAGTGATTAGAAGAATTATACCCCTTAGAGACCATCAATATTTCGAAATATACCACTAATAATATGGTTTACCATTGCCGATTGATTTGGGTGGTTCGGGCTCATTCCCCTTAAGTAAGGGATGTCCCTTGTGAATGGAGGAAACCAGTGTTGGGAGAGTATACTCTCATAGGAGCCGATAAAAATCTTGAAACAAAACCATAAAAAAATAAAAATAAAATAAATAAATAAATAAAAATAAGAACGGGATTCCTGTGTTCCTTAGTAAAAATTATAACTTTAGAGATTTCCTTAGTTGGTTGAGTATGTGTTTCTTTTTGCACTAACTTAAAATTTATGGAATTTAATTGCATGATCACACATTAAGAATGAGTTTATTGCATTTTAGCTTTGAAGATTATATTGGTATTTTTTTTATGATTTGTATATGTTGATAAGATTTTGCTGTGGCATGCTAGCTGCTTAAAGTGAATTAGCCTAACTCTTTGAGCCATTGATTATGGGTAGCTTTTGTGAGTCTTTTCTAATTAATAAGTACATACTTGAGGACAAGTCTGATCTAAGTGTGGGGGAATTCATAATACGCACATTTATGTAGTTTTAATATTCTACAACACTTAGATATTGAGTTTGATTTTATTTAAAATAGGTTGATTCATTTGAATTTAGATATCTTGGTAGGTTAAACGAGAATTGGAGAATAACAAGAGAAAAATATAATTTGGACTCTACATTGTGAAATCAAATGTGAGTGTAACCAAATTCACAGAATGATAAGAAGCAAAATCATACTTAAAATTTAACTTCCAGATGAATTGTGTTATAGACTGTGTTATGGGCATAACATATTTGACGAACAAAGTCCAGTTTCAAATCTGAAAAATAATGGATAACTCTCATTTGCCAAAATGTATTTGACTTTGATTTTAGTTGCTTGTATTTAGATTAAGTTAGGACTCTTAGCACTATAAAAAGATGACATTCTAATACATCTCATATCATCTCATCTCCCATCTCATATCATCTCATCACCCATCTCCCATTCTTAATTAGTTTAGGATGTTGAAAACACTCTTCTCATTTGTAATACTCGGCTAGACCTCGGTACCATAATTCCTACCTCCGGCGGAATCTCCGTTGGAATCCGAAATTTCTCGGATGTCGGAATCTTCTAGAAGGGTAAAATAAAGGTTTTCCAAAAAATGTTTTTACATGTTTTATGGTTTGATTAAGAAAGAAAATTGAGTTTTAAAAGAAAAGAAAGTTTTGTAGGGAAATGCCAGGTTCGGCCACCGAACCTCATGTTCGACCGTCGAAAGTGGCTCCCTTTTGCTGCCGCCGAATGTCAAGTTCGGCCGCCGAATGTCAAGTTCGGCCGCCGAATGTCAAGTTCGGCCGCCGAACGTGGTGGAGTTTTGGAAGCACCTTTGGCCTCCGAAGGTGGTCTGGCCAGCCACCTATAAAAGGCCCCATGTCCAAAAATGGGCGAGTTTTCTCTCCCCATTTTCGGGCAAATGTGAGTTCTTGACCTTCCATGGTTGATTTTATGTTTTCCTTCAAATCTCCCAGAGTTTTTATGAGTTTTTACCATGTTTTGAAGATTTTAAAGCTAAGATCAAGGTTTTAGAAGCTTGGAGACCTCAGGAGCTTGCTTCTCTACATCTCCAAGTTTGGATCGCCTCTCCTCTCGATTTTCAAGAGGATCGGTCCTGAGAGACCGAGGAGGTCAGCAGTGAGCTAGCTACTACAGAGTCAGTAAAGCGTCAGCCAGAGGTGAGTAGAACATAACTTATTTATTTTAAAGGAATGAAATCTTTTTTTTTTGCATGACTCATGCATCACGAATGACATGATATGTATTAGGTTATTTTGCATTAGAATTCATGAATATGTTGCATTGCACATTATGATGTTGATGTGGATGGATGTTGGATGACCCATTAGCCCTCAATGGGATATGATATGATATGAGATGGAAAGATCAGGTGTGGCCTAATCGCCCCTGGCACAGAATAAGAGAAACACCAGGTGTGGCCTAATCGCCCCTGGCATATTGGATATGCTATGTTATGTTATGTTTAAGAGAAAGACCAGTGGGGCCCATTCTACGCCCCTTGGCACCATTGGAATGTGTAAAGGGCTAATGGTGACAAGTCTATCCTTGATGTGAATTGTTTGTGATGTGATGCATGCCATGAAAGCATATGTTGTAATATATTGTTTTACTATTCTGCTCACTGGGATCTTGTAGCTCACCCCTTTTCCTTAATCCCCAGGTTTGCAGGTTCAGTTTAGACCGAGAAGTCGTCAAGAGTAAAAGAGGTGTCTATGTAATATAATAGTAGTGGACATGATGAAATGGCATGTAATGTAATGAATTGTAAAATGATGTAATGTAAAATAATGTAATAATGTTTAGTTTTGTGCTTGGCTCTAATGTTTATAGTCAATCCCTGTCGTACATGATCTTGATGTAAATGTTTTAGTGTTATGGTATGTTGAACCAAGCTTGATGTAAGAGATGTTGACCCAACTGGAGCATTTGATGAGGGCTCCAGTAAGAGGTTTTATGTTTACAGTATAGTGCATGTAGGTCAAGCTTGGTATATGTGAAAGTTTAAAGTTTTTATGAAAATGTATGATCATGTATGGGATTGTATCAGTTGTATAGGATGTATAGTAGGCTTGCTACGGATCCCGGCGACCTTAAGTCGATCTGGATCCTAGCGCTGGTAGTGGTCCGGTTTTCGGGTCGTTACAGATTGGTATCAGAGCCCTAGGTTTATATGGTCGGACCTAGAGTGTGTCGGGCTCATAGAGGTCATAGAAGGGTAAGTACAATGGGAAAAATCATGTCCACTAGGATAGGATGTAGAGTCCTGTCTTGATGATGTTGTGAAATGCCATGATTTTATGCATGTGCATTGATGATATGCTATGCATGTGCAGGTTCATGTGTTTCCACATGGACCATATGCTGCTAATGTTATGTGTGTATGTGTTGTTGTTTCAGAGAGAACAGAATGAGAGGCACTCGTCGATCTCCACGATTGACTGGAGTCCCACCAGAAAGTGAGGGCGTGGATGCCCGTCCCCCTGCATTGCCAAGGGCAATGTCTTGTAGGTCCAGCAGAGAAGGAACATCAAGGGACCCTAGAAGGTCTTTTGATGTGAGCAGGGGGAGATCAGATCAGGGTGGTATGTCAGCGGATGTGAGGGGATCAGAGGAGGATGACCAGAGAAGAGATAGCAGTTTGGGCATGAGTATGGCAGAAGAGGATATGGGAGAGTCCCAAGGAGGCGATCAGGCCTCAGGTTTTGTTCCACCACAATATCCACCCTACTTTCAGGGGCCAGGGTATCCGATGGGAGGTACAACAGATTTCTCTAGCTATAAGCCATATCCCACCTTTATGCCCTATCCTCCCTTTTACCCGCCATATCTACAGTATCCCATGTACCCACCCTCACCCTTCTTTCCAAACCCAACAGAACCCATGGTCCCGGATGTCTAAACATCCAAACCTAGCTCATCAGTTGGGAGCAAAGTAAAGATGACCGACTATCTGAAGTTGGATGCTCCTAAGTTTAAAACAAGAGATGACCCATTTGAGTACCTCAAGACGGTAAAAATGATAACGGATGAGCTAGGAGCTAATGACAGTAGAGCCATTCAAATGGCAAGGTTCACAATGAAGTGCAAGAAAGCAAGAGAATGGTTCAAAAATTATGTGAACCCAAGGTTGGAAAGCCTATCCTGGGAAGAGTTTGCAAATGAGTTTGCTGGATGGGCGTTTTCAGACAGTTCCAGAGAGCTGAAAATTATTGAGTTTGAGCAACTAAGGCAGACGGAGGATATGAGTGTAGATGAGTACACAGACAAGTTCCTTGAGTTGCTTCAGTATGTGGGGCAAGAATATGAGACAGATTAGAAGAAAGCCAGGAGGTATACCATGAGACTTCACTCTAGGTATTCCTCCCTGATCCTTACAGCAGAGAGGGAGAGCTTTCACGCTGTTGTGGATGCAGCACGGAAGATGGAGGCTAGTGCCATCATTGAGGGGTCAGTTAAGCAACAGGTGGCACAATCTTCGGGTTCCAAAATCCCAGGGACAGAGAATGTTAGTCTCTCCTCTCTGAGCGAGGCTGCCACGAAGAGTAAAAAGGGAGACAGAGGCCTCAAAAGATCGAAGAAGAACAAGTTTTGGAATTGGTTAAGGTCTGGTCTGGGATTAGGTGATGGTTTGAGCTTTGGTTCGGATGGCTCCGGATGTGCGAGGTGCGGTAGGCCACACAAGGGAGTCTGTCGGTTGGGGTCAACAGCATGTTTCAGGTGTGGGCAGGAGGGACACATAGCACGTGAGTGTCCCACTGCGACCTTGTTGACACAATCCCAGTGGATAGTTTCAGGTAGTGTGGCACAGCCAGTAGCTCCAGCCATGATACATGGCAGAGGCAGAGGGAGAGGGATGGCTCCTTCTTCAGTAGGTTCCCGCGGAAAAGGTCCATCAGCTCCAGCTCAGATTTTCTCCATGACCCAGCAGGAGGCTGACACATCGGACATGGTGATGACAGGTAATCTCACTCTCGTATATTCTGATGTGTATGCTTTAAAGAACCCTGATGTGTTTCTCTTTCCTTGTTGCTTCGAGAGCCATAGATAGAGTGGGTTTGATAGCTTCTGGGTTAGAGTGTCCCCTTTGGGTCAGTGGACCCAAGTGTGATCCATCGATGGCAGAGTCAGTCTGCCGGTATAGTTCAGAGTATGTTGAGGGTAGATGCCTTCCAGCCGACCTAGTGGTTCTAGATTTGACTAATTTCTGACGTTATTCTAGGGATGGATTGGCTTTCTACTCATGGTGCTATCTTGGATAGCAGAGACAAGGTAGTCAGGTTCAGTGTTCAGGATGGATCAGAGGTAGTCTTTGGAGGGGACAGAGTAGAGATACCTAGAGGTTTGATATCAGCCCTGCAGGCTCATAGGTTGTTCAGGAGAGGTTGTCAGGAGTTTCTTACTCATGTTAGAGAGCATAGCGGTCAGGTCAGGGGAACCAGCTTCAGTGCCCGCAGTCAGAGAGTTCTTAGATGTTTTCCCAGACAACGGCCAGGTTTACCACCTGCTAGGGAGATAGAGTTTGAAATTGAAGTGATGATGGGAACCAGACCCATCTCTACCCCTCCCTACAGGATGGCACCTGCAGAGTTAAAGAAGTTGAAGAGCAGTTGCAAGGGTTAGTAGATAAGGATTACATCCGCTCTAGTACCTCACCTTGGGGTGCTCTAGAGTTGTTTTATGAGAATAAAGGATGAATCCTTAAGACTTTGTATCGACTACAAGTCGTTGAACAAAGTCACTACCAAGAGCAAGTATCTGTTACCTAGAATCGACGATCTATTTTAGACCAGCTAGCAGGAGCCGGTTGTTTCTCTAAGATAGATCTAAAATCCGGTTATCATCAGTTGAGAATCAAGGAAGAAGATGTGCCGAAGACGACGTTCAGGACCAGATGTGGGCACTATGAGTTCCTAGTGATGCCGTTCGGGCTAGCCAATGCCCCTGCAGCATTCATGGACCTCATAAGCAGAGTTTTCAGTCAGTTTCTGAATTACTTTGTTATTGTCTTCATTGACGATATCTTGGTGTATTCCAGAACGCAGAGGAGCGTGCCCATTATCTGAAGACAGTATTGCAGACCCTGAGAGGACATGGCTTGGATGCCTAGTTCTCCAAATGTGAGTTCCGGTTAAGGAGCATATCTTTCTTGGGTCATGATATGTCAGAAAAAGGGGTTTTGAGGTAGACCCCAAGAAAGTTGAAACTGTAGCTAACTAGCCCAGACTCATTACAGTAATGTGGTCTAAGAGCTTTTTGGGTTTGGCAGGTTAACTATTGGAGGTTCATTCAGAACTTCCCCGGAGTTACTGCTCCTATGACCGGGTTGACCAAAAAGGAATTAGAGGTTAGTTTGGGCAGGATAGTGTGAAGAGAACTTTGTAAAGCCAAAGAGAAGGTTGACATCAGCACCGGTGTTAGCTCTGCCTACCAATAGTGAAGACTTCACAGTGCTATGTGATGCGTTCTGGGTGGGACTAGATTGTGTGTTGATGCAGTATGAGAGGGTAATTGCTTATGTTTCTAGGTAGTTGAGGAAGCATGAGTTGAATTACCCTACACATGATCTAGAAATGGCAGCTGTGATCTTTGCGCTTAAGATGTGGAGGTACTACCTGTACGGGGTAGATGTGAAATCTTTTAGATCATAAAAGTCCACAGTACATCTTGGGTCAGGAAGAGTTGAACCTGAGGCAGAGAAAATGGGGAGAACTGCGTAGTGACTATAGTTACAAGTTTCAGTATCATCCGGGTGAGGCAAATGTTTTGGCAGATGCCCTCAGCCGGAAATCACTTGGCAGTTATCCCATATTACAGTAGAGAGAAGGCCGGTGGTCAAAGAAAGAATCAGAACGGCTGTGAGCCGGTAGGAGTGTTAAGTAGAAGCCCGAAGGAAGCTTGTAGTATTCCAGGTGGGAGATTTGGTGTTGCTCAAGGTGTCTCCTATGTGAAAGGGGTGATTCGCTTTAGGAGGAAAGGTCAGCTGGCTCCACGATACATCGGACTCTTCGAGGTCTTGCAAAAAAAAAAAAAGGGGTTGGGAATGTATCGTACAAGTTAGACTTACCTGCTCCCATGGAGAGAGTCCATCCGGTTTTCCATGTTTCCATGTTTTGGAAGTTCGTGTCAGATCCGGGCAAGGTTCTTAATGAGCCAGATGCAGAGATCCTAAGAGATCTCACCTATGTGAGCAGCCAGTGCGGATCATAGACATTCAGTTCAGAAAGCGGAGGAACAGGGAAATCCCGATGGTGAAAATCCTTTGGAATCGCCTCAGAATGGAAGAGTGTGTCTGGGAGACCCGGGAGTTCATACTCCAGCGATATCTTTATCTCTTCTAAAGTGAGTGTCGTAGGTTTTATGTGTTTCTTTTGATGCTATGCTTGTTTGGTGAACATTCGGGGACGAATGTTCTTAAAGGGGGGAAGAATGTAATACCCGGCTAGACCCCAGCACCGGAATTCCTACCTCCGGCGGAATCTCCGTTGGAATTCAGAATTTCTCGGATGTCGGAGTTTTCTAGAAGGGTAAAATAAAGGTTTTCCAAAAAAATATTTTTACATGTTTTATGGTTTGATTAAGAAAGAAAATTGAGTTTTAAAAGAAAAGAAAGTTTTGTAGGGAAATGCTAGGTTCGGCCGCCGAACCTCATGTTCGGCCGCCGAACCTCATGTTCGGCCGCCGAAAGTGGCTCCCTTTTGCTGCCGCCGAATATCAAGTTCGGCCGCCGAACGTGGTGGAGTTTTGGAAGCACCTTTGGCCTCCGAAGGTGGTCTGGCCAGCCACCTATAAAAGGCCCCATGTCCGAAAATGGGCGAGTTTTCTCTCCCCATTTTCGAGCAAAGGTGAGTTCTTGACCCTCTATGGTTGATTTTATGTTTTCCTTCAAATCTCCTAGAGTTTTTATGAGTTTTTACCATGTTTTGAAGATTTTAAAGCTAAGATCAAGGTTTTAGAAGCTTGGAGACCTCAGGAGCTTGCTTCATCTCCAAGTTTGGATCGCCTCTCTTCTTGATCTTCAAGAGGATCGGACCTGAGAGACCGAGGAGGTCAACAGTGAGCTAGCTGCTACAGAGTTAGTAAAGCGTCAGCCAGAGGTGAGTAGAACATAACTTATTTATTTTAAAGGAATGAAATCTTTTTTTTTTGCATGACTCATGCATCATGAATGACATGATATGTATTAGGTTGTTTTGCATTAGAATTCACGAATATATTGCATTGCACATTATGATGTTGATGTGGATAGATGTTGGATGACCCATTAGCCCTCAATGGGATATGATATGATATGAGATGGAAAGACCAGGTATGGCCTAATCGCCCCTGGCACAGAGTAAGAGAAGACCAGGTGTGGCCTAATCGCCCCTGGCACAGAATAAGTGAAAGACCAGGTGTGGCCTAATCGCCCCTGGCATATTGGATATGCTATGTTATGTTGTGTTTAAGAGAAAGACCAGTGGGGCCCATTCTACGCCCCCTGGCACCATTGGAATGTGTAGAGGGCTAATGGTGACAAGTCTGTCCTTGATGTGAATTGTTTGTGATGTGATGCATGCCATGAAAGCATATGTTGTAATATATTGTTTTACTATTCTGCTCACTGGGCTCTAGTAGCTCACCCCTTTTCCCTAATCCCTAGGTTTGCAGGTTCAGTTTAGACCGAAAAGTCGTCAAGAGTAAAAGAGGTATCTATGTAATAGAATAGTAGTGGACATGATGAAATGGCATGTAATGTGATGAATTGTAAAATGATGTAATGTAAAATAATGTAATGATGTTTAGTTTTGTGCTTGGCCCTAATGTTTATAGTCAATCCCTGTCGTACATGATCTTGATGTAAATGTTTTAATGTTATGGTATGTTGAACCAAGCTTGATGTAAGAGATGTTGACCAAATTGGAGCATTTGATGAGGGCTCCAGTAAGAGGTTTTATATTTACAGTATAGTGCATGTAGGTCAAGCTTGGTATATGTGAAAGTTTAAAGTTTTTATGAAAATGTATGATCATGTATGGGATTGTATCAGTTGTACAGGATGTATAGTAGGCTTGCTACGGATCCCGGCGACCTTAAATCGATCTAGATCCTAGCGCCGGTAGCGGGTTCGGTTTCCGGGTCGTTACATCATTGTGGTGTTTCAGTGAGGAATATGTGTGGCTAAGTTTCTTCTTTCAGTTAAAGGATAATTAAGGTTTCAGTTCAATTGGTTGTGAGATTTATGTGATTATATTGTTTCTTTAATTATTCTTGATATTTATATTGTTTCTGTAACTAGTGTTTATTATTGTTCTATTGATTATTGCAATAAGAGCCCATTGCATAGTTATTAGAATAATATATTACTATTCAGATTGATTAAATTCGTAATTATTTAGTTTAATATGAAACAAATGGTGAATTAGATTGCGTAAGATCTTTCTAAGGAACAATATAATCTAGTCTTGCATTTATTAGTTAGAATCATATCCTTCTAAATCTTAATACTATAATTGGATTAAATTCTAGAAGTGTCTTCTATTTTGTCCAAGAGTTAGAGCTAATTAATGAGTGTCTCTTAGCTAGTTTAAAATTTAAGGAATGATTGGATATCTGAAGCGTCTTTGATATCTATAACTGGTTTATTAATAATTAATTTTGGATTATTTTTATATCTGTGATGAATCAATAAAATTGAAACTAAGATTATTTCTTTTGACAGACTATTTCTCATCTTGAGTCTTTCTCTTAAATTTAATTGTTTATTTCTTTGAATTAGTTTTATTTATTTTCACTTCTCTACATTCAAAACCTCCTCCATTTTATTTTATTTTATTTATATATCTTATTCATTCAATAGAATTAATTTACTTACTAGTGGAATCGACCCTACTTACCATTATCACACATTTTATTCTAAATAAGAATTTATTTTTGTTGATTTCGACACCATTACTTCTATATACTATTGTAATATTTTCTATAAAATTATTAGTCACATTTATGCTAACCTCAATTAACTTTTGCCATACTTTAAGTTTGCAATCCACATTTCTATCATTAGATTCCAAGTAAAAACACGCTCATTTTTTAAAATAAAACAATAATGATTAAAAAGTATTTATTTCCTTTGATTTTCTCTTTGTCTAGTGGCTTATTTGGAAATTTGTACTTCAATTCCTTCACAATAGTATCCAATGCATATGTAGTAAAAATTTCACCTATCTTATTTTCAAATATATGCAGATGCAAGTATGTATCATTTAAAGCATAATTTATAGGACATATCCAGCTACACAAACTATTTCCATTATTTATATTTAAATTCACTTTTAAGGAAATTTGATTTTTTTTTTGTGAGGTTGAATTATACAATAATAAATGGATAAAAGGTAAAGCTACATTAATAAAAACAAATATAAAAAAAATAACATTAAATTTAAGATATGCCATTTGATAAATAAATTACAATAAAAGTAAAATAAAATTTATATAAAAAAATTGAATTAAAAATATAATTTTAATAAGATTAATTAATTATTCATCATATTCTGCCTTAATAGCAGTTTAGGATGTGCAGTTCCTATGCCAATTTTGATTTGAAATTTATCTAAGAACTAGAATCGATTGACGTTACAATTCCAGTTCAATTCTATTTTCGATTTTTTATTTTTAAAGCAAATTCATGCAATTTTTTTTCCATGAAAAATCATATTTGAAATATCATTTTACATTTAAGTCTTAAAGTTAGTTATTAATATAAATTATATTAGGTATATAATACACATTTATTATATAATATTTACTTATATATAAAACTAATGATTAAATATATCATAAATATTATAATGTACTTGTAATTGATAATGATAAAATGATTTGATTTTTGTCACTAAAATTATTAAGAAAAGATAGATGAATAAAAGATTAAAAAAATAGTATGTAAAATGTCCATAATTATAATATATATACATATATTATAATGTTAATGCATAAAGATAGATATAATTTTATTTATAGCATATAATATATACCTAAAAAATTATAGAAAAACATGTATATAAAATTAGTTCTCGTTTTGATTTTGATACGATATGGGTCTTGTATGATTTTAGGATGGTTCCAATAAGATTTTTAATAAAGAACTAAAATTATAAAATAAGTTTAATTCGATACGGTTCTTAATATTTTGATACAGTTCTTCAGTTCCATTTGGGACCCAAGAACCGTGCACATCCCTAATAACAATTGAAATTGAATATTTAAATATCTCTCCTATTATACAATCTTTATTATTATCACTACTCATGTTTGTTCCTCTTGTAAGATATTAAGATTTTTAAGTTCCTCATCCACCTAAGCAAGCATTTGCTTATGTGAATCTACATTGAAAGATTAATTACGCAGAATACAACATGCAGAAATGGTTTTGTTCTGATTTTACTATAGTTTGGTTTTGTTGAGCTTCCTTTATAAGTATACCAAATAATCATTCAATTGCATTATTTGAAAATAAATATCAAATTAAATAATTCACATGAATTTCAAGGTGGATTTCTTTAGTATTCTTTCAAGTGATATCGTAGTCCTCTCTAAGGTGTAGTTATTCTATCTCTTAACATAAATCTAGTATTGTTAATATAGTATTTTTCTAAAGACAAATATCTTTATCATTATATTACTCATAGTACATAATAATAAGAAAAATGTCATTACCTTTTAGAATTATGAGTGGTTAAGGCATTTTTATAATTCTTGAATCAAAAGTCATCGATCTCTTCCCACTCAGGTAATACATAAATAAATTTCAAACTAAATGTACATACTTCTAATACATTTCATAATAGATATTCTTTCTACTCATGAAACTTAGAATTTTTTTATTCAAAATTTGACACGAATATTATATTCCATCTATATATATATATATATATATATATATATATATATATATATATATATATATATATATATATTTTGTTACTTAGAAATACAAATATAATCTATTATTTTTTTTTGTTCTTTTTTCAATGAACTTGCAATCGATCAGGTTGGTTTAAAAAACTTGAATCCAACTCTATTTTATCTCACAAGACATTATTAAAATGATTAACTAATTTTCTCAGTAGATTGATGGAAGAAGAAAGCAAAGTTCACAATTAGTAACACTATGACCCAATAAATAAAGTGATTTTGCAACTTATTTTTCTACATTTATATATAATGTTGGTTGAGGGTCATTCTCCTTGAAAAATATCACATAATTCTATAAAAGCTCCAGCACTCATTCTTATTATACTATTATATAAATAACTAGATAGAATTGTTGGTATAAACTCATCTCTTACTTTCTCTTTCCAAAGTTCTATTTCATTTCCAAGTTAAATACTCTTATATATTAGTCGATACCTTCATCTTTCATACCAATATATTATAATACAAATAATGTGTATTGCTGCAAAATGATGTATACATTGATCTCCTATTTAAATTGAAATACAACTTTCAACTAATTAAATAACAAAAATAATACAAATAGTGCATAACAATTACTACAATAAAATTAATATATTGTTAGTAGAGACCATTATCTTATTAACTAATAATATCATACGTAGAATTTTTACTAGAGACATTTATTAAATTTTATGATTAAATTTAAAATATATAAAATAATATAAATAAGGTGTTCTTAATTTAGTATCTAATTCTATCAATAACTAACTAGAAATACTAAATCCGATAGGGAGCAATTAGTCTTTAGACTTTATGGCAAACTTGAACCAGACCTAACTTTTGTTGCCGACGTCCGATGGAGACTCACGATAGCCTTTCGGAAAGAAAATTTCAAGACGCATAACTTTTAAAAGTGTGACAAAGGCCCAAGGTCTGTCACAGAGTTCGAGTAAAAAATTTTACCGTTTAAGGAGTCAATTTTGCATTTTAATTATTTTTTGAATATTTTTGTAATTTTGCATATTAGGGTTTTTTTCTATTATAATAGTCTTTCCTTGACTATTTGAGACACTTTTCAATCTCTTAAGAATTTTAATAAGACTTTTCGGTTTCTAGCCTCTCGTTTCTATTATTTCGTCTTAATCAAATGTTATTGATTAAAACTCCTGACGGAGTCTAATCAGTCCTATATTAAAATTAAAACAAGTGAGAAATAAATCTAATTTTTTCAAATAATAATGATAAAATTGTTGAATAATAGAACTCTAAATTGGCTAATTTTATAATTAAAAAATAAAATCAATATAATTCTTAAATTGAGCATTCCTTGTTGACTTCTTTGATTGCATTAGCAGAACACAAACAACAAATGATATGAATCTTTGCAATTTTAAGTTCTTTTCCTTGCGCAACTAAAGCACTTGCATAAAAAAAAATGTTAGTGGTAGTTTATACAATTTACTCCAAGATATTCATTAAGATGAATATTAATAAAAACTCAAGAAATTTTAAGATGTGATCAAGTAGAATGTTGCTTAACAACTTATGTGAATTTACTGTGTAGAATGAAGGAGTTGATGATCCTATTTAACTAAGTTGATCTTTAAATGATGGTCAAGGACCGGTAAATAATATGCTCAAGCATGCTCAATAGTTAGCACTATCAATCACACAAAATCATGAAATAACTCAGATATAAACCATGCATCTAGACTAAAACTAAAAGCATGTTAAGTGAATCTATTGCATAAGAGAAAGCATGATTATAACAATCTTCAATAGATAAAACAAAAAAAAGGAAAACCTAACACCCATTAGCCACTAATCAAAGATAATAAGGAGAACATATGCCGGAGATAATAATATATATGATAATTTGGTAATACACTACTGTTTGTAGTTTCAGATAGCAATATGAATGGTAATTATTGATAACTGTGCATTAGCGCTTGATACAATAGAGAATCTTAAGTTGCTAATGAACCAAAATCTCATTTCTTTATTTTGCAATAAATGACATAGGTGATTCAACAAGTAAGTTACATTTATAAGTATAATGCCCATATTAGATCTTATTGTATTTGATGAATTTCAAGATTTATTGTTATTAATCACCTAGACATTAACACGTAGAGTAATACCATATTTCAAAACACATTACATAACTAAAATTAAGTAAGATTAAATTTAGAATAACTTATATATTCTCAAAATTTTAGATTAATTGAAAAAGTGGTGGGTATCCTCCCAAATAAGTGAAATAAAAAAACAAATGGAAAGAGAATAGGATACTAAGTTTAAGTAATGTCTATATTTTATAGTCTAATCATGAAATTTTCAAAATATATTAAGGGTAATATTGGCAATAAAAATTTATAATTTATTAAAACATTCATAATACTCTAATTTAATGGGTTAAGAAATTTAGGATTTTGAAGGTTTTTAAAGTCTTCAAAACTCTTGTAAAACTTTACTCTCTCGATAAAACTTCCTCCCAAAATAAGTAGTATATATACTATTTAAAAAAAAAAAAAACTTTTCCTTACTTTCAAAACTTACTCCTAAATATAGTGTAAGAATGTGGTGTCAAAAAGTTTTAACTTTCTTTGTGGCATTTTATTTATAAAAGAGAATTAATTCATATCTATCAATCTTTAATATTTAGTTTAGTTTTTTAATTATGGGAACGTACAAAAATATACCCAATGGCTTTATCGATTTTTCACTTTAAGGTCTATAGTTTAATTTGTGTCAAAGTAGTATATGTGGTATTGCGCTATTAGCAAATAGCGGCAATGTTTAGACGCCGTCAGGAATATTGACATGAAAATTATATCATGAGATACTAATTTAACATAAATTGAATCACAGACCTTAAAATGAAAATGAGTGAAACCACATGGTGCATTTTTATACTTTATCTTTTTAATTAACAATTATATTTTACTTGCTACATCAGCATTTCTTGACAGCATCAGAAAATTGCCACTATTTACTAATAACACGATACCACATATATCATTTCGATACAAATTGAACTACAAGCCCTAAAGTGAAAATAAGTAAAACTACATAGTACATTTTATACTTTTTCCTTTTTATAATAATAAGAGTCGAATGCTATGTTATAAAGTTAGAATTGTTGAACCTGTAATATAATGCTTTAGACATCTGCTTGTTTTATTTAAGTTAAGTTTATTTATGCATGTTTGAGTCTTTTTCTTTATTGGTCAAATCCCTTATTGAGTTTATAACAAAGTATTATTTATTTGTTAGTGCTTGTATATTTAAAACACATAACTTAATATTATTTACTTTATGCTTTGTTTTGAGTGTGAGAATACTTTCAAAAGATCATAATCCTTCATTATTCCTTATTCCTCCGTACGACAAATTAGTTTATTATTAGACCTTTAGCTTTAGAGGCATTTGAATCATATTGAGCCTCCAACATATTATGAGACTCAAATAAGGAGCAAGAGAGATAAATGATAGCTCAATCATGTTGCTCAACTTGTGGATAGTAGGGCTTCACAATCAAAGCCTTCCAAAAGCATACAATAGAGAAGTATGATCAGTATGATCGTGGAGGAATACTTGCTAGTCCATGGTACATTAAGGTTTTTTTTAAATATACAATACTAGATTCCTTTATGGTTTAAGATCATTTCTAGTAGAGTTGCAACATTTGGAGATCGAAACATATAATTCAACATGTATATCAAGTAGACTTTTACATAGCAAATGTTGAGCTTATAATTCAATTTTCACATGATTAAATATAGATCTAATAGAAAACTTAATACCCATAGACAAAGAGATTGAGAATATTCTAAAAAGCAGCTTTCAAAGAGCAAGAAGATAAGGAGGGCATATTGAAGAATGCATTATGTATGCTGATGAAAAAGAATCACTCACCTTAATTCCAAAAAACACAACTTAATGAGGAGCAATACGAAATTATTATTCTTTGTGGTTAGATCAATTACTAAGTTTAGGGATATAATGATTATTTTACTTAAAAGTGAAGGAGTATCAAGCCATGGTAAATCTTTAAAGATGACATGCAAAGCTTGATTTTTAAGGAGTTTTGGACTACTAGAATATGTGAAAAAAATGACTAGTAAAGAATTAACTTTCTAAGACTTAGCCTTAAATTTAAAAATTTTAGTATCTTTTACTTCTAAGTCCTAAGTCTTAAAAAAAGGCAATTTTAATCTTATTTTCTGTTTAGGTGATGCGTAGAAGTAATTGACAGTACAAGACTTTTATGCAAGTAGAATATAATATTATCTATAGAGTATGATTCCTAAATGACTGCTAATAAAATTAAATATTTACTTCTAAGTAGGACTTTATATAAGCCTATAATAAGACTTTTCATTTTGTAATTTTTCGTCTTATTTGAGTTTAATATCAAATTATTTTACAAGTTTTATTCTTACAACTATTTAGTATGATAAATTTGAGTTATCATCTACTATAAGAGTGTGGTGTTAAAAGGTGTTAATTTTATTTGTAGAGCTTTATTTATCAAAGAGAATTAATTCCTATCTGTCTATCCTTAATTTTCAATATTTATTATAATAAGAGTCAATTTTTTTTATTTAAATGTTAGTATGACTTAGGGATGTTGAATATTTTCAATATTTTATCCCTAAGAAATCTTGAGCAATCAACTGTAATGTTGAATATTTTATTCCATTTTTTTCCACCAATTAAGAATATCAAAATCATTTGACTAAGGCAAAACAGGCTTATCAAGATAATGATCCATTTTAGATTTTACATGAATAGTACTAGAGGAAGTGCTAAGAAAAGCAACTAGATTGTTCATATCTTTCTTTAAAGAGGCTCGACTTTATGCTAATGGAGGATTTATAGTTGAAGGCACACCATGAGATTTTGTCTTAGAAACTCGATATTGATAATCATTTAGGAAACTGTAACAATTACTTCTTACTTGCTCAATCTCATGCCTAAAATCCTAGCAATAAATCAAAGGAAAATAATATTAAACTACTTTCATCTTGAAAATAATATTCAACTACCTTCATCTTGAAAATAATATTCAACTACCTTCATTTTATTTCAAGGATCCAATATGACAACTACTGCAAAAACAACATGAACCACACTCTAATATTCCTCAAACTTTTCAAACATTTTATAAGGCATAATAAAAAATTTTCAACTTTTCTGCAACATTTTATTGCAATTCCTAATCACTCTCAGTAGGAACACAACTATAATATTTTTCTCTAATTTTCATTCTAAGAAAGACATTTTTATATTCTATAGCTGTTTGAAGCATCAAATATGTTGAGTTTAACAAGTTTTACAATCTAAACTCATCCTTTTCCCATAATGGATTTTCAATTGTTTGGCCATTTCTTCAATTTTTTCAAACCTTTGAGGAGTAGCTGTCCAAAATGATACAATATCCCTAATTCTCGCAAGTGAACTATCAATAACAGATAATCCATCTTTGACCACAAGATTCAAAATATGCGCACAACATCTCATATGCAATATAGACCTATTATGTAACGACCCGGAAACCGGACCGCCACCGGCGCTAGGATCCAGATCGGCTTAAGGCCGCCGGGACCCGTAGCAAGCCAACATACATACTATTACCTGGTCAAATCCCATACATGATTAAAACTTAACCATAAAAACATGAAAACTGAACATCTGTTGAACCCAAACCTGACCTGTGCATGTATCCTGACATGAAGCATACATCATAAACTCATAAAACCTCCACTGGAGTCCTCATCATATACTCCAATGGGGTAACATTACATGCCTCAAGTTTGGTTCTCAACTCAACATATAACATAAACATAACCATGCATTAACAGGGATTAACCAATCTATAGGGCCAAGCACACTCTAACCCATAAACATTAACTCTACAATCAGTTACATACATTATCTCAATTTACATTACATCAACTTATATTACATGTCCACTTCTAAAACTACTAAACTGTAACATAAACATAAGCTATTACATAAAACACACGTCTCTTACTCTTTACCCTGCTGACTTCTGAGCTCTGACTTAAACCTGCAACACTGGGGTTAGGGGAGAGGGGTGAGCTAAAAAGCCCAGTGAGTAGAAACAGAGAAAACAGTTCATTTTAACTAAAAACATTTGTTTTAATTCCTCCATTTTTAGGTATATTATTATTCATTTAACTTATTCTTTCTTTTCTTATTCATGCTTTCATGAAATGCGTCACAACACAGAGAAATCACATAATCTTGTCCGTCTCGGGGCTTATGCAAGATTTATTCCCCACGGACCCTGGTTTCTGAGAGTCTGACTTTTTGCATGCATCTTTCCTCTCAGAGGATGGACATGACATCAAAAATCCCTCTGTCGGTGCCCGGCTCCCCCATAGGAGCTCACAAAGGCCTGCAACATACATGACATGGTGTCTGGTCCACAGAGAGCTCACATGGACTTTCCTACATGTACTTGTCCGGCTCTCAAAGGACTAAGACAAGACTCGTGACAGATATGGGCTATTGAAGTCGCCTCGGTCCACCCTACCTCAGCATCAACATGAAATAATGCAATGCAACATATTCGTGAACTAGTGCAATCAACCTACTATACATAATCATGATGCATGCTCATGCTTTAGGCATTAGATTTTGTGCATAAAGATTAAGTTTAGTTCTACTCACCTCCTGGCAGACGCTGACTGACTCTGCAACTGCTAACACTGATGGCCTCCTCGGTCTCTCGGGTCCGATCCTACACAGGTGGACTCGAATGAGGTGCCAAACACATTCTAACAACTCATAAACAACTCCCCAAAAACCCCTCTAAACATCACTTAAACATGCATGGAAGACACCCAAGAAACGGCTGGACAGGGCACTTTCGGCGGCACCTTCGGCGGCCGAAAGTCCCTTCCAGAGACGAAACTCGGGTAGGTTCGGCGGCAGGTTCGGCGGCCGAAACCCTAGGACAGAAACGAAAGTCCCTCCTTCGGGGGCACATTCGGCAGCCTAAAGACTGCCTCCCATGCAGGTTCGGCGGCCGAAACTCCTTTCGGCGGCCGAACCTGGTCCCCTCTGGACGACAGGTCCGATTCTGCCAAGCCAAAAACCAAACTCAAAACACCCCAAATCCTTACATACTCTCTCCCAATCATGCATACTCACTCCCACAAGCATAAAGGAGCATAAACTACCATAAACTCCTCAACACAAACATCACATAACATACATTGGGTATAAAACCCACATAAACCTAAACATGCATATCTACCCATACTCAACCATCAAACTTTCTAAAACTTACTTAAAACTTCATGAAAACACTAGGGAAGCAAGGATCTACACTTACCTCTTGAAGATCGAGGGTGGTGTGACCCCTAACTCGGAGGTGTGGAGAATCCAAGCTCCAAAAGCTCCAAGCTCCCAAAACTCCTTTTAAGCTTTAAATCTTCAAACACAAGGGTAAAAATCATGAAAAACTTGAGAGATGGGTAGAGAAAACACGAGAACGACCAAAGGAAGGCATAAACTCACCTGAGCTCGAGAATGGGGAGAAAACTCGCCCATTTCCGATCTGAGGGCCCTTTATAGGTGGCCTGGTCGAAGACCTTCGGCAGCCTAACGTGCCCCCTAAACTCATGCATGTTCGGCGGCCGAACTTGACTTTCGGCGGCCGAACCTTGGCTCGTTTAAACAAGACTTTCGGAGGCCAAAGGCACTCCCGAAGCCTTTCCATGTTCGGCGGCCGAACTTCACTTTCGGCGGCCGAACCTGGCAAACGCCTCCTTGGTCTTTTCCTTTTCAAACTCAATTCATTTTCATTTAAAACCATGAAATCATGTGAAAAACATTTTAGAAAACACATTTTACCCCTTCTAGAGAGATCCAACACCCTAGATTCCGCCGGAAAGCAGGAATCCCGATGCCGGATTCTAGCCGGGTATTACATTCTACCCCCCTTACAAAAACATTCGTCCCCGAATGTTAAAACAATAAACGCAAGCATGCAAGCAAGCAAGCGAATCCTAAAGCTTCTCTCCAAAGAGAGACACCAAACGCTGGAGTAAGAACTCCCAGGTTCCTAAACTCCACAAGCTTCTGCTGCGCTACTCTGATCCTTCTCTATCTTCCTCCTTCTCTACTCTTACTCTTCTCTTCTCATCTTTACTAACTGGCTTCTTCTCACTACTAACCCAAAACTAACTCTAACTCTCACAGGT
Organism: Manihot esculenta; assembly: GCF_001659605.2. NCBI lineage: Eukaryota > Viridiplantae > Streptophyta > Magnoliopsida > Malpighiales > Euphorbiaceae > Manihot > Manihot esculenta. The sequence continues at coordinate 18,401,287 of NC_035177.2, read as the reverse complement.
AGTACCCGAATTTCAGATCTATCTTGGAAAAACAAACAGCTCCTACTAGCTGTCCCAATAGATCATCCATCCTACATGGGAATACCTGCCCTTGGTAGTGACCTTGTTTAACCGCTTACAGTCGTTACAAGGTCTCAAGGATCCATCCTTCTTTTCCCACAACCACACTGGAGCAATCCAGAGTGAGGTACTAGGTCGGACAAAACTCCTTGTCTACCAAGTCTCGCCTCTACTCTACTGCTACCTCTCTCTATGCAGGCGCCATCCTGTAGGGAAGGGTAGAAATGGTTCTGCGTCCAGACACCACTCCTAAACCAAACTCTAACTCCCTGACAGATGGTAATCCTGACAACTCGCCTGGGAATACATCCATGAATTCTCTCTCTAATGACTGGCACTGAGGCTGGTTCCCCGACCTGACTGCTAAACTCTCAAACAAGAGCTAGAACCCTCTGACAATTCCTCCTACGTACCCTACGAACCTTACCGGCTGACATCAAACCTCTAGGCATCCCTACTGTGTCCCCTCAGAAGAAAATCTTTGACCCATCCTGTCCTCTGAACCTGACTACCTTGTCTCTACGGACCAAGGTAGCACCACAAGTAGAAACCCAGTCCAACCCTAAACTGACGTCCAGACAGTCGAGTCTAGGACCTCAATGTCGGGTGGAAGGCATCCACCCTCAACTGTCATAGAACTGGACCGGCAGACTGACTCTGCCACAGATGAATCACACGAGAGTCTACTGACCAAAGAGAACACTCTAGCCCAGAAGCTATCAACTCAACCTCTCGACGGCTCCTAGAGTAACTAAAGAAAGAGAAAAACACTAGGGTTCACAAAACATACACATCAGAACATTCAAAAGTGAGCGTACCTGACACCACCATGTTTGATGTGTCTGCCTCCTGCTGAGCTTGGGTGAAGATCCGAGCTGAAGCTGACGGACCTTCTCCACGGGAACCTGAGAGATGAGGGACTGACCCTCTTCCTCTGCCTCGACCACTAACCTGAAACATGGCTGGAGCTACTGGCTGAGACTGAGCCAACCTGGGCACAGTGGGACACTCACGTGCTATGTGCCCCTCCTGTCCGCACCTGTAACAAGCTGTTGTCCCATAACGGCAGACTCCTTTGTGCGGCCTTCCGCACCTCAAGCATCTTGAACTGCCTGAGCCAGAGCTTGAGCCACCAAAACCCAAACTAGCCTTCAGATTCTGCCAAAACTTCTTCTTCTTACCCCTAAGGGTTCTGCCCCACTTCACTCTTCTAGTGGCGGCTGTACTCAGGGTGGAGGGATCAATCCCTCCTGAACCCGAGATTCTGGAATCCTGGGTCTGAGCATCCTCCTGAGAATCTCCCATACCTTCTTCAGGTACTCTGACTCCCATACTGACATCCCTTCTCTGAACATCCAACTCTACTTCTCTCATACTAGCTGACATCCTTCTTGGAGCCATTGCTTCTCTGCTTACATCAAAAGACCTTCCAGGGTCCCTTGATGTTCCCCATCTGCTGACTCCCCACGACTGCCCTCTTGGCAGAGTAGGGGGAAAGGTATCCATACCCTCCCTCTCAGATGGAACTCCAGTCGATTCCACAGATCGACGAGCACCTCGCATTCTGGCTCCTCTGAAGAACAACACACAAGCAATCAATCAATCATTAACATCATACGGTTCATATGAAAACACATGAACCCACACATACATATCATACATACATACATAGCATAACGTCATGGCATATCACATCATTATCAAGACAGGACTCAACATCCTATCCTAGTGGACATGATTCTACTCTTGATCTTTCTTATTGTGCTTGCCCTTCTATGACCTCTAAGCCAACCTCTTTCCGATGTGCAACACACCGTACTCTCGAGGCCCAAAGCTCTGATACCATTCTGTAACGACCCGGAAACCGGACCGCCACCGGCGCTAGGATCCAGATCGGCTTAAGGCCGCCGGGACCCGTAGCAAGCCAACATACATACTATTACCTGGTCAAATCCCATACATGATTAAAACTTAACCATAAAAACATGAAAACTGAACATCTGTTGAACCCAAACCTGACCTGTGCATGTATCCTGACATGAAACATACATCATAAACTCATAAAACCTCCACTGGAGTCCTCATCATATACTCCAATGGGGTAACATTACATGCCTCAAGTTTGGTTCTCAACTCAACATATAACATAAACATAACCATGCATTAACAGGGATTAACCAATCTATAGGGCCAAGCACACTCTAACCCATAAACATTAACTCTACAATCAGTTACATACATTATCTCAATTTACATTACATCAACTTATATTACATGTCCACTTCTAAAACTACTAAACTGTAACATAAACATAAGCTATTACATAAAACACACGTCTCTTACTCTTTACCCTGCTGACTTCTGAGCTCTGACTTAAACCTGCAACACTGGGGTTAGGGGAGAGGGGTGAGCTAAAAAGCCCAGTGAGTAGAAACAGAGAAAACAGTTCATTTTAACTAAAAACATTTGTTTTAATTCCTCCATTTTTAGGTATATTATTATTCATTTAACTTATTCTTTCTTTTCTTATTCATGCTTTCATGAAATGCGTCACAACACAGAGAAATCACATAATCTTGTCCGTCTCGGGGCTTATGCAAGATTTATTCCCCACGGACCCTGGTTTCTGAGAGTCTGACTTTTTGCATGCATCTTTCCTCTCAGAGGATGGACATGACATCAAAAATCCCTCTGTCGGTGCCCGGCTCCCCCATAGGAGCTCACAAAGGCCTGCAACATACATGACATGGTGTCTGGTCCACAGAGAGCTCACATGGACTTTCCTACATGTACTTGTCCGGCTCTCAAAGGACTAAGACAAGACTCGTGACAGATATGGGCTATTGAAGTCGCCTCGGTCCACCCTACCTCAGCATCAACATGAAATAATGCAATGCAACATATTCGTGAACTAGTGCAATCAACCTACTATACATAATCATGATGCATGCTCATGCTTTAGGCATTAGATTTTGTGCATAAAAGATTAAGTTTAGTTCTACTCACCTCCTGGCAGACGCTGACTGACTCTGCAACTGCTAACACTGATGGCCTCCTCGGTCTCTCGGGTCCGATCCTACACAGGTGGACTCGAATGAGGTGCCAAACACATTCTAACAACTCATAAACAACTCCCCAAAAACCCCTCTAAACATCACTTAAACATGCATGGAAGACACCCAAGAAACGGCTGGACAGGGCACTTTCGGCGGCACCTTCGGCGGCCGAAAGTCCCTTCCAGAGACGAAACTCGGGTAGGTTCGGCGGCAGGTTCGGCGGCCGAAACCCTAGGACAGAAACGAAAGTCCCTCCTTCGGGGGCACATTCGGCAGCCTAAAGACTGCCTCCCATGCAGGTTCGGCGGCCGAAACTCCTTTCGGCGGCCGAACCTGGTCCCCTCTGGACGACAGGTCCGATTCTGCCAAGCCAAAAACCAAACTCAAAACACCCCAAATCCTTACATACTCTCTCCCAATCATGCATACTCACTCCCACAAGCATAAAGGAGCATAAACTACCATAAACTCCTCAACACAAACATCACATAACATACATTGGGTATAAAACCCACATAAACCTAAACATGCATATCTACCCATACTCAACCATCAAACTTTCTAAAACTTACTTAAAACTTCATGAAAACACTAGGGAAGCAAGGATCTACACTTACCTCTTGAAGATCGAGGGTGGTGTGACCCTTAACTCGGAGGTGTGGAGAATCCAAGTTCCAAAAGCTCCAAGCTCCCAAAACTCCTTTTAAGCTTTAAATCTTCAAACACAAGGGTAAAAATCATGAAAAACTTGAGAGATGGGTAGAGAAAACACGAGAACGACCAAAGGAAGGCATAAACTCACCTGAGCTCGAGAATGGGGAGAAAACTCGCCCATTTCCGATCTGAGGGCCCTTTATAGGTGGCCTGGTCGAAGACCTTCGGCAGCCTAACGTGCCCCCTAAACTCATGCATGTTCGGCGGCCGAACTTGACTTTCGGCGGCCGAACCTTGGCTTGTTTAAACAAGACTTTCGGAGGCCAAAAGCACTCCCGAAGCCTTCCCATGTTCGGCGGCCGAACCTGGCAAACGCCTTCTTGGTCTTTTCCTTTTCAAACTCAATTCATTTTCATTTAAAACCATGAAATCATGTGAAAAACATTTTAGAAAACACATTTTACCCCTTCTAGAGAGATCCAACACCCTAGATTCCGCCGGAAAGCAGGAATCCCGATGCCGGATTCTAGCCGGGTATTACATATTAGATAAAAGGTCATCAAACAATTTATCAATAACTATGGATATCTTTCTTAATGATACGATGAGAAACCATCTTGAAAAGTGGTGGAAGACTAGTGACAAACTTTCTAAATCCAATATGTTCAACAATTGATGTAGGGTACTCATCCAATATAATAGCACATGCAAACTCTCCTCTTCAAAGATCTTGATCAAAGGTAAAATTTCCAAATTGTACTTTCCCATCACTTTTTCTATCTATTGAAATCAATCTCTGCTTCTCTAGACATTTTATTATATCTTAATTAATTTTCTTTTCACACTTTTCAATGTGATTATGCAAAGACTTTGTGCCATTTTTCTATTTGTTTGAAGGCTTGATTTTCAATGACGACAAATGACCCAATCATTTTCATTCTGAATAACTTTTTCAAAATGATCCCAAATAGATGAAGTTAACTTTCTTTTCTTTCTTGAACTACTACGTGGAGGAAGGGTAGAGGTGGTTTGTACATTTTCTACGGCCAAATGATTATTAATGATTGGTGTGGTCGACCCCTCAAAGCCAATTGTTGGTAGAGTACTCTTTGATTGTTGAGAAATAGTAGTTGCTTCTCTGCAGCTATCCACAACTTCGTTGCTATTTAATGTTTCCATCTGCTTCAAATAATATTAACTAATACTATTAATGAAATCTAACCTAATTTACCTAACTCAACAATAATACAAGAATAAACAGATTGAGTAAAAGTCACATGCATATAAAACAAATTAGTTATGTGGCTCAATGATAAGCTTGTAATATTAACACATCAATTAGAGCAAGACCACAATTTTTATACTTTCATCTTTGTACCAGTTTTGTTTTTATACCAGATCAAAACCCAACAACACAACAAAACTCATATAACATTAATACAACAAGGCAATAATAATATAAATTAAAACTCAGTCTAAGATAATATTAGATCAAAAGTCTCATCAATAATATTAACACATCAATAAATCAAAGGAAAGATAAAAGAAAATCAAAATCCAGCAATGCAATAACAATATTAACATATCAAGAAACAAAAATAAACAATATTATTAGATTAAAAAATAAAAAATACTAACCCACATCATAATACTAACCCACAATAGAAATACTTGGATTGAACAATACACGATGACATGATGGAGGACAATAGCAGCGGAGTCGAGAATGGCTGGAGAAAGGATGAAAAGCAGAGGACAATGAGGATGAGGAGATGACAATAGACATTGCGCACGGCTAGAGATATGGCGACAAGGGGATATTAGCGGGAGTCATGCATTGCTATTTGTTTTAGAGAAATAATGGAAGTAGAGGATGGTGGAGAGATCTCAACAAAGGATGGACGGAGAGAACCGACGGCTTCTTCCCTTGCATTACTGGCTCATTGCATGCATTTTTTTGATTTAGAATCAATAGTAACACTGATAAGGTATTAGGGTTTATTTGTGAATCTTTATTTTATTAAATAATTATTTATTATATATTAACAAACCTTATTTTATTAACGATTCAACAGAAAATCTTTGCTTTTTTATAATATTAATTTATTAATTTTTATATAATAAAGTGTTAATGTGTTTAATATTTATAATAAATTAAAATTTATTAATTGTATATATATGAATATATAATAAATAAGTAATGTATTTTATATTATATATGATGAACGCTGGATTTCGCCATCCCGGTCTGAGGCCTGGCCCATGATAACAGCCCATGACTTGAAGGCTCTTAAGCCTCCCGCATGAACTAGGTTCAGCCCGCTCGGCCTGAAGACCGGACTCCCTCTAAAGCCTCTCAATCGGGCCGGTCCAGTCCTTTCGGCCCTAAGATCAGACCCCCCGGGCTCCAGTCCTAATCTCATCTTCCAGCCCCATCCAGAGAAGAAAAGGTGGCCAGCCCATTCGCCTAGTGGGTCCATCCGCATGCGTGCCACGGGGAATTAAATGGCCGTTACGCATGGAACAGAGATCTGATATTCTCGTATGTCCGTATCTGTATAACAGAGATAGGTGGCCCAATGGCAGCGAGGCCGTTACACGTCACTGACAGATAAAGGAAAAGGATAAAAGGGGGGGGAAACATGATCCTCTCGGACTAAGCTTACTCAACCCTTATAAAACCCTATTTTCTGGATCTCAGAATATCAATTGGCGCCGTCTGTGGGAACGAAGGAGATCTTTTCATTGCCGGAGTTCCACTCTTACAATACCCACTGAGATCCACGATGGCCAACCATAATGAAAACAACCTCGTTAATACCCCAAATGACCTGAGCTCTGCTCAGGAGGGACAACAGTTCTCTTTTTCTAGTCCCACAACCCCAAACAACCAACTACCAATCCCCTTCAGCCCCTCGCCGAACTCGGCAGGGAACATGCCCGGAGCTGCCTTATCCAACTAGGACCTCCAAGCCATGGCCCTTCAACTACAAAACACCGCCCACTAGTTGGGGCAGATGATGCAATAGAGGGGCCTCAATACCCCAATGAACGTGTTGCCTGTGGTAGAGGAACCCTGAACCAATGAACCCCAGCCTACCTTTAACCACCCCCAAACAAACAGCCGAGAAACTGGAGAAAGAGGTAGAAGGGCCGGGGAAGAAGAAGAACCGGAAGCCACAGTTCGTGGGAGAAGGGTGAGGGAGTTGATAGAAAACGACGAGGCAGACAGTTATTCTGCCAGAACAACTAGGAGAACGGAGGAGGATGAATGGAAGGAAGAAGATCGTCTGGAGAAACGACCTAGACAGGAAGAGGAAGGTGTGGATCAAAAGCTGCAAAAAATGAAGGAGCAGCTCCTGGCTGAGTTGGGAGCGAAAGATCACAACCAGGCTCTCTTGCCTACCTCTTCGCCTTTCTCAAAATGGGTGCAGCAGGAGACCGTCCCCAAGAAGTTTATGATGCTACCCATGGCGGCTTATGACGGAGCGGAAAATCCAAGGGAGCATGTCCTGCGGACAGAAAGACGAGCTACCTGGAGACAGTCCGTCAGAGGAGGAATGAGACTTTAAGGGAGTACGTCGCCCGTTTTAACACAGAGGCCCTATGAGAGCAGAAGCAAGCCAGCGAGATGAGAATCCCCGAGGAGCAGCTGGTTTGGGACCAGGCCCCAATCAAAGGGATCGGAGGAGTCCCAGTACATGTAGAGGGAAAAGTGAAGCTAGCCCTCACTCTCGGAGAAGCATCTCTGGCTTGGACGCACTACGCGGTGTTTCTAGTGGTGAAGCTCCCCTTGAACTACAACGCAATATTGGGAAGACCTGTGTTGTTTGATTTTGAGGTCGTAACCAGCATTAGATATCTGGCTATGAAATTCCCAACAAAAGCAGGAGTGGGAGTAGTCAGAGGAAGCCAGGAAGAGGCAATAGCAGTGTACCTGGCCACGGTATCAGAGCCGAGCCCAGCAGGGGAAAGGTTCGACTCAGAAGTTCTGGAGGTCCGAGATGAGAGAAAAGAGGTCAGAATAGAGTCAGTCGGAGAGCTGGAAACCTTCCCCTTATCAGAAGCAGAGGCAGACAAGGTTTTTAGCCTTAACGCCGACCTGACTAAAGAGCAGAAAACTGAAGTCATGTCCCTGATCCGAGGTCACGCATCAAACTTTGCCTTGAAGCCTTCTGACATGCCTGGGATAGACCTTGAAGTGATGACTCACAAGCTGAACGTCCTTCCAGAGGCCAGGCCGGTGAAGCAAAAGAAGAGAGTGGTAGGAAGAGAGAAGCAGCAAGCCACCAGGGAGGAAGTGCAAAAGCTAGAGGAGGCCGGGTTTATTAGAGAGGTTATGTACCCGCAATGGCTAGCGAATCCTGTATTAGTCAAAAAAGCCAATGGCAAATATAGGATGTGTATAGATTTTACCGACCTCAACCAGGCATGTCCCAAAGATTGTTATCCCCTCCTCGATATTAATAAAATGGTTCATTCTACGTCCGGTTTTGATTACATGTCGTCTTTGGATGCAATGTCTGGTTACCATTAAATTCCCATGGACAGGTCGGATGAAGAAAAGACCTCATTCATAACAGAAGATGGGACCTACTGCTATAGGGCCATGCCTTTCGGGCTGAAGAATGCCAGGGCAACATATCAAAGGCTAATGAATAAAATCTTCAAAGACCAAATCGACATAAATGTAGAAGTATACGTGGACGACATGGTGGTGAAAAGCCCCACTTTTCAGCAGCACTTGGTAGACCTGAGGGGGGTGTTCGGGGTATTAGAGCAGTACAGAATGAGGCTGAACCCAGCAAAGTGTGTCTTCTTCATCAGGGGAGGAAAGTTCTTAGGATACATGATGAGTGGAAAAGGCATCGAGCCCAATCCAGAGAAGGTGGAAGCCATCCTGAAGATGCCCAAACCGACCTGCGTAAGAGACGTCCAGAGACTTACTGGAAGGGTAGTAGCACTCAATCGCTTCATGTCGAGGTCGGCTGAGAGATGCCTGCCGTTTTTTAAGAAGTTGAGGAAAATTTCGAACTTTGAATGGACTGAAGACTGTCGAGAGGCTTTCAAAGAGCTCAAAAGCTATCTTAGCTCGCCTCATGTACTCATTAGTCCGTTGGAAGGAGAAGAGCTCCTAATCTACTTATCAGCCTCAGAGCAAGCTGTCAGTGCCGTATTGGTGAGAGCGGAAGGAGGAGAATAGAAGCTAGTTTTTTATGTCAGCAAAGTGCTCAAAGATGCCGAGGTGAGATACCTGAACATTGAAAAAATAGCGTACGCTCTGTTGCTGGCAGTCAGAAAATTCAGAGTTTACCTAGAAAGCCATCAAGGAGTAGTAATGACAGACCAGCTGCTGAAGAAGATTCTCCACAGACCGGAAACCTCAGGTCGGATGCTTGCTTGGTCTATCGAGATCAGCCCGTACTGTTTGGAATACCGGCTTCACACTGCCATAAGGTCTCAAGCCCTCGCTGACTTCATAGCAGAGTGTTCTTTCAGTGAGAAACAAGCAGGACCTGGTGAGACACCCCTGGAAGCACCAGAAGAGGAAAGAGAAAGACAGTCCCCTCGAGAATTCAACTGGAAGTTGTATGTGGACGGGGCATCCAGCGCTGGGGGTAACGGTGCAGGAATAATGCTAAAAGGACCTGAGGGTTTCAAAGTCTGTTATGCTCTGCGCCTGGAATTCAAAGCTTCTAACAATGTAGCGGAATATGAAGCCTTAATAAACGGGATGTTGATCGCGATGAAGGTAGGAGTGACCGATCTTGAAATAAATAGCGACTCCCAGCTGGTGATCAATCAGATAACGGGGGCATATCAGGCAAGAGACCAAACCATGCAAAGCTATTTGGCGAAGATAAAAGCCATAGAGTCCGAGCTCGTCGAACAGGGGATTATGGTACAGTACCGGAGGATACCCCGGGAGGACAATGAGGAGGCAGACCTGCTTAGCCGATTGTCTAAAGAGGAGCTAGAACAACTCCTGACGAGGTATACATACAGCATATTAGCATACCTGCTTTTGACAAAACGGCCACTGTAATGCAGATTGAACAAGGCCAAAGATGGATGACCCCATACTTAGAATACCTTGAAAAGGGAAAGCTCCCTGAGGACAAAGATGAAGCAAAGAAAATAGCTGCTTGAGCTGCCAATTACCAAGCAGTAAGGGGGACCCTATACAGAAGAGGAAAATCCACTCCATGGCTCAGATGTGTAGGCCCAGACGAAGCGATCAAGGTGCTGGAAGAAATACATTGGGGAATGTGTGGAGCTCATGAAGGAGTAGGAATGTTAACGAACAAAATTTTTAGACAAGGCTATTGTAACGACCCGAAAACCGGACCACTACCGGCGCTAGGATCCAAATCGGCTTAAGGCCGCCGGGACCCGTAGCAAGCCTAACATACATCCTATCACCTGGTCAAATCCCATACATGATCAAAGCATTAGCATAAAAACTTAAACATCTGATGTATATACCGAGCTTGACCTGTATGCTACATAACTGGAAACATAAAAGAACCCCATACTAGAGCCCTTATCAATTGCTCTAGCTGAGTCAATATAACATGCATCAAGCTTGGATCACATCCGATGAACCAAAACCTAACCTATGCATGCATCAAAAACCATAAGCATAAAACCTCCACTAGAGTCCTCATCAAATACCCTAGCGTGGTAAGCATCACATGCCACAAGTTTGATTCACACACAACTCAACATTAAACCATTACATACATCATGTACTAAAAAGGGACTAACCAAGCCTTAGGGCCAAGCACAACACTAATCCATAAACATAACTCAACTTTACATTACATTTCATTACATTATCTTGCAATACATTACATCAATTTTTCAATACATGTCCACACTAAAACACTAATCTATTACATAAGCATGACATTTACCCTTGACGTCTTCCTGGACTACCTCTGACCTGCAAACCTGGAGATTAGGGAGAGGGGTGAGTTAAAAAGCCCAGTGAGCAGAACAGGGAAAAACAGTTTAAAGAAATCATATGCTATCATGGAATGCGTCACAGCACAAATAAATCACCTTAAGATGGTATTGTCACCAATGGCCCCCTACATATCCAATAAGTGCCCGGCCCTCGACAGAGCTCTTTAGGTGTAACGACCCAAAAATCAGACCGCTACCGGCGCTAGGATCCAGGTCGGCTTAAGGCCGCCGGGACCCGTAGCAAGCCTGACATACATCCTGTAACCTGTTTAATCCCATACATGATCAACAGTATACATAAAAATTTTGAACTTTTCTTTTACCAAGCTCAACCTGTGCATGCCCATAAACAAATACATAAATATAAACCCCACACTGGAGCTCTCATCAATTGCTCCAATGAGGCATCTCATCATACACAAGCTTGGAGGAACATAACATCATAAAACATAGATCATGTTTACAAGAGGGATTTCTATGCAAACTCGATCAAGCACAACTTCTAAACCTCAAATCTCAAAATCAACGTTTACATGGCATAACAATATACATTTTACAATTTATCATGTCCTCCTTCTATCTATTACATACACATGACTTCATTCATCTCGACTTCTCTGCCTAGCCCGTACCTGCAAACCTGGGGGATTAGGGAGAGGGGTGAGCTACTAGAGCCCAGTGAGCAGAATAATAAAAACATTATATTAATATTTCATGCTTTCATGGAATGCATCACATCACAAACATAACACATCAAGGATGAACTTGTCACCAGTAGCCCTCTACATATCCAATAGTGCCAGAACATAGAATGGGTCCTGGTCTTTCCCTTACATAGCATAACATAACATTCCAATGTGCCAGAACGTAGAATGGGCCCTAATCTTTCTCTTACATAGTGCCAGCGAACGTAGAATGGGTCCCACTGGTCTTTCATTCCATACCGTACATATCATATCGTCACATCATAGGTCGAGGGCTATGGATCATCCAACATTCATCCACATTAACAACAAAATATGCAATGCAACATATTCGTGAATTCTAATGCAAACAACCTAGTATATCTCATGGCATTAATGATGCGTGAATCATGCTAAATGTCCATTATTTGCTTTAAAACGTAATGAGTTATTCCACTCACCTTTGGATAGCTCTGACCAGACACTGGAGCAGTTGACTCACTGCTGGGGTCCTCGGTTCCTCAGGTCCGAACCTACACAGGTGGACTCAAATGAGGGACCAAACATACATGAACATAACTCTAAACTACTCCCCAAAAACCCCCTAGAACATCATGAAACAATCATAGAAAAACATGCAAAGGAGGACTGGACAGGGCACTTTCGGCGGCAGGTTCGGCGGCCGAAAGTCCCTTCAGAGCCGAAAGTCAGGCAGGTTCGGCGGCACCTTCGGCGGCCGAAACTCCCAGACAGAGACGAAACTCATGCATGTTCGGCGGCACTTTCGGCTAGGGCTGAGCAGAATCCGGTTCAAACCGAAAAAACCGACCGAACCGAACCGATTTGAAAATTTGATTCGGTTTTTTATACATTTCGGTTCGGTTCGGTTTTAAATTTCAGAAATTCCGGTTATTTCGGTTCGGTTCGGTTTTGATCAGAAAAAAACCGAAAAAACCGAACCGAACCGATTAGGGATAATAATATATTTTTTCAATAATATTGAGAAATTAAATTATATTAAAATTAAAATATTTTAATTAAATTTTAAAATACTAAAAATAAAGAGTAAAAAATTAAAAAAATATTAAAAATCGAAACCGATCAAACCGAACCGAACCGAACCGAATCAGACCGGTTCGGTTCGATTCGGTTTCTGACCAAAATCGGTTCGGTTCGGTTTTCATAAAAACTAAAATTTCGGTTTTCGGTTTATTCGGTTCGGTTCGGTTTTGAACCGAACCGACCGAATGCTCACCCCTACTTTCGGCGGCCGAAACTGCCCTCCAGAGACGAAAGTCCTCTTTCGGGGGCAGGCTTCGGCAGCCGAAGGCTGCTTCCACAAGCGGGTTCGGTGGCCGAAAGTTCCTTCAGCGGCCGAACCTGAGTTTCTCCAAAGTGGCAGAAACTCAGCTCCAACATGCACAAATGCCTCCCAAACCTTTTAAACATGCATAAACCTATTCTACAACACTCCCAATCGTACACAATCAAGCATACAAGTTCATAGGGGTCTCAAACTAGCCTAAACCCCAACTACAACACATTAACATACCCACATTGCTCAAGAACACACATTAAACCCATAAACTCAAAACAACCTAAACATGCATTTCTACTCCATAAACTTGTATAAAACTTGTTTAAAACACATCAAAAGCTAGAGATCGACTCTTACCTCTTGAAGATCGAAAGTAGAGGCGATCTAACTTGGAGTTGGGAGAGATTTAGCTCCTTGGGTCTCCAAGCTCAAAACTTGTCCTTTTGCTCAGAAATCTTCAAAACAAGGTGAAAACTAGTGAAAATCATGAAAGATTTGAAGAAAGAAACTCAAGATCGGTGAGGGGCGGCGGAGAGCTCACCTTGGCCGAAAATGGGGGAAAAGCTCGCCCGTTTTCGGCTAAGGGACCCCTTTATAGGTGGCTGGCCAGGCCACATTCGGGAGCCGAACGTGCCTCCGCATGCATGCCATGTTCGGCGGCCGAACCTGGACTTCCCTCACTTATGCTTTCGGGGGCCTAAAAGCGCTCCCGAAGGCATGCATATTCGGCTGCCGAACTTGAGGTTCGGCGGCCGAACTTGAGGTTCGGCGGCCGAACCTGAGTTTTCCTCCAAGGCTATTTTCATGCAAAAACTCATTTCTTTCTTGATTAAAAACATAAAACACATTAAAACATTTTATAAAAACATGGTTTTACCCTTCTAGAGGTCTCCGACACCCGAGATTCCACCGGACGATAGAAATTCCGATATCGGAGTCTAGCCGGGTATTACATTCTCCCCCTTTTAAGAACATTTGTCCCCGAATGTTCCTCAACTAGCACATGCAAGGCACACAACAACATACATATAAAACACACATAAAACTAACCTCAGAAGAGATAAGGGTACTGCTGGAGCATGGACTCCCGTGTCTCCCAAGTGCATTCTTCCAAATTGTGGTGGTTCCACAGGACTTTCACCATCGGGATTTCCTTGTTTCTCAGCTTCCTGATCTGGGTGTCTATGATCCGTACTGGCTGCTCAACATAAGTGAGATCTTCTTGGATCTCCACATCAGGCTCACTAAGAACCTTGCCCGGATCCAACACAAACTTCCTCAACATGGAAACATGGAAAACCAGATGGATTCTTTCCATTGAAGCAGGTAAATCCAGCTTGTACGACACATTTCCTATCTTTTGCAAGATTTCAAAGGGTCCGATGTATCGTGGGGCTAGTTTACCTTTCTTCCCAAAGCGAACCACTCCTTTCATAGGAGACACCTTGAGCAATACCAGATCCCCTTCCTGAAAGTCTACTTGCCTTCTGCGGATGTCTGCATAACTCTTCTGTCTGCTTGCAGCAGTCTTGATCCTTTCTCTGATTATGGGTACCACCCTACTGGTGATCTCTACTAGCTTAGGCCCCGCCAAGGCCTTTTCTCCAACCTCTTCCCAGCAAACAGGTGATCTGCACTTCTTCCCATACAAAGCTTCATATGGAGCCATCCCGATGCTAGCATGATGGCTGTTATTGTAGGCAAACTCCACCAAAGGTAGATGTTGCCTCCAAGAACCGCCAAAGTCCAGCACACACATTCTGAGCATATCCTCTATTGTCTGGATGGTCCTTTCTGATTGTCCATCCGTTTGTGGATGGAAGGCAGTGCTAAAATCCAACCTGGTACCCATGGCATTCTGCAGACTCCGCCAAAATCTGGAGGTGAACTGGGGTCCTCTATCGGACACTATTGAAACAGGAAACCCATGCAGCCTTACCACTTCATCAACATACACCTGCGCCAACTTGTCCACAGAATAGCCACTCCTGACAGGAATGAAGTGAGCAGATTTGGTGAGTCTGTCCACAATCACCCATATGGAGTCCAATCTGTTGGACGCTGCCGGTAACCCCACCACGAAGTCCATAGCTATGTTCTCCCATTTCCACTCTTGAATAGGTAGTGGGTTAAGCATTCCAGCCGGCTTCTGATGTTCCAGCTTCACCCTCTGACACACTTCGCAGGCTGACACGAACTGTGCCACTTCTCTCTTCATAGCTGGCCACCAATAGACCTTCTTCAAATCTTGATACATTTTGGTGGCTCCGGGGTGAACGCTGTTGTAACGACCCCAAAATGGACCGTTACCGGCGCTAGGATTCAGGTCGGCTTAAGGCCGCCAGAACCCGTAGCAAGCCTGCTATACTCTCTGTGTACCTGTAAATCTCATACATGATCATACATTTTCTGTAAATAACTGAACCAAGGCTTAACCTGTACATGCACTGTCTCTGTACTCTGTACTCTGTACCCCTGCCTAGAGCTTGCTCTAGATGGGTTAACTCATACCTGTTAAGCCTGGTGTTTCACATACAGTAAAACAAATATACATATACGGACCATGTACATTACTAAGTCAAGCACATTTCTAACTTTATACACAACTATTACATCTCTTTAATATTACATGTCCACTCTAAGCTATTACAAATCTCTTTACTCTTTCTGTACTCTGTGGATCTCCTCTGTATACTGTACACTGAACCTACAAAACTGGGGTTAAGGGAGTGGGATGAGCTCTATAGCCTAGTGAGTAGATCAGTAAAATTGTCATTAACACATGCTCTGATGGAATGCATCAAACCACAGACAATCCACATCAAGGGTAAACCTGTCACCACATAGTCCTGATAACTCTGCCGTGCCAGGGCGTAGAATCGAGCACCTGGTCTTCCTGTCATATATGTATATGTGTATATAACACCTCTGTACTTACCATTGCCAGGGCGTAGTCAAAGGCTCCTGGACTTTACTATATACCTGCCAGGGCGTAGTCAAAGGCTCCTGGACTTCTCTCAGAGACTATTGGATCATTCAGCATTCACCCACATCAACAAATAACTATGCAATGCAACATATTCGTGAATGCTAATGCAACCAACCTACTGTATACTCATGATGCATGAAGTATGCTAAAAGCAGTTTATTTCTCAATTAAAAGCTTTAAGTTGAGTTCCACTCACCTCTGGCTAACTGGACTGACTCTGCAGGCTCTGACAAACTCTGGAGCAGGACTCACTGCTGCTCTCTCTGGTTCCTCTGGTCTGTACCTATACAGATGGACTCAAATGAGGGACCAAACTAACTCAAGAACAACTCTAATAAACTCCCCAAGAATCCCCTTAAACTCACTCTACTATCCATGCAAAGGAAAGCTGGACAGGACACTTTCGGCGGCAGGTTCGGCGGCCGAAAGTCCTCTCCAGAGACGAAACTCAAGCACCTTCGGCGGCCGAATCTCTACTTTCGGCAGCCGAACCCTTTCGGGGGCAAGTTTCGGAGGCCAAAAGGCACTCCAGAGACGAAAGTCTCTGACCTTCGGCGGCCACACGTGAAACCGAAAGCCATGCATGTTCGGCGGCCGAACCTCAACTTCGGCGGCCGAACCTGGCTTTTCTGCCTTGGTTCATTTCACCCAAAAACTCATTTTCTTATGCTTTAAAACGATGAAATATACCAAAACATGTTAGAAAACCATCACTCTACCCCTTCTAGAGACCTCCGACATCCGAAACTCCATCGGAAAGTAGAAGTCCGATGCCGGACTCTAGCCGGGTATTACATTCTCCCCCCCTTAAGAACATTCGTCCTCGAATGGTCCGAAAACAAACAATGAACACATAAAAGAGGGAGCTAACCTCAAAACAAATATGGATACTGCTGAAGCATAGATTCCCGCGTCTCCCACGTACACTCTTCTAGATTATGGTGGTTCCACAGAACTTTCACCATCAGAATCTCCTTGTTCCTTAGCTATCTGATCTGCGTGTCAAGAATCCGCACTGACTGCTCTATATACGTGAGATCTCCAAGGACCTCCACATCAGGTGCACTCAGAACCTGATTCGGATCTGACACAAACTGTCGTAGCATAGAAACATGAAATACCGGGTGAATTCTCTCCATCGAAGCAGGTAAATCCAGCTTATACGACACATTTCCGATCCTCTGCACAATCTCAAAGGGTCCAATGTATCGTGGGGCTAACTTACCCTTCTTTCCAAAAAGAACCACTCCCTTGATTGGAGACACTTTTAGCAATACCCAATTACCCTCCTGGAACTCTAACTGCTTTCTGCGAACGTCTGCATAACTTTTCTGTCTACTCTGCGCTGTTCTGATTCTCTCTCTGATCATGGGCACCACTCTACTGGTAATCTCTACTAACTCTGGCCCTGCAAGAGCCTTCTCTCCTACCTCTTCCCAGCACACAGGTGATCTGCACTTCCTCCCATACAAAGCTTCATAAGGAGCCATCCCTATGCTAGCATGATGGCTGTTATTGTAGGCAAACTCCACCAAAGGTAGATGCTGCCTCCAAGAACCGCCAAAGTCTAACATACACAGTCGAAGCATATCCTCTATGGTCTGGATGGCCCTTTCTGACTGTCCATCAGTCTGTGGGTGGAAAGTAGTGCTAAAATCCAATCTCGTGCCCATAGCACTCTGCAGACATCGCCAAAATCTGGAGGTAAACTGAGGTCCTCTATCTGAGACTATAGACACTGGAACGCCATGTAATCTCACTATCTCATCCAGATATACCTGTGCCAACTTATCCACAGAATAGTTACTCCGAACTGGAAGAAAATGAGCAGATTTCGTGAGTCTGTCCACAATCACCCATATAGAGTCTATCCTGTTGGACGCTGCTGGTAAACCCACTACAAAATCCATAGCTATGTTCTCCCATTTCCATTCTGGAATCGGCAATGGGTTAAGCACTCCGGCTGGTTTCTGATGCTCTAGTTTCACCCTCTGGCAAACCTCACAGGCTGTCACAAACTGCGCCACTTCTTTCTTCATGGCTGGCCACCAATAAACCCGTTTCAAATCCTGGTACATCTTGGTGGCTCCTGGGTGAACACTATACCTCGCATTATGAGCTTTCCTCATAATGTCTTCCTTCACACTGCTCCTATTTGGTACACAAAGTCGATTCCCATAACGGAGGATCCCTTTGCTGTCAATTCTGAACTCTGCACTGTTGCCTGACTGAACAGTCCTGGCAATTTTCATCAACTTTGGGTCCTCGTGCTGTCTCTGAGCTATCTGCTCCAGAAACACAGGTGTCACTCTCATCTGTGCTATCAATGCACCTGTACCAGACAACTCTAGCTGTAACCCCTCTTCTAAGAGTTTGTAAAGCTCCATCACGACTGGTCTCCGCTCTGCTGCAATATGGGATAAACTGCCTAGTGACTTCCGGCTTAGGGCATCTGCCACAACATTTGCCTTACCCGGATGATACTGGATCTTACAATCATAATCACTGAGCAATTCTACCCACCTTCTCTGCCTCAAATTCAGCTCTCTCTGACTCATGATGTGTTGTAAACTCTTGTGATCAGTGAAGATCTCGCATTTAACCCCATAGAGGTAATGCCGCCACATCTTGAGTGCAAAAATAACTGCTGCCATCTCTAGGTCATGGGTAGGGTAATTCAACTCGTGCTTCTTCAACTGTCTTGAAGCATAAGCTATCACCCTATCACTCTGCATCAAAACACAACCCAATCCCACTCGAGATGCATCACAGAACACTGTGAAATCCTCATTACTGACAGGCAGAGCTAACACAGGTGCTGTTGTCAATCTCCTCTTGAGCTCCTCAAAGCTCTCTTCACACTGGTCTGACCAAACAAACTTCTGGTTCTTCTGAGTCAGTTTGGTCATAGGAGCTGCTATCTTTGAGAAGTCCTGAATGAACCTCCTGTAGTAACCTGCCAGTCCCAAAAAGCTTTTAATCTCAGTCACTGTAGTGGGTCTGGGCCAGTTAGCTACAACCTCTATCTTCTTGGGATCTACCTCAATACCCTCTGCTAATACCACATGTCTCAAGAAGGAAATGCTCCTCAACCAAAACTCACACTTCGAGAACTTGGCATATAAACCATGCTCTCTCAGTGTCTGCAAAACTATCCGCAGATGCTGGGCATGCTCCTCTGCATCTCTGGAATACACTAAAATATCATCGATGAAAACAATGACAAAGTGATCCAGAAACTCACTGAAAACTCTGTTCATGAGATCCATGAATGCTGCAGGGGCGTTCGTCAATCCGAACGGCATCTGTAACGACCCGTAAACCGGTACCCCTCAGTAACGGTCCGAACCATCACTGGCACTAGGATCCAAATCGGCTTAAGGCCGTCGGGACCCGTAGTCAGCCAACTATACTCTCTGTGTACCTGATAAATCCCATTCATAATACAAAACAATACTCACAATCCTGTAAAACTCTGTAGGCTTAACCACTGCTACTCAGATATGTCAATCTGAAATGGCCCTCAGGGCCTGTACCAGGGACTACTATATGCTGTGGTCCAGGGATTAACATAATCTGTAACACATTCCACTGGTATCTCATCGAAGCCATACATTAAGCCTAACTCACACATTTCTCATCAAGAAACGTAAAACAGGATTGTGTACAAGGGATGAATCATACATCACACTATAGCAGTGACACTAGGGAAAGCATAAGTCTATCCAGTATATGACAGTACATATCTATCTATTACATTACAACTAATCTTTCAATTACATCATGTCCACTATCCTATTACAACATACATTCATGCATAACTGTCCTCTGTACTCTTGCTGACTTTGACTTCTCCTAGCTATCTCAGAACCTGCAAAACTGGGGTCAAGGGAGTGGGATGAGCTCTAGAGCCCAGTGAGGAGGAACAATAAAAACAGTTCATTCATTACATGCTCTCATGAAATGCATCACATCACAAACATATCATCTCAAGGATGAACTTGTCACCATAGCCCTCTACATACATAATAGTATGTCCAACTGTGCCAGGGGCGATTAGGCCTCACCTGGACTACTCTTAAGTAACTCATATCATAACATGTCCAACTGTGCCAGGGGCGATGAGGCCTCACCTGGACTGCTCTGAGCTCTGATCTGACAGCCCAGCTGTCTCACTCATAGTACCAGGAGCGACCTGGACTATCCAGGGGCGACCTGGTATGGCTATCTCATGCCATAACTCTGTATCTGTGCTCTATCAAGGGCTAAGGATCATCCAACATTCATCCACACAAATATCAGCTTATGCAATGCAGCATATTCGTGGAATCTAATGCAATACAACCTAATACATAACATGGCATTTTATGATGCATGGATCATGCTAGATTCGTGTCATTTCTGAATGTAAAATAGTACAGTTAGTTCCACTCACCTGTAGCCTCTACTTGGCTAACTCTGGGCTACCTCTAACTCTGAGACCGCTACGACTGCTAAACTCTGCGGTTCCTCGGGTCCAATCCTACAATGGAGGATGTAAATGAGGCACCACACATACTCTATGCCACTGATAAAACAATTCCCCAAAACCCCTCTAGAACACCTCAAAACATGCAGGCAAAACAAGCAAAGGAAGGCTGGACAGGGCACCTTTGGCAGCACCTTCGGCGGCCGAATGTCTCCTCCAGAGACGAAAGTCAGGCATGTTCGGCGGCCTAACTTGGACTTTCGGCGGCCGAACCTGAGTTCATCCAGAACTCAGTTTCGTGCACAAGGACGCCTGCCAGTCCCTCCAGCACCTGCTCAGCCCTCAATACATGCAGTTAACCCCTCTAAAACATGCATAACCACTTCAACAAGCAGAAAGGAGCGTCAAACTACTTCAACCCAACAAAACAATACACATAACATGCTTACACCATTAAAACATCAAAACTACACCTAATCATGTATAAACCATGAAAACACTAAAACTGTTAAAACCAATAAAACAAGAAGAGGAACAACTCTCTTACCTCCTGAAACTAGAAGAGGAACAACTTGAACTCAGCAAATCCCCTTCACAAGCTTCAAACCACCAAAACCTCTCTTTTCTCTCTAACCCTTCAAAACACTTTGAAACACACTCAACCCTCTGCACGAGCTGATAAAAGCTTGCAGATGAGTCAAGGGAGATGTGGCCTAACCTCTGGTCATGATCTGGAGGTGAACACCTGGCCAAACCACGGACTGAGGAGCGTGCACAACTAACCGACCACCTCAGCTTCGGCTGCCGAAACTGCATGCAAAACCATGCAACTTTTGGGGGCCGAACATAACCTTCGGGGGCCGAACATTGGGCACTTTCGGCGGCCGAACTTACCTTCGGCAGCCGAACCTGGCCTTTGTCCCCAAAGCCTTTTCTCTTCAAAACTCACTCCTTTGTCATTCTAAACCTTTAAAATACTTACAAATAATGTAGAAAACCTTCTCTTACCCGTCTAGAAACCTCTGACATCCTCGAATTCCACCGGACGGTAGAAATTCCGATGTCTGAATCTGCCGGGTATTACATTCTTCCCCCCTTAAAGAACATTCGTCCTCGAATGTTCACACAACAAACACATATACACACAAGTAAATAAGGAAAGCCTACCACCTTCCTCTAAGAAGCGACACAGATACCACTGGAGTACATACTCCCGGGTTAGCCATATTTGCTGACTCTGTGGATTCTTATCTGCTTAATCTGTGTCCATACTCTATATGGACTGCTACCTTTCTTTTTCTCTTTGGCTCTTTTTAGCTTTCTCCCTACGCTAGTTTCCTTGTACTCACTCCGGTCAGAGGAGCAATGACTCTCAGGATATGCTTCGCTCACTCACTCTACTTGTGACACAACATAAGGGAATAGACATGCCCTGATCTTGGCCTTCATGCCATGTTCTCTAGCTACTACTACACTGAGTAGCTACTGGGCATGCTTCTCTGTTTTCTGAACGATTCTACGCTTTTGCTGCGCACTCTGATCCTTGCCCGCCTTTCTTCTTCTTTACTATACTGGCTTTTGTGGTTTTTTGGACGCTCTCTAACGCTTAGATCTATCGTGGAGGATCAGCAGCTCCTACTCGCTGTCTCCACAAACTATTAATCCTGCGTGGGAACACCTGTCCTTGGTAGTGATTTTGTGTAACTGCTCACAAGCTCAAGGTTTCATCCTTCGTTTCTCACACTGACACTGGAACATTCCAGGGTGAGGTACTAGGTCGGATAACCTTTCTCTACCAAGCGTCTCTATACTATGCTGACTATGCTCTCTTTGCAGGTGCCATGCTGTAGGGTAGAAGGAAAGAAGGAAAGAAATGGTTCCGCATCCAGACACCACTCCTATTCCAAACTCTGACTCCCTGACAGATGGAAAACCTGACAGCTCGTCTGGGACAACCATCTAGAACTCACTAGCAATGGGCGTTGAGGCTGATTCCCTGATCTGACTCCTAAACTCGCTCACAAGAGCTAGAACCCTCTGATACCCTTTCCTGTGTACCGTTGAGCCTACTGGGCTGACATCAAACCTCTAGGCACCTATACTCTGTCCCTTTCAAGGACTATCTCTGATCCATCTTAGCCTCTGAACTCTCTTACCTTGTCTCTACAGACACAGACACAAGTAGTACAATGAGTAAGTAGCCAATCCGCCCTAGAATGACATCAACTAGTCAACTCTAGAACCATAAGGTCAGCTGGATAGTCTCTACTCACTCCAACCGCTAAACTGCTCTGACTGACTGACTCTGCCTCAGATGGATCATACTCGGGTCCACTAACCCAGAGAAAACAAAGCCTAGAAGGCATCCAACCCACTCGATTAACAGCTCACTAAGTCACAAGAAAGTAGAAACACGCGGGTTCAAAACAAACAACATACACATCCGAACATCCACAAGTGAACATACCTGACGTCACTGTGTTCGATGTGATAGTTTCCTACTGAGTCAGAGTGAAGATCCGAACTATAGGTAACGGACCTTCTCTCGGGAACGTACTAATGAAAAGGCTAACCCTTTCCTCTGCCTCAATTTATCACCGAATCCCAGAGTAAACTGAAAGCTCCTCCTGAACTTACCCTTAGTCTTACTCTTTTCTTTCTCTATTTCATTCTAGTTTGCGTATTCTTTTTCTTTCTTTTGTTTTGTTACTCTGATCTATGACACTTACTTTTTTCTTACTCTTATTCTTTTCTTACTCTGTTCTTTGACTTATTTCTTATCTTTGAGGGCTGCACTCGGAGATGAGAGATCACTCTCCCTATACCTGGATAAAAAGCATCTCATAGCACCACTCTCGAATATCTTTCCTGGTTCACTATCTCGCTATTACTCATTTGGCTTTTCCTATCTCTCGCACTCTCCTTACCATTCTTCGTTCTCACTCTCTTCGTTTAGCGGGTGGTACACCTGATGACTTGTCTGGGTCCTATCGACAACTTTTCTCTGGCTGTGGGCACTACAACTGTTCCCCTTCTAATCTGACTAACTACGCTGTTCTCTGACACAAGCAAGAAACCTTTGATAACCTCTCCTAAACAGCGTAAGAGCCTCTAGGGCTGATAGCAAACTTCTAGGCATCTCTACTTTGTCCCCTCACACATTACCTGTGATCCATCCATCCTAGTCTCAAAGCCTGACTACTCTGCCTCTGCTATCTAAGGCAGTACGATGAGTAGCTAGCCCATCCACCCCTAGAATGACATCAACCAGTCACTCTAGAACCACAAGGTTAGCTGGAAGGCACCTACTCAAAACTCGCACTCAACTCTATTGGCAGACTAACTCTGCCACTGACGGATCACACTTGAGTCTATTGACCCAAAGAGGACATTCTAATCCCAGAAGTTATCAAACCCATACTCTCGACGGCTCTCACGGCCCTAAGGAAAGCGAAACATCAAAGTCGCTATGAACAAACACATCAAAACATATGGAAGTGAAAAGCACCTGTCACCGCCATGTCCGATGTGTCAGTCTCCTGCTGCGTCAAAGCGAAGATCCGTGCTGGCACTGATGGACCTTCACCTGGGGAACCTGTGGAAGAAGGAGTGATCCCGCTCCTTCTGCCTCTGCCCTGCGCCATGGCTAGAGCTTCTGGCTGAGCCACTCTGTCTGAGACTGTCTGCTGGGACTGTGTTAGCAAAGTGGCGGTGGAACACTCACGTGCTATGTGCCCCTCTTGTCCGCACCTGAAACATGCTGTTGTCCTTACGAGACAGACTCCCTTGTGCGGCCTACCGCACCTCGGACATTTTGAGGTATTCAAACCAGAACTCGAACCCTCACCTATTCCCAGACCAGACTTTATCTGCTTCCAGAACTTATTCTTCTTTGATCTCCTGAGGCCTCTACCTCCTTTCTTACTCATTGTATCAGCCTCATGCAGAGGGGAGAGATTAACATCACTTGTCCCTGCAAGTTTGGTACTAGCTTCCCTCTTCTGTACCATATCTACTATATCATGGGAACTCGCCCTTGACCTATCGAAAACCCCTCCTACAAACTCATGAGCAAACTGCTCCCAGGATAAGCTTTCTACCCTCGAATCCACATACTGGTTGAACCATTCCCTTGCTTGTTCACAATGCAATGTGACCCCTGCCATTTGAATGGCTCTATTCTCACTGACTCCCAACTCATCAATTATCATCTTAATCATTCTAAGATACTTAACAGGGTCATCACCAGTCTCAAATTGGGGAACATCTAACCTCAAATAATCTATCAGCTGCACCATACTTTCTCCAGGTGAACTAAGCTTAGGTGTTTGGATAACTGGGGCTACTGGTTCTACTAATGTTGGAGGAGGTGCAACTTGCCCTGGGTTAGGGTTTACTGACCTTAGGTAACAAAAGAAGGGTGGAAACATGGTATACTGTGGATATGATGGTGGATATGGCGGATAAAAGGGAGGATAGGGCATAAAGGTGGAATATGGGTGATACCTAGGAAACTCTGCTGTATCTTTCATCGGGTACTCTGCCCCCCATTGGTAGGGTGGATACTGAGGTGGAACAAACCTCGAGGCCTGAGTGCTTCCTTGGGACTCACCTATATCTCCTCCTAATCCGCTCATACCAAAGCCGCCCTCTCTACTCTGGTCATCCTTCTCTCTTTCTCTCATAAGCCCTGACATACCACTCTGGACAACTCCCCTTCTACTCTCCTCAACAGACCTTCTAGGGTCCCTTGATGTACCTTCGCTACTTAAGCTATCTGATGTTGCCCTTTGCAGAACGGGGAGGTGAGCATCCATGTCCTCATCCTCCGGCGGAGCTCCAGTCAATCTACCAGATCGACGAGTTCCTCTCATCCTGCCTCTGAAAAGCACAACAGCACACAAAAATATCATCAAATGATCCATGTGAGAACACATGAATCCTCAGCACATATCAAACATATTCATAGCACATGTAGCTCATCATGGCATTTCACATCATCATGCAAGACAGGACTCCACATTCTATCCTAGTGGACATGCGTTTACCTATTGTGCTTTCCCTCCTATACAAGACTACACCTCTTTCCGATGTGGGAATCGAATCCTTGAGCATCTTCGCTCAACACACCGTACTCGAAAGATCTAAAACTCTGACATCTTAACCTCTTTCCGATGTGAGATATCTCTGATCCCTGAGTATACTGACTCAGCACATCGTACTCTAGAGGCCCTATGCTCTGATACCAATCTGTAACGACCCGGAAACCGGTAGCCCTCAGTAACGGTCCGAACCATCACTGGCACTAGGATCCAGATCGGCTTAAGGCCGCCGGGACCCGTAGTCAGCCAACTATACTCTCTGTGTACCTGATAAATCCCATTCATAATACAAAACAATACTCACAATCCTGTAAAACTCTGTAGGCTTAACCACTGCTACTCAGATATGTCAATCTGAAATGGCCCTCAGGGCCTGTACCAGGGACTACTATCTGCTGTGGTCCAGGGATTAACACAATCTGTAATACATCCCACTGGTATCTCATCGAAGCCATACATTAAGCCTAACTCACACATTTCTCATCAAGAAACGTAAAACAGGATTGTGTACAAGGGATGAATCATACATCACACTATAGCAGTGACACTAGGGAAAGCATAAGTCTATCCAGTATATGACAGTACATATCTATCTATTACATTACAACTAATCTTTCAATTACATCATGTCCACTATCCTATTACAACATACATTCATGCATAACTGTCCTCTGTACTCTTGCTGACTTTGACTTCTCCTAGCTATCTCAGAACCTGCAAAACTGGGGTCAAGGGAGTGGGATGAGCTCTAGAGCCCAGTGAGGAGGAACAATAAAAACAGTTCATTCATTACATGCTCTCATGAAATGCATCACATCACAAACATATCATCTCAAGGATGAACTTGTCACCATAGCCCTCTACATACATAATAGTATGTCCAACTGTGCCAGGGGCGATTAGGCCTCACCTGGACTACTCTGAAGTAACTCATATCATAACATGTCCAACTGTGCCAGGGGCGATGAGGCCTCACCTGGACTGCTCTGAGCTCTGATCTGACAGCCCAGCTGTCTAACTCATAGTACCAGGAGCGACCTGGACTATCCAGGGGCGACCTGGTATGGCTATCTCATGCCATAATTCTGTATCTGTGCTCTATCAAGGGCTAAGGATCATCCAACATTCATCCACACAAATATCAGCTTATGCAATGCAGCATATTCGTGGAATCTAATGCAATACAACCTAATACATAACATGGCATTTTATGATGCATGGATCATGCTAGATTCGTGTCATTTCTGAATGTAAAATAGTACAGTTAGTTCCACTCACCTGTAGCCTCTACTTGGCTAACTCTGGGCTACCTCTAACTCTGAGACCGCTACGACTGCTAAACTCTGCGGTTCCTCGGGTCCAATCCTACAATGGAGGATGTAAATGAGGCACCACACATACTCTATGCCACTGATAAAACAATTCCCCAAAACCCCTCTAGAACACCTCAAAACATGCAGGCAAAACAAGCAAAGGAAGGCTGGACAGGGCACCTTTGGCAGCACCTTCGGCGGCCGAATGTCTCCTCCAGAGACGAAAGTCAGGCATGTTCGGCGGCCTAACTTGGACTTTCGGTGGCCGAACCTGAGTTCATCCAGAACTCAGTTTCGTGCACAAGGACGCCTGCCAGTCCCTCCAGCACCTGCTCAGCCCTCAATACATGCAGTTAACCCCTCTAAAACATGCATAACCACTTCAACAAGCAGAAAGGAGCGTCAAACTACTTCAACCCAACAAAACAATACACATAACATGCTTACACCATTAAAACATCAAAACTACACCTAATCATGTATAAACCATGAAAACACTAAAACTGTTAAAACCAATAAAACAAGAAGAGGAACAACTCTCTTACCTCCTGAAACTAGAAGAGGAACAACTTGAACTCAGCAAATCCCCTTCACAAGCTTCAAACCACCAAAACCTCTCTTTTCTCTCCAACCCTTCAAAACACTTTGAAACACACTCAACCCTCTGCACGAGCTGATAAAAGCTTGCAGATGAGTCAGGGGAGATGTGGCCTAACCTCTGGTCATGATCTGGAGGTGAACACCTGGCCAAACCACGGACTGAGGAGCGTGCACAACTAACCGACCACCTCAGCTTCGGCTGCCGAAACTGCATGCAAAACCATGCAACTTTCGGGGGCCGAACATAACCTTCGGGGGCCGAACATTGGGCACTTTCGGCGGCCGAACTTACCTTCGGCAGCCGAACCTGGCCTTTGTCCCCAAAGCCTTTTCTCTTCAAAACTCACTCCTTTGTCATTCTAAACCTTTAAAATACTTACAAATAATGTAGAAAACCTTCTCTTACCCGTCTAGAAACCTCTGACATCCTCGAATTCCACCGGACGGTAGAAATTCCGATGTCTGAATCTGCCGGGTATTACAGCATCACTAAGAACTCATAATGCCCATATCTGGTTCTGAAAGCTGTCTTTGGCACATCTGCCTCTCTGACTCTTAACTGATGATATCCGGATCTCAGATCTATTTTAGAGAAACAACCTGCTCCAGCTAGCTGGTCAAATAGATCATCAATCCTAGGTAGAGGATACCTATTCTTGGTAGTGACCTTGTTCAACTGTCTGTAGTCGATACAAAGTCTGAGGGATCCATCCTTCTTTCTGACAAAGAGCACTGGAGCACCCCAAGGTGAGGTACTAGGGCGAATGAAACCCTTATTTACCAAATCCTGCAACTGTTCTTTCAATTCTTTTAACTCTGCTGGCGCCATCCTGTAGGGAGGAATAGAGATAGGTCTGGTATCAGGCAGCAATTCGATCTCAAACTCTATCTCCCTACCAGGTGGTAGTCCTGGAAGTTCGTCTGGGAAAACATCGAGAAACTCTCGGACTACTGGTACTGCGGCTGGTTCCCTCACCTGACTGTCTAGCTCTCTCACATGAGCTAGAAACCCCTGACAACCCCTCCTAAGCAAACGACGAGCCTGAAGGGCTGAAATCACACCTCTGGGTGTACCTCTCCTGTCTCCTCTGAAGACACACTCTGACCCATCCTGGTCTCTAAGACTAACTATCTTCTCTCTACAGTCCAAAGTAGCACTATATGCAGATAGCCAATCCATCCCTAGAATGACATCAAAATCGGTCAAGTCTAGAACCATAAGGTCAGCTGGAAGGCATCTACCCTCTATGAACACTGGACTGAAACGATAGACTGACACTGCCACTGATGGGTCACATTTAGGTCCACTGACCCAGAGAGGATACTCTAACTCAGAACTGATCAAACCCAATCTCTCTATGGCTCTCGAAGCAATAAAGGAATGAGATGCACCGGGGTCCATCAAAGCATACACATCTGAACACTCAATGATGATATTAACTGACACCACTGTGTTCGACGTGTTTGCCTCCTCCTGTGTCACAGTGAAAATTCGTGCTGGGGCTACTGGATTTCCACCTCGGGAACCTGCTGCTGAAGTAGAGGCTGCCCCTCTCCCTCTACCTCTGCCACTACTCTGAGGCATGACTGGCGCTGCTGGCTGTACAACTGGTTGTACCACACTGCCTGAACTCATCTGCTGGGATGGTGCAAAAGTCACCTGAGGACAATCCCGAGCAATATGCCCTTCCTGTCCACATCTAAAACACGCTGTAGATCCCAACCGACAAGCTCCTCCATGTGGTCTTCCACATCTTCTGCATACTGGAGCTGTGCCAGAACTTGAGCCACTACCTATTCCCAGACCTGACTTGACTTTACTCCAGAACTTCCTCTTTGTTCCTTTTGCTCTATCCCATCTCTTGCTGCCTGAAGTGCCTGAACTGGGGGCCTTAGAACCCGAAGCCTGTGCCTTTGACTGTTTCTGGATATTGGCACTAGCTTCCATTTTCCTGGCTGCGTCTACTATCGTGTGGAAACTCTCCTTTTCTGCTGGAAGAATCAAGGAGGAATACCTGGGATGCAGTCTCATAGTATATCTCCTTGCCTTCTTCTGATCAGTATCATAGGCTTGACCCACATACTGAAGCAAATTCAGGAACTTATCTGTGAAGTCATTAACACTCATTTCGTCTGTCTGTCGCAACTGTTCGAACTCTATAACCTTCATCTCCCTGGAGCTATCAGGAAAAGCCCACCCTGCAAATTCATTGGCGAACTCTCCCCAAGACATATTGTCCACCCTGGGTTCCACATAATTCTTGAACCATTCTCTGGCCTTCTTGCATTTAAGTGTAAACCCTGCCATCTCAATGGCTCTACTATCATCAGCTCCCAATTCACTAGTGATCATCCTAACTGATCTGAGGTATTCAAATGGATCATCTCCCGTGTTATATTTAGGAGCATCCAATTTCAGGTACTCCGTCATTTGCACTTTACCTCCAGATGAGCTAGGTTGCTGTCTGGCAACAACAGGGGCTACTGGTTCTGGTGGTGGTGGTACTGGGTCATTTGGCTTTGGGTGTGCTGCACTTGGATGGGTAGGGGAAGGTGGATACATCGGATATGGTGGGTAATAAGGAGGATAAGGCATATATGGCATGTAAGGAGGATATGGGACAAAACTAGAGTACTCCGACATACCTCCCATCGGATACTCTGGGTCCTGCGGAAAGGCTGGATAGCCAAAACCTGAGGCCTGAGCACCTCCTTGCGACTCTCCCATACCTTCCTCAAAACCCATGCTATCATCTCTAGACTGGTCAATCTCCATAGCCTCCCTCCTTTCCTCTGATCTTTCTCCTCTCGCTGTACCTCTTCTGCTCTCGTCTACAGACCGTCTCGGGTCTATTGACGTACCTTCCCTGCTAGATCTCTGAGACCTTGCCCTTGGCAATGCAGGAGGACGAGCAGTTGGTCTCTCACTATCTGGTGGGACTCCAGTCAATCGAGCTGATCGACGAGTTCCTCTCATCTTTACTCTCTGGAAAACAACACAAAAGATAGCACTTTAGCACATACACATCACATATCAATAAGGCACATGCAAAACTCATGGCATATCATAGCAGTAAACAGATAGGACTCAAGACCCTATCCTAGTGGACATGATTTCCTATTGTGCTTGACCACTTCTAACCTCTATGAGCCCAACACTGTCTCTATAGGTCCGATCATGTGAACCTAGGGCTCTGATACCAATCTGTAACGACCCCAAAATAGACCGTCACCGGCGCTAGGATTCAGGTCGGCTTAAGGCCGCCAGAACCCGTAGCAAGCCTGCTATACTCTCTGTGTACCTGTAAATCTCATACATGATCATACATTTTCTGTAAATAACTGAACCAAGGCTTAACCTGTGCATGCACTGTCTCTGTACTCTGTACTCTGTACTCTGTACTCTGTACTCTGTACCCCTGCCTAGAGCTTGCTCTAGATGGGTTAACTCATACCTGTTAAGCCTGGTGTTTCACATACAGTAAAACAGATATACATATACGGACCATGTACATTACTAAGTCAAGCACATTTCTAACTTTATACACAACTATTACATCTCTTTAATATTACATGTCCACTCTAAACTATTACAAATCTCTTTACTCTTTCTGTACTCTGTGGATCTCCTTTGTATACTGTACACTGAACCTGCAAAACTGGGGTTAAGGGAGTGGGATGAGCTCTATAGCCCAGTGAGTAGAACAGTAAAATAGTCATTAACACATGCTCTGATGGAATGCATCAAACCACAGACAATCCACATCAAGGGTAAACCTGTCACCACATAGTCCTGATAACTCTGCCGTGCCAGGGCGTAGAATCGAGCACCTGGTCTTCCTGTCATATATGTATATGTGTATATAACACCTCTGTACTTACCATTGCCAGGGCGTAGTCAAAGGCTCCTGAACTTTACTATATACCTGCCAGGGCGTAGTCAAAGGCTCCTGGACTTCTCTATACCTGCCAGGGCGTAGTCAAAGGCTCCTGGACTTCTCTCAGAGACTATTGGATCATTCAGCATTCACCCACATCAACAAATAACTATGCAATGCAACATATTCGTGAATGCTAATGCAACTAACCTACTGTATACTCATGATGCATGAAGTATGCTAAAAGCAGTTTATTTCTCAATTAAAAGCTTTAAGTTGAGTTCCACTCACCTCTGGCTAACTAGACTGACTCTGTAGGCTCTGACAAACTCTGGAGCAGGACTCACTGCTGCTTTCTCTGGTTCCTCTGGTCTGTACCTATACAGATGGACTCAAATGAGGGACCAAACTAACTCAAGAACAACTCTAATAAACTCCCCAAGAATCCCCTTAAACTCACTCTACTATCCATGCAAAGCATGCAAAGGAAAGCTGGACATGACACTTTCGGCGACAGGTTCGGCGGCCGAAAGTCCTCTGCAGAGACGAAACTCAAGCACCTTTGGCGGCCGAATCTCTACTTTCGGCAGCCGAACCCTTTCGGGGGCAAGTTTCGGAGGCCAAAAGGCACTCCAGAGACGAAAGTCTCTGACCTTCGGCGGCACCTTCGGCGGCACCTTCGGCGGCCGAACTTCCCTCCAGAGCCGAAAGTCCAAAAGCTCGGGGGCAAGCTTGGGCAGCCGAAGGCACCTCCTCTCACCACCTCAGAGGTTCGGCGGCCGAATGTTCTTTCGGCTGCCGAACCTGAGTTCATCAGCAGGGCAGAAACTTGCCCTGCCTCTCGCCAAATGCTCAAAACTCCTCCAAACTCACCTACCTCACTTCCTCAACTTGCATACTCTCAAGTATATGCTCAAAGGGGTCAAAAACTACCTAAAAACCCCAAACACACAACACATACAACACAGAAACAAGCTTTACTCACAAAATCGTCAAAACCTCACAAATAACCCTATTCATGCAACTCTCCCCCAAAACCACATAAAACCTTCAGAAAACATAAAAACAAGCTCAGGATCTTCACTTACCTCTTGAAACCAAGAAGATGAACGATCCTAACGTGGAGTTTTGGAGCAACTCTCCTTCAAACTCTCCAACCTTCACAACTTTGAGTTTTTAGCTTAAAACCTTCAAAATACCATCAAAACTAATCAAATCTTTACAAGATTGAATGAAAACATAAAAGAATACTCACAAAGGACAGGGTCTCACCTCAGAACGTGAAAGAAACGGTGATGTTTATCCTTTCAACCGACTGAGGGCCATTTATAGGTGGCTGGCCAGACCACCTTCGGCGGCCACACGTGAAACCGAAAGCCATGCATGTTCGGCGGCCGAACCTCAACTTCGGCGGCCGAACCTGGCTTTTCTGCCTTGGTTCATTTCACCCAAAAACTCATTTCCTTATGCTTTAAAACGATGAAACATACCAAAACATGTTAGAAAACCATCACTCTACCCCTTCTAGAGACCTCCGACATCCGAAACTCCATCGGAAAGTAGAAGTCCGATGCCGGACTCTAGTCGGGTATTACAGCTGTATCTTGCATTATGAGCCTCTCTCATAATGTCTCCCTTTAGCCCTATGTCATCTGGTACACATAATCTGCTCCCATAGCGGAGGATCCCCTTGCTGTCAAATCTGAACTCACTATCCTTGCCTGACTGAACAGTCCTGGCAATTTTCACTAACTCTGGGTCCTCATGCTGTTTCTGAGCCACCTGCTCCAGAAACATGGGTGCCACTCTCATCTGGGCTACCAAAGCACCTGTACCAGACAACTCCAACTGTAGACCTTCATTCATGAGCTCGAAGAACTCCCTCACTACTGGCCTCCTCTCTGCTGAAATGTGGGATAAGCTGCCAAGTGATTTCCGGCTTAAGGCGTCTGCCACAACATTCGCCTTACCCGGATGGTACTATATTTTGCAATCATAGTCACTCAGCAGCTCTACCCATCTTCTCTGTCTCAAGTTCAAATCTCTTTGACTCAGGATGTACTGCAGGCTCTTATGATCTGTGAAGATCTCACATTTAACCCCATAGAGGTAGTGCCTCCACATCTTGAGTGCAAAGATTACTGCTGCCATCTCCAGGTCATGTGTGGGGTAATTCAACTCATGCTTCTTCAGCTATCTAGAAGCATAAGCAATCACCTTTTCATTCTGCATTAACACACAACCTAAACCCACTCGGGATGCATCACAGAAAACTGTGAAATCCTCATTGCTAGCTGGCAAAGCTAACACTGGTGCTGACGTTAACCTCTTCTTAAGCTCTTCAAAACTCTCTTCGCACTAGTCAGTCCACACGAACTTCTGATTCTTCCTGGTTAGTCTAGTCAGAGGAGCTGCAATTTTTGAGAAGTCCTGAACGAACCTCCTGTAGTAACCTGCCAAACCCAAGAAACTTCTAATCTCTGTCACTGAAGTGGGTCTAGGCCAGTTAGCCACAGCTTCTATCTTCTTGGGGTCCACCTCTATCCCATTTTCTGACACTACATGCCCCAAGAACGAAATGCTCCTCAGCCAGAACTCACACTTAGAGAACTTGGCATACAAGCCATGTTCCCTCAAGGTCTGCAGAACTAACCTCAGATGATGGGTATGCTCCTCTGCGTTCCTGGAATACACTAAGATATCATCTATGAAGACAATAACAAAGTGATCCAGGTATTGGCTAAACACTCTGTTCATGAGATCCATGAATGCTGCGGGGGCATTGGTTAACCCGAACGGCATAACAAGGAACTCAAAATGCCCATATCTGGTCCTGAAAGCTATCTTTGGCACGTCTTCCTCTCTTATCCTCAGCTGATGGTACCCAGATCTCAGATCTATTTTGGAGAAACAACCCGCTCCTGCTAGCTGGTCGAATAGATCATCGATCCTTGGCAGAGGGTACCTATTCTTGGTAGTAACTTTGTTCAACTGCCTGTAGTCGATACCAAGTCTA
Source organism: Manihot esculenta (assembly GCF_001659605.2). Taxonomy (NCBI): domain Eukaryota; kingdom Viridiplantae; phylum Streptophyta; class Magnoliopsida; order Malpighiales; family Euphorbiaceae; genus Manihot; species Manihot esculenta. The sequence goes on along the minus strand of NC_035177.2, from coordinate 18,367,181 downwards.
AGGGATCCATCCTTCTTTCTCACAAACAAGACTGGAGCACCCCAAGGTGAGGTACTCTATCGGATGAAGCCCTTTTCTACCAGCTCTTGCAACTGTTCTTTCAATTCCTTCAACTCAGCTGGAGCCATCCTGTAGGGAGGAATAGAGATCGGTCTAGTTCCAGGCATCAATTCTATCTCGAACTCTATCTCCCTAGCAGGTGGTAAACCTGGCAGCTCGTCTGGGAAGACATCCTGAAATTCTCTGACAACTGGCACCGAGACTGGCTCCCTGACTTGACTATCTAGCTCTCTCACATGAGCCAAATACCCCTGACATCCCTTCCTAAGCAACCTACGAGCCTGAAGAGCTGATATCAGACCTCTAAGTGTACCCCTCTTGTCTCCTCTGAAGACGACCTCTGACCCGTTCTGATCTCTGAACCTGACTACCTTGTCTCTGCAGTCCAAGGTAGCACCATGGGTAGATAGCCAATCCATCCCTAGAATGACGTCAAAGTCTGTCAAATCTAGAACCATAAGGTCGGCGGAGAGGCATCTTCCCTCAACAAAAACTGGACTGTACTGGCAGACTGACTCTGCCACTGACGGGTCACACTTGGGTCCACTGACCCATAGGGGACACTCTAACCCAGAGACCATCAGATCCAACCTCTCAACGGCTCTCGGAGCAATAAAAGAATGAGATGCACCCGGGTCCATTAATGCATACACATCAGAACACCCAATGATGAGATTACCTGACACCACGGTGTTGGATGTGTTAGCCTCCTACTGTGTCATGGTGAAGATCCTGGCTGGAGCTAATGGACCTTCACCTCGGGAACCAGAAGAAGAGGCTGTCCCTCTCCCTCTACCTCTGCCACTGCCCTGAGTTGTGGCTGGAGCTGCTGGCTGTGCCACACTACCAGAAGCTATCTGCTGGGGCTGGCCCATAAAAGGTGCTCTAGGACACTCCCGAGCCATGTGTCCCTCCTGTCCACATCTGAAACATGCATTAGTCCCAGCCCGACACACTCCTTTGTGTGGCTTCCCACACCTTAGGCATTCTGTACCATCTAAGCCTGAGCTCGAGCCACCGCCTAATCCCAGACCGGATTTCAACTTACTCCAGAACTTGTTCTTCTTCGGCTTCTTGGTGGTGTTACTCCACCTCTTGCTACCTAAGCTCTGAGAAGAGGGACCTGGCCTTCCTCTACCTGGGGTCTTAACTCCTGAAGACTGGGTCACTGACTGCTTCATTGACCCCTCAATTATAGCACTAGCCTCCATCCTTCGAGCCATATCCACCACAGTGTGGAAACTTTCCCTCTCAACTGACTGAATCAAAGAGGAGTACCTAGAATGCAGTTTCATAATATATCTCTTGGCTTTCTTCGAATCTGTATCTAGAGCTTGCCCTGAAAAAGGCAATAGCTCCAAGAATTTATCCATGTACTCCTCTACACTCATGTGTTCTGTCTGCCTCAGCTGATCAAACTCAATCATCTTCAGTTCTCTAGAACTGTCTGGAAAAGCCCATCCAGCAAACTCATTTGCAAATTCCTCCCATGTCATGCCGTCTAGTCTTGGGTCCACATAACACTTGAACCATTCCCGTGCCTTTTTGCACTTTAAAGTGAACCCTGCCATCTGAATGGCCCTGCTATCATCTGCCTCTAGCTCATCAATTATCGTCTTCACTACCCTCAGGTACTCAAAGGTATCATCCCCTGACTTGTATTTGGGAGCATCCAGCTTAAGGTAATCTGTCATCTTCACTTTGCTCCCACCGGCTGAGCTAGGTCTAGAGGGTTGAGTAACTGGGGCTACTGGTTCTGTAGGTGGTGGAGGTGGGGGTGCAGCATTCCCCGAGGTGGGGTTTGTTGGGGTAGGATAGAAGGGTGAGGGTGGATAAACTGGGTACTGTGGGTGAGGTGGATAGAAAGGTGGATAAGGCATGTAGGTAGGGTAGGGGTTAAAGCTAGAGTAATCCGATGTGCCTCCCATCGGGTACCCTGAACCCTGTGGGAAAGGTGGATAATGGGGTGGAAAACCATACCCCGAGGCCTGAGCGCCTCCCTGTGACTCCCCTGTCCCTTCTTCCGACATGCTGACATCCAGATTCCCATCCCTCCTCTGATCCTCTTCCATAACCTCCCTCACATCTAAAGAACTTCCTCCTCTATATGTCCCCCTTCTGCTAGCATCAAAAGACCTTCTAGGGTCCCTTGACACTCTTTCTCTGCTTGATCTACATGACATTGCCCTAGGCAATGCAGGAGGTCGGGCGCTCGTGCCCTCATCCTCAGGTGGTACTCCAGTCAATCGTGCAGATCGACGAGTTCCTCTCATCCTGTTTACTGAAAAACAGCACACATCACACAAACATTAGCATCATATGGTTCATGTGGGAACACATGAACCCGCATCACATACATATCATTCATATCATAGCATTAATACTCATGCATATAATCATGGCATTTCACATCATTAAACAAGACAGGACTCCACATCCTATCCTAGTGGACATGATCTTTCCTATTGTGCTTGACCTTCTATAACATCTATGAGCCCGACACTCTAGGTCCGACCATATGAACCTAGGGCTCTGATACCATTCTGTAAAGACCTGAAAATCAGACCGCTACCGGCGCTAGGATCCAGGTCGGCTTAAGGCCGCCGGGACCCGTAGCAAGCCTGACATACATCCTGTAACCTGTTTAATCCCATACATGATCAACAGTATACATAAAAATTTTGAACTTTTCTTTTACCAAGCTCAACCTGTGCATGCTCATAAACAAATACATAAACATAAACCCCACACTGGAGCTCTCATCAATTGCTCCAATGGGGCATCTCATCATACACAAGCTTGGAGGAACATAACATCATAAAACATAGATCATGTTTACAAGAGGGATTTCTATGCAAACTCGGTCAAGCACAACTTCTAAACCTCAAATCTCAAAATCAACGTTTACATGGCATAACAATATACATTTTACAATTTATCATGTCCACCTTCTATCTATTACATACACATGACTTCATTCATCTCGACTTCTCTGCCTAGCCCGTACCTGCAAACCTGGGGGATTAGGGAGAGGGGTGAGCTACTAGAGCCCAGTGAGCAGAATAATAAAAACATTATATTAACATTTCATGCTTTCATGGAATGCATCACATCACAAACATAACACATCAAGGATGAACTTGTCACCAGTAGCCCTCTACATATCCAATAGTGCCAGAACGTAGAATGGGTCCTGGTCTTTCCCTTACATAGCATAACATAACATTCCAATGTGCCAGAACGTAGAATAGGTCCTGGTCTTTCTCTTACATAGTGCCAGCGAATGTAGAATGGGTCCCACTGGTCTTTCATTCCATACCGTACATATCATATCGTCACATCATAGGTCGAGGGCTATGGATCATCCAACATTTATCCACATTAACAACAAAATATGCAATGCAACATATTCGTGAATTCTAATGCAAACAACCTAGTATATCTCATGGCATTAATGATGCGTGAATCATGCTAAATGTCCATTATTTGCTTTAAAACGTAATGAGTTATTCCACTCACCTCTGGATAGCTCTGACCAGACACTGGAGCAGCTGACTCACTGCTGGGGTCCTCGGTTCCTCGGGTCCGAACCTACACAGGTGGACTCAAATGAGGGGCCAAACATACATGAACATAACTCTAAACTACTCCCCAAAAACCCCCTAGAACATCATGAAACAATCATAGAAAAACATGCAAAGGAGGACTGGATAGGGCACTTCGGCGGCAGGTTCGGCGGCCGAAAGTCCCTCCAGAGCCGAAAGTCAGGCAGGTTCGGCGGCACCTTCGGCGGCCGAAACTCCCAGACAGAGACGAAACTCATGCATGTTCGGCGGCAATTTCGGCGGCCGAAACTGCCCTTCAGAGACGAAAGTCCTCTTTCGGGGGCAGGCTTCGGCAGCCGAAGGCTGCTTCCACAAGCGGGTTCTGCGGCCGAAAGTTCCTTCGGCGGCCGAACTTGAGTTTCTCCAAAGTGGTAGAAACTCAGCTCCAACATGCACAAACGCCTCCCAAACCTTTTAAACATGCATAAACCTATTCTACAACACTCCCAATCGTACACAATCAAGCATACAAGTTCATAGGGGTCTCAAACTAGCCTAAACCCCAACTACAACACATCAACATACCCACATTGCTCAAGAACACACATTAAACCCATAAACTCAAAACAACCTAAACATGCATTTCTACTCCATAAACTTGTATAAAACTTGTTTAAAACACATCAAAAGCTAGAGATCGCTCTTACCTCTTGAAGATCGAAAGTAGAGGCGATCTAACTTGGGGTTGGGAGAGATTTAGCTCCTTGGGTCTCCAAGCTCAAAACTTGTCCTTTTGCTCAGAAATCTTCAAAACAAGGTGAAAACTAGTGAAAATCGTGAAAGATTTGAAGAAAGAAACTCAAGATCGGTGAGGGGCGGCGGAGAGCTCACCTTGGCCGAAAATGGGGGAAAAGCTCGCCCGTTTTCGGCTAAGGGACCCCTTTATAGGTGGCTGGCCAGGCCACATTCGGGAGCCGAACGTGCCTCCGCATGCATGCCATGTTCGGCAGCCGAACATGAGATTCGGCGGCCGAACCTGGACTTCCCTCACTTATGCTTTCGGGGGCCTAAAAGCGCTCTCGAAGGCATGCATGTTCAGTGGTCGAACCTGAGTTTTCCTCCAAGGCTATTTTCATGCAAAAACTCATTTCTTTCTTGATTAAAAACATAAAATACATTAAAACATTTTATAAAAACATGGTTTTACCCTTCTAGAGGTCTTCGACACCCGAGATTCCACCGGACGGTAGAAATTCCGATATCGGAGTCTAGCCGGGTATTACATCAGGACTTCCTCTTAACATAACATAACATGTCTAATTGTGCCAGGGGCGATTAGGCCACACCTGGTCTTTCCATCTCATATCATAACATATCATATCGAGGGCTAATGGATCATCCAATAACCACCCACATCAACAATACTTAATGCAATGCATCATATTCGTGAATTCTAATGCAAAACAAACTAATGCATATCATAGCATTCGTGATGCATGAGTCATGCTAAAAAGATTTCATTCCTTTAAGATAAATAAGTTGTGTTCTACTCACCTCTGGCAGACGCTGGACTGACTCTGCAACAGCTAACACTACTGGCCTCCTCGGTCCTTCGGGTCCGATCCTACACAGGTGGACTCGAATGAGGTGCCAAACACACTCTAAACAACTCATAAACAACTCCCCAAAACATCCTCAAAACATTCATAGAAAACAACCAAGAATGGGCTGGACAGGGCACTTTCGGCGGCCGAATGTCCCTTCCAGAGCCGAAAGCCATGTAGGTTCGGGGGCACTTTCGGCTGCCGAAAGTCCTTCCAGAGCCGAAAGTCTAGCACCTTCGGCAGCAGGTTCGGCGGCCGAAGCCTCACACAGATCCGAAAGTCCTGGCCTTCGAGGGCACGTTAGGCGGCCAAAGCTGCCTTCCATGCAGGTTCGACAGCCGAACATACCTTCGGCGGCCGAACCTGGTTCCCTTTGAACAGCAGGTCCGAATCCGACACAAGCAAAACCAACCTCCAAACCACCCAAAACCTCACATGCTCTCTCCCAAACATGCATACACACTCCCTCATGCAAATAGGGCATAAACTAACTTAAACCACCCAACAAAACATCACATATACATACATTGGGCATAAAACCCACATAAACCCTAACATGCATATCTACCCATACTCAAGCATTAAAACTTCTTTCAAACTTACTTAAAACTTTATTAAACATAAATGAAAGCAAGGATCTACACTTACCTCTTGAAGATCGAGGGTTGGTGCGATACCTAACTTGGAGGTGGGAGGAAACAAACTCCTTGGGTCTCCAAGCTCCCAAAACTTGATTTAAGCCTTAAAACTTCAAAACCCAAAAGGAAACTCATAAAAACGTGAAGGATTTGAAGAAAAAGCATGAAAATGACCAAAGGAGGACATGAACACACCTGAGCTTGAGAATGGGGAGAAAACTCACCCATTTTCGGTCTGAGGGCCTTTTATAAGTGGCTAGTCAACCACCTTCGGCGGCCTAAGCTATCTCCACAGTTCTACCACCTTCGGCAGCCTAACTTGCCTCCTAAACTAACCCATGTTCGGCGGCCGAACTTGAGGTTCGGCGGCCGAACCTGGTTTCTGCCCTCAAAGCCTTTGAAGGCCTAAAGCACTCCCAAAACAGCCCCATGTTCGGCGGCCGAACCTGGGTCCTTCCTCATTGGCCTATTCTTTTCAAAACTCAATTTCTTTTGCATTAAAACCATAAAATCATGTGAAAACATTTTAGAAAATACAATTTTACCCTTTTAGAAGACTTTGGCATCATCAGAATTCCAGATTCCAACGGAGATTCCGTCGGAAAGTAGGGATTCCGATGCCGGAATTTAGCCGGGTATTACATTCTTCCCCCCTTTAAGAACTTTCATCCCCGAATGTTCCACAAACAAATAGGCATTCTCAAATCATAGAATCAAGCATACATAACAAGCAAACAAAACCTAAAACCTCTCTCCTAAAAGAGAGACACGGGTATTGCTGGAGTATAAACTCTCGGGTCTCCCAGGCACACTTTGCCATTAGGTGGTGATTCCAAAGGGCTATCACCATCGGGATTCCTTGTTCCTTAGCTTCCTAACTTATGTGTCTATGATCCGCACTGGATGCTCAACATAGGTGAGACTCCCTGAGATCTCCACCTCTGGTTCTTTAAGAACCTCACTTGGATCTGACACGAACTTCCATAACACAGGAACATGGAAATCCGAATGGACTCTCTCCATTAAAGTAGGTAACTAGCTTATAAGATACATCCCCAATTGATGTGAACCAGCATGGGAAGCAAGGCAAGGATCCCTTGGAGCTACAACAAGGACCATTGACAAGGAATAAAGCAAGGAAGTACGGCGTTACTCTTGGATTGCATATTCAAGAATTTATTACAAGAGAGATGACTGAAATTGCTAGGGATAAGTGCGAGAAGGAACTTGAAGGTCATTCGAAGCTGATTACGTTGCTGGGTGTATGCATGGATGAAGCAGAAGCAAATTGAAGATTTGTAGCGCTCGCTACCATTATCAAAGTCGCGCTCGCGACATTCAGTTAGCCGAAGATACTTTTGTGTTTTGTAGAAGTTAATTTTGGAGCACATCATGGAGGAAGATAGTGGAGAATCAGCCCGAACCATAAGCAGGTTGTGGTTTCGTCCCTGAGGTTGTGGTTTCTGCTGGAACTATTGAGGCATACGAGAATGTGGTTGGTTTTTAAAGACTTGGCAGTTATTTTTGTTATTTTAGCTTGTTTCCCTGTTGGGATAGGAATTATGACTTAGTATTTGTTTTCCTTTTCCAACTAGGTTTAGGTTTTTGCCTTACACTATAAATAAGGCCTTAAATTCTTATATCAGGGACTTTTTTTGTTTTTGACAAATTTAATTCAGATTTGCTTTATGCAAATTTCGGCCTTCTTTGAGAGAGTGAGAGTTTGCTTCTTTCATTGATTGCATCACGAATCAGACCAACTTATCAATTTCGATTGTGGCGTTCTTCTGATCCGTTCTACAAAATCCTTCTGTTATTAGTGTTCTAGCTTCGCTAAGCTTAGGGTGCTATAGAGGGTGGTTTATCCACGTTCTTGGAATCTATATCAGAGGTGCGACGGGGTTTGAGGACTAAGTGCCATAGGGTTCCGCGTCACCAATCCTTTGCAGGACTTTAAAGGGTCTGATGTATCTTGGAGCCACTTTACCCTTCTCCCCCCAACGAATCACCCTCTTCATTGGAGACACCATAAGCAATACCCCAACCTTCTCCTGAACTCCACAAGCTTCCGCTGCGCACTCTGATCCTTTCTCTTCTTCCTTCATCTTTACTGAACTGACTTCATTTCTGACCCTCGACAGGTAGGGAATACCTGTTCTTGGTAGCGACCTTGTTCAACTATCTCCAGTCACAACAAAGTCTCAAGGATCCATCCTACTTTTCCCACAACAACACTGGAGCAATCTAGGGTGAGGTACTAGGTCGGATAAAACCCTTGTCTACCAAGTTCTTGCAACTGCTCCTTCAACTTTCACAACTCTGCAGGTGCCATCCTGTAGAGAAGAATAGAGATGAACCTGATGCTTGGCATCACTTCTATTTCCAAACTCTATCTCCCTAGCAGGTGGTAAACCTGACAGCTCGTCTGGGAAGACATCTAAGAACTCTCTCTCAACAATAGACACTAAGGCTGGTTCCCTGACCTGACAGCTGAACTCTCAACAAGAGCTAGAACCCTCTGACAACCCCTCCTATGCACCCTACGAGCCTGACAGGCTGACATCTAACCTCTAGGCATCCCTACACTGTCCCTTCTGCGGACTACCTCTGACCCATCCTGTCCTCTGAACCTGACTACCTTGTCTCTGCAGACCTAGGTAGCACCACGAGTAGAAAAAATCCAATCCATCCCTCGATTGACGTTTAGACAGTCAAGTCTAGGACCTTAAGGTCGGGTGGAGGGCATCTATCCTCAACTGACACTGAACTGGACCGGCAGACTGACTTTGCCACAGATGGATCACACTTGGGTCCACTGACCCACAGAGGACACTCTAGCCCAGAAGTTATCAACACAACCTCTCGACGGCTCCTAGAGCAACTAAAGAAAGAGAAACACCAGGGTTCACAAAAACATACACATCTGAACATTCAAAAGTGAGCGTACCTGACACCACCAGGTTCGATGTGCGTGCCTCCTGTTGAGCCTGGGTGAAGATCCGAGTTGGAGCTGACGAACCTTCTCCACGGGAACCTTTAGAAGAAAAGGCTGACCCTCTCCCTCTGCCTCGACACTAGCCTGCAACATGGCTGGAGCTGCTGGTTGAGCCGCTCTACCTGAAGTTGCCCACTGAGACTGTGCCAACTAGGGCGCAATGGGACACTCACGTACCATGTGCCCTTCTTGACCGCATCTAAAACATAGATTAGTCCCAATCAGACAGACTCCCTTGTGCGGCCTTCCACACCTCAAGAACCTAGAACTGCTTGAGCCAGAGCTTGAGCCACCACCTAATCCCATACTAGACTTCAACCTCTTCCAAAACTTGCTCTTCTTCCCCCTCAAGGTTCTGCCCCACTCCTTACTTCTCGTGGCAGCTGTACTCAAAGTGGAGGGATCAATTCCTCCTAAACCTGAGATTCTGGAATCCTGAGTCTGAGCGCCTCCTTGAGACTCTCCCATTCCTTCTTCAAACATGCTTACATCCAGACCTCCATCTCTCCTCTGAACATCCATTTCCACTTCTCTCGCATCTGCAGACGTTCTCCTTAGATCTATTCCTTCTCTGCTCGACTCAAAAGACCTTCCAGGGTCCCTTGATGTTTCCCATCTGCCGACTCTACACGACTGCGCTCTTGGCAGAGCAGGGGGAAAGGTGCCCATACCTTCCCTTTCAAACGGAACTCCAGTCGATTCCACAGATCGACGAGTGCTGCGCATCCTAGCTCTTCTGAAGCACAACACACAATCATACAAACAATCATTAGCATCATACAGTTCATGTGAAAACACATGAACCTGCATTACATACATCACATACATCACATACATAGCATATCATCAATGCACATGCATAAAATCATGGCATTTGACATCATCATTCAAGACAGGACTCTACATCCTATCCTAGTGGACATGATTTTGCCTATTGTGCTTGTCCTTCTATGACCTCTATGAGCCCAACACACTCTACGTCCGACCATATGAACCTAGGGCTCTAATACCAATCTAAAACGACCCGAAAACCGGACCGCTACCGGCGCCAGGATCCAGATCGGCTTAAGGCCGCCGGGACCCATAGCAAGCCTAACATACATCCTATCACCTGGTCAAATCCCATACATGATCAAAACATTAACATAAAAACTTAAACATCTGATATATATACCGAGCTTGACCTGTATGCTACATAACTGGAAACATAAAAGAACCCCATACTAGAGCCCTCATCAATTGCTCTAGCTGGGTCAACATAACATACATCAAGCTTGGGTCACATCCGATGAACCAAAACCTAACATGTGCATGCATCAAAAACCATAAGCATAAAACCTCCACTAGAGTCCTCATCAAATACCCTAGCGTGGTAAGCATCACATGCCACAAGTTTGGTTCACACACAACTCAACATTAAACCATTACATACATCATGTACTAAAAAGGGACTAACCAAGCCTTAGGGCCAAGCACAACACTAATCCATAAACATAACTCAACTTTACCTTACATTTCATTACATTATCTTGCAATACATTACATCAATTTTACAATACATGTCCACACTAAAATACTAATCTATTACATAAGCATGACATTTACCCTTGACGTCTTCCTGGACTACCTCTGACCTGCAAACCTGAGGATTAGGGAGAGGGGTGAGCCAAAAAGCCCAGTGAGCAGAACAGGGAAAAACAGTTTAAAGAAATCATATGCTATCATGGAATTCGTCACAGCACAAATAAATCACCTTAAGATGGTATTGTCACCAATGGCCCCCTACATATCCAATAAGTGCCCGGCCCTCGACGGAGCTCCTCAGGACTTCCTCTTAACATAACATAACATGTCCAATTGTGCCAGGGGCGATTAGGCCACACCTGGTCTTTCCATCTCATATCATAACATATCACATCGAGGGCTAATGGATCATCTAATAACCACCCACATCAACAATACTTAATGCAATGCATCATATTCGTGAATTATAATGCAAAACAAACTAATGCATATCATGGTATTCGTGATGCATGAGTCATGCTAAAAAGATTTCATTCCTTTAAGATAAATAAGTCGTGTTCTACTCACCTCTAGCAGACGCTGGACTGACTCTGCAACAGCTAACACTGCTGGCCTTCTCAGTCCCTCGGGTCTGATCCTACACAGGTGGACTCGAATGAGGTGCCAAACACACTCTAAACAACTCATAAACAACTCCCCAAAACATCCTCAAAACATGCATAGAAAACAACCAAGAATGGGCTAGACAGGGCACTTTCAGCGGCACTTTCGGCGGCCGAATGTCCCTTCTAGAGTCGAAAGCCATGCAGGTTCGGGGGCACTTTCGGCGGCCGAAAGTCCTTCCAGAGCCGAAAGTCTGGACCTTCGACGGCAAGTTCGGTGGCCGAATCCTCACACAAATCCAAAAGTTCTGGCCTTCGGGGGCACGTTAGGCGGCCAAAGCTACCTTCCATGCAGGTTCGGCAGCCGAACATACCTTCGGCGACCGAACCTGGTTCCCTCCGAACAGCAGGTCCGAATTCGACACAAGCAAAACCAACCTCCAAACCACCCAAAACCTCACATGCTCTCTCCCAAACATGCATACACACTCCCTCATGCAAATAGGGCATAAACTAACTTAAACCACCCAACAAAACATCACATATACATACATTGGGCATAAAACCCACATAAACCCTAACATGCATATCTACCCATACTCAACCATTAAAACTTCTTTCAAACTTACTTAAAACTTTATTAAACATAAATGAAAGCAAGGATCTACACTTACCTCTTGAAGATCGAGGGTTGGTGCGATCCCTAACTTGGAGGTGGGAGGAAACAAACTCCTTGGGTCTCCAAGCTCCCAAAACTTGATTTAAGCCTTAAAACTTCAAAACCCAAAAGGAAACTCATAAAAACGTGAAGGATTTGAAGAAAAAGCATGAAAATGACCAAAGGAGGACATGAACACACCTGAGCTCGAGAATGGGGAGAAAACTCACCCATTTTCGATCTGAGGGCCTTTTATAGGTGGCCAGTCAACCACCTTCGGCGGCCTAAGTTGTCTCCACAGCTCTACCACCTTTGGCAGCCTAACTTGCCTCCTAAACTAACCCATGTTCGGCGACCGAACTTGAGGTTCGGCGGCCGAACCTGGTTTCTGCCCTCAAAGCCTTCGGAGGCCTAAAGCACTCCCGAAACAGGCCCATGTTCGGCGGCCAAACTTGAGGTTCGGCGGCCAAACTTGAGGTTCGGCGGCCGAACCTGGGTCCTTCCTCCTTGGCCTATTCTTTTCAAAACTCAATTTCTTTTGCATTAAAACCATAATATCATGTGAAAACATTTTAGAAAATACAATTTTACCCTTCTAGAAGACTCTGGCATCATCAGAATTCCAGATTCCAACGGAGATTTCGTCGAAAAGTAGGGATTCCGATGCCGGAATCTAGTCGGGTATTACAGCTATTACTAGCCCACTGTCAAGAAAGAAGCTGAGGAGTTCGTCCGAAGGTGTGACATATGCCAACGGTTCGCTAATGCCATCAACGTACCAGCCACCCCTCAGTCCAGCATATCTAGCCCATGGCCGTTCTCACAATGGGGCATAGATATCTTAGGACCTTTTCCTAAAACCACGGGGCAGAAGAAGTTTGTAGTGGTGGCCGTGGAGTAGTTCTCAAAATGGCCAGAGGCAAAGGCAATCCCCACGATTACAGCCAGAAAAATGATAGACTTTGTCTGGGGCAACATCATCTGTAGGTTCGGGATACCGAGGGTACTCATCTCAGACAACGGCAGGCAATTTGATTGCAGTGCCTTCAGAGAATTCACAGCGAACATGGGCATATGGCACAAATTCTCCTCGGTGGCCCACCCTCAAACCAATGGCCAAACAAAGGTCACTAACAGAGTTATCCTTCAAGGATTGAAGAAGCGGTTGGATGGTGCAAAGGCAAATTGGGCAGATGAACTCAACAGCATCCTGTGGGCACTCTGAACTACCCCCAGGACATCCACCAAAGAGACGCCTTTTGCGCTCGCATTTGGCACTGAGGCTGTAGTTCCAATCGAACTATAAGTCCCTACACATCGAGTCCAGTTCAATGACGAGAACGCCAACAGCGATAAACTGAGAAGTAACCTGGATGCCTTGGAAGAAATTAGGGAGGAAGCTCAAGTCTGTACAGCCGCCTATCAACAAAGAGCGGCTCATTATTACAATCAAAGGGTCAAAGAAAGAAGCCTGAAGGTAGGAGATCTAGCCCTGAGAAATCTATAAGCTACTAGAAAGAGAGCGGCAGTAGAAAAGCTGGCGCCGACCTGGGAGGGCCCATTCAGGATAGTCAAAGTGGTCAAACCAGGGGTATACCGAATTAAAGACCTACAGGGAAACCTGGAACCCCATGCCTGGAATATCCAGCATCTGAAGAGGTACTTCCCTTAAAATATTTGTAACATGAAGAAAACTCTTGTACTCTGAAAATATGAATGAATTGAATAACACCATTTTTAGCAAGCAATGTTATTTCTATTATTATATGTCTTAATTTTCTTTGAAAAAGAAAGAACAGATGCTAGAAGACCTCAGTGAGGTAGGTGACCAGGCTCCCCAAGTGCCCCCGGCACCATTAAATCGGCTGAGATGATGAAGCGACAGTAAGGCCACAGTGCCTAAATCTTGCGCAAGACCTCAGTGAGGTAGGTGACCGGGCTCCCCAAGTGCCCCCGGCACCATTAAACCGGCTGAGATGATGAAGTGACAGTAAGGCCACAGTGCCTGAATCTTGCACAAGACCTCAGTGAGGTAGGTGACCGGGCTCCCCAAGTGCCTCCGGCACCATTAAACCGGCTGAGATGATGAAGCGACAGTAAGGCCACAGTGCCTGAATCTTACACAAGACCTCAGTGAGGTAGGTGACCGGGCTCCCCAAGTGCCCCCGGCACCATTAAACCGGCTGAGATGATGAAGCTACAGTAAGGCCATAGTGCCTGAATCTTGCGTAAGACCTCAGTGAGGTAGGTACTTGTAGTTCGATTGGAACTACAGCCTTAGTGCCAAATGCGAGTGCAAAGGGCGTCTCTTTGGTGGACGTCCTGGGGGTAGTTCAGAGTGCCCACAGGATGCTGTTGAGTTCATATGCCCAATTTGCCTTTGCACCATCCAACCGCTTCTTCAATCCTTGGAGGATAGCTCTGTTAGTGACCTCTGTTTGGCCATTGGTTTGAGGGTGGGCCACCGAGGAGAATTTGTGCCATATGCCCATGTTCGCTGTGAATTCTCTGAAGGCACTGCAATCAAATTGCCTGCTGTTGTTTGAGATGAGTACCCTCGGTATCCCGAACCTACAGATGATGTTTCCCCAGACAAAGTCTATCATTTTTCTAGTTGTAATTGTGGGGATTGCCTCTGCCTCTGGCCATTTTGAGAAGTACTCCACGGCCACCATTACAAACTTCTTCTGCCCCGTGGTTTTAGGAAAAGGTCCCAAGATATCTATGCCCCACTGTGAGAATGGCCATGGGCTAGATATGCTGGACTGAGGGGTGGCTGGTACGTTGATGGCGTTAGCGAACCGTTGGCATATGTCACACCTTCAGACGAACTCCTCAGCTTCTTTCCTGACAGTGGGCCAGTAATAGCCTTGTCTAAAAATTTTGTTCGTCAATGTTCCTGCTCCTTCATAAGCTCCACACATTCCTCGGTGTATTTCTTCCAGCACCTTGATCGCTTCGTCTGGGCCTACACATCGGAGCCATGGAGTGGATTTTCCTCTTCAGTATAGGGTCCTCCTTACTGCTTGGTAATTGGCAGCTCGAGCAGCTATTTTCTTTGCTTCATCTTTGTCCTCAGGGAGCTTTCCCTTTTCAAGGTATTCCAAGTATGGGGTCATCCAGCTTTGGCCTTGTTCAATCTGCATTACAGTGGCCGTTTTGTCAAACGCAAGTATGCTAATATGCTGTATGTATACCTCGTCAGGGAGTTGTTCCAGCTCCTCTTTAGACAATCGGCTAAGCAAGTCTGCCTCCTCATTGTCCTCCCGGGGTATGCTCCGGTACTGTACCATAATCCCCTGTTCGACGAGCTAGGACTCTATGGCTTTTACCTTTGCCAAGTAGCTCTGCATGGTTTGGTCTCTTACCTGGTATGCCCCCGTTATCTGATTGATCACCAATTGGGAGTCGCTATTTATTTCAAGATCGGTCACTCCTACCTCCATCGCGATCAACATCCCGTTTATTAAGGCTTCATATTCTGCTACATTGTTAGAAGCTTTGAATTCCAGGCGCAGAGCATAACAGACTTTGAAACCCTCAGTGCCCGTGGTCAGGGAGTTTCCAGATGTCTTTCCAGACAAACTTCCTGGACTACCACCTGCTAGGGAGATAGAGTTTGAAATAGAATTGATGCCTGGAACCAGACCGATCTCTATCCCTCCCTACAGGATGGCACCAGCAGAGTTGAAAGAGCTAAAGGAGCAGTTGCAAGAGTTGGTAGACAAGGGTTTCATCCGACCGAATACCTCACCTTGGGGTGCTCCAGTGCTGTTTGTGAAGAAGAAGGATGGATCCTTAAGACTTTGTATCGACTACAGGCAGTTGAACAAAGTCACTACTAAGAATAAGTATCTGTTACCTAGGATCAACGATCTATTTGACCAGCTAGCAGGAGCAGGTTGTTTCTCCAAGATAGATATGAGATTCGGGTACCACCAGCTGAGAATAAGAGAAGAAGATGTGCTGAAGACGGCTTTCAGAACCAGATATGGGCATTATGAGTTCCTAGTAATGCCGTTTGGGCTGACTAATGCCCCTGCAGCATTCATGGATCTCATGAACATAGTGTTTAGCTAGTATCTGGATCACTTTGTTATTGTCTTCATAGATGATATCTTAGTGTATTCCAGAAATGTAGAGGAGCATGCCCATCATCTGAGGTTAGTTTTGCAGACCCTGAGAGAGCACGGCTTGTATGCCAAGTTCTCCAAATGTGAATTCTGGTTGAGGAGCATCTCATTCTTGGGGCATGTTGTATTAGAAAACGGAATTGAAGTGGACCCCAATAAGGTAGAAGCTGTAGCTAACTGGCCCAGACCCACTACAGTAACTGAGATCAAGAGCTTTTTGGGTTTGGCAGGTTACTACAGGAGGTTCGTTCAGGACTTCTCAAAAATTGCTGCTCCTATGACCAAATTAACCAAGAAGAACCAGAGGTTTGTGTGGTCTGAGCAGTGCGAGGAAAGCTTTGAGGAGCTGAAGAAAAGATTGACGTCAGCACCGGCGTTAGCTCTACCTACCAGTAATGAAGACTTCACAGTGTTTTGTGATGCGTCCCATGTGAGATTGGGTTGTGTGTTGATGCAAAATGAGAGGGTAATTGCTTATGCCTCTAGACAGCTGAAGAAGCATGAGTTGAATTACCCTACACATGACCTAGAAATGGCAGCTGTGATTTTTGCACTCAAGATGTGGAGGCATTACCTTTATGGGGTTAAATGTGAGATCTTCACAGATCATAAGAGCTTGCAGTACATCTTGAGTCAGAGGGAGTTGAATTTGAGGCAGAGGAGATGGGTGGAACTGCTTAGTGACTATGGTTGCAAGATTCAATACCATCCGGGTAAGGCAAATGTTGTGGCAGATGCCCTAAGCCGGAAATCACTTGGCAGTCCATCCCATATTATAGCAGAGAGGAGACCGGTGGTGAGGGAATTCTACAAGCTCATTAATGAAAGGCTGCAGTTGGAGTTATCTGGTACAGGTGCTTTGATAGCCCAGATGAGAGCGACACCCGTGTTTCTGGAGTAGGTGGCTTAGAAACAGCATAAGGACCCAGAGTTAGTGAAAATTGCTAGGACTGTTCAGTCAGGCAAGAATGAAGAATTCAGATTTGATAGCAAGGGGATCCTCCGCTATGGGAGTAGATTATGTGTACCAGATGACGTGAGTCTGAAGGGAGACATTATGAGGGAAGCTCATAATGCTAGATACAGTATTCACCCTAGAGCCACTAAGATGTATCAAGATCTGAAGAGAGTCTATTGGTGGCCAGCTATGAAGAGAGAAGTGGCACAGTTCGTGTCCGCGTGCAAAGTATGTCAGAGGGTGAAGCTGGAACATCAGAAGTCGGCTGGAATGCTTAACCCACTGCCGATTCTAGAGTGAAAATGGGAGAATATAGCTATGGACTTCGTGGTGGGGTTACCGGCAACGTCCAACAGGTTGAACTCCATATGAGTGATTGTGGACAGACTGACCAAATCTGCTCACTTCATCCCTGTTAGGAGTGGCTACTCTGTGGATAAATTGGCGCAGGTGTTTGTTGATGAAGTGGTCAGGTTGCATGGGGCTCCTGTTTCAATTGTGTCTGATAGAAGACCCCAGTTCACCTCCAGGTTTTGGCAGAGTCTGCAGAATGCTATGGGTACCAGGCTGGATTTTAGCACTGCTTTCCATCCACAGACTGATGGACAGTCAGAGAGGACCATCCAGACAATTGAAGATATGCTCAGAATGTGTGTGCTAGATTTTGGCAGTTCTTGGAGGCAACATCTACCCTTGGTGGAGTTTGCCTACAATAACAGCTATTATGCTAGCATCGGGATGGCTCCTTATGAAGCTCTTTCTGGGAGGAAGTGCTGATCGCCTGTTTGTTGGGAAGAAGTTGGAGAAAGGGCCTTAGCAGGGCTTGAGCTAGTAGAGATCACCAGCAGAGTAGTGCCCATCATCAGAGAAAGGTTCAAAACTGCTGTAAGTCGGCAAAAAAGCTATGCAGATGTCCGCAGGAAGCTTGTTGAGTTTCAGGAGGGAGATTTGGTATTGCTCAAGGTGTCTCCTATGAAAGGGGTGATCCGTTTTGGGAAGAAAGGTAAGCTAGCTCCACGGTACATCGGACCCTTTGAAATCTTGTAAAAGATCGGGAATGTATCGTACAAGTTGGACTTACCTGCTTCAATGGAGAGAATCCATCCGATTTTCCTTGTTTCCATGTTACGGAAGTTCGTGTCAGATCCCGGCAAGGTTCTTAGTGAGCTAGATGTGAAGATCCTATGAGATCTCACCTATGTAGAACAGCCAGTGCGGATCATAGACACGCAGATCAGAAAGCTGAGGAACAAGGAAATCCCGATGGTGAAAGTCCTTTGGAATCACCACAATATAGAAGAATATACCTGGGAGACACGGGAGTCTATGCTCCAGCAATACCCTCATCTCTTTTAAGGTTAGCATCTATGTGTTTTTTTTTTTTTTTTGTTTATGTGTGTTATGTCTTGCTATGCTTGTTTGGTGAACATTCGGGGACGAATGTTCTTAAGGGGGGGAGAATGTAATACCCGGCTAGACCCCAACATCGGAATTCCTATTTTCCGGTGGAATCTCGGATGTCGAAAACCTCTAGAAGGGTAAAATATATTTTTCTAAAATGTTTTAACATGTTTTTATGGTTTTAATGAAGAAAGAAATTGAGTTTTAAAAGAAAATGTTTTGGAAGAGAAACTCAGGTTCGGCCGCCGAACCCCATGTTCGGCCGCCGAACATGGTGGAGTTGCGGAGGCACTTTTGGCTTCCGAAGGTGGTCTGGCCAGCCACCTATAAAAGGCTCCCTGTCCGAAAATGGGCGAGTTTTCTCTCTCTATTTCCGGGCAAGGTGAGTCTCTCCCACCCCTTGGTCGATCTTGTGTTTTCTCCTCAAATCCTTCAAGTTTTGACAAGTTTCAACTTGGTTTTGAAGATTTTTGAGCTAAGAACGAAGTTTTGAAGCTTGGAGACCCCGGAGCTCGATTTCTCCCATCTCTGAGTTTGGATCGCCTCTCCTCTCGTTTTTCAAGAAGTAAGTGGAGACCCTACCCTTCTTTTATGTTTTATGTAAGTTTTGAGGGGTTTTAGAGAGTTTTGATGCATGATTAGGCTAGTTGTAAAGTGTTAGGGTTTATGTGAGTTAATGATGAAATGTATGTTTATTGTTTGTTAAATGAGATGTTTTTGGGGTATAGGTTAGTTCTAAGCCCCTAAATGCTTGAGGATGTGTTTTTGCATGTTTTTGCATGAGTTGGTTTGGTTGGAAGGTTTGGTTGGCTGAATGTGGGAGAGAAGCTCGAGTTCTGCCATTCTGGAAGAACTCAGGTTTAGCAGCCGAAACCATGTTCGGCCGCCGAACCTGCCTGAGGACGCAGTTTTGCCTGCTGAACCCTGCCCCCGAAAGTTTGGACTTTTGGCTCTGAAGGGGACTTTCGGCCGCCGAACCTGCCGCCGAAGGTGACTGAGTTTCGGCTCTGGAGGGACTTTCGGCCGTCGAACCTGCCGCCGAAAGTGCCCTGTTCAGCCTTCCTTTGCATGCTTTCTATGAATGTTTTATGGTATTGTAGGGGGGTTTTGGGGAGATGTTTAGAGTCATGTTAATGTATGTTTGGTCCCTCATTTGAGTCCACCTGTGTAGGTTCGAACCCGGGGAACCGAGGACCCCAGTAGTGAGATAGCTGCTTCAGAGTCTGTTCAGAGTCAGCCTGAGGTGAGTAGAATGGATCTTTATGTTTTAAAGCAAATAAATTTCAAGCATGATCATGCATCACGAAGGCCATGATATATACTAGGTTGTTTGCATTAGAATTCACGAATATGTTGCATTGCATACTTTGATGTTGATGTGGATGGATGTTGGATGACCCATTAGTCCTCGGTATGATATGATGACGATGATACGGTATGGAAGTCCAGTGAGGCCCATTCTATGCCCCTGGCACGATGTAAGAGAAAGACCAGTGAGGCCCATTCTACACCCCTGGCACATTGGAATGTTATGTTATGTTATGTTAAGAGAAAGACCAGTGAGGCCCATTCTACGCCCCTGGCACCATTGGAATGTGTAGAGGGCTCTTGGTGACAAGTCCATCCTTGATGTGATTTGTTTGTGATGTGATGCATTTCATGAAAGCATGAATTTTAATATATTGTTTTACTATTCTGCTCACTGGGCTCTAGTAGCTCACCCCTTTCCCTTAACCCCCAGGTTTGCAGGTTCGGGATAGACCAGGATGTCGGCAAGAGTAAAGGTTCTATGGATGTAATAGTTAGATGTGGACATGAGAAAATAATGAAAGATAATGTAATGTAATGTATGGTGTAAAAATGTTATGAGATTTAGTATTGTGCTTGGCCCTAATGTTATGTTAATCCCCTTTTGTACATGATCGTTATAAAATGTTTTAATGTTAAGAAATGTTAAACCAAGCTTGATGTATGATATGATGTCCCACTAGAGCATTTGATGAGGGCTCTTATGTGAGGTTTTTATGTTATGGTTATGATGCATGCACAGGTCAAGCTTGGTGAATGAAAAAGTTTAAAATTTTTATGTAAATGTATGATCATGTATGGGATTATCAGGTATGACAGGTTGTATGTTAGGCTTGCTACGGGTCCCGGCGACCTTAAGTCGATTTGGATCCTAGCGCCGGTAGCGGTCCGATTTCGGGTCGTTACAGATCTGTAGGGCCTCCATGTTAAAACGGGCGACGTACTCCCTTAAAGTCTCATTCCTCCTCTGATGGACTGTCACCAGGTAGCTCGTCTTTCTATCCGCAGGTACTCCGGTAATGAACCGGCTGATGAAGATAGTGGCCAAATCTCCAAAACTTCTGATGCTTCCAGCCTCCAGACTGTTAAACCACGCCCGTGCCGGCCCTGCGAGCGTCGTGAGGAATACCTTGCACATCAAGGCATCCGATAGAGTCTGCAGCTCCATGAAAGTCTTATAGTTGAGGACATGCTCCCTTGGGTTTCCCGCTCCGTCATAAGCCGCCATGGGTGGCATCATAAACTTCTTGGGGACGGTCTCCTGCTGCACCCATTTTGAGAAAGGCGAAGAGGTAGGCAAGAGAGCATGATTCTGATCTTTCGCTCCCAACTCAGCCAAGAGCTGCTCCTTCATTTTCTGCAGCTTTTGATCCACACCTTCCTCTTCCTGTCTGGGCCGTTTCTCCAGACGATCTTCTTCCTTCCATTCATCCTCCTCCGTTCTCCTGGTTGTTCTGGCAAAATAACTGTCTACCTCATCGTTTTCTATCAACTCCCTCACCCTTCTCCCACGAACTCTGTCTTCCGTTTCTTCTTCTTCCCCGGCCCTTCTACCTCTTTCTCCAGTTTCTCGGCTGTTTGTTTGGGGGTGGTTAAAGGTAGGCTGGGGTTCATTGGTTCGGGGTTCCTCTACCACAGGCAACACGTTCATTGGGGTATTGAGGCCCCTCTGTTGCATTATCTGCTCCAACCAGTGGGCGGTGTTTTGTAGTTGAAGGGCCATGGCTTGGAGGTCCTGGTTGGATAAGGCAGCTCTAGGCATGTTCGCTGCCGAGTTCGGCGAAGGGCTGAAGGGGATTGGTGGTTGGTTGTTTGGGGTTGTGAGACTAGAAAAAGAGAACTGTTGTCCCTCCTGAGCAGAGCTCATGTCATTTGGGGTATTAACAAGGTTGTTTTCATTATGGTTGGCCATCGTGGATCTTAGTGGGTATTGTAAGAGTGGAACTCCGACGATGAAAAGATCTCCTTCGTTCCCACAGACGGTGCCAATTGATATTTCGAGATCTAGAAAATAGGGTTTTACAAGGGTTGAGTAAGCTTAGTCCGAGAGGAGCATGTTCCCCCCCCCCTTTTATCCTTTTCCTTTATCTGTCAGTGACGTGTAACGGCCTCGCTGCCATTGGGCTACCTGTCTCTGCCGTACGGATACGGACGTACGAGAATATCAGATCTCTGCTCCATGCATAACGGCCATTTCATTCCCCCTGGCACGCATGCGGATGGACCCACTAGGCGAATGGGCTGGCCACCTTTTCTTCTCTGGACGGGGCTGTAAGATGAGATTAGGACTGGAGCCTAGGGGGGTCTGATCTTAGGGCCGAAAGGACTGGGCCGGCCCAATTGAGAGGCTTTAGAGGGAGTCCGGTCTTCAGGCCGAGCGGGCTGAATCTGGTTCATGCGGGAGGCTTAAGAGCCTTCAAGTCATGGGCTGTTATCATGGGCCAGGCCTCAGACCGGGATGGCGAAATCCAGTGGTCATCAATTGCCCCTTTACCTTCTCATCAATTATTGTACGACTGATGAGGGGGTAAATATCGAGAATCATAATGACCGCGCCGCCTAAGGACAGTTTTCCTCAGAGCACCTTTTCATCTCATTGCTATTTCAAATTTCGAATTCTCTCCATCTTCTCAAAACTTCTGCTCTCCTCTACTCTCTGTGTGCATTGCTAGCTCCGTCCCTCTGCCCTTTTTGCTTTCAAGGTACGCTTTCTCATTCTTCCATGGAAGGCCCAAAGCTCCCTGATGTCTTTGATCTCGAGTCTAGTATTACCCCTTCTACCCTGATAAATTTCTTCTCTCGGAAGTATTTGGACACCCCCTTTTATCTCATTCAAGCTCCTTACTGGAATGAGAGGATCGTTCTTCCCAATCCCCCTCCTTCCGGCTTGATAGATCCCCAGAAAAATCTCAGTCTAGTCTTTTTTGTCAAACAACGAGACTTCGGTCTAACTTTCCCCTTTACTCCTTTCTTCAACGAGGTCTTCCGGTACTTCGGGATAACCCCCCGGATGCTGTCTCCCAATTCCATCTTGTTCATGTGTTCCTTCGAATCTATCTGCTTGAGCTGGGGGTTAACGACCACGGCGCATCTGTTCGTAACCTTCTTTCGTCTCGTTAGGGCAAGCCAGTGCTTTTACTACTTTGCCCCTCATGGTGGGTTGTCCATTTTCACGGGTTATAAGGACTCCATAAAAGGCTGGGTAGAGAGATTTGTGGTGGTGGAGTTGAAGAAGAACTCCGGTATGTCCTGGGAGGTGGAACTCTCCTGGGAAGATGTCCCTCTGGGTTGCAACGACCTGCCCCAGCTGAGTCTCTCCGAGCAGGTCGGATACCTTCGACTGACTTCTATTGAAAAGAAGTATGACGTCAAAAAGTGTATGTTTGTGTCCAGTCTTTAGGACTGCCGGGCTGTGAGTACTTCCCCTTGTTTTAATTGCTTGTTTCCTTCCCTCTTGATTTTTCTTATGTGTTTTTTCTAACTTGTGTTGACTTTGTGTTTTTGCAGCTTCCGAAGTGGACATGGACAAAATTAAGGCTCCCAAAAACTTCACCCTTTCTCGGGAGAGCATGAACGATGCATTAGACGCCCTCCGAGCCGGGCGATCTGTGTCGGAAGCCACTCAGGAGGCGGCCCAGGTCATCTCGTCCAGGTCGGCAGGCCGGTCTGTTCTTCCCGCTCCTGCTTCTTCCCGAGCTCCCAAGCCGAGCTCTCGAGGTGTTATGTCTTCCAGGCCCTCTAGCCGCAGAGCTGGAGCTGGTCTCTTGGAGGTCCGGGACTTCTTAGAATCAGAAGCCGGGGCAGGAACTTTAGAAGGAGGAAGACGCTTGCTCCCGGCCCCCTTCACAGCGCCCTCAGAGACGGCATCATCAACTGGCCCGGGCTCTCTCTCTTCGGTAATAGGGGCGACCTCAACAGAAGCCCCCTGGCACTTTCACCAGCAGGGATAATCTCCATCCCCTCTTCAGGAACCTTCTCCTCGGTCGTAGAGGTCTCGAGCCTCTCTTCGGAAATATCCCAAGAAGGTAAGCCAGAATCCGTCCTCACCAGCTCGGTGCCTTCAACCGGCCTAGCGGAGACCCTTGGAGCCTTTTTCGCCCCCTCAATAGAAGCCCGTTGGGACCTGGGGGCTTGAGAAGACTGAGGAGCCGAGCTTGATCTGCTGCGGCTGGAGGGCCTGGAAGACCTGACACCTCGAGAGCTCGGCTTGGGAGCTCGGCTTGGGAGCTCGGGAAGAAGCAGGAGCGGGAAGAATGGACCGGCCTGCCGACCTGGACGAGATGACCTGGGCCACCTCCTGAGTGGCTTCCGACATAGATCGCCCGGCTCGGAGGGCGTCTAATGCAGCGTTCATGCTCTCCCGAGAAAGGGTGAAGTTCTTGGGAGCCTTAATTTTGTCCATGTCCACTTGGGAAGCTGCAAAAACACAAAGTCAACATAAGTTAGAAAAAACACATAAGAAAAATCAAGAGGGAAGGAACCAAGCAATTAAAATAAGGGGAAGTACCCGCAGCCCTGCAGTCCTGAAGACTGGACACAAACATACACTTTTCGACGTCATACTTTTTTTCAATAGAAGTCAGTCGAAGGTATCCAACCTGCTCAGAGAGACTCAGCTGGGGCAGGTCGTTGCAACCCAGAGGGACATCTTCCCAGGAGAGTTCCACCTCCCAGGACAGACCGGAGTCCTTCTTCAACTCCACCACCACAAATCCCTCTACCCAGCCTTTTATGGAGTCCTTATAACCCGTGAAAATGGACAACCCACCACGAGGGGCAAAGTAGTAGAAGCACTGGCTTGCCCTAATGAGACGAAAGAAGGTTACGAACAGACGCGCCGTGGACGTTAACCCCCAGCTCAAGCAGATAGATTCGAAGGAACACATGAATAAGATGGAATTGGGAGACAGCATCAAGGGGGTTATCCCGAAGTACCGGAAGACCTCGTTGAAGAAATGAGTAAAGGGAAAAGTTAGACCGAAGTCTCATTGTTTGACAAAAAAGACTAGACTGAGATTTTTCTAGGGATCTATCAAGCCGGAAGGAGGGGGATCGGGAAGAACGATCCTCTCATTTCGGTAAGGAGCTCGAATGAGATAAAGGGGGGTGTCCAAATACTTCTGAGAGAAGAAATTTGTCAGGGTAGAAGGGGTAATACTAGACTCGAGATCAAAGACATCAGGGAGCTTTGGACCTTCCATGGAAGAATGAGAAAGCGTACCTTGAAAGCAAAAAAGGCAGAGGGACGGAGCTAGCAATGCATATAGAGAGCAGAGGAGAGCAGAAGTTTCGAGAAGACGGAGAGAATTCGAAATTTGAAATAGTAATGAGACGAAAAGGTGCTCTAAGGAAAACTGTCCTTAGGCGGCATGGTTATTATGATTCTCGATATTTACCCCCTCATCAGTCGTACAATAACTGATGAGAAGGTAAAGGGGCAATTGATGACTGCGGGGTTCGCCATCCCGGTCTGAGGCCTGGCCCATGATAGCAGCCAATGACTTGAAGGCTCTTAAGCTTCCCGCATGAACCAGGCTCAGCCCGCTCGGCCTGAAGACCAGACTCCATCTAAAGCCTCTCAATCGGGCCGGCCCAGTCCTTTCGGCCCTAAGTCAGACCCCCCTGGGCTCCAGTCCTAATCTCATCTTCCAGCCCCGTCCGGAGAAGAAAAGGTGGCCAGCCCCATTCACCTAGTGGGTCCATCCGCATGCGTGCCAGGGAAAATTAAATGGCCGTTATGCATGGAGTAGAAATCTGATATTCTCGTACGTCCGTATCCGTATGGCAGAGACAGGTGACCCAATGGCAGCGAGGCCGTTACACGTCACTGACAGATAAAGGAAAAGGATAAAAGGGGGGAAAACATGCTCCTCTCGGACTAAGCTTACTCAACCCTTGTAAAACCCTATTTTCTGGATCTCAGAATATCAATATATAGAGACAAAAAGTCTTTTTAAATCCCTAACAAATAACTGAATGTCTACTTAAACCCTAAACAAATTTTTTTATTCATTTAATCACTCGATTAAATAGAAAGGGAGAAATAACCCAATCTGTTTGCTTCCATCATCCCCTTCTATCGAGTGGGCGAGACTTTTTCTTTAAAATCCAAAGTTTCAATTAACTTTATAAGGTAAATTCAAATTCTAATCTCACAAATATCCGTAAATAATTGTAATTTCTATAATGATTAAAATATTAAAATTGATAATTTAAATTTTTTAATTTTTTGATAAAAATTTATTGAATGGTTAAAAGAGTCATTATATTTGATTTTTTATATATATGGTAAAAATAAATATGAAAAGATATCTAATATAAAAGTAAATATATTTAAAGTTTACTTCTAATAAACACTTAGTTTAAAATTTGAAAATTAAAAATTAACTTTTAAATACACAACTAAACATGTGACTAATTTTATAATTGATTTATTGATTCTCAAATATAATGATTTGATTTTTTTTATGAAATAATGATTTAATCTATTGATAGAAGTATTTACGTAATTATCTAATAGCTTGAGATTTTAATTTTCAAACATTTTCAAATCACAAATGGGTTTAAGTTGAGAAGTACTTATGAATCTATTCTCCCTCTCTTGCCATGTTTGTCCATTTTTGTAAGGATAAAATCTCTAAAAAATAAAGCCAAATAGAAACCCAAAGAAAAAAATAATAGAGAGGAAGTGAAGGTGAGTTCACTCACGTGCTGCTCCCCCTCATTTGCTGGCTTGCAATGTCATCATAAAAATTTTTTGTAGTTCTTCTGAATTTTAATGAGAGAGACGAGCTCCCCCATTAAAGCTCACCTTTAGTGCTTTCTCTCTCTTTCTACAATCTTGAAAGCCCTCATCTTTGAGTTTGAGAAGGTCAGAATATTGGGTTCAAGAGTGGAGGGAGAAAAGCCCTCATCTTTTTGAGAGAGAGAAGAAGAAAAAGAAAAAAGGGAAGAGGAGGAAGTAGTAGAGAGAGAAGAAGAAAAATAAAATAGAAGAGGAGGAGGAAATCGCTACTCTAACAGACATTTTAACGTTTGTTAGATGTGTGCAACTCACGTACTTAATATTTGCTTAAATTGATCTCATTTAAGCTTAATGAAGAGTTAAATACCCTTTACTATTTTTCGAGGTAAACCAAAAAAATTATTAGGGGCTCAAGGGGACATTTGAATATTTATTAGGAGTTTAAAAGGGTCTTTTGCCTACAAATATATAATTTAGAGTGATACATGTTAGAATAATATATATATATATATAATTATAGTGATACATGTTAGAATAATATATATAATTTATTGTGTATTTATAATACATATAATTAGAGTAATAAATATAATTTAGAGTAATAAGATTAATACATTACTTCTTAGAGTGATACATAATTAAATTAATACATATAATTAGAGTAATACCTATAATTTAGAGTTATAAGAGTAATACATATTATATATTTTAGAGCAATATATAATCAAGAGTAATACACATGTAATTAGAGTAGTACATTTTAGAGTAACACGTACTATTTGAATAATACATATAATTTATGGTATATTTAGAATACATGAAATTAGAAAAATACATATATTTCATAGTATAATTTAGAGTAACAATAGTAATACACATTACATATTAGAGTTAGAGCAATACACATTGCATATTAAAACAATACATAATTAGAGTAATATATATAATTTAAAGTATATTCATAATAAATGTAATTAGAAAAATATTTATATTAAATAGAGTCATGCATATTACATATTAGAGCAATATATAATTAGAGTAATATATAATGTAAAGTATAAAGTAATAACGATAATACATTTTATATATTAATACAATACTCATTACTATTATTAAAAAGTTCAAATCATTTTCATACGAATTGAATTGAGATATAATAATTTAAAGTGGAGTTATGATAACAGTATAAAAATTTAAAAAGTTCAAATCATATTAAGGAACATTATAAATCAAAATATAATAAAGATTTTTAATAATATATTTAACATAAATAATAAATAATTATAAATTTCACATCATATTAAGAAATATTACAATATAAAGTTGCTTATATTAACAAATCATATTAGGGTTTACAATATATGATTTACAATATATTGTTAATATGTTATATTAATAAATTATATTTGGATTTAAAAATTGAAATCCGAATCCACCCAACTCTTTTAAAATAAAAAAACTCAATCTGTCCTATTAGGGTTGGGATTAGTCGGGTACCCAAAATTACCCCTCTGGACAACCATTCTTAGTATGACTGAACTTATAAAGTTACTTTTAGGCATGCGCTTATATTATTTAAGTTAATTTTATTTATGTTTATTGTTATTTAAGCCTTTTTCCTTATTAGTCAAATTTCCAAGTGAATTTCCTACAAGTTGTTTGTTTATTAGCATTTATATCTTTAAAACATATGACAAAAGTTTATTTACTTTTTGCATTTTATTTTTAGTATAAGAATGCTTCTAAATTATCATTTAATTATTCATTATTCATTATCTCTACATAAGATATATTAAGATAAGATTGAAAATGACAAATGCATATATATTCTCAACATAATTGAGAATAATATGTTGGTAAAATATAAGAAGAGTGATATTGCTAATTTAAATAATTTAGGGTCATAATGGATAAAGCAAAAAAAATAAATAAATTCAATTAATAGCTTATTAAAATATGGTAGAAGGGCAAAAGAAATCATAGAATGGCAAAAGAAATCATAGGCTAGTAAAATTAATCTAACAAGAGGAAAAAATGATATGTGAGGAAACATATTGGCGTCTCAATAAAATTTTAAGCTTCATGAGGATCGATTAATATAATTTTTGAAACTAAATGTATAATTTTCATAGTTATGTATATTGTTGTTTACGTAAATGTTAAATACATATTTCATAAGTTATATAATATAATTGTTCTAATTTTATCGGTTAAAAAATTAGATACATTATTAAATTAGATTGATTCATTTCGATAAAATCACATTGAAAAGTATAATGATGATGTTTTTATTAATAACGAATCACGATGGTTCTAAGTAAGTTAATTTTTAAATATAAATTTCAGCATAATTTTTTTAACCATTTTGTATTATTATTAAGGTGTAGTAGATTATAATACATGATTAAGTATATTTATTTTATTATATAATAAAATATGTATATTATAGAATAAAGGTCAGGCTGCCATGGCTAGTGTATGAATAGTAGCAATTGGATATCAACTATTTACTATTATATCCCAAACCTATTTGTGACCCTTTATTGTTTGATTGGACATTTGATTTTTGCTGAATTTTCTTGGCCCTACTTTCCTACTTTTTTTATGCTTTCCTACTCTTTTTATGCTTTATGTATACTTGGCCCTACTTTTCTGATTCTTTTGTGCTGCTCATACACGTATTATTTCATATTTCTCCATGTGTCATGGTCCCTATTCAGAATGACACTGCTTCAGTATTAGATGGTACTCAATTGCATTGATTTTCTTTCTGTCGCTTGTTGTGATTTTCTTTGATAGGCCATGATAGTCTTCTTTGTCATTCATAGGTGATGACTGATGTCAGTTTGTTCTCGCATGTGTCGTTCCATGTTCAGACAGTATCATCGCTGTTGAGTTCCTGTTTTTGGCATGTCTCTTTCCTCAAATATTCATTGAAAGCTAAAGGGATACAATCATTGATAGTTTCAACTTTAGGATTGTGAAAGCTTTCTCCATTGATCATGGGTGAGGGATGGGCGATTTAGGCTGTTTCGATTTCAAATACCATCATTTGAAATGTATGCATTTTTGTCTTACTTTTTTTAAGAGTTGAGTATAAGATATGTTGTTTTTTTTTCTAGCGAACGATGCGTTCTTTATTTTTTTTAGGGGAAGGGGGAGATGATGCCTAAAATATTTTATTGTGGGATCAATGGTTCTTGGTCCATATCTCAATGCAACCTCGTTTACTTGCATTGTACTTAGTTTTTGTTTGAAATGGTGTCATGTACTTCAACTAAATTTACTGTATATTGTTGTGTTGTATTGTCTTTTTATTTCTGTATTGCCACTATGCAATGCATTCACTTCCCTGCTCTCACTTGTTTCTTAATTTGAAAATGTTCTTTTTTGTTTTAATTGTACGAGGATAATTGTGGTGAGTGTATTGATTTTTAAAGCAGGTTGCTCTGTTTTACAATTCCTAGCTGTCAGATTGTTATGTTAATTTATTTTTTTTGCTTTTCTTAATTATTCAATAATTAATATCTTATATCAATTATGAGTAATTCTTTTTAGTTTATTTTTTGTTACTTTTATTCTTCTTGGTTCCAATATTTTAGAGTTTGAGAATTGAGATGATTGTTTTGCATTTATTGATGTTATAGTTTATTGTTTTCAATTAGATTATGCACGTAGTTATTAGCATTACTATTTTTTAGTGATCATTGCTGAGTATATTTATTTTTTATTGGATTGTTTACTTAGTTTATTGAGTGAACTGGTACTGCTTTTTGCTATTACACTGCTTTTCATTGATCCAAATTCAGTTTAATTATGTGTTTTGATTCGGAGTTAATGTTCATTGACACAATTTTTTCCTCTAAATGGTGATGTCTTCCTATATTTTCTTCTATAAATAGGCTAACAACTTGCCTTTGTTTAAATATCTTACCTTCAAAAGGTGATGAGAGAGCATATTTTAGACCATTTTATCATGATATTATTAATGTTTATTTACATCTTTTCTGTCTAATTTTGTGGTTTTGATCTCATTTTGCAGATATTAGGTGTAAAGAGACAATCTGGTGAAAATGCTCTTAAAATTGCCAAAAAGTGTCAAATATGGAAAGTGTCAAATAAAGGAAGTTTTCAGAAAAGCAAAGTTTTCAAATAAGGAAAGTGCAGAAGCAAAAGCAAATAAGGAAAGCGCAGTCAGAAGATTATTTAAAATTCAAATTGCAGATCTTTCTTTCCTTATTTAAAGATGTGCAGATGTAACGACCCGGAATCCGGACCGCTACCGGCGCTAGGATCCAGATCGGTATAAGGCCGCCGGGACCCGTAGCAAGCCTGACATACATCCTGTAAACCTGTTTAATTCCATACATGATCAACAATTTCATAAAAATTTTGAACTTTCTCATTCAATCACCAAACTCAACCTGTGCATGCCCAGCTCATAAACATAAACATCAACCCCACACTGGAGTCCTCATCAAATACTCCAATGGGGTAACATAGCATATAGTGAGTTTGGTCTACATAATACATCATTAAACCATTACATTTGAAAGATCATATAACAAAAGGGATTAACATACAAACTAGGGTCAAACACAACTCTAATCTTCAATAACATAATTACATTACATAACTATTTAATACCATTCATTACATTACTGAACTATACATTACATTTCAATATTTATCATGTCCACCACTAGCTATTACATAACCAAGACTTTACTCTAGCTGACCTCTTGGTCTATCCCGTACCTGCAAACCTGGGGGATTAAGGGAGTGGAGTGAGCTACTAGAGTCCAGTGAGCAGAATAATAAAACATTATATTTAAAGTTCATGCTTTCATGAAATGCATCACAATACAAACAAATCACATTAAGGATGAACTTGTCACCAATAGTCCTCTATATATCCAATAGTGCCAGGGACGTAGAATGGGTCTTCCTGGACTTCCTCTTACATAACATATCATAACATTCCAATATGCCAGGGACGTAAAATGGGTCTTCCTGGACTTTCTCTTACATAGTGCCAGGGAAGTAGAATGGGTCTTCCTGGACTTCCATACCATATCATCATCATATCATACCATATCATACGAGGACTAATGGATCATTCAACATTCATCCACATCAACAACATAATATGCAATGCAACATATTTGTGAATTCTAATGCAAACAACCTAATATATCTCATGGCATTCATGATGCGTGAGTCATGCTAAAACTTTCATTATTTGCTTAAAACGTAAAGAGTCATTCTACTCACCTTAGGCTAGCTCTGACAAGACACTGAAGCAGCTGACTCACTGTTGGGGTCCTCGGTTCCTCGGGTCCGAACCTACACAGGTGGACTCAAATGAGGGACCAAACAAACATGAACATGACTCTAAAATACTCCCCACAAACCCCCTAAAACACCTTAAAACAATCATAGCAATCATGCAAAGGAAGGCTGGACAGGGCACTTTCGGCGGCAGGTTCGGCGGCCAAAAGTCCCTCCAGAGCCGAAAGTCATGCACCTTCGGCGGCACTTTCGACAGCCGAAGGTTCCCTCCAGAGACGAAACTCATGCATGTTCGGCGGCACCTTCGGCGGCCGAAACTCCCTTCCAGAGCCGAAAGTCAACTTTCGGAGGCAGGGTTCGACAGCCAAAGGCTGGCCTCCACAGGCAGGTTCGGCGGCCGAAAGTCCCTTCGGCTGCCGAACCTGAGTTCTTCCAAAGGGCAGAACTCAGCCTCTTTCATGCACAAATGCCTCCCAACTCACTCAATCATGCATTTACCCCAAGAAACTTCATGAAACTCATCTAAAACTTGAAAAGAAGTGTGGATCTACTCTTACCTCTTGAAGATCGAGAGGGAAGACGATCCAACTCGGAGATGGGGGAGATCTCGCTCCTTGGGTCTCCAAGTTCCAAAACTTGCTCTTTTGCTCAAATATCTTCAAACCAAGATAAAACTTGTTAAAACATGAAAGATTAGAGAAAAAAACATCAAAAACGACCATGGGAGAGCATGGACTCACCGTTGGCCGAAAATGGAGAGAAAGCTCGCCCGTTTCGGCCATGAAGCCCTTATATAGGGGCTGGCCAGACCACCCTTCGGCAGCCTAAAGTGCCTCCAAAACTCATGCAAGTTCGGCGGCCGAACATGAGGTTTGGCGGCCGAACCTTTGCCTCTTTTGGAAGCCTAACTTGCCCCCCTAAACCATCCAATGTTCGGCGGCCGAACTTGAGGTTCGGCGGCCGAACCTGGAAATGCCTCCATAGTCTTTTTCATTCAAAACTCAATTTCTTTCTTGCTTAAAATCATAAAATACATTAAAACATTTTATAAAAACATGATTTTACCCTTCTAGAGGTTTCCGACATCCGAGATTCCACCGGACGGTAGAAATTTCGATACCGGAGTCTAGCCGGGTATTACAGCAGACACCTCAGCAGTCAGATCTTCCTATTTAGGCAGCAAGATTTTAAGAAGACGCACTTGTCTCTCTTGCATTCAGTATTCAAGATTTGAAATTCAAACGAAGGCTCCACCTAAAAAGGAAAGATTGGACAGCACATCTTTCCCTTTTGCACAACCTTTCCGCGCGCCTACCTTCCCTCTGAAGAGCCATCTGCGCGCCTCCTTCCTTCTGAAGTCCTTGCAACGCGATTCTTTCCTTTTCAGACATAACTTGGGCAGCAAGCAGCCTTTTAACAACTTGGGCAGCAAGTAAGAGGTAGGGCAACATCTAATCTATTTAAACGTCTCTTTCAAGGCAGCCGGATCTCTCTCCACTCACTTCTTCTCTTTGGCCACACTAAGGGTAGCCGCACCTCTCTTCATCTCTCTTCTACCTTTCTTCTTTTCTTTTATTTTTAATTTTTGGTTCAGTCATGAGTGGCTAAAACCTTTGTTTCTAGTTGAAGATTAAGTGAAGTTTTGGTTGTATTGTGGATTGAGAGACTTGGACTACATTATTAACCTTTTGTTATTCAATATTCTTGTGATTTCATGCTTTATGACATTATTGCTTTGTTGTTTAGATCTACATTGACTCTTTATTGCAAAGTAATATATTGTTAATTTGGATAATTTTAAGTCCGTAATTGCTTGGATTGTTCAAACATAAGAACACTTGGTGCACAACTAAGAAAATTGCATGATCTAGTGTCATCACCATGCGCTTGGGTAACTAGGATTAGTTCTCTTTATTTCTTAATGCGATTGACAGTTGTAAGAGGCCTAAGGCTCAAAGACGTTCTTTGGCAACTTATTAATTAGTAATTAATTAGAGGACGTTGTAACAGCCCGAAAACCGGTACCCTACGGTCCGAACCATCACTGGCACTAGGATCCAGATCGGCTTAAGGCCGCCGGGACCCATAGCAAGCCGACTATACTCTCTGTGTACCTGATAAATCCCATACATGATCAAAAATACTCAATAATCCTGTAAAACTCTCCAGGCTTAACTACTGCTACTCAGATATGCCAATCTGAAATGGCCCTCAGGGCCTATACCAGTGACTACTATCTGCTATGGGTCAAGGGATTGAAACCCTTTTAATCTGTAACACAATCCACTGGTATCTCATCAAAGCCATACATTAAGCCTGATACACACATTTCTCATCAAGAAACGTAAAACAGGATTCATGTACAAGGGATTAATCATACATCACACTAAAGCAAAGACATTAGGGAAAGCAAAAGTCTATCCAGTATATGACAGTACATATCTATACATTACATTACAACTAATCTTTTATTTACATCATGTCCACTATGCTATTACAATCATACATTCATGCATATCTTTCTTTACTCTTGCTGACTCTGACTTCCCATAGCTATCTCGGAACCTGCAAAACTGGGGTTAAGGGAGTGGAATGAGCTCTATAGCCCAGTGAGGAGGAACAGTAAAACAGTTCATTAATTACATGCTTTCATGAAATGCGTCACATCACAAACATATCATTTCAAGGATGAACTTGTCACCACAGCCCTCTACATACATAGTAGTATGTCCAACTGTGCCAGGGGCGATTAGGCCTCACCTGGACTTCTCTATCTGATCTGACAGGCTGACTGTCTAACTCATAGTACCAGGAGCGACCTGGACTATCCAGGAGTGACCTGGTATGGCTACCTCATGCCATAACTCATCTCATATCAAGGGCTAAGGATCATCCAACATTCATCCACACAAATATCATCTTATGCAATGTATCATATTCGTGGATTCTAATGCAATACAACCTAATACATAACATGGCATTTTATGATGCATGGATCATGCTAGAAGCGTGTCATTTCTCAAGTAAAATATTAAGTTTTGTTCCACTCACCTGTAGCCACTGCTTGGCTAACTCTGGGCTACCTCTAACTCTGAAGCAGCTACTACTGCTAAACACCTCGGTTCCTCGGGTCCAATCCTACAATGGAGGACACAAATGAGGCACCAAACATACTCTATGCAACTGGTAAACAACTCCCCAAAACCCCTCTAGAACACCTCAAAATATGCATGTAAAACGAGCAAAGGAAGGTTAGACAGGGCACCTTCGGCAGCACCTTCGGCGGCCGAATGTCTCCTCCAGAGACGAAAGTCGGGCATGTTCGGCGGCCGAATCCTCCTTCGGCTGCCGAACCTGAGTTCATCCAGAACTCAACTTCGTGCACACCATGCAACGTTCGGCGGCCGAACTCAGACTTTCGGGGGCCGAATCTAGGGCACTTTCGGCGGCCGAACTTTACCTTCGGCGGCCGAACCTGCATTTTGCCTCCTTGGTCTTTTCTCTTCAAAATTCAAATCCTTCTCTATTCTAAGCCTTTGAAACACTTGAAAATGTTTTAGAAAACCTTTCTCTTACCCTTCTAGAACCTCTGACATCCTCGAATTCCACCGGACGGTAGGAATTCCGATGTCTGAATCTAGCCGGGTATTACAGACGTTCTCTAATTGGTTTGCTAAAGGAGAGTTTTGGTGGTGAGAAGTTTCTTCCATCTCCATAACCAATCTATTGAATCAAACAAAAGAATATAAGAGTCAATGATCAATCCCAACAACTAAAGTGAATCCAACTCTTCAACTAGACTTTTCTCATTATTGATTTCTCTTTATCTTAATTAATCGCTTGTTTTATTGCTTTCACCATTAGATTAATCAAATCAATCTCAAAACCCCCCATTTTACTTTACTTGCGCTTTAATTTATTTTTAGTTTAATTTGGTCTTGATAAGAAAGATAGGTAGGTATCAATTCCCTGTGGATTCGATCCTTATTCCACTATCTACAGTAGTAATATTATTGATAACTGTTAAGGTTATTTTTGACCGGGCTCGACAACCGACTCGACAACCGACAGTCAGGTGACTTCCTGTCATGTGTTCTTTTTTTGCTCTTCTTTAGTTTTGTTTTCTGTTGTTTATTATTCACTTATCTTCTGCC
This sequence comes from Manihot esculenta, assembly GCF_001659605.2. Lineage (NCBI taxonomy): Eukaryota > Viridiplantae > Streptophyta > Magnoliopsida > Malpighiales > Euphorbiaceae > Manihot > Manihot esculenta. Next base: position 18,331,564 of record NC_035177.2, on the reverse strand, counting down.
ACTTTTGTTTTTAGGTGTCGATCTTTATTGATTATTACGATATGATTCTTGTATTGTTTTTTATTCTAATTGGGCGTTTCTTCCTATAGTTGGTTTGTATTCCATATTTTGCCTTTATGAGTTTATTATGCTGCTGCAAATGTCTCAGGTGGTTTTGTATTGGATCTTCATTTCTTTTGTGATTTATTTTGCTTTTATTTGTTTCCTTTGTATTTATTATTCATAATATATATATTTTCCATTTCAGTTTCTAAGTTTACAAATATTAAATAGTTATTAGTTGTTAGTCCCAATAGGAAAATTTAATGATATTCAAAATAGTATACTAAGAGATTGAGATTTATGTTTTGAAACATAAAAATAAGAAATAATTTAATCCTACCTTGGTGTGGATTCTCTTAGTAAAATTAAAGGGCTTGCACCGTAAACAATTGTAACCTCTATATCTTTTTTTGTTTGATTGGGAATGGAAATGCTACTAGAACTCTATATTCTTATTTATGCTTCTTAGTAAGCAATAAAATATAATTGCATAATGCTTCAAGCCACTTTATAGCTTGACTATTTACGTACTTGCACATTATTTGGTGTTTTGAGTGTGATAGTAATATCTGTTATTGAGATTTATATTTTCTTTTCATTATTTACAAAGTCTATACTCAAATGTCTCTTCTTTCCCATCCCCAAATAAACAATGAAAATTACATTGATTTATTATTTTGTAGTTGTCTATAATGCATTATTTAATTATATAATATAGTAATTGTATTGATGATCTGAGATCCAATAGAATAGGGTTTTACAAGGGTTTTGGTATTGAAGAATAAAGCTTATCCCCATCTCCCTAAAGGGATACCCCTTTTATCCTTTCTTTCTGCTTGCTGGTGACGTATAACGGCTCTCCCATGATTGGGCCACGCGTCTCTGCCATACAGATATGGGCGTACGAGGATATCAGGCGCCTGCTCCATGCGTAACGACCTCTGATTCTCTCCCGTGCGTACGCTCGAGCGGATCTGCTAGGCTGTATGACGAGTCTCGTTCTGGATTCTGGGCTAGGCCGAGAGCTGGGTTGGACGCTGAACCCAGGAGGAGAAGGAATCCATGGGAAGGTTATACGGGCTGGGCCGATCTCGATGAGGAAGAATCTGGTGGAGTCCGGCCTCAGGGGTCTGATGATCTGGGCTTGTTTTGAGAGGGTGTGCGGGCCTTCCTTTCATGGGTCGTGGCCGTAATCTAGGCCCAGGATTGGGGGTAGGGAAATCCAGCGGTCATCAATTGCCCCTTCACCTTCTTGGCAGTTATTGCTCTGACTGCCGAGGGGGTGAATATTGAGAACCATTATGACCGCGTCTGTTCGCGTACAAATGCCTTCATAACTCCCTTTCATCTTTTTGTCATTCCTCATTTCTTGAATCCTATCTGCCTCTTTCCCTTTCTGGCCTTTCCTTACCTCTCAGATACTCTGCTCTTCTTTACTTCCCTGTCATTATCGCCTGAACATGCTTCTTTTTCCTTTTCCATGAATATCTTTTAAAGATCCTGACATCGTGGGCTTAGAGTCTAGAGTTACTTTGCGCTAAGACTTCGAATTTTGAGTATATATCAGTGTTGACTCCTCTTCACTTCTAGGCCCTTTGTCGGAGAAAGGGAGTCTTTCCTTCCAGCGAGATTCTCCTGTTTTTTCTGCAAAGGATCTATTTGACGCCTTCTTCAAACGGATTGAGGTGAGCCTGGGGCTTCATTGCTTTGTTGCCCCAGGGGTTTGCTTTAATCTTGCTTTCATTACCTTGACAAAAGATTATCCTGACTTGTCTCTGTTTGGAAATTTTTGCAGTACCTGAGATAAAGATGGGTCAGTCCAAACCTCTTGAAAATCTGATATTACCTCGAGGGAGTCTGAAGGTTGCTTCTGAGGTCCTCCTAGTAGGGCGGTTGATGGGTGGAGTCATTTGGCAGGTCGTTGAAACTGTTTTACCCAGATCATTTGGCTGGCCTCCTCCTCTGGTTGTTGTTCGAGCTCCAAAGAGGCTATGGGCTGTTGGGGGGTCTGTTTTGACTTTACCTTCCTTCGAGAAGAAAATTTCTCCGATGTCCATGTTGTCTGCTTTTGATATAAATGGAGGTGGCGAAAATGATTAATTTATTGTCCCCTTTGGTGTGGAGTACCTGTATTATAAGAGGCTGAGATTTGCTGCACTCAGTCAAGCTTCCGTCGATGCCTTCGAATATATGCTCTGTGATCTTCCTGAAGCCGTAACTCGAAGACTTATGTTTTTCATGCGTGACATACGAACAGCGTATAATATCTGAGCTTGTTCGTATGTATCGTGCATCACATTTGGGCAACCGAATGTTTGCCTATAGGGGAACAGTGAGAAATGCTTATGGGAATCAACTTATTCAGTTCCCCTATAATAACGAAGCGGGGCTCGACCGACCTACAGAGCTCATTTTCCGTATCCGAGAGTTCCTCTGTATCGAAAACTAGGATAGTGTGATGGGTGATAGTGATGTAAACGTAGACGATGTATCTGATCATGTAAATCCTCTAAGGATAGCTTTTTTTATTCTGTAATGTGGGTATTCGTAACGTGTTGTAATGAAACTTTCGTTTTTCCGTTCATATCCGAACTGTTCCTTCTTTATTATGAATGAGATGTTGAGACTATTTTCTTCGTGGTTTTCTCTGAGAAGTCTACGATATTGTTTTTTCCTTCTTGTCTTTTAATTGACCCGACCCAGAATCCATTTAGCCAGTCTGAGTTTTTAGTTTACTCTTTCTGAGCTGTACCGACCGACCTGCGAGCTCGCTTTCGATTTACTTTATCCAAGCGAGACCTACCGACCTACGAGCTCGCTTTCGATTTACTTTATCCAAGCGAGATTATCGATCTGCGAGCTCTGCTTTTAATCAAGGGGTTGAGCTTCTGACCCATAACTTTCAATTTACTTTTTTTCGAGTTGGACTAACCGACCTGTGAGCTCTGTCTTTAATCAATGGGTTGAGCTTCTGACCCATAACTTTGTAAGATTCCGAGGCGTCTTCATCGCTTCGTTCTGGGCTCCTGGCCTTTGCTTAATGATGATCCTTCTTAGGTGATAGGCTGGTCTGACCTTTATCATGCTTCCCCCTGTTTGTCTCCTTGGGTCTTTCTACAATTTACTCTTCTTCCTTAGTTTTTACTGCCTAAGCAGTGATGATGTGCATTTTGTGTGTCAGGTCGTCCTGAATGAGAGATTCAATTGGAGCTCAGTCTCAGGGTTTTGACAATTTGGGTTTATCTTATGTAGATAGCGTGTGGGCCTTCGGCTGATGGGCTATTGTCGTGGGCCTGGCCCTTTGTAGGGGTGGAGAAGCCCAGCGGTCATCTCCTTGCCCCTTTACCTTCTCGCCGGTTATTATCTAACCGTTGAGAGGGTAAACTTCGAGAGCAATTAATGATCACGCCGCTCCAAGACAAAACTGCTCAGAACAACGTTTCATCTCATTATTGCCTTTCACTTCGAATTCTCCCTGTCTTCTGAAGAAACTCGCTCTCTTCTGTTCTCTGTTTTCCTGCAACTTCTTCTGTTTTTTCCACCCTATTGTGTTTTCAGGTACGCTTCTTTGCTCTTCCATGGAGGGTCCAAAGCTCCCAGATGTCGCTAATCTTAGGTCGCATATCACTTCTTCTACCATAAATAAACATATTTCTCGGAGGTATCTAGATACTCCACTTTATCTTATTCGAGCGCCTTTCCAAAATGAGAGGATAGTTCTTCCAAACCCTCCCCCCCTGGTTTGATGGATCCCCAGAGGGGGCGTTGTATAGTCTTTTTCCTCAAACAGAGGGATTTCGGTCTACCTTTCCCTTTTACTCCTTTTTTTATCGAGGTTTTCCGATACTTCGGAGTAACCCCCCGGATGTTATCCCCAAATTCTATTCTGTTCATGAGTTGTTTCGAATCCATCTGCCGAAGCTGGGGTTTCACACCCACGGCCTGTCTGTTCGTCACTTTCTTCCGTCTCGTTAGGGCGGTTCAGAATTTCTATTATTTTTCCCCCCGTAGTGGGTTGTCTCTTTTCACGGGCTACAAGGATTCCATAAAGGGGTGGGTTGAGAATTTCCTTGTGGCGGAGCTGAAATTAGAATCCACCTTATCATGGGAAGTGGATCTAAGTTGGGAGGATGTTCCTCTGGGCTGCAATGACCTGCCCCGGTTGAGCCTTATTGAGCAGGTGGGGTTGCTTCGACTGACTTCTATTGAAAGGAAGTATGATGTCGAGAAGTGTATGTTCGTGTCTAATCTTAGGGATATCCGGGACACGGGTATAGTGCCTCGTCCAATGACTCCGTTTCTTCGTTGTAAATGATATTATAAAATGCGCTAATCCTTTATAGTTTCGTGTTTTTGCAGCTTCTGTCGTTGAAATGGAAGAGATCAGGCATCCGAAGAACTTAGTCTTGTCTCGGGATAATATGCATGCAATTTTCGATGCCCTTCGGGCTGGGCGTTCTGTGCCTGAGGTCGCTGCAGAGGTGGCTCAAGCTGCTTCTTCCAAGAAAGTTAGCCGACCTCCTACCAAGGCTTCCTCTCGAGATCCTAAGCCGAGCTCTCGAGGCTCTAAGTCATCTCGGCCATCTAGTCGTGGCAAGTCGGCCTTGACTATTAAGCCTACTGAAGAGCCTAAGTCTGCTCAAGCTTCTTCAGAGGGTGTGAGGGAAGTTTCTCTAGCCATTGTGGAGCAGACCGAGGTCGTTGAAAAGGCACAATTGGGTCTTGCTCGTTCTTCTGAAGGGGTGTCAGGGGGAAAATTTAAGTCCCCCATTACCGAGGATGAGGAGGCCCCTGGGAAGGGAAAAGAGATCGTCCTTGTGGAGGATGACGTCTTGGAGGCGCCTGCCAAGGATGCCCCTGCCCCTGTGGGGGTCAGGTCTGAGTCTGGAGACCCCGTAGGGAAAACCGGAGACAAGCGTCCAGCGCCTGATGGAACATCTGCCCCTCCTCGTGCCCAGAAGAAACGCCGGGCTTCCAAAGGATCTTCTCCTACCCTTCCTCCTATTGGGAAGGGAAAAGATGTTCTAGTTGTACCTCCCTTGTCTTCTACTAACAACGACACTCTGAACGTAGCGGACATCACCTCTCAATCTCCGGCCAATGCCGTCGCCGAATTTCTTAGAGAACGGATGTTCGGCGGAGCTACAGAGGCCTCGGATCCACGCCTGCTTGCCCTTACTGGTTTTTTAGCCAGTTCTACCAAGGAGCAAACGTCCTTCCGATCCCGATCTCGTGAAGAGCTCGGGAATACAATCAGGGAGATGCTTTTGATGGTAAATTATTTTTCTCTCTCTTTTGGTCTTCTTTATTTCTTTCTTTTGACGGTTGTTCTCCCCTACTAGGTGATGAGTCTTTTTATGGAGGTGGACGCTCGCGACCACTCCCTTCGGGAGTCCGTGGATCGCCGGATTGAAGAGGCGCGCCTGGAGGAGAATATTTCTGCCACCAATGACGCCAGAGGCAATCTTCTAGCTGCCCGGGAACATTCCCAGTCCCTCCAGGCGGAGTTGCACTCTGCGTTGGAGGCCCTTAAAAGAGCTGAAGACAAAGCGGCTGAGGCATCAGGGCACACCAAATCCCTGGAAGCAGAGTTGTCTCGTACTCGCAGGGTTCTCCAGGAGTCTGATGAGAGGACAGCTGAGGTGGAAGTTCGTTGTGTAGAAGTTTTAAAGCAGCTGTCCTCTATGACAATAGCTCTTTAGGAAAGAGATGAGGCTGTAAGTCAAAGGGATGAAGTCCGGTGCCAATATGAAGCCTTAAAGGTTGATTCTGAAGGACTTCAAGTTCGCCTGACTGAGGTGAATGCTCAGAAGGAGAGGGCCTTAGCTCGGGTGGAAGTCCTTGAGCAGGAGTTGAGCACGAGCTCTGAACGTATCAGAGTCCTGGCTTCATCAGCGGAGGAGTCCCAACTTCGCCATCAACAGCTTAACCATGAAGTCAGGACTTTGGAACATAGATGTTCAGCCCTGCTCGAGGTGGTGAAACATGCTGAAGGCAAGGTCCTGCTAGAACGCGAGAGGTGTCTAGCAGAATATCAGGAGTCGGAGGAGCTGAAAAGAAAGATTGAGCAGGCCTGTGAAGCTCACCTTCAGGACTACAAGGATTCTCCTGAGTTGAAGACATTTATAGCTGAGGCCTGTGAAACACGTCTTGACGAATATCTAGCCTCTGCAGACATGAAAGCTGCTGTTCTTCAGAAAGCCTTCCGCATGTATGTAACTGGTTACAATCGCGGTATAAGAGAGGCTAGGCATGCTCCTGATACTCCTCTGGCAAAGCTTCGTATGGCTGAAGTGGACTCTGATGGTGAGCCGGTGTTGTATGGAGAAGATGATTTCCCTATGCCTAGAGGGGACTGTCATGTTGGAGGCCCGTCAGCTGTATCTTCTGAAGAAGAATCCGAGCCGAATGGGGAGGACATTGGTGCCCTTGAGTCTGAAGGAGGTGACCCCAAATCTGAAGGGGAGGACCTCAATCCAGGGTTGGAGATTGCCCCTGTTGTGGATACTGGGACATCTGACCCAAAGGATGCCGAGCTTCCTCCAGATACAGTTGTAAATAAACATAATGTAGGCGAGGATGTTCTTACAAATGTAAGTCCTTTAAGGACTATCTTTCCTTCGACCTCGTCCGATAAGTAGATTGTAATAGCCCAGTACTCTTAATGAAATTTTAATTGCTTTTTACTTGAACTATTTTTCGCTTTATAATTTATCTCTCCTTCTCGTAACTGTAATGCTTACACTGTATGTTTTTATTCATAAGCTTTTCTGAACTAGATTAGCCTTTTGTCATGAGCTCGTTTCTTAGCTAACTGTTCTGAACTTATGAGAAGTTAGATCATATACCTTCTAACGGTGATTAGTAAGGCTGCCTTTTTGCTTTTAGTTCTGACTTGTCAGGAAATGGAGCTGAGGTCCTTTCTTCCCAAATTGCTCCCTTTACCTCCTCAACCTTTCATTATATGGGTGGTGAGGGGGTAAATCCTTAAACTCTGTATATGCTTGTGTGGGCTTATTTTTTCTTTTCTTCTTGGTTATGAGCACGGTCCTCCGTCTTCATTTGCCTTCCTCTATGTTTTCGAGCGTTTTTATGTGGCGAGTCTATCCGAGTTGGGAGCTCGGCTCTTTACTCTTTACTTGGGCTTTTATACCTATGGCCTGTGATGTTTCTCATACCTCTGGATGTTTTCCGGGCTATTTGCTGTCTCAACCTCTTTCTAGGCTAGATGAGCCAGCTTAGCGTCAGCGATCATTTCTCAATTTTAGTGCCTCTTGGTTATAGTGTTCCGAACTCCTTCGAGAGGTCGGAATTTGGCCTGCCTTTGGTAGTCTTTAGACTCATCTTTCTTGTGAGGTCGGAACCGTATTTTTATGAATTATCTCTGCACATGATATAGGGAATTTTTGCTTAAAGATGGTCTTAAGGCCTTCTCCAACTATTTTTTACTTTGTTTTTCCGGGAGTTTTTAGGGGATCCCGGTCTTCTTTGTATTTTCGGGACGACCTCGGGGCCTCGCCGGCTGTTTTTACTCCAGGAGATCTTTACGAGATCCTGGTTATTATTGTATTTTTGGGATGACCTCGAGGCCTCGCCGGTTGTTTTTGCTCCAGGAGATCTTACGGGATCCTGGTCGTTTTTGTATTTCCGGGATGACCTCGGGGCCTCGCCGGTTGTTTTTGCTCCAGGAGATCTTACGGGATCCTGGTCGTTTTTGTATTTCCGGGATGACCTCGGGGCCTCGCCGGTTGTTTTTGCTCCAGGAGATCTTACGGGATCCTGGTCGTTTTTTTATTTCCGGGATGACCTCGGGGCCTCGCCGGTTGTTTTTGCTCCAGGAGATCTTACGGGATCCTGGTCGTTTTTGTATTTCCGGGATGACCTCGGGGCCTCGCCGGTTATTTTTGCTCCAGGAGATCTTACGAGATCCTGGTCGTTTTTGTTCCGGGGTGACCTCGAGGCCCCGCCGGTTGTTTGTGCTCTCAACTTGGTTTGTGGTGTCAAGAAATCTAGGGGATCCTGTACACCTACCTTTCTTTTCATGGAGGAATATTATTCATGATAATAAAGATAATCTCATTGTGTAAATAACTTGTTTCCTTCATATTTATCAGAATACAATGTTTTTCTTTACAACTATATCAAGGGAAATACCTCTTTAGGTGTTGCATATTCCAAGCGTGGGGCTCATGATTCCCTTGCATATCTTCGATCTGATATACTCCTGGCCGGACTACTTTTGTTACCTTGAACGGGCCCTCCCAGGTCGGTGCTAGTTTACCAGCTGCCGCCCTTTTTCCTGTGGCTTCCAGGTTTCTTAAGGCCAGGTCTCCCACTTTCAAGCTTCTTTCTCTGACCTTTTGGTTGTAGTATCGTGTTGCCCGCTGTTGATAGGCGGCAGTTCGGATTTGAGCTTCTTCCCTGATTTCCTCAAGGGCATCCAGGTTGCTTCTTAGCTTGTCATCGTTAGTGCTTTCACTAGCAAATTGGACTCGATGGGTAGGAATCTGCAACTCAACTGGGACTACGGCCTCTGTACCATAGGCAAGTGCAAAGGGCGTTTCTTTAGTGGGTGCTCTAGGGGTGGTTCGGAGTGCCCACAGGATGCTGTTGAGTTCTTCTGCCCAATTTGTCTTTGCCCCATCTAGTCGCTTTTTTAATCCTTGTAGGATGGCTCTGTTGGTGACCTCTGTTTGGCCGTTAGTTTGAGGATGAGTGTAACGACCCCAAAAAGGACCGTCACCGGCGCTAGGATTCAGGTCGGCTTAAGGCCGCCAGAACCCGTAGCAAGCCTGCTATACTCTCTGTGTACCTGTAAAACTCATACATGATCATACATATTATGTGAAAATAAAACTTTTTGCTGAACCAAGGCTTAACCTGTGCATGCACTATCTCTGTACTCTGTACTCATGTACTCTGTACTCTGTATCCCTGCCTAGAGCTTGCTCTAGATGGGTTAACTCATACCTGTTAAGCCTGGTTTTCACATACAGGAAAACATACATACATATACAGATCATGTACAAAACATACATCACTAGGTCACTAGGTCAAGCAACAACTATTACATCTCTTTAAATTACATGTCCACTCTAAGCTATTACAGATCTCTTTTCTTTTCCTGTACTCTGCTGGACTGTCCCTGTACACTGAACACTGAATACTGAACCTGCAAAACTGGGGTTAAGGGAGTGGGATGAGCTCTATAGCCCAGTGAGTAGAATAGTAAAACATCTCAGTAAAATATGATCTCATGGAATGCACCATATCACAGACAAGCCACATCACGAGTAAACCTGTCACCACATAGTCCCAGTAACTCTGTGCCAGGGCGTAGAATCGAGCACCTGGTCTTCCTGTCATATATGTATATGTGTATATAACACCTGTGAACTTACCATTGCCAGGGCGTAGTCAAAGGCTCCTGGACTTTACTATATACCTGCCAGGGCGTAGTCAAAGGCTCCTGGTCTTTGCTATACGTGCCAGGGCGTAGTCAAAGGCTCCTGGTCTTCCTGTCTGTGACTATTGGATCATTCAGCATTTACTCACATCATCAAATAACAATGCAATGCAACATATTCGTGAATACTAATGCAATCAACCTATGGCATAAACATGATGCATGAGACATGCTAAAAGCAGTTTGTGGTTCAATTAAAAGTCATAAGTTTAGTTCCACTCACCTCTGGCTATCTGGACTGACTGACTCTGCAGGTTCTGAAACTCTGGAGCAGTACTCACTGCTGCTCTCTCTGGTTCCTCTGGTCTGTACCTATACAGATAGACTCAAATGAGGGACCAAACTACTGTATCAATATCTCTATTAACCTACCCAAGAAACCCCTTCAGCTCACTCTAAAACTCATGCAAACATGCAAAAGAAAAGCTGGACAGAACACTTTCGGCGGCAGGTTCGGCGGCCGAAAGTCCTCTCCAGAGACGAAACTCAAGTACCTTCGGCGGCACCTTCGGCGGCCGAATCCCCCCAAACAGAGCCGAACATGCAAAACACTCGGGGGCAAGCTGTGGCAGCCTAAGCCACCATGCAAGAGGTTCGGCGGCCGAATGAACTTTCGGCTGCCGAACCTGAGTTCATCCAGAACTCAGTTTCAACGGCAAACCATCTCCTTCTTTCCTTCAACTTCTCAAACCATGCAAACGTCACCTCCTCACCATACATATACTCATGTATATGATCACAGGGGTCCAAGACTAGCTAATAACCCCAAACAACAAATCAAACATAACACATAAACATGTATCCATGCATAACTCATCAAAACTATCATGAATAACCTAAGCATGCATCTCCTTCCACAAATCCCCCTAAAACCTTTAGAAAACACATTCAAGAACATCACTTACCTCCTGTAGTAAGAAACTACACACTCTGAACAAGGGAAAACGGATCACCTCCTTTCCCACTCTCAAACTCTCTCAAACTCACTTTTTTTCTAAAACTCTCAAAACGTGGTGAATGAGCAAACTCCTGCATGAGCTGCTCAAAACACTTGCAGATGAGTCATAGAAGACGTGGCTAATTCATGGCAAGAATCTGAGGCCAACATCTGTCAAAAGCCATGACTCAGCTGGCTGGCCAACTCAATGTCGGCTGCCCAATCGCATGCAACATCATGCAACATTCGGGGGCCGAACTTCCCTTCGGAAGCCAAACACTTTCGGCGGCCGAACTTACTTTCGGCGGCCGAACTTGGCTCAACTGCCTTAGGTCATTTCAACTCCAAACTCACTTCCCTTAACCTTAAAACATTTAAACACATCATAACACCTAGTAATACATAATCCTACCCTTTTTAAGAATTCCGACACCCCGGATTCCATCAGACAACAGGAATTCCGGTGCCGGACTCTAGCCGGGTATTACATTCTCCCCTCCTTAAGAACATTCGTCCTCGGATGTTCCGAAAACACAAAACAAAACACAAGGAGGGAACTAACCTCAAAACAAATAGGGATATTGCTGGAGCATCGACTCTCGCGTCTCCCAGGTGCACTCTTCTAGGTTATGGTGGTTCCATAGAACTTTCACCATCGGAATCTCCTTGTTCCTTAGCTGTCTGATCTGCGTGTCCAGAATCCGCACTGGCTGCTCTATATAGGTGAGATCTGTATGAATCTCCACCTCAGGCTCACTCAGAACCTGATTCGGATCTGATACAAACTGTCGTAGCATAGAAACATGAAATACCGGGTGAATTCTTTCCATAGAAGCAGGTAAATCCAGCTTATATGATACATTTCCGATCCTCTGCAACACCTCAAATGGTCCAATGTACCGTGGAGCCAATTTACCTTTCTTCCCAAAACGAACCACTCCTTTCATTGGAGACACTTTCAGCAATACCCAATTACCCTCCTGGAACTCTAACTGCTTTCTGCGAACGTCTGCATAACTTTTCTGTCTACTCTGAGCTGTTTTGATTCTCTCTCTGATCATGGGCACCATTCTACTGGTAATGTCTACTAACTCTGGCCCTGCAAGAGCCTTCTCTCCTACCTCTTCCCAGCAAACAGGTGATCTGCACTTCCTCCCATATAATGCTTCATAAGGAGCCATCCCAATGCTAGCATGATGACTGTTATTATAGGCAAACTCCACCAAAGGTAGATGCTGCCTCCAAGAACCGCCAAAGTCTAACACACAAAGGCGAAGCATATCCTCTATGGTCTGGATGGTCCTTTCTGACTGTCCATCAGTCTGTGGGTGGAAAGCAGTACTAAACTCTAATCTTGTGCCCATTGCACTTTGCAGACTCCGCCAAAAGCGAGAAGTAAACTGAGGTCCTCTGTCTGAAACTATAGACACTGGCACTCCATGTAACCTCACTATCTCATCCAGATAGACCTGTGCCAACTTATCCACAGAATAGTTACTCCGTACTGGAAGAAAATGAGCAGATTTCGTGAGTCTGTCCACAATCACCCATATCGAGTCTATCCTGTTGGACGCTACTGGTAAACCCACTACAAAATCCATGGCTATGTTCTCCCATTTCCACTCTGGAATCGGTAATGGGTTAAGCATTCCTGCTGGTTTCTGATGCTCTAATTTCACCCTCTGACAAACCTCACAGGCTGTCACGAACTGCGCCACTTCTTTCTTCATGGCTGGCCACCAATAGACCCTTTTCAGATCCTGATACATCTTGGTAGCTCCTGGGTGAACACTATACCTCGCATTATGAGCTTCCCTCATAATGTCTTCCTTCACACTGCCCCTATCTGGTACACAAAGTCGACTTCCATAGCGAAGGATCCCTTTGCTGTCAAATCTGAACTCTATACTATTGCCTGACTGAACAGTCCTGGCAATTTTCATCAACTCAGGGTCCTCATGCTGTCTCTGAGCTATCTGCTCCAGAAACAGAGGTGTCACTCTCATCTGTGCTATCAATGCACCTGTACCAGACAACTCTAACTGTAATCCCTCGTCAAAGAGCTTATAAAGCTCCATCACAACTGGTCTCCGCTCTGCTGCTATATGGGATAAACTGCCTAGTGATTTCCGGCTTAGGGCGTCTGCGACAACATTCGCCTTACCCGGATGATACTGGATCTTACAATCATAATCACTGAGCAATTCGACCCATCTCCTCTGCCTCAAATTTAGCTCTCTCTGACTTAAGATGTACTGTAAACTCTTGTGATCAGTGAAGATCTCGCATTTAACCCCGTAGAGGTAATGCCGCCACATCTTAAGTGCAAAGATAACTGCTGCCATCTCTAGGTCATGGGTAGGGTAATTCAACTCATGCTTCTTCAACTGTCTAGAAGCATAAGCTATTACTCTATCACTCTGCATCAATACACAACCCAATCCCACTCGAGATGCATCACAGAACACTGTGAAGTCCTCAGTACTGACAGGCAGAGCTAACACTGGTGCTGTTGTCAATCTCCTCTTGAGCTCCTCAAAGCTCTCTTCACACTGGTCTGACCAGATAAACTTCTGGTTCTTCTGAGTCAGTTTGGTCATAGGAGCTGCTATCTTTGAGAAGTTCTGAACGAACCTCCTGTAGTAACCTGCCAGTCCCAGAAAGCTTTTAATCTCAGTCACTGTCGTGGGTCTGGGCCAGTTAGCTACAGCCTCTATCTTCTTGGGGTCTACCTCAATACCCTCTGCTGATACCACATGCCCCAAGAAGGCAATGCTCCGTAACCAAAACTCACACTTCGAGAACTTGGCATATAAACCATGCTCTCTCAGTGTCTGCAGTACTATCCTCAGATGCTGGGCATGCTCCTCTGCATCTCTGGAATACACTAAGATATCATCAATAAACACAATGACAAAGTGATCCAGAAACTCACTGAATACCCTGTTCATGAGATCCATAAATGCTGCAGGGGCGTTAGTCAACCCGAACGGCATCACTAAGAACTCATAATGCCCATATCTGGTCCTAAAAGCTGTCTTAGGCACATCTGCCTCTCTGACTCCCAACTGATGATACCCAGATCTCAGATCTATTTTCGAGAAACAACCTGCTCCAGCTAACTGGTCAAATAGATCATCAATCCGAGGTAAGGGATACCTATTCTTGATAGTGACCTTGTTCAACTGTCTGTAGTCGATACAAAGTCTGAGGGATCCATCCTTCTTTCTGACAAAGAGCACTGGAGCACCCCAAGGTGAGGTACTAGGGCGGATGAAACCCTTATCTACCAAGTCCTGCAACTGTGCTTTCAACTCTGTTAACTCAGCTGGTGCCATCCTGTAGGGAGGAATAGAGATAGGTCTAGTACCTGGCAGTAATTCAATTTCAAACCCTATCTCCCTATCAGGTGGTAGTCCTGGCAAATCGTCTGGGAACACATCGAGAAACTCTCGGACTACTGGTACTGTGGCTGGTTCCCTCACCTGACTGTCTAGCTCTCTCACATGAGCTAGAAACCCCTGACAACCCCTCCTAAGCAAACGACGAGCCTGAAGGGTTGAAATCATACCTCTGGGTGTACCTCTCCTGTCTCCTCTGAAGACACACTCTGACCCATCCTGGTCTCTGAGACTCACTAACTTCTCTCTACAGTCCAACGTCGCACTATATGCAGATAGCCAATCCATCCCTAGAATGACATCAAAATCCGTCAAATCTAGAACCACAAGGTCAGCTGGAAGGCATCTACCCTCTATGAATACTGGACTGAAACGACAGACTGACACTGCCACTGATGGGTCACATCTAGGTCCACTGACCTAGAGAGGATACTCTAACTCAGAACTGATCAAACCCAATCGCTCTATGGCTCTCGAAGCAATAAAGGAATGAGAAGCACCGGGGTCCATTAAAGCATACACAACTGAACACCCAATGATGAGATTACCTGACACCACTGTGTTCGACGTGTTAGCCTCCTCCTGTGTCACTGTGAAAATCCGTGCTGGGGCTACCGGATGTCCACCTCGGGAACCTGCTGCTGAAGTAGAGGCTACCCCTCTCCCTCTACCTCTACCACTAGTCTGAGGCATGACTGGAGCTGCTGGCCGTACAACTGGCTGTACCACACTGCCTGAACTCATCTGCTGGGATGGTGCAAAAGTCATCTGCGGACAATCCCGAGCAATATGCCCTTCCTGTCCACATCGAAAACAAGCCGTAGATCCCAACCGACAAACTCCTCCATGTGGTTTTCCGCATCATCTGCAGACTGGAGCTGTGCCAGAGCTTGAGCCACTACCTATTCCCAGACCTGACTTGACTTTATTCCAGAACCCTTTCCTTGTTCCTCTCGCTCTATCCCATCTCTTACTGCTTGTAGAACCTGAACTGGGGGCCTTAGAACCCGAAGCTTGTGCCTGTGACTGTTTCTGAATCTTGGCACTCGCTTCCATTTTCCTGGCTGCATCTACTATCGTATGGAAACTCTCCTTTTCTGCTGGAAGAATCAAGGAAGCATACCTGGGATGAAGTCTCATGGTATATCTCCTTGCTTTCTTCTGATCAGTATCATAGGCTTGACCCACGTACTGAAGCAGATCCAGAAACTTATCTGTGAATTCATCAACACTCATCTCATCTGTTTGTCTCAACTGTTCAAATTCAATTACTTTCATCTCCCTCGAACTGTCAGGAAAAGCCCACCCTGCAAACTCATTGGCGAACTCTTCCCATGACATGCTGTCCATTTTAGGCTCCACATAATTCTTAAACCATTCTCTGGCTTTCTTGCATTTTATTGTGAAACCTGCCATCTCAATGGCTCTCCTATCATCTGCTCCCAATTCACTAGTTATCATCCTAACTGCTCTGAGGTAATCAAATGGATCATCTCCCGTGTTGTATTTAGGAGCATCCAATTTCAAGTACTCCGTCATGTGAACTTTACCTCCAGATGAGCTAGGTTCATGTCTGTCAACAACAGGGGCTACTGGTTCTAGTGGTGGTACTGGGTCATTTGGTTCATTTAGCTCTAGGTGTGCTGCACTTGGATGTATAGGGGAAGAGGGATACATAGGATATGATGGGTAATAATGAGGATATGGCATATATGGCATGTATGTAGGATATGGGTCAAATCGAGAGTACTCCGACATCCCCTCCATCGGATACTCTGGCTCCTGAAACAAGGATGGATAGCCAAAACCTGAGGCCTGAGCACCTCCCTGCGACTCTCCCATACCTTCCTCAAAACTGCCTATACCCATGCTGTCGTCTCTAGACTGATCAATCTCCATCGCTTCCCTCCTTTCCTCTGATCTTCCTCCCCTAACTGTTCCTCTTCTGCTCTCGTCTACAGACCTTCTTGGGTCTATTGACGTACCTTCCCTGCTAGATCTCTGAGACCTTGCCCTTGGCAATGCAGGAGGACGAGCAGCTGGTCTCTCACTCTCTGGTGGGACTCCAGTCAATCGAGCTGATCGACGAGTTCCTCGCATCTTTACTCTGGAAACACAACATATCATACCACTTTAGCATATAAATATCACATAACAATCATACACATACAACACTCATGGCATATCATAGCAGATAGGACTCAAGACCCTATCCTAGTGGACATGATTTCCTATTGTGCTTGACCACTTCTACCCTGTCTGAGCCCAACACTGTCTCTATAGGTCCGATCATGTGAACCTAGGGCTCTGATACCAATCTGTAACGACCCCAAAAAGGACCGTCACCGGCGCTAGGATTCAGGTCGGCTTAAGGCCGCCAGAACCCGTAGCAAGCCTGCTATACTCTCTGTGTACCTGTAAAACTCATACATGATCATACATATTATGTGAAAATAAAACTTTTTGCTGAACCAAGGCTTAACCTGTGCATGCACTATCTCTGTACTCTGTACTCATGTACTCTGTACTCTGTATCCCTGCCTAGAGCTTGCTCTAGATGGGTTAACTCATACCTGTTAAGCCTGGTTTTCACATACAGGAAAACATACATACATATACAGATCATGTACAAAACATACATCACTAGGTCACTAGGTCAAGCAACAACTATTACATCTCTTTAAATTACATGTCCACTCTAAGCTATTACAGATCTCTTTTCTTTTCCTGTACTCTGCTGGACTGTCCCTGTACACTGAACACTGAATACTGAACCTGCAAAACTGGGGTTAAGGGAGTGGGATGAGCTCTATAGCCCAGTGAGTAGAATAGTAAAACATCTCAGTAAAATATGATCTCATGGAATGCACCATATCACAGACAAGCCACATCACGAGTAAACCTGTCACCACATAGTCCCAGTAACTCTGTGCCAGGGCGTAGAATCGAGCACCTGGTCTTCCTGTCATATATGTATATGTGTATATAACACCTGTGAACTTACCATTGCCAGGGCGTAGTCAAAGGCTCCTGGACTTTACTATATACCTGCCAGGGCGTAGTCAAAGGCTCCTGGTCTTTGCTATACGTGCCAGGGCGTAGTCAAAGGCTCCTGGTCTTCCTGTCTGTGACTATTGGATCATTCAGCATTTACTCACATCATCAAATAACAATGCAATGCAACATATTCGTGAATACTAATGCAATCAACCTATGGCATAAACATGATGCATGAGACATGCTAAAAGCAGTTTGTGGTTCAATTAAAAGTCATAAGTTTAGTTCCACTCACCTCTGGCTATCTGGACTGACTGACTCTGCAGGTTCTGAAACTCTGGAGCAGTACTCACTGCTGCTCTCTCTGGTTCCTCTGGTCTGTACCTATACAGATAGACTCAAATGAGGGACCAAACTACTGTATCAATATCTCTATTAACCTACCCAAGAAACCCCTTCAGCTCACTCTAAAACTCATGCAAACATGCAAAAGAAAAGCTGGACAGAACACTTTCGGCGGCAGGTTCGGCGGCCGAAAGTCCTCTCCAGAGACGAAACTCAAGTACCTTCGGCGGCACCTTCGGCGGCCGAATCCCCCCAAACAGAGCCGAACATGCAAAACACTCGGGGGCAAGCTGTGGCAGCCTAAGCCACCATGCAAGAGGTTCGGCGGCCGAATGAACTTTCGGCTGCCGAACCTGAGTTCATCCAGAACTCAGTTTCAACGGCAAACCATCTCCTTCTTTCCTTCAACTTCTCAAACCATGCAAACGTCACCTCCTCACCATACATATACTCATGTATATGATCACAGGGGTCCAAGACTAGCTAATAACCCCAAACAACAAATCAAACATAACACATAAACATGTATCCATGCATAACTCATCAAAACTATCATGAATAACCTAAGCATGCATCTCCTTCCACAAATCCCCCTAAAACCTTTAGAAAACACATTCAAGAACATCACTTACCTCCTGTAGTAAGAAACTACACACTCTGAACAAGGGAAAACGGATCACCTCCTTTCCCACTCTCAAACTCTCTCAAACTCACTTTTTTTCTAAAACTCTCAAAACGTGGTGAATGAGCAAACTCCTGCATGAGCTGCTCAAAACACTTGCAGATGAGTCATAGAAGACGTGGCTAATTCATGGCAAGAATCTGAGGCCAACATCTGTCAAAAGCCATGACTCAGCTGGCTGGCCAACTCAATGTCGGCTGCCCAATCGCATGCAACATCATGCAACATTCGGGGGCCGAACTTCCCTTCGGAAGCCAAACACTTTCGGCGGCCGAACTTACTTTCGGCGGCCGAACTTGGCTCAACTGCCTTAGGTCATTTCAACTCCAAACTCACTTCCCTTAACCTTAAAACATTTAAACACATCATAACACCTAGTAATACATAATCCTACCCTTTTTAAGAATTCCGACACCCCGGATTCCATCAGACAACAGGAATTCCGGTGCCGGACTCTAGCCGGGTATTACAATGAGCCACAGAGGAGAATTTATGCCAGATACCCATGTTCGTTGTGAAAGCTCTGAAGGTGCTGCAATCAAACTGTCTGCCATTATCTAAAATAAGCACTCTGGGTACACCAAATCTGCAGATGATATGTCCCCACACAAAATCTATCATCTTTCGAGCTGTGATTGTGGCTATTGCTTCCGCCTCTGGCCACTTTGAGAAGTACTCTACAGCCACCACTACAAATTTCCTTTGCCCCGTGGTTTTTGGGGAAAGGTCCCAGGATGTCAATTCCCCATTGCGAGAAAGGCCATGGACTAGATATGCTTGCTTGAGGAGTGGCTGGAGTTTTGATGGCATTAGCAAATCTCTGACATACGTCGCACCTTCGGACGAACTATTCTGCTTCTTTTTTAACAGTGGGCCAATAATACCCTTGCCTGAATATTTTATTAGCTAATGTCCCTCCTCCCTCGTGGGCTCCACACATGCCTCTATGTATTTCTTCCATCACCTTCGTAGCTTCTTCCGGGCTCACGCATCGGAGCCACGGACTGGACTTTCCTTTTCTATATAAGGTCCCCCTTATCGCTTGGTAGTTAGCGGCACGAGCTGCTATCTTTCTGGCTTCATCTTTATCCTCGGGGAGTTTACCTTTCTCCAGGTATTCTAAGTAAGGGGTCATCCAAGTCGGGTTCTGTTCCACATGCAATATCGTGTTAGTTTTATTAAAAGCAGGTATATGGACATGTTGTATGTACACTTCATCGGGAAGCTGTTCCAATTCTTCTTTGGATAATCGGCTAAGCAGATCTGCTTCCTCATTTTCTTCTCGGGGTATTTTTTGAAATCTGATGGTTACTCCTCGGCCTGTGAGCTCGGCCTCTAAAGTTTTTACTTTGGCCAGGTAATTCTGCATAATGGGGTCTCTAGCCTGATACATCCCTGTTACTTGGTTGATCACCAGCTGAGAGTCGCTCTTTATCTCGAGATCGGTTACTCCCACTTCCAATGCCACCAACATCCCGTTTATCAGGGCTTCATATTCCGCCACATTATTCGAGGCTTTGAACTCTAGACGTAAGGCGTAACATACCTTAAAATCTTCTGGCCCCTTAAGCGTTATTCCAGCACGACTGCCCTCAGTGCCTGATGATCCGTCTACATACAACTTCCAGTTAAATTCTGGATGAGGCTCCCCCTCATGCTCCTTTTCTGCTATCCCTGAGGGTGATCCTCTCTGCTCCCCGTTGAATGTGCATTCTGCTATGAAGTCAGCCAAGGCTTGAGATTTTATAGCTGTCCTAGGTCGATACTCTAGGCAGTAAGGGCTGATTTCTACGGACCAAGCCAACATCCGACCTGAAGTTTCCGGCCTGCGCAGAATCTTCTTTAAGGGTTGGTCTGTCATCACAACTCCTTGGTGTCCTTCCAAATAAACTTTGAATTTCCGGACTGCTAGCAATAGGGCGTAAGCCGTTTTTTCAATGTTCGAATATCTGACCTCGGTATCTCTGAGTACCTTGCTGACGTAAAAAACGGGTTTCTGCTCCCCTTCTTCCACCCTTACTAACACTGCGCTGACTGCTTGTTCTGAGGCTGCCAAGTATATCAGGAGTTCTTCTCCTTTCATAGGACTACTGAGCACGCGGGGCGAGCTGAGATATCTCTTAAGTTCTGCGAAGGCCTTTTGGCAGTCTTCTGTCCATTCAAAGTTTGGCACCTTCCTCAATTTTTTGAAAAATGGTAAGCATTTTTCTGCTGACCTTGACATGAATCGGTTGAGTGCTACTACTCTTCCGGTTAGTCGTTGGACGTCCCTTACACAGGTTGGCTCTGGCATTTTCAATATGGCTTCTACCTTCTCCGGGTTAGGCTCGATGCCTTTTCCGCTCACCATGAATCCCAAGAATTTTCCTCCTCTAATAAAGAAAGCACATTTTGCTGGGTTCAACTTCATTCTGTACTGGTTTAATACCCCGAATACCTCCCTCAAGTCTGCTATGTGCTGCTGGAAATTTGGGCTTTTGACCACCATATCATCTACATAAACTTCTACATTTCTGCCAATCTGGTTTTTGAAGATTTTATTCATCAATCTTTGGTAAGTTGCCCCGGCATTCCTCAATCCGAATGGCATAGCTCTGTAGCAATAAGTTCCATCTTCAGTTATAAACGAGGTCTTTTCCTCATCCGACCTATCCATTGGGATTTGATGATAACCAGACATAGCATCTAAAGAAGACATATAATCGAAACCGGCCGTAGAGTCGACCATTTTATTAATATCAGGAAGGGGATAACAATCTTTAGGGCAGGCTTTATTTAGGTCAGTAAAATCTATGCACATCCTATATTTGCCATTGGCTTTTTTGACTAATACAGGATTTGCTAGCCACTGCGGGTACATAACTTCCCTAATAAAGCCTGCCTCCTCGAGTTTCTGCACCTCCTCCCTGGTGGCCTGCTGCTTCTCTCTTCCTACTACTCTCTTCTTCTGCTTTACTGGCTTGGCTTCGGGGAGTACATTCAGTTTGTGTGTCATTACCTTAGGGTCAATTCCAGGCATGTCGGAGGGCTTCCAGGCGAAACTAGACGCATGACCTCGGATCAGGGTCATGACTTCAGCTTTTTGTTCTTCAGTGAGGCCGGCGTTGAGACTGAAGACCTTGTCCGCCTCTGCTTCTGATAAAGGGAAGATCTCCAGCTCCCCTACTGGTTCTGTCCTGGCCTCTGTTTTCTCGTCCCGAACCTCTAGAACTTCCGAGTCAAGAGCCTTTTCAGTGGAGCTCGGTTCTGCTACTGTGGCTAAGTATACTGCTCTTGCCTCTTCCTGGCTGCCCCGGACTATTCCCACTCCTTCTTCTGTTGGAAATTTAAGCGCCAAATACCTGATACTGGTGACAACCTCGAAGTTGAACAGCACAGGCCTCCTCAGTATCACATTATAGCTCAACGGGAGTTTGACCACTAAAAATACCTCGTGGTGAGTGCGAGTCCTGGGTGCTTCACCTAAGGTGAGAGCCAACTTTACCTTCCCTTCTACGAGCACCGGTACTCCCCCAATCCCCTTGATTGGTGCCTGGTCTCGGACCAACTGTTCTTCAGGAATTCCCATCTGTTGAAAGACCCGGTATGGTAGCAAGTTGACTTTACTCCCATCATCCACTAAGACCTTCTTTACCCGATAATTGTGAATGACGGCTTCAATGACGAGCGCGTCATCATGGGGCATCTGAATACCCTGAGCATCTTCTGAAGAGAAGGTGATGGTCATGGGAGAGTGGTCAACGATTTGCATGACCTCGGTGCTGCTGGTCTCTCCCTCCCGATTTCTCTTCTTCCCTCGGCGGCCCATCCGACCTCCCGTTCCTCCAACAATCATGTTGATGGTCCCACTGGATCCATCGTTTACTGGTCTAGTTCCTGCTCTCCTCGGCATCTGAACTGCCGGACTGGATTGAGGCCTTTGTCCCTCTGATTTCTTCACAAAGTTCTTGAGGTGCCCCCTCTTTATCAACCTCTCTATCTCTGCTATCAACTGGAAGCAGTTGTTGGTATCGTGGCCATGCGTCCGATGATATTGACAATATTTGTCAGGATTCCGTTGGTTTGCTTCCGACTTCATAGGTTTGGGCCACTGGAGGAACTCTTTATCCTGGACAGCCATGAGCACCTCGGCTTTGGACGCATTTAGTGGAGTCGGTTTCTCAGGGACCCAAGGGGGAGGCAATCTTGGCTCATGGACCCGTGGAGGGGGAGGCCTTTGATCCCTTCGCTCCCAAGCCTGCTTGTACGGCTCGGGCCTCTTGCCATGTTTCTTTTCATGTTTCTCCGGCCTCCTTTCTTCTGAGGCTTTTTCTTTTCCTATCATCCCTTTGGCAAATCGGCTGGTTACTAAGGCGTCATCCTGCCTTATATATTTCTCCGCTCTCTTCATCAGCTCGGCCAAGGAGGTCGGAGGCTTCCTGCTTAAGGAACCGAAGAACTCGGCAGAGGTCGTTCCCTTTTGCATGGCCTCTACCGCCCTTCCTTCATCGAGTTCGGGAATCTGCAGGGCCTCCGTATTGAAACGAGCGACATACTCTCTGAGTGATTCGCCCCCTCTCTGTCTTACTGTCTCCAAGTAGCTCGTCTTTCTCTCTGCTGGCACCCCGGCTATGAATCGACTGATGAAGCGAGTGGCTAAGTCTCTGAAACTTCTGATACTTCCGGCCTCAAGGCTGTTGAACCACGCCCGCGCTGGTCCCGAGAGCGTCGTTGGAAACACTTTACACATTAAGGCATCTGACAGAGTTTACAACTCCATGAAGGTCTTATAGTTCATGACGTGCTCCCTCGGGTTACCGGCCCCGTCATAGGCCGCCATTGATGGCATCATAAACTTCTTAGGGACAGTTTATTGCTGCACCCACTTTGAGAAAGGGGAAAAAGTAGGCAAGGAGGTTTGGCTTTGGTCTTTCTTACCTAGCTCGGCTAGGAGCTGTTCTTTCAATCTCTTCAACTTTTGGTCCACCTTCTCGTCTTCCGGGTTGGGTTTTTTCTCCAGGTGGTACTCCTCCTCTGCTTCAGTTCCCGTCCACCCGGTTGTTTCGGCTGAATAGTTATCCATCTCCTCATCTTCTATCATCTCTCTCGCCCTCCTCGCATGGATTCGGGCCTCCGGTTCTTCCTCTTCCTCGACTCTTTTCCCTCTTTCTCCAGTATCGCGGCTGCTAGTTTGAAGACGGTCAGGTGCAGGTCGGGGGTCATTGGTCTGAGGCTCCTCTACAACCGGGAGTGTATTTACTGGGGTGCTGAGGCCTCTCTGTTGCATTATCTGCCCCAACCAGTGGGCAGTATTTTGTAACTGGAAAGCCATATTTTGAAGATCCTGGTTAGACAGGGTAACAGTGGGAGTATTCCCTGCCAAACTTAGCGAGGGATTAAGAGGAACAGGTGTTTGGTTGTTTAATGTCGTAGGACTAGAAAAGGAGAATTGTTGCCCCTCTTGGGCAGAGCTTAGGTCATTGGGTATGTTGAGGTTACTCTTCTGGTGATTAGCCATCGTGGATCTCAGTGGGTTTTGTTAAGAGTGAAAACTCCGGTGATGAAAAGATCTCCGTCGTTTTCCCACAGACGGCGCCAATTGATGATCTGAGATCCAATAGAATAGGGTTTTACAAGGGTTTTGGTATTGAAGAATAAAGCTTATCCCCATCTCCCTAAAGGGATACCCCTTTTATCCTTTCTTTTTGCTTGCTGGTGACGTATAACGGCTCTCCCATGATTGGGCCACGCGTCTCTGCCATACAGATATGGGCGTACGAGGATATCAGGCGCCTGCTCCATGCGTAACGGCCTCTGATTCTCCCCCGTGCGTACGCTCGAGCGGATCTGCCAGGCTGTATGACGAGTCTCGTTCTGGATTCTGGGTTAGGCCGAGAGCTGGGTTGGACGCTGAACCCAGGAGGAGAAGGAATCCATGGGAAGGTTATACGGGCTGGGCCGATCTCGATGAGGAAGAATCTGGTGGAGTCCGGCCTCAGGGGTCTGATGATCTGGACTTGTTTTGAGAGGGTGTGCGGGCCTTCCTTTCATGGGCCGTGGCCGTAATCTAGGTTCGGGATTGGGGGTAGGGAAATCCAGCGGTCATCATGTATGAATATATTTTAATGAAAAGAGATGGAGTCTTCTATTTAATTTAACTAGTTATATATATACCATATAATGAGTGAGAACTGAATTGGTGTAAATCATGGATGTTTTCGTTGATTCTTTCGATTGTACATTTATCGGTTATTTTTTATTTTAATTTTTATATCTTTTTTTTTGTCTTATGGGTTTCTTGCATTTTCAAGATTTTTATTTGTAAGATTATGACCTAGGTTGATTTGTTTTTCAAACTTCTACGAGTCTTTATATATTGCGTTTTATTTTTGTTATTTTTTCTTTGTAGTTGATCCCCTCTTCCCCTATTCTTTCGTTCATCTCAGATTATATGGTTATATATTTAAGGAATTTCTGCTATGAAAAATGCTTATGTCGCAAGCATAATGTGTCTTCTGTATATTAATTTAAACCATTTAGATTATCTATGTAATACTACACCAGATATTAAATTGACTAGTGTATTTTTTATGGTAAATTAATCACACTTAATATATTTGTGAAAATATAAACTTTGATCTATTAATTTAAAATCAAGAAATTTATCTTCCACAACAATATGTGGGTTTATCATCTAGTACTATATTATATAGTTTAGGGAGTATTTTCAAGTGCAAATATGAGAATTATAGTTATAATTGTAAATCGCAGCATGAATTTGATATGGATAAGTGAATTGAAATATTAGTAAGATTCAAAAAGAGAGGGATGTATGTGCAAGCATAACTATTTTTGTTCTTATATGGTGACTTACTGCATGTGGTGTCTAGATAACTATAATCGAGTCTTATTGGTTTTTTATTAATTAATTAATTTTTTACATTTGAAAGAGTTTTATTGGTTTTATGAATTGGGTTATTATATTCATATGAAAATATTGAATTTTTTTTTATTTCTTTTGTTCTGAAATTACAATAAAGAGATTGTACTTTGGAATTCTAGAACTTTCTTGAGTTTTACAAATTTAGAGCTTATTAGTATTTGCTTTACAATTAAAGTTTGTTAACTAACTCTTTTTATTTCAATTTTAACACTCTATGGTTACATTGTAATTTTTGTTTTATTTGAGAATTTTGAGTGGTTAATTACATTTGAATTAAATAGAGATGAAAATTTTATTTGTTGATTGTGATTGTTGATTCAAGTTAAGGAATGAGTAGGCAAAATGAGAGAGGAAAAGAGAGGGGGAAGGAATAAAAAATATTGAAAGAAGAAAAAATAAAAACAAGAGATAGAGAAAAAATGCATGTGTCTATATTTAGAGAAGGGAGAGGGAAAGAGGAGAGCATAAGAAAAGAGAGGGAGATAGAGAGAGAAATGAGTAAAGAAAATGATTGAAGTAACTATTAAGAAAGTTAATGAAATAGAAAATAAATTTTATAATTTAATCCAGTTAGGAGGTAATAATATATTTTGAAGCGTGTTTAATTATTAATTAAGCTCACTTGTTTAAAATAAAGTATATTTTTATATTTTTAACGTTTAAATAATTTAGTTGATAGAAAATATTTTTTTAATAAAAAATAATATTTTTATTACTTATCAAACCGAATATTTAGACATCAAATTGAATTTATTTTTATATTACCTCATAATATTTATAACAGTTCTTTACTGGAGTGGGTGAAATAGCTTTTTAAAATATATAAAAAAAAAGATGAGGGGAGCCTTTGAAACAACAATTAGCCACCTTTATTATATTGGTTACCAACTTTTAAATTTTGAATAGAAATTTCTTTTATCTATTTCTCTAAGTAATCTATTATTAACTATCTCTTTTCAACTTCTTTCACAATATTTGTCTATATTATGTATAAATTTATCAATATTTTTAATTTTTAAATTAAAAATATCACTGTAAATTAAGTTATTTTGTAAAAAAATATTTTTAAATATAAAAATATTTTTTAAATATAATTTTTTTTTGGCAAGCAAAGAAAGATTTAGACAAAACAAAAACTTAGAGAAAACAAAGCCTTATTAATAGAGACAAAATGCAACATTCGAATCCAAGACACAAAAATTTATTTTAATTATGTAAAGTCTTGAAAGACTATTTTATAACTCTTCAAAAAGGAATATTATATCGAACTGAGTTGAGTGATGAGCAGCCAATTTATACTCATTGTTTTTCCTTTTTTTAAACATAAATTATATTTTAATTCTTAAATTTTAGTATAATTAACGAATTTATTTATATATTTTTACAATTAAATATTTAAATTTTTTTATAATGAATTAATTTCTGTATATTTAAAATTATACACTTAAATTTCTTTATAATCAGTCCGTTCTTATCTATTATAATTTAAAAATTTTGATTCTTTATTTTTTATTTGAAAGAATATTTAAATCCCATTAACTTTTATTTATAATATCTCATTTAACTAATTTTTAATATTTTTTCTTTAATTTCCATTTATTAAAATATTTCTAACATTTATAATTTCAAAATTTTGAGAAAATATTTACAAATTAAGCTATTTTTAAATGTTACAAAATAATCAATAGGTTATAAATTTTTATAAAGAGTATTTTAGAAAAAAAATGTATAGTTTCAGAATAAATTTAATCATCCCCTAATTGTAAACTAATATCTATAATGGATAAAATAATTGTAATTTTAGACGAATTAAATATAAAAAAATTTAAAAATTTAATTTTAAAAATAAAAAGACTAATTTGTTAATATGCTAAAATTTAAAAAATTAAAATATAATTTACATAATATAAAATTCTTAATGTTCATATATTTTAGATATTTAAAATATTTATTTTTTTAACTTATTAATTAATGGAATTATAAATAGAAAAATTTTTAATTTAAATGAAATTATTATATAAAAATTTAAATATTTAATTTTAAAAATATTAATTGATGTTGTTAATTATATTAAAATTTAAAAATTAGAATATAATTTATTTTTTAAAAAAAGAAAAACATTTGTCCACTTAAATAAGCCCATCGTGCAGGAGTGAACCTTTGTATCAGCCCATTTGATACGAGGCCCACCACCCCTGCGGCACATCACAGCGGTGGATCTGAAACCTGACCATTGGTATTTAGGGTTTCAGCCGTGGCTTCTATAAATAGGCCGCGAACCTAAAGGAGATCTCAGCGCACGCCATTGGGGTCTCCTGAGGTTGAGAGGTTATTCTTCAAATCCAAATTCCTGCCCTCCATCAATTCTCCATCTCTTACATGTTCAATCTCTTGCGTTTCTCTTTTCTTCGTAGAAGAAGAATTGCCAATCAA
Source organism: Manihot esculenta (assembly GCF_001659605.2). Taxonomy (NCBI): domain Eukaryota; kingdom Viridiplantae; phylum Streptophyta; class Magnoliopsida; order Malpighiales; family Euphorbiaceae; genus Manihot; species Manihot esculenta. The sequence goes on along the minus strand of NC_035177.2, from coordinate 18,304,339 downwards.
GTGATGAGAAAAAAACTGCAACAATATGATGGATTCTATCCATGATTCATGGTATTTAAGTCTCTGATGATTGATTCTGTTTTGTTTTCTCTCATTTGATCTGATTTCCTTTTTAATTTACTTATTGGAGATATGATGAGTATTCTTAATTGGTCCGTGTTTCTGATTAACCGTGACAGATATCCGTTTAGCACACTCTGATCTCTTGAATCTTTCGGAAAATTATGTTTTAGATTTAGAAAATCCTGTATTCTTTTTATTTTCTTGACAAACTTATGAGCTCCGTGATTATACGCCTGATTTGGGCGGTATACGCTATTCTGATTAAAACATGAGCGGATATATGAAGAAAATGAGAGCTAATTTTCACTGTATTTTCATTTATTCTTAGTTTTTATGGGTATTTGTTTTGTTGTTTTAGTATTTAATAATTTGAAGTTATAGTCGGGCTTCTGCAATGATGAATTTATGAAACAATTCACATGTCAGACTTCAGAGATTTTTCAATCAGTGAGAAGAAATTTCATTTTTCTGAGCAGAAGTGACTGAGTATCAGAATCCCATTTTGGCTTTCGATTTCTTCGTGTTGGTTTCGAATTATATTAGTTTAATTCCTAAAGCTGTCATGGATTTGCATTGAGAACTAAGATGAGAATTCGGTGGCATTTAAATGCGAACCTGAGGAATTATATATCGTCTATTGAAGAATGAACGGCTAAAGAAATAAATAACAGAAGCTGAAGCTATGCTGCCAAATAAATATGGGTGACTCATCGTTGTTTATTCTTACTAGTGTTCGATGAGACCTAAAAAAAGAAAATTAATATTATATGGTCGAGCTCCATACATAATTGGAGTTGGTCACTATTTGATTATTTTCAATGGTTGATGGGTAACATGGTCTACGAAGGTTCATAATACAAATGCAAAATAGAAAGTTGGTGGTATATTACTTGTTGACAACAAGTCATATATCTGCAATCTGATGAATCTTGTGGAAGATGCTAATGAATCGCTTTCGGTGACAGAAATAGCAAGCGTCTTCTTTTGCTTCTTTGAGCACTAAATCATTAGATCAGTTTAGCCACATTTGTTTCTAATCCCTCGCAGAGAACCAAAGAGGTGCAAATCTAATGTTTTCTTGGGAAACCAGTCTCTGTTGTTTGCCCTTGAGAGGGCCATAAGGAAATTACCGGCAACTTCACTGAGATTAAGATCTGGCGAGCTTTAAGAAAAAAGATCTTTTTATCCCGAATTTAATTGGATGGTAAGAGATATTTCAGTCTCATTGTTAGTGAACATCACAACTCATTAAACTCTCTCTAGACAGTTAGCCTTCTCTAGGCAGTTAGCCTTTTTCTGCAGGAAACGCCGGCCATCCCTACCCAATAGCTGTGGGGGTGGCTTTTCTCACCTCAGCCTAGAAATGGGTTTGCTCCCTCTATGAGGTGGGGATGTAAAAAGTTTTCATGTTTGTTTTTTGTCTCCAGTGAATTGAGCTTTGACGAGGGAGCTGCTTCTTGTGCCCTTTCGGTTGTTTTGGTGCTTTGGGTTTCTTCATTTGTCCTTCCACGTCTTGAACACCGCAGTAGGCAAATGGTGTTGTCTTGCAGAGGACTGCTTTCTTGTTAGTGCCTTGGTGTCTTTTGATCTTGTGGTTTTTGGCTGGTTCTGGCGATGGGTACTTGAGTTGATTATGAAGGTTTTCCTTTCCTTTCTGTAACAATGGGTTCCTTCTCAGCTCTTTTGTTGTGTTTTCTCTCTGCAAGTGTGATTGCAACTCTATTCTTGGCTCCAGACTCACGGATCTGAGTTGCATGCTATTGAATATTGGTCAAGGTTATTCTTTTGTTTGATGTGCTGGCTGATTGTACTGTGCTTTGAGGTTCAGTGTGTTGTAATAAGTCTTTTGGCTATTGTTGGGATTCTCAAGCGTTGATGGCAGACGGGCATCTAGAGCAGCCTTCTCTTTCCCATTGGGGAAGAGATGTTGATGTAAGGCTTGCAGTCGAATCTTGTGTTTTGGAATCTAGATTTTTTGAGTTGTTTAATGGGTTAAGGTTCGATTGGGCTAATCCCTTCGACTTGAAGAGAGATGCATCTGTCTTTGATGTCAACAAGATTCGAGTGAGTTGGATAATTCATCACTATGGCTTAATTGCTCCTTTTGAGCGAGCCGGTCTTTTATACCTACTCGCCATTTGCTCGATTTGAGCTCATTCAGCAAGTACACATAATCGTTTGGGAAGTTGGTAGTACTTTTAGTTTATCATCTACAAGTGGATTGACTATGATGCTATGAACAGGAAAGCCTTGAAATTATTCTTTATTAGTAATACGAAGCTAAAAGCAAGAAAAGCAGCAAGTCAACTGTATATGGGCTATTGAATTTTATTGATGAAATTTTGTTTAAGTTATGGAGTAAGAATTATTATATTCACTGAAAATTACGTGGAAGGCTTAAAAAAAAAACAAAAACTCAGAATTTCTGAGTTCAGTGGTATTAAACAAAGTGCATTGTCTCGGATCATATCTTACTTTGTTGTAAAGTTATGCACAATTTGAATAACAGAAGCAAGGGCAAGAATTATGAATGGGCACTTGGATATCTCTGTCTGTACTTGATATGCGCAAGAGAGGGGGGGGGGGGGGTATTCATATCTAATCAAGCAATTTTCACTACATTGTTACTGGTGTCAGTGTAATTAGCAGTTCAATTTAGTATTATTTATCGCGGAGGCAACGGCGGCAATGGCGGTGATTGTAGTGTTTGAGGGTCTCTAACTGTTAGAATTAAAAGAAACAAGATATTCTTTTTATATAGAGAAAATAAAATTTACATAGATTAAGGAGGCAGTTGAGCTATATATATTTTTTTAATTTGTATCTAATTTACCCTTGAATCAATATTTAATGAGTGAAATGAATAATGTCCTACGTGATGCAAGGCACATTTATTGAGCAAATTTGTGAAGGAATAAAGCATATCATGCGTAGATTATAATAGAATTTATGCCACAAAAATTCAAAATTGGAGCTATTTTCATTATTGAGCAAATTTGTGAAGGAATAAAGCATATCATGCGTAGATTATAATAGAATTTATGCCACAAAAATTCAAAATTGGAGCTATTTTCATTATTTGTGCATATATTGATAATTTAAATTTAAAAATATGCTCACATTTCTTTCAAGATATAAATATCGACAGCAACTTGAGCACAATTTTGTGGTCATATCCAATGAATCAATATATATATATATAGTAATTAAAAGTTGTTTACATAATAGATGTAAAAAGAACAAAGAATTTTCTGATTTACAAGATAATAAATTCGTATAAGTCATCAAAGTAATTAATGCTCTTATTTATTATAATATTATATGTTTATTTATGCTGTTCTTTCATCTTTCAAAGAAAGCACTGATTTTATTTATTATTGTTGTGTTGGTAAATTTAAGTGGCCTTTGTATACACTATTTTGTCCGCGTCACCACCTTACAGACTATTCTCGGCTTCAAAACTCAGCTTCGGCGTGGTTCTTTGATTGAAGCCTTGATTGTCGGTTTGGTTGAATCCAAAATCAATTCGGTGATGCTTGTTGCAACAGGGGTTTCTATTTTGCTATTAGGAGGATTGACCTTGGTTCAGACGACTTCGGAGGTTGCTTAAAGCTACTGTCTCTACTCGTGCATACCTGCAACCGGGAGTCTTGAGATTTATGCTTTATCCTCATTCCTCGCTGTCAAATCCTCGAACCAAGGATTTAGGTATTCTGATTCCTATTTCTATTTTTATTTTTGTTTTATTATTTGTTCTTTTTATGTTTTGTGAATAGATGTAAAATATTTCTTGATTGGATCTGATTGTTTTGATTTGTGGGATATGTTGATTGTGAATCTGTGGGAGCTGGATACAAAATCTGATGTTTTCTAATTTTATTTTATTGCATTTTTTCGGATGTTCCTATACTTTAGTATTGTTGCCTAAACTGCTGTAGGATGCCTTCCTTTGTCTATGCTGACAACTGTACAGTCTGTTATTGGCATGAAGAGATTATAAATTGGTGTTTCAACTTGGCTTTGCATGTTTATTGCTTAACAATAGGGTGAATGGTTGAAGGTGACCTTGTTAAATTCGTTAGGCATGTGAGTTTAATAGTACAACCAAAGCAGTTTACTAATTTGAGTATTGGAGCATTAATTATCTCACATTCTCTTTCTTGCAGGTGGACCAATCACAGTATAGTTTTATTTTTCGGTTATATTATTTTATTCCGCTATCGGGAGATCCATTAAATTTTATCTGTTTATTTAGATTAAAACTAGTCTCTTATCCTCTTTTTCTCTTAAAAAAATATATTTTTTCTTTTTCGAAATGACCGATAATTCATGAGCTGCTGCTAAGGTTGCTACCAATGAGAATGCTATCATTTCTTCAACTCTTGGAAGTGGACAAAACACATCCTTTATAGTCAACAAAGCATATTTCAACAATTTAAGCATTGAGCAAATATTCCAGTATGTTAAAAGATTGCAAGTTACTTTCAAGCAATACAAAACTTGGAAGAAGGTGTCATTCATGGCTCCTTGGAGAAGGGAGGAAGCCTCCGTTGATACTTCAAGGACTCGGACAGAGGTAATTCAGATGCGGTCTAAAGGAAAGGACAAGTTTGAGAAAGAGGAGTCATCAGATGGTATTCTAAAGGACGTTGACAGGAAGTTGGTATGAGCTGCTCAAAGGTACCAGGAAGGACAAGAAGAGGACAAGAGGACGAGTAAAGAGCAAACCCAAAAATTGAAAAGGTGAAAATATGAAAAAGACCGTAGGAACTACCTAGTGTTTAGAGGAAGAGGCAACTGGGGTAAGTATAAGAATTATACTCCATTGGAAAACTCATGAACACATATTTTAATGTTGATAAGGAAAAATTATAAGAAAATCAGATGGCCTCCTAAGCTCAACCCTAAGAAAGCTGGAAGGCGAAATAAGATCAAGTATTGTCGTTTTCATACAGACAACATAAATACGATAAAAGAGTGCCAGCAACTAAAAGAGAAAATCGAGATGTCAATAAGAGACGACATACTTTGAAAGTTACAAAACCATGATGTGTGACATCTCGATTAATATGACATATTATTATTAATTATATTAATGGGCTTTGGGCTTTTAGTCCATTAATATGACATATCACATCAACAACGTTCTTTTGTGTGTGACCCAATAGGCTTACATTAATTGGCAATAGGCCCAGTCCCACATGGCCCATAAGTCATAAGTGGCCTCTAGCAAGACATTATGACTATCCAACTAATATGAGGATCAATAGTCCAATAAAGCCTAATAAATAGAACATGTATTAATTCATTTGTCACACGATATCTAGTTTGAACATAAGTCATGGTCAATGTCAAACTTATAATGTTCAAACTTATGATTTCTCGATCTCTAAGTAGACTGATAAATTCAAATGATATTGATCACACTATCAATTCATTTGAGCACAGCCATGCATTTCTCAGTCTCACTTATCGAGGGGCTCATAAGATATCTCTCTCGGAGAGAGGGACAAATCCTATCTTGATTGTTCAATATCCTCTACATAATTTCTATTATGCTCAATCATAACCTTTATGATTGTCCAATTAAAGACAATGTTTGGTTATGTCAAAACATAATAGTCCTCATGTTGGAAACTATGACAATCTCAAGTCAAAGGATTAAGACATAACTACTTTGAGATTCACTTATGACAATAACCCATGTAGTGATCTCAATGTGGGTCTATCCAATACTTTGTTCTCTAACAAGTATCTATGATTATTGAATTATATCAACATATATATAATCATCTCATGATTATCAATCAATAATCATACCAGTTATATTTTATTATTATCAACATAATAATAAGTAACCAGGGATGTGAATCATTATTATGTAACATGCAAACAAATAATAATGATAATAAAAATCTCTTTTATTAATAATCAAAATGACATACAAAAAATGTCCAATATAATGGCTTAGGGCATATACACTAACAATCTCCCACTTGCACTAGGCCTAATCATACAAGTATCTAATACCTATAGACCTAGTGTGCTGATCATGCTTGACCTGTGAAAGAGCCTTGGTTAGTGGATCTGCAATGTTGTCATTTGTGTCTACTTTGCATATTTTGATATCTCCTCTATCAATGATCTCTCAAATAAGGTGATATCGCCTGAGTATGTGTTTAGATCTCTGATGAGATCTGGGCTCCTTTGCCTGTGCTATAGCACCATTGTTATCACAATAAAGGTCCATAGGATTTACAATGCTGGGAACCACTCCCAACTCTGAGATGAATTTCTTCAACCAGACTGCCTCCTTAGTTGCATCTGATGCTGCTATATACTCAGCTTCTGTTGTAGAATATGCTACAGTGCTCTACTTGGAACTTTTCCAGCTAACAGCTCCACCATTTAAAGTGAATACGAATCCTGACTGCGATCTGAAGTCATCTATGTCGGTTTGAAAACTAGCATCTGTGTAACCATTTACAACTAGCTAGTCTTCCAAACCTCCATAAACTAAGAATGCATCCTTAGTCCTTGTAAGGTACTTTAGGATATTCTTAACAGCTGTCCAGTGACTTTCACCGGGATCTGCCTGATATCTGCTTATTGTGCTCAATGCATATGAGACGTCTGGTCTAGTACATAACATGGCATACATGATAGATCCTATTGCAGAAGCATAAGGGATCTTATTCATCCGTTCTCGCTCAACAGATGTCTTAGGACATTGATTCTTGCTGAGATGAATACCATGAGACATGGGCAAGAATCCTCTTTTGGAATCTTGCATGCTGAACCTTTTCAGCACCTTGTCAATATAATTACTTTGACTCAGACCGCTTATCCTCTTTGATCTATCCCTATAGATCTTAATACCAAGGATATATGCAGCCTCACCTAAGTCCTTCATTGAAAATGAATTCCCTAACCAAGTCTTAACCTTTTGCAAGGTAGGGATATCATTTCTAATGAGTAATTTGTCATCCACATATATGACTAGAAACACAATTGCACTCCCACTAACCATCTTGTAAACACAAGGTTCATCTTCATTTTTGATGAATCCAAAGTCCCTGACTGTCTCATGACTATCTCATCAAGACGAAGATTCTAGCTCCGAGAAGCTTGCTTCAATCCATAAATGGATCTTTGAAGCTTGCAAATCTTTCTAGAATTCTTAGGGATTACAAAACCCTCAGGTTGTGTCATATACACATCCTCGAGCAAGTTTCCATTAAGGAAAGCTGTTTTGACATCCATTTGCCATATCTCGTAATCATAGTACGCAGCAATGGTAATGAGAATTCTAACCGACTTAAGCATTGCAACTGGCGAAAAGGTCTCAGATTTCATGGCAGAAAGCCATTTCTCGGAATCTGGACCTGACACAGCCTCTTGATAGGTAGTAGACTCATCTTGATCAATGAGCAAAAGTTCACGACTATCAGTCATGAGAAATCCATATCTCTCAGGCTGATGACGTGTCCTATCAGATCTGCGTGGGACTTGTGTCACCCTTTCAGTTTTCACAACTGTTTATGGTTCTGAAAGTGGTTCTACTGGCGATTCAATGCTCTCTTGTGGTGCTTCTGACACAGCCTCTTGATAGGTAGTAGGCTCATCTTGATCAATGAACAAAAGTTCACGACTATCAGTCATGAGAAATCCATATCTCTCAGGCTGATGACGTGTCCTATCAGATCTGCGTGGGACTTGTGTCACCCTTTCAGTTTCCACAACTGTTTGTGGTTCTGAAAGTGGTTCTATTGGCGGTTCAATGCTCTCTTGTGGTGCTTGAGTTTTCTCAAGTTGCACTGTACTCCCACTGAATCTCTGAGAGATAAATTCCTTTTCTAAAAAGGTACCATTTCGATCAACAAACACTTTGTTCTCTGAGGGAATATAGAAATAGTATCCTTTGGTTTCCTTAGGATACCCCACAAAATTGCACTTGATAGATTTTGGAGCTAGCTTATCTGAAATTGGGCGTTTCACATAAGCCTCTGTTAGTGTATATGCCCTAGGCCATTATCTTGGGCCTTTTTGTATGTCGTTTTGGTTATTAATAAAAGAGGTTTTTATCATTATTATTTGTTTGCATGTTACATAATAATGATTATCATCACTAATTATTTATTATTATGTTGATAATAATAAAATATAACTGGTATGATTATTGATTGATAATCATGAGATGATTATGTATATGTTGATATAATTCAATAATCATAGATACTTGTTAGAGAACAAAGTATTGGATGGACCCGCATTGAGATCACTACATGGGTCATTGTCATAAGTGAATATCAAAGTAGTTATGTCTTAATCATTTGACTTGAGATTGTCATAGTTTCCAACATAAGGACTGTTATGTTTTGACATAACCAAACGTTGTCTTTAATCGGACAATTATAAAGGTTATGGTTGAGCATGATAGAAATTATGTAGAGGATAATGAACAATCAAGATAGGATTTGTCCCTCTCTTTGAGAGAGATATCTTCTAGGCCCTTCGATAAGTGAGACTGAGAAATGCATGGCCGTGCTCAAATGAATTGATAGTGTGATCAATATTATTTGAATTTATCAGTTTACTTAGAGATCGAGAAATCATAAGTTTGAACATTATAAGTTTGACATTGACCATGACTTATGTTCAAACTAGATATCGTGTGACAAAGGGATTAATACATGTTCTATTTAATAGGCTTTATCGGACTATTGATCCTCATATTAGTTGGGTAGTCATAATGTCTTGCTAGAGGCCACTTATGACTTATAGGCCTTGTTGGACTAGGCCTATTGCCAATTAATGTGAGTCTATTGGGTCACACACAAGAACGTTGTTGATGTGCTATATTAATGGGCTAAAAGCCCATTAGTATAATTAATAATAATAAAGTGTTATTATTATTAATTATTTATTATTATAAGATAATAATATTCAAAAGATCTGCAGTCTATCTGTAACTGTTACAGATAAAGGACTCTATCACATAAAGATATTTGAGTATCTGCGAGATTGTGATAGTGGGTTCTGAACACAACTCTTTTGGGAAAATAGTAGTACAACTCTTTTGGGAAAAGAGTAGTACAACTCTTTTGGGAAAAGAGTTGTGGGAAAACAAAAAGACTGAAACATATAAATACTCTTTCTACGAAGAAAGTGTTGACGACAGTTTTTAGAAAATTCAGTCTAATCGCTGCAGATTGTGGAGCACATAATCTATCCATCCTTGAGAGAGCTAGCACTCTAGAAGGATAGAAGACGTTCGTGTGGATACCATTGAGGGTGTTCGTTTGAAAAGGCAGCACCATCAGTCCGGCATTGTATCTTCTTGACGAGATTAACAGGTTAGTTTCATATCCATCTTTTGAATTAAACGAAGCACTCAGATTCTGGAAAAGGAAATCAACAGAGATTTTATTTTTCCGCTGCGCAACTGGGTTGCAATAATCTCAAGATTTCCCAACAGCCTCACAACCCCAAATCTTAAGAAAAGACAAACAGGGCATTTTGCCAGTCCATAACTCATATGGTGTGTTTTCAACCGCTTTTGATGGTACTCGGTTTAAAATGAATGCAGTTGTTTCCAAGGCATAAACCCAAAATGATAAAGGGAGATTTGTTCGACTCATCATAGATCGAACCATATCTAATAAAGTTCGATTTCTCCTTTCAGAAACACCATTCCATTGTGGAGTTTCTGGAGGAATCAATTATGAAACAATTCCACAATTTCTAAGATGTTCATCAAACTCTTGGCTCAAATATTCACCACCTCGATCAGATCGAAGCATTTTAATAGTTCTACTAAGTTGATTTTGTACTTCATTTTGAAAAGTTTTAAACATTTCAAAAGATTCATGCTTATGTTTCATTAGGTAGACGTAGCCATACCTACTGAAATCATTAGTGAATGTAATGAAGTATTGATAACCTTCCCTGGCACTAATGCTTAGTGGGCTACATATATCTGTATGTATTAAGCCCAATAAGTCTGAAGCCCTTTAACCTTTTCCAGTAAAAGGGTCCTTTGTCATCTTACCAAGCAAACAAGATTCACAATTTTCAAATGATTCAAAATCAAATGAATCTAATAAACCATCTTTATGGAGCTTAGATATGCGATTCTCATTTATATGGCTAAAACGACAGTGCCATAAATATGTTGGGTTTAACTCATTTGGCTTAGTTTTCTTAGAAGTTATGTTATAGATATTGTTGTCTCTAGAATCATCTAGATTAAGGACATAAAGGCCATCATATGAATTTGCAATACAATAGAGCAAACCATCTTTATTAAATGAGCATTTCTTATTCTTAATAAGAAATGAAAAATCTTCATCGTCCAAAATAGAAACTGAAATAATATTCCTACTCAAAGTAGGAACGTAAAAGCAATTGTTCAGAACTAACAAAAGCCCATTGGGCAACATAAGTTCATAAGTCCCTACAGCTAAGGCAGCAACTCTTACTCCATTGCCTACACGTAGGTCCACATCGCCCTTTTTCAGTTTTCTACTCCTTTTGAGACCCTGCACATTTGTACAAATATGAAAACCACATTCGATATCCAATACCCATGAAGTAGAAATAGATAAATTAATATCTATAACATAAATACCTGAAGTCGTAGTCTCACTACTCTTCTTCTTCTTGCACTCATCCAAATAGAGTTTGCAATTTCTCTTCCAATGCCGTGGTTCCTTGCAATGGAAGCAAATTCCTTTCTTAGAAACTTTTGCCTTGGATTGCCATTTAGGCTTGCCTCGTCCCTTAGGCCCATTACCATCTTTAGACTTGGACTTCCCCTTATTTTTCATGGGTTTACCCTTATTGACATTCAAAATTTGGGTAGGCTTTTTCTTGACATTCACCTCAGCTATTTTTAACATCCCATGCAGCTCAGGAATGGATTTCTCCATATTGTTCATGTTATAGTTCATGACAAACTGAGAAAAACTGCTAGGTAAAGAATGTAGGATCAAACCCGTAGAGAGTTCTACACTCAGAGGATGGCCAGGCCTAGCAAGGTGATCAATGTAGCCTTTCATTTTCAAAACATGAGCACTAACTTGTAACGACCCGGAAACCGGACCGCTACCGGCGCTAGGATCCAGATCGACATAAGGTCGCCGGGATCCGTAGCAAGCCAAACATACATCCTGAATACCTGTCAAATCCCATACATGATCATATATATACATAAACATGAGAACTTTTTCTTTTCTTTTACCAAGCTCAACCTGTGCATGCACATAAACATAAACATAAACCACACACTGGAGTCTCATCACATGCTCCAATGGGGTATCTCATCAATCATCAAGCTTGGTTGAACATAAACATCATAAAACATAGATCATGTATATACATGGGATTATTCAAACATACTATGGTCAAGCACAATTTTAATCCTCAATATCAATATTACATAACATGACTGATCATAACCTTACATCATTTTACAAATCATCATGTCCACATCTAACTATTACAAATCACAAGACTTTACTCTTCTTGACTCCCTGAACTAGCCCGTACCTGCAAACCTGGGGGATATAGAGAAAGGGGTGAGCTACTAGAGCCCAGTGAGCAGAATACTAAAACATTTAAAACATATGCCATCATGTAATGCATCATATCACAGACAAATCACATCAAGGGTGAACCTGTCACCAAATAGTCCCAGCATCATATCCGTGCCAGGCCGTAGAATGGGGTCCTGGTCTTCCTGTCATATCATAGCATTACTTACCATTGCCCTAGGGCCTCATCTGGGCACCTGGTCTTCGCGTTCCATTCCGTGCCAGGTCGTAGAATGGGGTCCTGGTCTTTCATACCGTGCCAGGCCGTAGAATGGGGTCCTGGTCTTTCCTTAGGGACTAATTGGATCATACAACATTCACCCACATCCATAACAAAGAATGCAGTGCAACATATTCGTGGATTCTAATGCAACAACCTATTATATCACATGGCATTCGTGATGCATGATTCATGCTAAAACTTGCATTAATTTAAAACATAAGGTTTATTCTACTCACCTCAGGCTAACTCTGACAATGAACTGAAGCAGCTGACTCACTGCTGGGGTCCTCGGTTCCTTGGGTCCGAATCTACACAGGTGGACTCAAATAAGGGACCAAACATACTAGAACATGACTCTAAAAATATCCCCCAAAAACCCCCTAAAATACCTCAAAACAATCAAAGAATTCATGCAAAGGAGGGCTGAACAGGGCACTTTCAGCGGCAGGTTCGGCGGCCGAAAGTCCCTCCAGAGCCGAAAGTCATGCACCTTCGGCGGCACTTTCGGCGGCCGAAGGTTCTCTCTAGAGGCGAAACTCATGCATGTTCGGCGGCACCTTCGGCGGCCGAAAGTCCCCTCCAGAGACGACAGTCCACTTTCGGGGGCAGGCTTCGGCACCCGAAAGCTTGCCTCCACAGGCAGGTTCGGCTGCCGAACCTGAGTTTCTCCCAAAGTGGCAGAAACTCAGCTCTTATGCACATTTGCCTCCCAAAACCTTCAATCATGCATACAACTCAACCAAAACATGCATAAACACATACATAAGCTCCTAGGGGCTTCAAACTATCCTAAACCCCAACTACAACACATCGAAAGCAACTCGGCAACCTACATTATCCATAAACACAACACAAAACCTAACAAAGCTCAACTAACCTAAGCATGCATTTCTACCCCAAGAATCAACTTGAAACTTGTTTAAAACATATAATGAGCTCAAGATCGGCTCTTACCTCTTGAAGATCGAGAGGAAAAACGATCCTAGCTCAGAGATGGGAGAGATCGAGTTCCTTGAACCTCCAAGCTCCAAAACTTGCTATTTGCTTAAAAATCTTCAAAACAAAGGTGAAAACTCATAAAAATCATGGAAGATTTGAAGGAAGAACTCAAGATCGGCATGAGAGCGGCGGAGACTCATCTTGGCCGAAAATAGGGAGAAAAAGCTCACCCGTTCGGACATGGGGACCCCTTTATAGGTGGCTGGCCAGGCCACTTTCGGGGGCCTAACGTGCCTCCGCATGCATGCCATGTTCGGCGGCCGAACATAAGGTTCGGCGGCCGAACCTGGACTTCCCTCACTTATGCCTTCGGGGGCCTAAAGCACTCCCGAAGCGCATGCATGTTCGGCGGCCGAACCCGAGTTTTCCTCCAATGCTATTTTCATGCAAAAACTCATTTTCTTTCTTGCTTAAAAACATAAATTACATTAAAACATTTTATAAAAACATGGTTTTACCCTTCTAGAAGTCTCCGACTCCCGAGATTCCACCGGACGGTAGGAATTTCCGATACCGGAGTCTAGCCGGGTATTACATTCTCCCCCCCTTAAGAACATTCGTCCCCGAATGTTCCTCAACTAGCACATGCAAGGCATATAACACATCATACACATAAAACACATGAAACATACAAGAAACTAACCTTAGAAAAGATAAGGGTATTGCTGGAGCATGGACTCCCGTGTCTCCCAGGTGCATTCTTCCATATTGTGGTGGTTCCAAAGGACTTTCACCATCGGGATTTCCTTGTTTCTCAGCTTCCTGATCTGGGTGTCAAGAATCCGCACTGGCTGTTCAACATAGGTGAGATCTTCTTGGATCTCCACATCAGGCTCACTAAGAACCTTGCCCGGATCTGACACGAACTTCCTCAACATGGAAACATGGAAAACCGGATGGATTCTTTCCATTGAAGCAGGTAAATCCAGCTTGTACGACACATTCCCAATCTTCTGCAAGATTTCAAAGGGTCCGATGTATCGTGGGGCTAGCTTACCTTTCTTCCCAAAACGAACCACTCCTTTCATAGGAGACACTTTGAGCAATACCAGATCTCCCTCCTGAAACTCTACCTGCCTCCTGCGAATGTCTGCATAGCATTTCTGTCTACTCACAGCTTTTCTGATCCTTTCTCTGATAATGGGCACCACCCTGCTGGTGATCTCAACAAGCTCAGGGCCTGCCAAGGCCTTTTCCCCCACTTCTTCCCAGCAAACAGGTGACCTGCACTTCCTCCCATATAAAGCTTCATATGGAGCCATCCCTATGCTAGCATGATAGCTGTTATTGTAGGCAAACTCCACCAAGGGTAGATGCTGCCTCCAAGAACCGCCAAAATCTAGCACACACATTCTGAGCATATCTTCTATAGTCTGGATGGTCCTCTCTGACTGTCCGTCCGTCTGTGGATGGAAGGCAGTACTGAAATCTAACCTGGTACCCATAGCATTCTGCAGACTCCGCCAAAATCTAGAGGTGAACTGGGGCCCTCTATCAGACACTATCGAAACAGGAACCCCATGCAGCCTTACCACTTCATCCACATACACCTGCGCTAACTTATCCACTGAGTAGTTGCTCCTGACAGGGATGAAGTGAGCAGATTTGGTCAGTCTGTCCACAATCACCCATATGGAGTCTAACCTGTTGGATGCTGCCGGTAACCCCACTACGAAGTCCATAGCTATATTCTCCCATTTCCACTCTGGAATAGGTAGTGGGTTAAGCATTCCAGCCGGCTTCTGATGTTCCAGCTTCACCCTCTGACATACTTCGCAGGCTGACACAAACTGTGCCACTTCTCTCTTCATAGCTGGCCACCAATACACTCTCTTCAGATCTTGATACATCTTGGTGGCTCCAGGGTGAACACTGTACTTGGCATTATGAGCTTCCCTCATAATGTCTCCCTTTAAACTGATGTCATCTGGTACACATAGTCTATTCCCATAGCGGAGGATCCCCTTGCTGTCGAATCTGAACTCTTCATTCTTGCCTGACTGAACCGTCCTGGCAATCTTTACTAACTCTGGGTCCTCATGTTGTTTTTGAGCCACCTGCTCCAGGAACACAGGTGTCACTCTCATCTGGGCTATCAAAGCACCTGTACCAGACAACTCTAGCTGTAGACCTTCCTCAATGAGCTTGTAAAACTCTTTCACCACCGGTCTCCTCTCAGCCGTGATGTGGGATAAGCTGCCTAGTGATTTCCGGCTTAGGGCGTCTGCCACCACATTCGCCTTACCCGGATGGTACTGAATCTTGCAATCATAATCACTCAGCAGCTCTACCCATCTTCTCTGTCTCAAGTTCAAATCTCTTTGACTCAGGATGTACTGCAGGCTTTTATGATCGGTGAAGATCTCACATTTTACCCCATAAAGGTAATGCCTCCACATCTTGAGTGCAAAGATTACGGCTGCCATTTCCAGGTCATGTGTAGGGTAATTCAACTCATGCTTCTTCAGCTGCCTAGAAGCATAAGCAATCACCCTTTCATTCTGCATTAGCACACAACCCAATCCCACTCGGGATGCATCACAGAACACTGTGAAATTCTCCTGACTGTTAGGCAAAGCTAACACCGGTGCTGACGTTAACCTCGTCTTAAGCTCTTCAAAACTCTCTTCGCACTGGTCGGTCCACACAAACTTCTGATTCTTCCTGGTTAATCTGGTCAGAGGAGCTGCAATCTTAGAGAAGTCCTGAACGAACCTCCTGTAGTAACCTGCCAAACCCAAGAAACTCCTGATCTCCGTCACTGAAGTGGGTCTAGGCCAGTTAGCCACAGCTTCTACCTTCTTGGGGTCCACTTCAATCCCATTTTCTGACACAACGTGCCCCAAGAATGATATGCTCCTCAGCCAGAACTCACATTTGGAGAACTTGGCATACAAGCCGTGTTCCCTCAAAGTCTGCAGAACTAACCTCAGATGATGGGCATGCTCCTCTGCATTCCTGGAATACACTAAGATATCATCTATGAAGACAATAACAAAGTGATCCAGGTACTGGCTAAACACTCTGTTCATGAGATCCATGAATGCTGCAGGGGCATTGGTTAACCCGAACGGCATCACAAGGAACTCATAATGCCCATATCTGGTCCTGAAAGCTGTCTTCGGTACATCCTCTTCCCTTATCCTCAGCTGATGGTACCCTGATCTCAGATCTATCTTGGAGAAACAACCTGCTCCTGCTAGCTGGTCGAATAGATCGTCGATCCTTGGCAACGGGTACTTATTCTTGGTAGTGACCTTGTTCAACTGCCTGTAGTCGATACAAAGTCTGAGGGATCCATCCTTCTTTCTCACAAACAATACTGGAGCACCCCAAGGTGAGGTACTCGGTCGGATGAAGCCCTTGTCTACCAGCTCTTGCAACTGCTCCTTAAGCTCCTTCAATTCTGCTGGTGCCATCCTGTAGGGAGGGATAGAGATCGGTCTGGTTCCAGGCATCAATTCTATCTCGAACTCTATCTCCCTAGCAGGTGGTAAACCTGGCAGCTCGTCTGGGAACACATCTAAAAACTCTCTGACCACTGGCACCGAGGCGGGCTCTCTGACATGACTATCCAGCTCTCTCACATGAGCTAGAAAACCCTGACAACCCCTCCTGAGGAGCCTACGAGCCTGTAGGGCTGATATCAAACCTCTAGGTGTACCCCTCCTGTCTCCTCTGAAGACAACCTCTGACCCATCCTGACATCTGAACCTGACTACCTTGTCTCTGCAATCCAAGGTAGCACCATGGGTAGATAGCCAATCCATCCCTAGAATGACGTCAAAATCTGTCAAATCTAGAACCACAAGGTCGGCGGACAGGCATCTTCCCTCCACAAAAACTGGACTACACTGGCAGACTGACTCTGCCACTGACGGGTCACACTTGGGTCCACTGACCCATAGGGGACACTCTAACCCAGAGACCATCAATCCCAACCTCTCGACGGCCCTCGGAGCAATGAAAGAATGAGATGCACCAGGGTCCAATAATGCATACACATCGGAACAACCAATGATGAGATTACCTGACACCACGGTGTTGGATGTGTTTGCCTCCTGCTGAGTCATGGTGAAGATCCGTGCCGGAGCTGATGGACCCTCACCCCTGAAACCCGCTGAAGAAGAGGCTGCCCCTCTCCCTCTGCCTCTGCCACTAGCCTGAGTCGCGGCTGGAGCTACTGGCTGTGCCACACTACCTGAAGCTGTCTGCTGAGACTGTGCCACAAAAGCTGCCCTAGGACACTCCCGTGCCATGTGTCCCTCCTGCCCACATCTGAAGCAGGCTGTCGTCCCAACAAGACATACTCCTTTGTGCGGCTTCCCACACTTCTTGCATACTGCATTATCTGCACCAGAGCTTGAGCCACTCCCTAATCCCAGACCTGACTTGATCTTGCTCCAGAACTTGTTCTTCTTAGACTTGGCTTTACCCCATCTCTTACTGCCTGAACTCAGAGAAGAAGGGTCTAACTTTCCCCCACCTGGGGTCTTGGAACCAGAAGGCTGTGCCACTGACTGCTTGACTTTCCCCTCGATTATTGCACTAGCCTCCATCCTCCGAGCCATATCCACTATGGCATGGAAACTCTCCCTCTCTGCTGACTGAATCAAGGAGGAATACCTGGAATGGAGCTTCATGATATACCTCCTTGACTTTTTCTGATCTGTATCCAGATTCTGCCCAGCAAACGGCAACAGCTCCAAGAATCTGTCTGTATACTCATCCACACTCATCTCATCCGTTTGCCTCAGCTGCTCGAACTCAATCATCTTCAATTCTCTTGAACTGTCAGGGAAAGCCCATCCTGCAAACTCATTTGCAAACTCCTCCCATGATAGGCTGTCCAACCTCGGGTTCACATAGTTCTTAAACCACTCTCGGGCCTTCTTGCATTTTAGTGTGAACCCAGCCATCTGAATGGCTCTACTGTCATCAGCTCCTATCTCATCTGTAATTGTCTTGACCCTCTCGAGGTACACAAACGGGTCATCACCGGTTTCAAACTGGGGAGCACCCAGCTTCATATAATCGGTCATCTTGACCTTGCTCCCCCCAGATGAGCTAGGTTTAGGCATTTGGGTTTCTGGGACAGTAGGTGCTGCTGGTGGTGGAGGAGGTGCAGCATCCCCTGGGGTAGGGTTTGCTGTACCTGGATGGTAGGGTGGGGGTGGGTACATAGGGTACTGTGGGTACGGTGGGTAGAAAGGTGGGTATGGCATCTGAGAGTGATAAGGGTTAAAACTGGGGTAATCCGATGTACCTCCCATCGAATACCCGGGATTATGTGAAAAGGGTGGGTAGTAAGGTGGCTGAACAAACCCCGAGGCCTGAGTGCCTCCTTGGGACTCTCCCATTCCCTCTTCCGACATACTTACTCCGAGACTGCCATCCCTCCTCTGATCCACATCCATCTGATCCCCCACATCCTCTGACATATCCCCTTGCACTGTTCCCCTCATTGATCTGCTTCTACCCAGATCCAAAGACCTTCTAGGGTCTCTTACTGCTCTTTCTCTGCTGGACCTGCTTGACATTGCCCTAGGCAATGCAGGAGGACGGGCATCAGTGCCCTCGTCCTGGGGTGGTACTCCAGTCAATCGTGCAGATCGACGAGTTCCTCTCATCCTGTTTTCTGAAAAACAGTACACATCACATAGAACATTAGCATCAAATGGTTCATGTGCAAACACATGAACCCGCATCACATACATCACATATCATAGCATAACATTAATGCACATGCATATAATCATGGCATTTCACATCATCATTCAAGACAGGACTCTTTATCCTATCCTAGTGGACATGATCATCCTATTGTGCTTGACCTTCTATGACACCTATGAGCCCGACACACTATAGGTCCGATCATATGAACCTAGGGCTCTGATACCACTCTGTAACGACCCGGAAACCGGACCGCTACCGGCGCTAGGATCCAGATCGACATAAGGTCGCCGGGACCCGTAGCAAGCCAAACATACATCCTGAATACCTGTCAAATCCCATACATGATCACACATATACATAAACATGAGAACTTTTTCTTTTCTTTTACCAAGCTCAACCTGTGCATGCACATAAACATAAACATAAACCACACACTGGAGTCTCATCACATGCTCCAATGGGGTATCTCATCAAACATCAAGCTTGGTTGAACATAAACATCATAAAACATAGATCATGTATATACATGGGATTATTCAAACATACTATGGTCAAGCACAATTCTAATCCTCAATATCAATATTACATAACATGACTGATCATAACCTTACATCATTTTACAAATCATCATGTCCACATCTAACTATTACAAATCACAAGACTTTACTCTTCTTGACTCCCTGAACTAGCCCGTACCTGCAAACCTGGGGGATATAGGGAAAGGGGTGAGCTACTAGAGCCCAGTGAGCAGAATACTAAAACATTTAAAACATATGTCATCATGTAATGCATCATATCACAGACAAATCACATCAAGGGTGAACCTGTCACCAAATAGTCCCAGCATCATATCCGTGCCAGGCCGTAGAATGGGGTCTTGGTCTTCCTGTCATATCATAACATTACTTACCATTGCCCCAGGGCCTCATCTGGGCACCTGGTCTTCGCGTTCCATACCGTGCCAGGCCGTAGAATGGGGTCCTGGTCTTTCATACCGTGCCAGGCCGTAGAATGGGGTCCTGGTCTTTCCTCAGGGACTAATTGGATCATACAGCATTCACCCACATCCATAACAAAGAATGCAGTGCAACATATTCGTGGATTCTAATGCAACAACCTATTATATCACATGGCATTCGTGATGCATGATTCATGCTAAAACTTGCATTAATTTAAAACATAAGGTTTATTCTACTCACCTCAGGCTAACTCTGACAATGAACTGAAGCAGCTAACTCACTGCTGGGGTCCTCGGTTCCTTGGGTCCGAACCTACACAGGTGGACTCAAATAAGGGACCAAACATACTAGAACATGACTCTAAAAATATGCCCCAAAAACCCCCTAAAACACCTCAAAACAATCAAAGAATTCATGCAAAGGAGGGCTGAACAAGGCACTTTCGGCGGCAGGTTCGGCTGCCGAAAGTCCCTCCAGAGCCGAAAGTCATGCACCTTCGGCGGCACTTTTGGCGGCCGAAGGTTCTCTCCAGAGGCGAAACTCATGCATGTTCGGCGGCCGAAAGTCCCCTCCAGAGACGAAAGTCCACTTTCGGGGGCAGGCTTCGGCACCCGAAAGCTTGCCTCCACAGGCAGGTTCGGCGGCCGAAAGTCCCTTCGGCTGCCGAACCTGAGTTTCTCCCAAAGTGGCAGAAACTCGGCTCTTATGCACATTTGCCTCCTAAAACCTTCAATCATGCATACAACTCAACCAAAACATGCATAAACACATACATAAGCTCCTAGGGGCTTCAAACTATCCTAAACCCCAACTACAACACATCGAAAGCAACTCAGCAACCTACATTATCCATAAACACAACACAAAACCTAACAAAGCTCAACTAACCTAAGCATGCATTTCTACCCCAAGAATCAACTTGAAACTTGTTTAAAACATATAATGAGCTCAAGATCGGCTCTTACCTCTTGAAGATCGAGAGGAAAAATGATCCTAGCTCGGAGATGGGAGAGATCGAGTTCCTTGAACCTCCAAGCTCCAAAACTTGCTATTTGCTTAAAAATCTTCAAAACAAAGGTGAAAACTCATAAAAATCATGGAAGATTTGAAGGAAGAACTCAAGATCGGCATGAGAGCGGCGGAGACTCACCTTGGCCGAAAATGGGGAGAAAAAGCTCACCCGTTCGGACATGGGGACCCCTTTATAGGTGGCTGGCCAGGCCACTTTCGGGGGCCTAACGTGCCTCCGCATGCATGCCATGTTCGGCGGCCGAACCTGGACTTTCCTCACTTATGCCTTCGGGGGCCTAAAGCACTCCCGAAGCGCATGCATGTTCGGCGGCCGAACTTGAGGTTCGGCGGCCGAACCCAAGTTTTCCTCCAATGGTATTTTCATGCAAAAACTCATTTTCTTTCTTGCTTAAAAACATAAATTACATTAAAACATTTTATAAAACATGATTTTACCCTTCTAGAAGTCTCCGACTCCCGAGATTCCACCGAACGGTAGGAATTTCCGATACCGGAGTCTAGCCGGGTATTACATTCTCCCCCCTTAAGAACATTCGTCCCCGAATGTTCCTCAACTAGCACATGCAAGGCATATAACACATCATACATATAAAACACATGAAACATACAAGAAACTAACCTTAGAAAAGATAAGGGTATTGCTGGAGCATGGACTCCCGTGTCTCCCAGGTGCATTCTTTCATATTGTGGTGGTTCCAAAGGACTTTCACCATCGGGATTTCCTTGTTTCTCAGCTTCCTGATCTGGGTGTCAAGAATCCGCACAGGCTGCTCAACATAGGTGAGATCTTCTTGGATCTCCACATCAGGCTCACTAAGAACCTTGCCCGGATCTGACACGAATTTCCTCAACATGGAAACATGGAAAACCGGATGGATTCTTTCCATTGAAGCAGGTAAATCCAGCTTGTATGACACATTCCCAATCTTCTGCAAGATTTCAAAGGGTCCGATGTATCGTGGGGCTAGCTTACCTTTCTCCCCAAAACGAACCACTCCTTTCATAGGAGACACTTTGAGCAATACGAGATCTCCCTCTTGAAACTCTACCTGCCTCCTGCGGATGTCTGCATAGCTTTTCTGTCTACTCACAGCAGTTCTAATCCTTTCTCTGATAATGGGCACCACCCTGCTGGTGATCTCAACAAGCTCAGGGCCTGCCAAGGCCTTTTCCCCCACTTCTTCCCAGCAAACAGGTGACCTGCACTTCCTCCTATATAAAGCTTCATATGGAGCCATCCCTATGCTAGCATGATAGCTGTTATTATAGGCAAACTCCACCAAGGGTAGATGTTGCCTCCAAGAACCGCCAAAATCTAGTACACACATTCTGAGCATATCTTCTATCGTCTGGATGGTCCTCTCTGACTGTCGGTCCGTCTGTGGATGGAAGGCAGTACTGAAATCTAACCTAGTACCCATAGCATTTTGCAGACTCCGCCAAAATCTAGAGGTGAACTGGGGCCCTCTATCAGACACTATCGAAACAGGAACCCCATGCAGCCTTACCACTTCATCCACATACACCTGCGCTAACTTATCCACTGAGTAGTTGCTCCTGACAGGGATGAAGTGAGCAGATTTGGTCAGTTTGTCCACAATCACCCATATGGAGTCTAACCTGTTGGATGCTGCCGGTAACCCCACTACGAAGTCCATAGCTATATTCTCCCATTTCCACTATGGAATAGGTAGTGGGTTAAGCATTCCAGCCGGCTTCTGATGTTCCAGCTTCACCCTCTGACATACTTCGCAGGCTGACACAAACTGTGCCACTTCTCTCTTCATAGCTGGCCACCAATACACTCTCTTCAGATCTTGATACATCTTGTGGCTCCAAGGTGAACACTGTACTTGGCATTATGAGCTTCCCTCATAATGTCTCCCTTTAAACTGATGTCACCTGGTACACATAGTCTATTCCCATAGCGGAGGATCCCCTTGCTGTCGAATCTGAACTCTTCATTCTTGCCTGACTGAACCGTCCTGGCAATCTTTACTAACTCTGGGTCCTCATGTTGTTTTTGAGCCACCTGCTCCAGGAACACAGGTGTCACTCTCATCTGGGCTATCAAAGCACCTGTACCAGACAACTCTAGCTGCAGACCTTCCTCAATGAGCTTGTAAAACTCTTTCACCACCGGTCTCCTCTCAGCCGTGATGTGGGATAAGCTGCCTAGTGATTTCCGGCTTAGGGCGTCTGCCACCACATTCGCCTTACCCGGATGGTACTGAATCTTGCAATCGTAATCACTCAGCAGCTCTACCCATCTTCTTTGTCTCAAGTTCAAATCTCTTTGACTCAGGATGTACTGCAGGCTTTTATGATCGGTGAAGATCTCACATTTTACCCCATAAAGGTAATGCCTCCACATCTTGAGTGCAAAGATTACGGCTGCCATTTCCAGGTCATGTGTAGGGTAATTCAACTCATGCTTCTTCAGCTGCCTAGAAGCATAAGCAATCACCCTTTCATTCTGCATTAGCACACAACCCAATCCCACTCGGGATGCATCACATAACACTGTGAAATTCTCCTGACTATTAGGCAAAGCTAACACCGGTGCTGACGTTAACCTCATTTTAAGCTCTTCAAAACTCTCTTCGCACTGGTCGGTCCACACAAACTTCTGATTTTTCCTGGTTAATCTGGTCAGGGGAGCTGCAATCTTAGAGAAGTCCTGAACGAACCTCTTGTAGTAACCTGCCAAATCCAAGAAACTCCTGATCTCCGTCACTGAAGTGGGTCTAGGCCAGTTAGCCACAGCATCTACCTTCTTGGGGTCCACTTCAATCCCATTTTCTGACACAACGTGCCCCAAGAATGATATGCTCCTCAGCCAGAACTCACATTTGGAGAACTTGGCATACAAGCCGTATTCCCTCAAAGTCTGCAGAACTAACCTCAGATGATGGGCATGCTCCTCTGCATTCCTGGAATACACTAAGATATCATCTATGAAGACAATAACAAAGTGATCCAGGTACTGACTGAAAACCCTGTTCATGAGATCCATGAATGCTGCAGGGGCGTTGGTTAACCCAAACGGCATCACAAGGAACTCAAAATGCCCATATCTGGTCCTGAAGGCTGTCTTCGGTACATCCTCTTCCCTTATCCTCAGCTGATGGTACCCTGATCTCAGATCTATCTTGGAGAAACAACCTGCTCCTGCTAGCTGGTCGAATAGATTGTCGATCCTTGGCAACGGGTAGTTATTCTTGGTAGTGACCTTGTTCAATTGCCTGTAGTCGATACAAAGTCTGAGGGATCCATCCTTCTTTCTCACAAACAATACTGGAGCACCCCAAGGTGAGGTACTCGGTCGGATGAAGCCCTTGTCTACCAGCTCTTGCAACTGCTCCTTAAGCTCCTTCAATTCTGCTGGTGCCATCCTGTAGGGAGGGATAGAGATTGGTCTGGTTCCAGGCATCAATTCAATTTCAAACTCTATCTCCCTAGCAGGTGGTAAACCTGGCAGCTCGTCTGGGAACACATCTAAAAACTCTCTAACCACTGGCACCGAGGCGGGCTCTCTGACATAACTATCCAGCTCTTTCACATGAGCTAGAAAACCCTGACAACCCCTCCTGAGGAGCCTACGAGCCTGTAGGGCTGATATCAAACCTTTAGGTGTGCCCCTCCTGTCTCCTCTGAAGACAACCTCTGACCCATCCTGACATCTAAACCTGACTACCTTGTCTCTGCAATCCAAGGTAGCACCATGGGTAGATAGCCAATCCATCCCTAGAATGACGTCAAAATCTGTCAAATCTAGAACACAAGGTCGGCGGACAGGCATCTTCCCTCCACAAAAACTGGACTACACTGGCAGACTGACTCTACCACTGACGGGTCACACTTGGGTCTACTGACCCATAGGGGACACTCTAACCCAGAGACCATCAATCCCAATCTCTCGACGGCCCTCGGAGCAATGAAAGAATGAGATGCACTAGGGTCCAATAATGCATACACATCGGAACAACCAATGATGAGATTACCTGACACCACGGTGTTGGATGTGTTTGCCTCCTGCTGAGTCATGGTGAAGATCTGTGCCGGAGCTAATGGACCCTCACCCCTGAAACCCGCTGAAGAAGAGGCGGCCCCTCTCCCTCTGCCTCTGCCACTAGCCTGAGTCGCGGCTGGAGCTACTGGCTGTGCCACACTACCTGAAGCTGTCTGCTGAGACTGTGCCACAAAAGCTGCCCTAGGACACTCCCGTGCCATGTGTCCCTCTGCCCACATCTGAAGCAGGCTGTCGTCCCAACAAGACATACTCCTTTGTGCGGCTTCCCACACTTCTTGCATACTGCATTATCTGCACCAGAGCTTGAGCCACTCCCTAATCCCAGACCTGACTTGATCTTGCTCCAGAACTTGTTCTTCTTAGACTTGGCTTTACCCCATCTCTTACTGCCTGAACTCAGAGAAGAAGGGTCTAACTTTCCCCCACCTGGGGTTTTGGAACCAGAAGGCTGTGCCACTAACTGCTTGACTTTCCCCTCGATTATTGCACTAGCCTCCATCCTCCGAGCCATATCCACTATGGCATGGAAACTCTCCCTCTCTGCTGACTGAATCAAGGAGGAATACCTGGAATGGAGCTTCATGATATACTTCCTTGACTTTTTCTGATCTGTATCCAGATTCTTCCCAGCGAACGGCAACAGCTTCAAGAATCTGTCTGTATACTCATCCACACTCATCTCATCCGTTCACCTTCAGCCATTTTGCAATCATGAAATGCAATGGTGGTTTCATACCTATCCTGCCTAGCTTGCTGTTGGAAAGCCTGTTTGAGATGGACACTCATCTCACAGACCTCAAGGTGCTCCAGATCCTTCTGAAGTTCTGAGCACATAGTTGCCAACATAAGACATCCAATATCATTAGAATCATCCATATGCTTCTTATGCTTGTTCTTAACAGCATTAGTAGCATCAGCAGGAGGTGGTTCTGGGATAGCTTTATCAAGCACATAGGACTTTTTCTCTTGCTTGAGAACAATTCTCAAGTTTCTAAACCAGTCAACAAAATTAATCCCATTTTCTTTCAGTTTATCCTTCTCAAGGATGGATCGCAGTGATAAGGTGGAATTGTTATTAGCAGCCATAATTATCTACAAAATATGCAAATGTAATTAATTTAGTAAATTAATATTGAGGTGATAATAATCTCCCACTAAAATATAACCTCAAAAATAATAATAGTTTAGTGGGCTAAGATCCATATTTCACCTAATTCTAAGTTAGCGTTGGCATGACGCTTAGAATTAAGTCATTTAGGTAGGTAACTCTTTACCAATTACATCTAATGTAACATGAGGTTTTGACATTATATGTCAAATTGCATGTTATACCCCATCTAATGCCTTAGGCCCAAAATCGTTTTGATAGCCTAATTAAGCTCAATCAAAATTAAATAAATGAGTAACTATTACTCATCCTATCTTACTAGGATAACCTAAGCACTTTGCTTTGGCAAAACTTGCATTTTGGTGATCGTAGTCTTGATAGGTATTTAATATATGAGTGGCATTAAAATTTAAAATTTTAGAGTGAGGGTTTAATTTTTAATTTTAATTATTTTATCTTGTATATATATATATATATTATAGCATCCTACATGCATATATATATATATATATATAGACAATAATGCATAGTATCTCATACTAATATATGACAAAATAATAAAATATAGTCATTTAAATCTGATTTAAAGACTAAAAGAAAATAATTTAAAATTTATTTTCTTATTAATATATATATATATATTTTATTTTATTTCCAGGGGCAGAATTGTAATTCGGGCATTATCTTCTTCCTCAAGAAGCCCTATCCGCCACCATCTGCTGCTTCACCATCTGCCATCGCACGCTCATGTGCACAAGGCAGCTGCGTTGTGGCCATCATGTGTGATGGTTGGCAGTAGCTGGTCCTTTTCAAATTCTGGGTTCACGATGACTGTTCATGCGTGAATCCATTTTTTTTTATTAATTTAATTTTTCTAACAAAAATTAAAATTATCTAAATGATCCAATCA